>NC_136073.1:258506257-259116507 GCF_964261635.1 Lissotriton helveticus | reverse complement strand
CTGCCATTACGATGCATCCATTACAATGACTTGCGCTTAGGCGCTGGATTTTGGAATAGTATGATTTATTATTCCAACTCCAGCCTACGCAACAGTAGGGAAGGTGTTGGAATAGTAAATCTACTATTCCTTAGTACCTAGCGCCATCCAGCGCAAGTTGTTGAACGACTTGCGTTGTGATGGCAGCGTCGTAATGGCAGCGCGGTGTAAAGCCCGCGTTGTCATGGCTGTCTCCCTTTCGTACATGTATGTCACCCCTAAGGTAGGCCAAAGGTACCCCTGTGGGCAGGGTGCTGTGTATGTTAAAGGTAGGACATGTAGTGTTGTGTGTGACATCTCCTGGTGGTGATTTGCAGTGTATTTCATTTTTCACCACTGCAAGGCTAGCTGTCCCAAAGGATAGAATGGGAGGTTGCTTATAACATTTTATAGTCATATCTCCCCATTGGGACAAGATGGGTTAATGGAGTTTGGTATGCATGGATTCAGAATGTAAAAATGCATCTTTTAGTAAAGATGATTTTTATGTTCTGTGTTTGAAAATACCACTTTTAGACAGTGGGTATTTTCTTGATTAGCCATCCTGTGTGCATCTGCTGGTTTTGTGGATTGACTGTCTGGCTTTGTAGTGACAGGGGCTAGGGATGTGCATTCACTGTAGACAGCCACTGGAGGGGTTGACGTGTTTCCTGCCTTTCCTGGATGAGTCAGGGCTAGGCTGAATAGACTTGGGCTGCATTTAGAGTAGTGGGAGGAGATTTCCTTGCACCTGAACAGGCCTGGTCTGCCTTACACAATGATGTTTCCAACTTCCTGCTGGGAAGCTGGGCTAGAGAGGACAGAACTGGTTTGGACTGAGCCCAGAGTCTCTCTGCCCGAGAGAACAAAGAGAAACAGTATAAATATTTGGGCCCAAACCCCGAAGCTTTATAACTCGCTGGAATCAAGGAACCAGCCAATAAGAAGAGCTGGAAGAACTGCTAGGAGGAGTACTGCCCCTTTGCTCTGTTGTTGCCTTGCTGGGTTGGCCTGCAGTTGCTGTTTCTGCTTAGGGCAGTGAAAGGAGGGAAATTAACTTTCTTTACTTGTGCTGAGTATCTCCACTAGCTTGAAACTGAGCTTGCCTCCTGTTCTTGAGTCTCAAGGTCCGCAAAGACTTCACCAACCACTGCATACTGCTTCTGGAACCGGAGTTTCAGTTGCCACAGAGGGGGGGAAAGCAGCGGACTCCGTCACCGAGTCTGTCGCCAGCTCTGTGTCCTGAAGGCACCGCAGAGGGCACCGTCTGCATCTCGTACCACAACCCTGGTCTCACCGATGATGATGCCCGACGCCACCACTGAGACGCTGCTTGCACAGTGACCTGTGGGCACTGCACCGCCTCACTTCGCTGCCCTGGTCTCACCGACGCCTTCGCTGCATGCTGACCGTGACCTCCATGACCGCATTGTAGCTTGGGAGCGCCATTCGTAATTCTCTTGACGCACCACCCTGTCCCACACCGTCGGCCAGACCGATTGACGCCAGCTCCCCGCAACCCTGGTCTCACTGATGACGACAGATGCTGTCGCCACTGAGCAGCTGCTTGCACCGTGACCTGTGGGCACCGCACCCTGCACCGCCTCGCTTCACCTCGCTGCCTGGTCTCACCAACACCGTCGCTGCTATTCAACCGGCTCTGCCGCCTGCACTGTGATCTGTCAGCACCGCATTGGGCACTGCAGCCCTGGTCTCACAGATGTCGCTGGATGACCTTCAATGAGCCGCTGCCTGCACCGCAACCTGAGGACACCACACAGCTACACTTCACATCGCAACCGCAAAGATTGCCACATCCGTCCACAACGAAAAAGGTACTGTTTACAAGTCTGTTGACCCTACCGCTGACCTGCTCTGACGGGGTCAGCAGGAACTGTTGGATTCTGTCGTTTTCAGTATCGTTGTAGCACCGGATGGAGCTACCGAAACAAGGAACTGCATTTTTAAAGTTATTCTTGCCAAGTGCATATTTTTTAAGTACTGTATGATCGATTTTTGTCGTTTTAGTCTTGTTTTGGCTATATAAAAATATTTGATATTTTTCTAAACTGATGTGGTGTCTTTTTGTAGTGTTTTCCCTGTATTACTGTTGGTTATGTGCAAATGCTTTACACACTGCCTCTGAGATAAGCCTGACTGCTTGTGCCAAGCTACCAAGGGGGTGAGCACGGGTTATTTTAGAAGTGTATCCCCCTTACCCTGACTAGGAAGAGGGGTCCCTACTTGGACAAAGGTGCAAACCATTGCCAACTAGAGACCCCCATTTCTAACACTGACATAATTCCACTACACTCAATGCCACATAATT
The DNA here is from genome assembly GCF_964261635.1 of Lissotriton helveticus. Lineage (NCBI taxonomy): Eukaryota > Metazoa > Chordata > Amphibia > Caudata > Salamandridae > Lissotriton > Lissotriton helveticus. The sequence goes on along the minus strand of NC_136073.1, from coordinate 259,114,160 downwards.
ACTACACACACAGAATTCCAATGCACACCATGCCACATAATTCATCTGCAATCAACACCACACAATTCCAAAAGAAACAATTCCACTCCAACCCATATAATTCCACTTCACACGACATACATCCACTCCATTCCATAACACATAGCTAACAGACATTAATATTGACAGCGAATATAGCTCTCACTTTGCAGAGACTAATGGGCTTAGCCAATGCTTGTTCTTTCAGTTAAGCCTGACTGTTCTGTGACACATGTACCCAGGGCAAAGCTAAGGTTTGATTTAAAGAGATATAACTGGACATCATACAGATTAGTGACATTATTACTTGGTGAGGTCAAACAACCACCCCAACTAATAATCCACTTTCCGCACAGGCATCATAAACCGTTTGAGAGGAAACGTGAGCCAAACCTTTGATAAACCTCATCAACACAGCTGATTTAAACAAATACAGTTGGTCTGGAAAAAATAGAGAGGCCAAAAAGCCAGACAATGGCCTTTTACAGTGACCACCGTAGAGCCTTGCTGGGCGAACGGCAACACAAACACAAGGACACTTGTAAGGGGTCGGTGTCCTGGACATCACATCAGGTTACAAACTTGTCCAAGCACACACCGTAGTTGTACTTTGTAGAAGGACCTCTGGATGCAAGAATGGCATCCACCACTTTAGACAGCAAATTAAATGCAGCCTGTTTCTGCCTTTCAATCCCCACATATGGAGGTGTACTTTACAGAGGTTCAGGTGGAGGGTACTTCCCTGTTGCTGAGACAGGAGGTCCTAATGAAGTAGTAACCTGATCAGATATAAGATGCTCATGCTCAGGAGGGCCGGGTATCACACTCCCCTGGGCCAATCTAGGGCAATGAGGATTACTTGGCCCTGGCCATTCTTGATCTTTTTCAGAACTCGGAGCAGGAAAAGGTACTAGTGTGGAAGGCGCACAGGATTCCCTTGTCCATTTCAGCCAGAATGTGTCTCAGAATGAGCTGCCTTGCAGAAAGTACAATTCACAAATGTGTTGACTCTGTGCACTCTCTGTGGTTGCAAAACTATCTAGCCAGGGCTTTCCCTACTGGTGGAATACGCCCTGCACCACCATGAAATGTAAACATCATTTGTGATCTGCCAGTGTTGTTGGCTCAGTTTGTCTGCTCTGGTGTCCATGGACTCTGCCAGATGCTTGTCAAAGTGGAAGATGTTCTGGTGTTCCAGCCACCCCCGAGAAAACGAGCCTCCTGGTAGTAGACCCAGGACCCCACTCAGCCTTGCTTGGTGAAGTACCACATGGCATCCCTGTTGTCGGTCAGACCCTGCACTAGCCTTTCCTGAGGGAGCAACACATCCGCCCATTGTCAGCACTGGGTGGAGCAAGGAGACTCGCCTGCCACAGGAAAAAATTGTGATCAGTCAGCCATTACTGCAAATCTTGTGCAATCTCCTTTGAGAAAATCCCAATTTCACATTTGTTTTACATCTCTCTAAGCATCAAGCTTGAAAATGTTTCTTCCCCTCTGACGTTGCCTTAGGATGAGAGGATTCATAGAAATGTGGCTTTTGAAATTCTTTGATGAAGGATACCTGTACTTCAGAAGATGTATTAGTAGAGGTTGTATGTGTAATCTGGACAAAGGCATCAGAAATACAAATAAACCTATGTGTCCTTGGAACTTTTAGCCAGGGTTTTGATGATGCTTTACTCTGGGATGTATGGCATTACAACGCATGCTTTTACATCACATGCTTTTACAACGTGTTTTTTACAACACATACCATTACAACGCATAGTGCTTTTAGGCGCTGGATAGTGAATTGTTTAATTTACTATTCCAACTCCAGTCCCCGTGGATAGTAGGGAAGGTGTTGGATAGTACATTAAACCTATTCCCTATCCTAGAGCGCCCCTCAGCGCAATGCGTTGTAATGGTTTGTGTTGTAAAAGTTGCGTTGTAAAGGCACTGCGTGGTAAAAGTTGCATTGTAAAGGTTGTTTACCTTTACTCTGTGATAAGAGGTAGGTCAGAGCATCCATGCCACTGGATTCAAGCTAGCCTGGCTGCATATGGCTGGGTGTAAACTGGGGTGGCATGGTGAGCAAAAGAACAGTGGATTTAACCCAGATCTCTTTGCTGGGGGTTAAAGTTTGATTTGCTCTGAATTCCGTCCATCATTTGTGTGTCTTTTGCTTTCTCGCCCTAAGTGCGCCAGCTATGCCCAGAAACCGGTCCCAGGATGCTTGTTTATGGTCCAGGGAGGACCTGGCTTGACAGTTCGGGCTGGACTGTTCCCATGAGGCACAGGGTCAAGACTGATTTGCATATGGCTGGGTCTAAACTGGGATAGTATGGTGAGCAAAAGAACAATGGATTTAAACCAGATCTCTTGACGGGCGGGTGAATGTTTTATTTGCTCTTCATTCCGTCGTCCATCATCTGTGTGTCTTTTGTAGGCCAGAGCATGCCTCAGTATGTTTGCTTATTCCTGAGGGAGAAAAACCTCCCTCAGAAGTACACATTTGAAGTTCTTGTCCTGAGAGGGGGGGTCACACTGGAACATTCAGGAGTAGAATATGCCTGGACAGACAATTCATCATTATTCTTGATCCTTCTAAAGCTGCTTTTTCTGCCAGCTGGCAGCAGTCTGTCGTCTAGATATGGGAAAACCATGAAGTTTTGAAGGTGTAGAAGAGAGAGAAAAAGAGCCATCATTTTAGGTAAGAATCTCAGGGCAGATAAGATGACAAACGGCAAGACCTACAACTGATAATGTTTCCCAAAGTTGACAAATCTTAGAAACCTTTAATGAGATATAGAGAAATTAAAAATTCACATGGTTGAATTAATTATTTTCTGCAATGTGTCTAATGTTTCTTCAAGTGAAGTATTTTTATCCACTTGTTTAGTTTCCTGAGGTTTTTGATCAGTTGCTTTTGTAACTAAAAATATTCACAGGTAAGTTCCCTTGCTCTCCTAGGTCTTGGGAGCTCGAGTTGCAGCTCCTTTTAGAATCAGGGAGTGGCTGATTTCATAGCTTTCAGCATCAGAGAGTCTTGACTTGTTTGCATACGAATGGTCCCAGTTGCAGGTGGAGTGGTTAAAAACGCGTTCTGGCACCCTTCCTTTACCACTGATAGTACCCATGAGTCAGAAGTGGATTGTTTCCATTCTTGAAGGAAATGTTGTCTTTCCCCAGCCTGTTACTCTGGGCCATTTCTGGCATGGCCTGGACCGATGTAAATTCTTAGGAGAAGAAGATTATTATTCTGATCCGATATCCTCTTGGATCTCTATCCTTTTGCTTCCTGGAGTAGAAGTTTTATTGTGTTCTCATGGGTTGTATGAATGAAGACTTAGATATACTTTGACCCGATAAAGTAGTAGAGTCTGTCTGAAAGAGGAGGGCTTCTTCTCCCTAAAAATCTTATTACGTCTCTCTTCAAGTTCTGCTCCAAGAAGTTTGTTACCTTCAAATGTAAGACATAAATCTACATTCTTTTGTGCAGAGTCAGTGTGTCAATATCTGAGGAAAATGTTACGCCTAGCTGCTATGATTGCACCCTCTGAAGGAGCAGCTGCTCAAATAGCAGCAAAGGAGATGTCTGAAATTTTTATTTATTTATTTTATATTTATTTTAAAGGTTTTATATAGCGCTGGCTAGACCCGGAGGTATCAAAGCGCTTTACATGAGCATCAGATCGTAGTTACAGGTTACATCATTACAAAGGTTACACAGTTCTTAGAGCATGGCAACATAGTTACTTGTAAGGTCAAGATAAACAATAAGCACAAATACGAAAGGGGAAAAGCAAGCAAGGGGAAAGATTCAGAGGAGGGGGAAGGAGCTGGGGAAGTAGTTAAGTAATGAAGGCGGGAAAGAGGAGGGGAGGGTGAATGACAACGCAAGGAAAGAGGAGGGGAAGGGCGACGGGGACACAAACCGGTAGACCAGTCAAAGCAACGTCCAAAGTCCAGTAAGCTGTGATCCCAGGGGAAGTGGTATCACTTCCCTATCTCTATTGAGGGAGGCTCCCTTTACGCAGTGGACTCTCTCAGAGGGGTCTCTGAGACTCCAAGGCCTACATACTGGATCCTTCCCCAAAAAGGGGAGAGGGAGTGCTTTGGCAAGGGGTGCCATACCATACCTCAGCTGTGAGTGGCTCCCTTGGCGCAGTGGACTCTCTCAGAGGGTACGCTGAGACTCCAGAGTATAAATATTGGATCTTTCCCCAACAAGGGGAGAAGGAGTGCTTAGTCAAAGGGCCCAAATGACAGAGGGCTAGGCAGACTAGCAGGCAAGGCGAGAGATTCAGGGGAGAGAGGATAGGAGCTAGGAATGTAGACAAAGGGAGAAAGAGTACTAAATGGGAACACATTTTATTAATGAGTTAATATATAGCGCTGGCTAGACCCGATGGAATCAGAGCGCTTTACATGAGGGACAATAATGTTGCAAATTTCATCAGTTAAAAGTTACATAAGTATCAACAAAAGCATTTAAAGAACATAGGGGAACAAGGTGAATGGAACAGGAAGGGTAAGGGGACAGGGTACAGGGCTAGGAGGAAGACAGGACGTAGAGACAAGGGGAAAACAGTTACAAAAGATACCAGAAAAAACATTTTAGGAGCATAGAAGAAAAGGAAAATGGGGTGAGGAATGGAAAGGGGGTGAGGGCAAAAGGGGTAGTGTATAGATACAGTGGAGAGATGAAGGGAAAGTTTGTCCAAGGTCCGGCTGGGTAGGTGACGGCCGAGGGGGAATCCTCGGTCCATCTCCTCTTCAGCTATCAGGTAGGGCCACCGGGCATCGGTCAAATGGCTAGGTCTCAACAGAAAAACAAGCATTGAAAATGCAATAGGTATCGCAATAGAAGAGTTTAACATTTTTCGTTTTGCAAATGGATGAGTGGCGTTGCGTGGATGAGTGGCGTTGCGTGGATGAGTGGCGTTGCGTGGATGAGTGGCGTTGCGTGGATGAGTGGCGTTGTTTGTGTGAGTGGCGTTGTTTGTGTGAGTGGCGTTGCGTGTGTGAGTGGCGTTGCGTGTGTGAGTGGCGTTGCGTGTGTGAGTGGCGTTGCGTGTGTGAGTGGTGCTGTTGTTTGAGTGGCACTGTTGTTTCAGTGGCGTTGCGTGTGTGAGTGGCGTTGCATGTGTGAGTGGCGTTGCCTGTGGGAGTGGCGTTGCGTGTGTGAGTGGCGTTGCGTGTGTGAGTGGCGTTGCGTGGCTGAGTGGCGTTGCGTGGGTGAGTGGCATTGCGTGGGTGAGTGGCGTAGCGTGGTTGAGTGGCGTTGCGTGTGTGAGTGGCGTTGTGTGTGTGAGTGGCGTTGCGTGTGAGTGGCGTTGCGTGGTTGAGTGGCGTTGCGTGGTTGAGTGGCGTTGCGTGGTTGAGTGGCGTTGCGTGTGTGTGGCGTTGCGTGTGTGAGTGGCGTTGCGTGTGTGAGTGGCGTTGCGTGGCTGAGTGGCGTTGCGTGGCTGAGTGGCGTTGCGTGGGTGAGTGGCGTTGCGTGGGTGAGTGGCGTTGCGTGGGTGAGTGGCGTTGTGTGTGTGAGTGGCATTGCGTGGTTGAGTGTCTCGTCTTCATAAACGTTGGACAGAGTAGCGGATTGCCTCGTTGACAAAGGCCACATAAATTAGACAAACGGAAATCCAGGTAAGCACACACTGACACGGGAACTGAACAGAAAAAGACAAGCATGCACATGCATTAAAGGACATACACACAAGCCTATGAAAACACATACAATGCTAAACTAAAGCACTAGTTAGTCAGATGAGACGTTATGCAAACCTTCTTTACACAGTAATCCCGCACCAAAATTAAATAGCAGGGCTAGATTTTCCTAGAGGTTAGAGAAGCTATGTGGCCTTTAATTGAGATAGATGGCCGCGTATGACAACTCCATGTTTGTTCTGGAGTGGTTTATTGTCCCAGGAGAGCCGCAGAGTCTCATGTGAAGCAGAGGGTTGAGGAGTGTCCGCATTTTGGCAGCCCCTTTATAACAAGCATGAGATGGGACCCGAAAACACTGGAATGAGAAGGGGCTGAAAGGAGCTAGTGACAGAGTTCAACTGGAGGAGAGGTGGGCAAAAACAATGAAAAGGTGGACAAGGGAGGAGAGAAGGAAAGGTGACAGAACTGCTGGAGGAGCAAAGAGGAGAAAAGAAATGCGACACGGCGGGCAGGGGAGGGGGCGGAGCGGGTAAAAAAACAAGTGGGAGGGAATAGCTCTCGGCATTGCTGGGTGGGCGGGGGAGCAGGAGTCTGTGGTGTGAGAGACAAATGTTGGTGTGTGAGGCTGCCTTTCAAGTCGGGTGGGGGAGAAGGTAGTCTAAATGCGACAAATGGTAGTCTGGTGCGAGGCGGGGGAGGGGGAGCAGGGTAGCAAGCGGGAGTGGGAGAAATAAGTAGGGTCGGGGAGTTTGTTCGCATATTTGCAAAGGAAACTGCAATAATATATTTTCAGTAGTTTAATGTGAAAACAAAAATGGAGAAGAGAGAACAGAAATCATAGTTAGCTGCCCTATGGAAACAGATGGGCTTTCAGGTTGCATCAGAACACTGATAAACTACTTTCCTCGTGAAGAACAGAAGGGAGTTCATTCCATAATTTGGGGGTCCAAGAAGAATAAGTCACGACCTCTTACTCTAGTCCTGAGAATTTCAAGGAATAGATGAAAATTCTGAGCAGGTAAGCGTAATAATGCACACAGAAGAGTAGATCTGAAGGTTGTCTGGAATGTAATTCGGTCTAGTGCCATAGAAAGCTCGATGAGAGAATCAGAGGCCTTTAAATACAAACAGCAGCTAAAGCGGAAGCCAATGTAAGCAAGAAAAGACGTGCAGATGCTGGAGAATAACAAGGAAGTTTAAGCAGAAAGGCTGTTGTGCTCTGCGCAATCTGAAACTGTTTTACAACATAAGGAAGAGCACCCAAGTAAAGAGTTGCCATAATCCAGGCCACGTGATAAACTAAGTGCGTTGACCACTGTTTTCTGACAGCTGAGAGGAAGGAGATGAGGGTTTTCGGAGGACCTGAACACAATAACAAGAATGGCAAAGAACAAATAAAGCAAAAAATAAAACGGACCCGACCAAGCTAAGATTTATGGAGGTAAATCTTTCGCGTCGTCAGTGATGAGGGAGGGAGGCGAGGGAGGGAGGAGAAATACGAGACGGCCTGCTGGCCGTGAGACGTGTGAAGCAGGGGGCGGGGGGAGCGGCGTTGGCTCAACAAGCTGTGATTATGGGCAAATCACTCAATCTCCGGAGAGAGAAAAAAAATAAACTCGTCTTTCTGTAATGTAACTGGTGCTCAGGTAAAGCGCCCCAATACCTTCGAGTCAGTTTCACGCTATATAAAAGGTCCCCAAAAAACTCTCATATTCTTATAATTCTTCAATGTCTTCTTTTCATCAAGTAACCTAAAGTCAAAAACTGCTTTTACGCCGACATCAATACAGCATTTCCACTACACTTCGAGTGCTGTTTACGGCGCTATTCCAGGTGTCGTTAAATCAAGCGGCAGCTATGGGAATATAAAACTACAGGCGATTAGAGCAGTCTCAAGCATTTGAAGCAGGATGCTTTAAAGTCAGCGGAGTTCACTTTTGCGTCTCTATGTACTTGCTCTAAAAAGACCAGGGGCTGAGCAAAAGTAAAATTACGCCGGTGTAATTTGGAAAAAATTGTAAAACTATACCATGTTGAGTAATTATGCAGCAGTTCGCTACAAAATTATATCACAGGAACAACATGAACAAACAGAAAGCAAGCAGCTGTTCGCACCAAATTTATTTTTTCATCTTTTTTGTGCAAAATGTGTTCTTTCGCCAGAATTGACACCGGGATGCATTATGCAATAAAATAAAGCACAAAATAAAAGATCTGCATTTTGTGTAATCACGTATGGCTTTCTCAAAGTTTAGATTTCGAAACAAATATTCGGAATTGAATTAGTCCACTGACTACCATTAAAGTGGTTGATTTTGTAACAAGTGAAAGCACTGCCATTGCTAGAGTGAAGGCTAGCATACGAAGTGGGGAGAGGAAGGGCTCCTAATGGGAAGTGGAGACGGGGAGAAATTGAGAAGAAAGCTGAGCAGGGAGGGTGTTATTGCGGCTATCTGTGTATAGAGTAGCTCGTGTATAGAGTAGCGGATGGTGTATGAATGCGATAAAAGCGGATATGGAAGAACGCTACATTAAACAAGACGGAGGGATTAAACAAGACGGAGGGAGAGAAGGGGAGGGGGGAGGAGAAATGCGACACGGCGGGCAGGGGAGGGGGCGGAGCGGGGAGAGGGTGTTAAAGCAGCCGGCTGAGGGGACTGATGTGCACGAGCTTTTAAGCTCAATGCGCATGCGCATTGAGCTTGAATTTCACAGGCACTGCAAGGAATCGCCACGATTCCTTGCAAGTTGGTTAAAGACTGTTTAAGCCCCAATAGTCTCGCAAGCTCGATGCGCATGCGCATCAACAGGCGATACCTAAAAATAATAAAAGAAATAAAGACAACATTAATTGTACTTGGTGCTTACAGGGTGTAAGTGAGGTACACGGTGGCGACGCAAGTGACAATGTGCAGAGCACGGACGGCGCAAGGTGACTGGTATGAGAATATATACATTGAATAAATGCAACAATATGGTTTCAATTGAGATGTGGTCTAATTTGTTCTAGATGAACCATATTGTATCATCGCGCCTTTGTTTGCGCTGCTTGGTCGACGGCGTTTCGATCCTCTTACCTTTAGATCATCATCAGGTCTGGGTTGGTGGAAACAGTGCTGTACAAGGGGGTAAGGGAGGGGGGTTAGAGGGATAGAGTGATTTTAAAGGCATCGCAGGCGAACTACATTCGAAGGGGACAGGGTAGCGGGGGCACGGAGGATGGGGGGTATATGAATGGATCACCCACAAACCGGGATTGGTAGATATGGCCCATGGGAGGGGGTAGGACCTGGAAGTCGCGGGTGAAGAGCTGAAGCGGAATGATCGCGCTGGGGGTGCGAAATCAAGGAAGGTTGCGTAGGGGTAATAGTTAGGGAGCAGCGCAATGATCAATGAGGTGTTGGGTATGTCGGGAGAGCAGCAGGGGGCTGCCCGAGGGAGGACTGACGTGGGAGGGGGAATGGAGCGCATGTCATGAGTTGGGCTGCGTGGGGAGCGTGCTAGGTGGCCAGCGAGGATCGGGCTGGTCAACAGGTGTGGGTACCCGGTCGAGTTAGGCTCACCTGGTCGTTCGAAGTCGGGAGGGAGAAAGGGAATAATCTAGTGGAAAGAGTGGTCCAATCCAAGGGGGATCCGTTGGATGTGAGTCTGCGCAGTTATCCAGTGTGGATCGGCAGGGTGGAAATGAATCTGGGAGGGAGGAAAACGGCATGGGTTACAGATGTGCTCCGCGACCGGAGCAGGAGGCATGACGGGGCAAGGGGAAGTTAAGGCTCACCTGGTCGTTCTAAGTCGGGGGGGGGGAGAAAGGAAAGAATCTAGTGGACAGAGTGGTCCGATCCAGGGGAGATCCATTGGATGTGAGTCTGCGCAGTTATCCAGCGTGGATCGGCAGGCTAGAAATGAATCTGGGAGGGAGGAAAACGGCACGGGTTACAGATATGCTCTGCGACCGGAGCAGGAGGCATGACGGGGCAAGGGGAAGGAAAGGCTCACCTGGGAGGAGGCAAGGGAAAACCAGTATTGGCGGAGGCTGAGGCTCCGGTTCCGTTGGACAGGTTCGTAATTGCAAGGGAATCCTGTCTGGTGTGGTAAAGGCGTCGATCCGTGAGTGATCGGCCCGGGATCGAGAGTAATTCAGGAGGCGGAAAGGGGGCTAGTTAGCGAACACATAATCGTGTCATGGAGCGATCTCGTGATCGGGAGCAGAGACGGAACACGTACCTTAAGCGGGGTCTGTCGTGGAGTGAATCCAAGTTGCCATGGAAACGCCGGCAACAGTGGGAGGTTAAAAGTACTTGGAGGGGAGTGGCTGGGACTGGGGTGGGCGGGAAAAGGCCGTGACGTGTGGGGGGGCGGGAACAGGGGAACCTGAGCTAGCTGTGTGTGCTGGGCGTGTACCAGGAGAGGAGGCAGCAATCCAAGTGCATATAGAAACATTAGGCACAAGAACAGGCTAAAAAGAGTGCAGATGTGCAGGTTAGCCCGTGGCTCCTGCATAAAGTATTGACATGTAGCTAAACCATACAAATAAAAACCGGCATGATTATACAACAATTACATACAGTTACAGCAATATTCCTGTATTTAGCAGGGAATTGCATAACAATTACATATAATTACAGCAATAATCGTGTGTATAATTTGTGTATATGTGGGAGCACATGGGAAGGGGAGGGGGGAGGAGAAATGCGACACGGCGGGCAGGGGAGGGGGCGGAGCGGGGAGAGGGTGTTAAAGCAGCCGGCTGAGGGAACTGATGTGCACGAGCTTTTAAGCTCAATGCGCATGCGCATTGAGCTTGAATTTCACAGGCACTGCAAGGAATCGCCACGATTCCTTGCAAGTTGGTTAAAGACTGTTTAAGCCCCAATAGTCTCGCAAGCTCGATGCGCATGCGCATCGACAGGCGATACCTAAAAATAATAAAAGAAATAAAGACAACACTAATTGTACTTGGTGCTTACAGGGTGTAAGTGAGGTACACGGTGGCGACGCAAGTGACAATGTGCAGAGCACGGACGGCGCAAGGTGACTGGTATGAGAATATATACATTGAATAAATGCAACAATATGGTTTCAATTGAGATGTGGTCTAATTTGTTCTAGATGAACCATATTGTATCATCGCGCCTTTGTTTGCGCTGCTTGGTCGACGGCGTTTCGATCCTCTTACCTTTAGATCATCATCAGGTCTGGGTTGGTGGAAACAGTGCTGTACAAGGGGGTAAGGGAGGGGGGTTAGAGGGATAGAGTGATTTTAAAGGCATCGCAGGCGAACTACATTCGAAGGGGACAGGGTAGCGGGGGCACGGAGGATGGGGGGTATATGAATGGATCACCCACAAACCGGGATTGGTAGATATGGCCCATGGGAGGGGGTAGGACTTGGAAGTCGCGGGTGAAGAGCTGAAGCGGAATGATCGCGCTGGGGGTGCGAAATCAAGGAAGGTTGCGTAGGGGTAATAGCTAGGGAGCAGCGCAATGATCAATGAGGTGTTGGGTATGTCGGGAGAGCAGCAGGGGGCTGCGCGAGGGAGGACTGACGTGGGGGGGGAATGGAGCGCATGTCATGAGTTGGGCTGCGTGGGGAGCGTGCTAGGTGGCCAGCGAGGATCGGGCTGGTCAACAGGTGTGGGTACCCGGTCGAGTTAGGCTCACCTGGTCGTTCGAAGTCGGGAGGGAGAAAGGGAATAATCTAGTGGAAAGAGTGGTCCAATCCAAGGGGGATCCGTTGGATGTGAGTCTGCGCAGTTATCCAGTGTGGATCGGCAGGGTGGAAATGAATCTGGGAGGGAGGAAAACGGCATGGGTTACAGATGTGCTCCGCGACCGGAGCAGGAGGCATGACGGGGCAAGGGGAAGTTAAGGCTCACCTGGTCGTTCTAAGTCGGGGGGGGGGAGAAAGGAAAGAATCTAGTGGACAGAGTGGTCCGATCCAGGGGAGATCCATTGGATGTGAGTCTGCGCAGTTATCCAGCGTGGATCAGCAGGCTAGAAATGAATCTGGGAGGGAGGAAAACGGCACGGGTTACAGATATGCTCTGCGACCGGAGCAGGAGGCATGACGGGGCAAGGGGAAGGAAAGGCTCACCTGGGAGGAGGCAAGGGAAAACCAGTATTGGCGGAGGCTGAGGCTCCGGTTCCGTTGGACAGGTTCGTAATTGCAAGGGAATCCTGTCTGGTGTGGTAAAGGCGTCGATCCGTGAGTGATCGGCCCGGGATCGAGAGTAATTCAGGAGGCGGAAAGGGGGCTAGTTAGCGAACACATAATCGTGTCATGGAGCGATCTCGTGATCGGGAGCAGAGACGGAACACGTACCTTAAGCGGGGTCTGTCGTGGAGTGAATCCAAGTTGCCATGGAAACGCCGGCAACAGTGGGAGGTTAAAAGTACTTGGAGGGGAGTGGCTGGGACTGGGGTGGGCGGGAAAAGGCCGTGACGTGTGGGGGGGCGGGAACAGGGGAACCTGAGCTAGCTGTGTGTGCTGGGCGTGTACCAGGAGAGGAGGCAGCAATCCAAGTGCATATAGAAACATTAGGCACAAGAACAGGCTAAAAAGAGTGCAGATGTGCAGGTTAGCCCGTGGCTCCTGCATAAAGTATTGACATGTAGCTAAACCATACAAATAAAAACCGGCATGATTATACAACAATTACATACAGTTACAGCAATATTCTTGTATTTAGCAGGGAATTGCATAACAATTACATATAATTACAGCAATAATCGTGTGTATAATTTGTGTATATGTGGGAGCACATGGGAAGGGGAGGGGGGAGGAGAAATGCGACACGGCGGGCAGGGGAGGGGGCGGAGCGGGGAGAGGGTGTTAAAGCAGCCGGCTGAGGGAACTGATGTGCACGAGCTTTTAAGCTCAATGCGCATGCGCATTGAGCTTGAATTTCACGGGCCCTGCAAGGAATCGCCACGATTCCTTGCAAGTTGGTTAAAGACTGTTTAAGCCCCAATAGTCTCGCAAGCTCGATGCGCATGCGCATCGACAGGCGATACCTAACAATTAAAGGGGAAGAGGGCGAGAAGAAGGGAGCATAGAGGGGGAAGGGGGTGGGGTGAAAGGGTAGGAGGGGGAAACGACAGAGAGACGAAGGAAAGTCTGCCCAAAATCCAGCTGGGTAGGTAACGGCCGAGGGGGAATCCACAACCCATCTCCTCTTCAGCTAACAGGTAGCTCCACCGGACATCGGCCAAATAGCAGGGTCTCTACGGTTGAGGGAAGGTTCAGAGTACATGTCAGGAGGGAGAGCACGATCAAGGTGAGGTGAGGGATGTGGTTAAGCTCAGGACGCTGACCAATTCTATTGTTCGGGAGCGTTAGAGCATCTTGGAGAGACCGGCTGAGGCTGCCAACTTGAGGTCAGGCAGGGGGTTGAATTCAGTCGGTCCCCAAAATTCCCAAAGCATAGGGGGTGTAATCTATGCCATGAAGAGGCAGGAGTACAGGGCCAGTGTCCCCATGTCTTCAGAGGGGGTGAGTGGCAGGTCTGGCGTGGCGTCTCCAGAGTCATTCTGCAATAATCAGGGAGCCCTCCTGTTCTGCAGCCCCATCGAGCATACAAGCTCCTAGCGTACATTATTACATCAAAGAACAGGCACAGTAGCACGGCGAGAACTCTATTCTGCACCAACCTCATAAGCCTAAGTCTAGTAGACCACAACTCCTAAACATTACTTGCATTAGGAAATAGACTTATACTTAGTAGCATAACCTGCAGTAGGGAATAAATCAAACCTAGACCACAGGAGAAAACATAAGACAGTATGTAAAATCTAGTAAGCATAAAAGCACGTCTATAAGCATAAATCAAGGTGCATGAATCACAATACAAACATTACATTTCCTAGCGCCTATAAAAAGTACACTAGGGCCCTGGGCCAAATGGCTTGTATAAGGGGCTCAAATGCCCTCTGTCCAAAAAGTCAGGGCGAGCTGACAATGCAGCAACGGTCACGGGGGGCGCACTTGGCGCAAACCTAAACGTGGCAGCTGCCCATTACTAGCTGGGCAGCTGGGAATCTTCAATGAAAGGCCTAAACGTTGCAGCTGGCACTAAGTGCTGCGCAGCTGTGCAGGCCAAGGTAGGGATGGGCAAAAGAGTGCATCTCACTCCTGGAGTAAAAAGACATGTGGCCATTTTAAGTAGGAACCAAATGTACATAATTCAAGAATCAGTATAACACCATCTCAGTCATTTTAGGTAAGTCTAGGTTCAAGGAATCCTCATGGCCATTTTAAGTAGGGCCCCAATGAATATTGTTCAAAGGTCGGGATAACACCATCACGGTCATTTTAGGTAGGAGCCAGCTATAAAAACCAGTAATACAGAATTAAGGATACATCAAGCAAGGCCATTTTGAGTAGAGGCCTAAAAGTACATAGTTCAAGGATCGGAGCCATGGTGGCCATATTGGGTAGGGGGCAGAAATGAACCAAAGTCACTGCTCTCATAGTAAGATTATATCCAGCATAGGTTTTTCCATGGCAGAGTCTACCCTCTTATCAGTAGAATCCTTTAACATATTTTTCTCTGTAATAGAGGATCTTCCTACCAGGCTTGCCCACCAAAAAAAACAATAGCGACTTACTCTGGTATTTTCTTTTCCATCTCTTCAATGGGTATGCCAATTTCATCTGGATATTTCCATTTGCAGACTATGATAGCTAATAAATGTTAATGTAAGGCAACACAGTCATTTCTTTTAAGAAATTGATGCCAAACTGGCTCTCTGGAAGATGATCGATTTTTTCCCAATGGAAACCCTAATTGTAGCAAATTCTGGATAATACCTCTGCCAAGAGCTACTTAATCAATGTACTTGCCCCTCTGTTCGGCCAGGGATACATGTTTTTCATCTAGTAAAAGGAAATGTCAGATAAATCAGTCTTCCCCTTTGTCTTTTCCCAACTTTTCCATAAGATTCTCCTAACTTTGTCCTCAAAATCTTCATCATCTTGTCCCCCAGAGTTCCTCTTAGTCTTCTTCCTGGGAGGAGTATAGGGTAATGAATGAATGAATTTTATTTGTTTGGTTACTAAAAACCATTACATAAAACCAGAATACAAAGGTAACAACATTACAAATGTGAAAACCAAGAAAATTGCAAGAGTTCAGTTTATCTAATTGCTCCATGGGTGCTAAACAAGCTGGGGAAAAAGGGTCATTCGCCGGCTGATGGCTCTGGAGACCGGCTTATGGAAGCCATCAACTTTGCCCGTGCTTGAAAGATAAACTTTCCAAAGGCCGCCATGTGCTTTACCGTGGACAGTGTATACAGATGAGTGATCCCCTCCTCTGCAGTGCGTTACCCCGATTGTCTTAGTAATGGCCTAAGGTAAAGACTTCGGGCCGGGCGGAGGCCCGGGCAGCAGAAGAGGAGATGGGCCAGGGACTTGAGGAAAATTGAATTTTGCCTTGTCATGTGTCCCTACGTGTTCCCCATTATATGTTATATGTGCATGATCGATATGCATATTTGCCCCCTTGACCGAATAAAGACGCAATTATAGTTGTGTCCAACGTTAGTATGCCAGTTATCCAGTCCTCGTGAAAGCAACGAGTATTAGGCCTATGTTGCCAACGTTTTACATTGTGCACGTTAATTCATCGAGTTGTCCCCGTTTCTAGGCCTCATGGGGCCCGGACACCAGATTCAAGCTCAAATCTCCTGAAACCACTCCGAGGAGCGATGTAGCCCCTCCCGCATCCCTGACCCTTCACTTACTCTCTGCCAAGCAGTGCGGTGCCCGGCCTGGCCTGCATGCCTGTCTGCCAAGAATATGTTATGCCTCTAGTTATCAGTTCAGCTCCCCGGCTTCACATTCCTAAGCTAACGAACCGCATAAACATCTTCAGCTATAGTCTAGTCTTCCTGTCTCCATGCAAGAGAATTACTGAATTAATATTCATAGAAGATTCATAGCACACGCCATACATGTAGAATATATGCATGCACCAGCCTTAGTGTCAAGTAGCCTTTGCCCTGATGACATTTAGATTCTATCAACATGTACTCCAAACACAGGATATCAGATATGCTATAGGTACATGTCGTCCTGACATCCCAGACTTTAGTCTCCTCTTCTAGTGCAGAAGTCAGAGCCCCCAGCTCTCCCCAGTTACACGTCATGGCCCGTTTGCGCGCACTAGTAGGTTAAAGGTTCCAGCTGCCCAGGTAGCCCCCCTCCATGTATCCACCCATTTATGACACTTCTGTGACGTTTACATCACATGTCTCCGTGCACGCCCTGTGCACGCCTTCTTTGTACGCCCATATGTTCTTATCTTTCGTTTGACACTTGTTACGCCTACTGTATGCAATGCAATTATACTGTTTTACTATATATACTGTATCATGTTAATGAAATGCTAGCTGTCCCTTTTTGCGAGGCTTTTCTTCCCCCTTGTGTCTGTCCCTTCCTGAACCTTTGCAGGTGATGGAACCCGATGGTCCATTGGCTCGAGCCATCCGATTAAAGCCCATTCTGACTCAGATATCACGGATCCTGCCTCTTATTTATTGAGCTATCTGTTTTAGTTAATGCATAGAAAAATAGTACCGGTAATTAATTATTTATTTACCACATAAATGGCGCCCGAATAGGGACGAGCCCCTTC
Organism: Lissotriton helveticus; assembly: GCF_964261635.1. Taxonomy (NCBI): domain Eukaryota; kingdom Metazoa; phylum Chordata; class Amphibia; order Caudata; family Salamandridae; genus Lissotriton; species Lissotriton helveticus. The sequence continues at coordinate 259,097,853 of NC_136073.1, read as the reverse complement.
CCCACGCGCCGGCGATGTAACGCAGGCCCCCTGACCCTTCTACAGCCGTGACGGACCTCTACTGCGCACCTGCAGATATTTCTGCTCAAGTCTCCCTCAGGCCCACGGAGGAGACGGAGACTGCGGTCCGGCATCCAGACGAGGCGGTGAGGAAGGCGGGTCGTTCCGACCAGAGCCCAAGCCGAGAGAGCAAGGTCCGAGGTATCCGGAGGCCCACCTGTAACCGAAGCCCGAAGCCCGAAGCACATGCGTAGTGCGTAGCAGTAACTAGACGTCGTAGCAGTCCAGTCCAGTCCGAGGCCTTCAGTTTTGCTTCCCGGTGAGTACCGTTGCTGGGGGTATCTAGACGGGTGTTCATTAATTTGTGCCCGGTCCGACGGGTTTGGGTACACAGATCCGGTCCGACGTGTTCACCTAGGTGGATACGGTATGACGTGTCTCTTTAGGAGACCGGTATGTTCTGTACTGTTTTAGCAGTGCATCCAGTAATTCTAGTAAGTCCGTTCTCGAGAAATTCAAGTATTGTGTTTTCAATGTATCAGGTAGTATTCTGTTCGAACTGTTATTTATGTGTTCTGGATGTCGTGGTATGAATGATTGTTTTTGCTATTCATTACTGTGTTCATTGTGTATTGTGTTCAAGTTCAAGTACGGTTTAAATATGCCGCTGTTTTCGAAACTACGTCAGATAAAAACCAGAAAAGGGGTACTCGAAGAATCAGTTCCTGTCCCTCCCAGGGACAGTCCTGGACATTTCATGTATCATAAGCATGGCTTAGATGCCATACTGTATCTAGATTTATGGGTTGACTATACCAAACATCTCGAAGAGAAATATAGATGGCCTGTTTCAGGAACATGGGATGCCGAGTGCATCATGAGAGTAGAAGAAGCATTATGGAAAAAGAAAGCCAGACAATCTCAGAAAGATGCCATAGAATTATGGCGTAAAGAATCCCATAAAAGAACCGAGAAAGAATTCAGAAAAGCAGAATTAAGTAGGGAATCCTCAGAAAAAGCCCAAGAAAGGGAATTAATCGAAGAAGGTGAACGAGTTAGAGCAGAACAGTCAGACAGACAGAGAAATGCCCTTATTAAAGGTATGTATCCCCTTCTCGCCGAGGGTTTGCCGAAGGCGACCCCGGAAGCACTCTGTAATTTACCGCCACCATTGGTCCCGACTAAGCTACGTCATAAACCGACTGCAGCTGAAATTTTTCTTTCTTCCTATTTAGACGACACTGTCCCAGAATATGCTAATACGAATCCTGCACCGGTTCAAGTCCAGCCCCCTGTTAATAATGTAATTACTGTGCCTCCAGTCGTTGGTCCTGTCCATATGCCAGCACCCCAGGACCAACCCACATTACGTACCCCTACTTTGCCACTCACGTTCCCAGCAGCCGCACATTCAGTATTAGTTGACGATTCCAGTTCAGGAGGAGCAGGGGGAGGTACTCCTATCACCCCGCCTCAAACAAGGCGACGGACGCTGAGAGATGTAGCGTTACAGCGTACGCCAAAACTGACTACGTATGAAGCCCTCAGAAAGTATCTTACTGAGTGCGGAACTGATTGTAGATATGATCCAGTACCAGGCGAAGATAGCATGTTAATATATTCCATACGTTTACGTCGAGTTGCAAGCTTCTTGGTTACCATATCGAATATGGAACAACATCTAGACAGAATATATCACTTTATCCAAACAGGGGAGAATCCAGAAAGTATTCACGAAGCTATGGCACACAGGAAAGTCGAGATTCAAGGCATGATATTGCAATTTTTAATAAATTGTTTAATAAGAGAACAGGATTATCCTGACAAAAACAAAGAAGATATGAAAGTCCTGACAAGATGGAGTGACAATATAGCAGAAGGAAAACACAGAACACAAAATTGTATAGAATCCATGTACAAAAAGATTCGTAAAGAAATTATAAGTATACACCAAAAGGAGGAAGCAATGAGAGTAGCCGAGAAAGAGAATGACTCTTCAGATGAAGAGGTAGACAGCGAGAATCCCACTAGAATAGCGTATGTAGGTAGAAGAAGACCTTCAGATAGACACACACGCCTAGATTACAAGAAAGCTTTTCCTCCTCCCGTACCAGAATAGTGTTCTCTTGAACAAGTATTCCAGGCTACCGATAAAATTCTGAAATTACGAATAGGTTACAGTGAGCTTAGTACCATGCATGAACAAGAACTAGCCCGATCAGCAGTCCGATGGACTAGTGATTCTACCACGTTTCCAGACGAAGTAGTGGCCCAAATGTTTCTGAAACTGCCCCCAGCCGAGCAGCGACTGGTGGGTATGTACATGATCCAGCACCTCATCACACTGTACGAGAGTCAGCATTCTGATCCAGGTCCCTTATATAATGTATTGAACGAGTTACTACTAAACAGATGGAAAGGTCTAGGTACCGATTTAATTAGTGTCATTTTAGAACAGCGCCACAAATATAGAACGTTCCTGACTCCGCATTTTGTTCCTGTTTCACCCCCATTCTACATAGACAGACAGGATCCGTTACGAGAAGTGCATCCTGTTAAGGGAGCGGGGGGTAATCTCGAACGAGTATTTGTTTACACCCCTATAACGAAAATAGAACTACTAGAAATGAAAAAGTTAGTGCCCTGTCACGATAAATATCCAGCAGGGTTCCACCGAGAATTAAAAGACATGCTCTGTATGGGAGAATACACGTATCCTGATATCATCAAAATGTTAAAGGTCCTGTTGCCTGCGGGCATATATGAAAAACTGAAAGAAAAAGAATGGGAGGTGGGAGAGAAAAAGATAGACTGGACCGCGTTAGAGACCGAAGATAATGCACGAGTCCCAGGTACTGGTCTTGGGGATAGAGCCAAAGAGTTGCCCGAACTGTTAATACAAGTCTTGCCAAGATTACTAGCCACGAAAAAGGAAGATTGGGATGCCATCTCAGCCTGTAAACAGAAACAAGACGAAGACACTAGTGATTTTTATTCCAGATTTGAGAAATGTTTCATTATTAATAGCGGTCTGAAAACAAGTAGTGAGTCGTATCCACATCTTTTTGTTACTAAACTAGTTGAGAACTCTTTACCACAAGTTAAGAATAGAGTATTGAAAGTCGAGAGTACTTGGCAAGCTAATACCCCGTCCCAAATGCTACAGATGTTACAGTATCACCAGAATAGAATCAGGGAAGAGCAAGAACACGAAAGAAGACGTATGAAAGACACGAAAATGAAAGTACTAGTTGCACAGTCTGTTCCACCAGATAGTCAGAAGAGGGGTCCGAGTCAGACTAGTCATTCTACAGCTCCTGTTAAAGGGACATGCAATTACTGTAAACAGCCAGGTCATTATATAAACGAATGTGCAGTTCTGAAACACAACATAGCTACAGGTAAGACGAAAGAGAGACCACGTCCTCCTAGACAAGAACATGTTCCGCAGAATGCCCAGCCACCGCAGAATGCACAACAGACAGTTACAGTACCGCAGCCTATAGCTGCCACACAACACGTTACACAACAGATGTACCAGTATGCACAGTCAGATTATCCAGAATATCAGCAGTATTCATGAAACATCCTAGAGAGGGAGGTTGGCTTGCCTCTCATCGAGATTCCTGTAGATCAAGAGGGTCCCTATGTACACAGTCAGGTATTAGGGAAAGACAGAAAGTTTCTGATTGATACAGGGGCAAGTAGGACTACCATTAGTCATGACGAGGTTCCAGGGGCTCCACTCTCAGGCTCAAGAAACGTTTCCCTGGGATTTTCAGGAAAGCCTATTGTTAATGAAATATCGAAACCAGTTTCTCTAGAAGTTGGTCCATTGTCCCGAACTACAGACTTGTTACTTACGAAATCATGTCCTGAAAATTTACTAGGTATTAAAACATTGAAAGAATTAGGAGCGGTAATATGCTGCTCCCCAGAAGGAGTGAGATTGTTTTTACGTGATTTTAAAGGTCATTATGTGTTACGTGATTTTGATCCAAGATTACTGAATGTACCACAGCATTTATGGGCGCAAGGTCCAACTGATGTAGGTTGTATGCACATTACACCATATCGTGTCACTCTGAAACAAGGTGTTGTATTACCACGAATCCGACAGTACAAATTGCCACCTGAGGCTGTAGCAGCCTTATCGAAAATTATTGACGAGCTCATTGCTCAAGGAGTGGTTGTAGAAACTGACTCCAATGTATGTAATTCTCCTATCATTCCGATTCTTAAACGTACTGATCCAAATGCACCTCCAGTTTATCGATTAGTGATTGACCTTCGAGAACTTAATAAATGTATCATACCCCAGTACCCTGTGGTTCCAGATATCTCTTCCCTATTGACTGCCATTGATTCTGAAGCTACGTTCTTTACTGTTATTGATCTCAAGAACGCATTCTTTAGTGTCCCCATTCATCCAGACAGCCAGTTTCTTTTCGGATTCTGTTTAAATGGAAGAAGCTATAAATTCACACGAGCACCTCAAGGTTTTACAGAAAGTCCTAGTATTTATAGTCAAGCACTTAAGAGACAACTAGACAGTATTCACATGCCAACTGACACTGCCCTGCTCCAGTATGTCGATGATCTATTGATCACAGCCCGTACAGAACGTGACTGCGAACGTGCGTCACTGACAGTCTTGTATTTTCTGGCAGACATGGGGCACAAGGTGTCCCCTTCGAAACTGCAATTCTGTGTCCAGCAAGTGGTATACCTTGGACACTTACTGTCCAAGAGGGGTAGACAGTTGACACCTGACCGTATCCAGTTAATAGCACATCTTCCGCAGCCTAAGACACAGAAGGAGGTACGAGCTTTTATCGGCCTCACTTCTTACTGCAGACAATGGATTCCTCAGTATGCATATCTAGCTAAACCACTGATACAGTTAACGACACAGGAGGCAGCGACATCGACTGTCCTCCCTTGGACCCAGGAACATACACTTGTTTTTAATGAGTTAAAGAGAGCTTTATGTAATGCACCTGTATTAGCGACACCGAACTACAGTAAGCCTTTTACACTTTTTGTCACTGAACGTGATGGTACAGCATTATCTGTTCTCACGCAAGATCAAGCAGGACAACACAAGCCTTGTGCTTATTTTTCTAGCACATTAGATCCAGTAGCCCAGGCTCTGCCTGCGTGCCTCAAGTCAGTTGCAGCTACAGCTCTAGGTATCAGACAAAGTGATTCCATAGTGTTAGGACACTCCCTGACAGTACAAGTTCCACACTCCGTGGAAGTTCTTTTAAACCGAACACAGACTCAGCACTTGACAATTGCACGTTTAACAGGATATGAACTGACACTGTTTCAGCCACACATAGAAATCAGACGCTGCAACATTTTAAATCCTGCTACACTGTTACCCTCGACTGTTCCAAATCCTGCCACACATGACTGTGTGGAAGTTATTAACACCATGACAAAGCCAAGACAAGACTTGATAGACATTGCATTACCTGATCCCGACCTGACACTTTATGTGGATGGTTCATGTATGAGAGCAAGTACAGGAGAACTAGTAGCCGCGTATGCAGTGACTACTGAAACGAAAGTTATAGAAACACATCGTATTGACACCTTGTCTGCTCAAGCAGCAGAGCTCATCGCTCTGACCCAAGCCTGCATACGAGCCAAGAACCTGAAAGTAAACATATATACAGATTCACGTTATACATTCGGAGTCGTTCACGACTTTGGAGTCCTCTGGCAAGAAAGAGGTTTTATGACCTCTCATGGAGCCAAGATTCAGCATGGCCCCCTCATTCAAGCTCTGTTAGAAGCAATACATTTGCCGAAAGCCATTGCCATTATGAAGTGCAAAGCACATACGAAAGCTACTGACACCATTTCCCAAGGTAACGATCTAGCAGATCGAACAGCCAAGCTTACAGCTCAGACTCCAGACACTCCAGTTAACACGACAAAGATAGATATTCCAGATCAGACTACTTGTATGACAGTTAAGGACCCTACACGAGATGTACTAGACATACAGTCACATGCTACTCCTGATGAAATCAAGAAATGGTCTGAACAAGGAGGGGTCCAGACAGATCAGGGATGGTTGACGAAGGGAAAAGCCACATGGTTTCTCCCCGACTCTATGGTCCAAGTCATTATTAACACCGCACATAGTCCAGCACATTTAGGAGAAAAAGCCATGTTAGACAGCATCCAGAACATTTGGTTTAACAAGCATTTACGAGCAGCAGCCAAACAGAAAGTACGTACCTGTATGATATGTTGTCAGTTCAATCCAGGTAAAGGTGTTCCAGTGGAACAAGGTGGATTCCATCCTCCTGACCACCCTTTTGAAGTCCTCCAGATGGATTATATTCAGATGGATCGATGTCGAGGTTTCAAGTATGTCCTCGTAGTAGTATGCGCTTTGTCCAGATGGACGGAAGCATATCCAGTCCCAGATTACACTGCCGCGACCACTGCCAGGCAGCTGGTTCGTGAGTATTTCCCGCGCTATGGTTTACCCAGGGTCGTGTATTCAGACAACGGCCAGCCATTCTCATCCGAACTCATGAAACAAGTATCTCTTCTGTTAGGGTACCAGTGGAAGTTCCACTGTGTGCGACATCCCGAGGCAGCTGGCCTCGTCGAGAGACATAATCAGACTCTGAAAATCCGCATTGCAAAGGTTTGTGCCGAGAAAGGCGTAGATTGGATGGTAGCCCTGCCAGTCGCCCTTTTTTACATGAGAATGGTCGCTCACTCCCGTTCAGGTCTGTCACCTTTCGAGGTTGTTTTCGGTCGTCCCCCGAACATGTGGGGTACACCGATGCCACGTAAAATTACCGATGTAGACAGCAATATGCTGACAGATTACCTAGCTTCCTTGATGTCTGCACTACTCTCTTGTCGTTCACAGGTTGCGGCTGCCTTTCCAGACAACACTCAAGTGAAACCGCACGAGGTCATTCCAGGCGACCTCGTGCTAGTGAGGAACTTTGATCGTTCAAGTCCGCTGGAGCCCCGCTGGAAAGAGCCGAAACTCGTTCTGATGACCACAAGGACCGCCGTAAAAGTGGAGGGCCGCAAGGGATGGCTCCACTCCAGCCACATCAAGCGTTTTCATGGACTCCGTCCAAAGATTTTTTTCAAAGACTGTCCCGATACTGACTCTAAACTCCCCCTGTTAGAGAAAACTCCGCAGCAGGAGTATAAACTTAAGCTCCGGTCTAGCAAGTCAGACAGTTTATTTGTTTAAGTCCCTCTCGGGTGAAGCGGTTAGACAGGTTCCTGACATGTATGAGATAGACCCCCATAGTGAGAGAGTTAGACGAAACTCCAAGAAAATACGTTACTGTAAAGATCTGCGCAGCAGATGTATCGTCACTTTATTGTTTATGTTATTTCTGAGTCTTACGATTACACGCATAAGCTACGTTTTACATGTATATTTTCCTCCTATTGATTCACATGTACATCTTTCCTCTAATGATACAGTAGAGCACACTTTTAGTGAACTACCTCCTCACGAGTTATCCTATCGACTTGCCATGCGCAACAATACCTTTATCCGAATGTTACACTATTCACACCAGACTAGCAATGCCACTAATTGTTGGGTGTGTGGTCGACTCCCCCCTTTCCAGACACCGAAGGGAGTTCTGCCACTCTTTCCCTATCCGTTTTCACACAATGGTTCGTGTGGAGCATGGTTTACGTTAACATCATCCTCAGACGATAAGTCCCTTCTGAATAGAACATGTTTCCCAGACAAGGAAGGTCTTTCCCATAGAACAGGGTTAGATCTAGAAAATGAAGTATATGATCTAGGTAATTATTCCTCGAATTTCATGGTTTTGAATGTTCAGTCTGAGACTACTCCAGACTTGCCTGCTATTACAGTTTTACCAGTGAAAGGCGAATTATGTGTCAGAAAGAATGGTTCAGTACATCTAGGACATAGTGATTGTACTACTGTGGTCGAGTATAGTGACAGTGGGAAGTCTACTTTCAAAGCCTCACGTCATTCGTATTTTGTATGTGGTCAGACCGCATATGTACGTCTGCCCCTAGATTGGGATGGAACATGTTACATTGCCTTCCTACTGCCACCAGTTTTCCTAGCCCCATCCGATTATCACAGAAACACACATCTAGTACACGTCAGACATAGAAGGGAGATCGAGTCCCCAATTGTCGATCAAACTGAAACTGCCTTAGAACAGTATACAGACTTCAATAAAGGTTTCTTTTTCTTCATAGGACCTGTCCAGAATAGTAAGCTAATACGTAGGCTAACCAGAACCCTTGAAGCAGTAGTGAATGAGACTACTTCCGCTCTAGGTAACTTAACAGAAGAACAATCTGCTATGAGATTTGTTGTTCTTCAAAACCGCCTTGTTCTTGACGTCATACTGGCCGATAGGGGCGGAGCTTGTAGAGTCATCGGATCTAGTTGTTGCATTTTCATTCCTAATAACGCACCGTCTGTTTATTCATCTATAACCAGACTTCATAAAATAGCCCATCAGTTACACCAGAATCCAGGCACCTGGACATGGTCCGGTTGGCTCTGGAGTATAATATCTGCCTGGGGATGGAAAATATTGTCATTCCTAGGAATAGTAGTAATGATCATATTCAGTTGTTGTCTATGTTTACAATGTGGCCCTGCGATTTGCGGCTTGTGCGCTACCTCTTGTATTCCAAGTCCTAAGTCCCGTTCCAAGAAGATAAGAGACGAGCAAATGGTGCTCTATGAACAGATAGATGGTATCATGAATATTGATGTTTCCTGAAGGAAACGTAGGGAACAAGGAGGGAATGAGGAAAATTGAATTTTGCCTTGTCATGTGTCCCTACGTGTTCCCCATTATATGTTATATGTGCATGATCGATATGCATATTTGCCCCCTTGACCGAATAAAGACGCAATTATAGTTGTGTCCAACGTTAGTATGCCAGTTATCCAGTCCTCGTGAAAGCAACGAGTATTAGGCCTATGTTGCCAACGTTTTACATTGTGCACGTTAATTCATCGAGTTGTCCCCGTTTCTAGGCCTCATGGGGCCCGGACACCAGATTCAAGCTCAAGTCTCCTGAAACCACTCCGAGGAGCGATGTAGCCCCTCCCGCATCCCTGACCCTTCACTTACTCTCTGCCAAGCAGTGCGGTGCCCGGCCTGGCCTGCCTGCCTGTCTGCCAAGAATATGTTATGCCTCTAGTTATCAGTTCAGCTCCCCGGCTTCACATTCCTAAGCTAACGAACCGCATAAACATCTTCAGCTATAGTCTAGTCTTCCTGTCTCCATGCAAGAGAATTACTGAATTAATATTCATAGAAGATTCATAGCACACGCCATACATGTAGAATATATGCATGCACCAGCCTTAGTGTCAAGTAGCCTTTGCCCTGATGACATTTAGATTCTATCAACATGTACTCCAAATAATAATAATAATAAAGGGGCTTATAAAGCGCACTGGTGACGCCATCCCGGCGTGTCCCCGCGCTGTGGAGAGAGTGACGGAGCAAGCCACATCTGAGGCTACTGAGTGAACAGGTGAGTTTTTAAAAGCTTCCTAAATACCGTTTCGGTCGTGGCCAGCCTAATGTCGATGGGAAGACTGTTCCATTGATTGGCTGCCAGCACTCGGAAGGAGCGACCACCCATTCTGGCCTTCTTAATACGTGGTACTTTCAGAAGGCCCATGCCCAAGGAGCGAAGTGCTCTGGTGGGCTGGTAGGGGATGGCTAAGTCCTTCAGATAATCAGGGGCTTTTGAAACGGTAATCCTGTAGCAGAATAGCAATGCCTTGAACAGGATCCTTTTTTTTATAGGAAGCCAATGCAAGGCAGACAGAGTGGGTTTTGACGGCGTTCTTTTGGGGAGTCTGAGAACTAGCCGTGCCGCAGTGTTTTGTAGCACCTGGAGCCGCCTAATGTTTTTCTCAGTAGTCCCCAATAGCAGTACATTCGCATAGTCAATGCGGGAGGTAACTAATGCTTGGGTCATGGTCCGTCTGGCCTCCAGGGGCAGGAGGTCCAAGGTGCGGTTAAGGGTCTTCATTATCCCAAAGCACTTCCCTGCTATTTTGTTGACGTGGCTCTCAAAGGACAGTTTCGGATCCACCCAGACTCCCAGGTTTTTAGCCTCCCTGCCAGGGATAGGCGTAGGGCCAAGGCATGGGGGCCACCAGTCCTGAGTCCAGCTGGCATCCTTTCCCCCTATCACTAGCACCTCAGTTTTAGAGCCATTAAGCTTCAGGCAGTGTTGGTTCATCCAGCCTGCAAGCGCCTGCATGCAGGCTTTAAAATTGGCCGCAGCTAACGTGGGTGACTGTGATAGGGAGATGAGCAGTTGGGTATCATCGGCATAGGATACTAATTCTATGCCGTATGATTGGACTACCTCTGCTAATGGAGCCATATAAAGGTTGAACAGGGTGGGGCTCAGGGCAGAGCCCTGGGGCACCCCCTGTTCTAAGGCTATGCTGTCAGAGAGAAACGTGCCTCTCTGGACCTGAAAACTGCGGTCAGAGAGGAAGGCCTTAAGCCAGCCCAAAGCCGCCTTGGTGACCCCAGCACTGCTCAGACACTGTAGCAGGATGGAGTGAGCCACAGTGTCGAAAGCAGCGCTGAGGTCCAGCATAATGAGAGCCATAGTGTGCCCTTCATCTGCACCAATCCGCAGAGTCTCGGTCGCTCGCAGGAGGGCCGTCTCGGTCGAGTAGTTCTTTCGAAAGCCAGATTGGGAGCTGTGAAGTGCCTGGTTAGCCTCAAGATGGTCCATGAGCTGTATATTAGCCAGTTTTTCGGTCACTTTAGCAAGGAAAGGCAAGAGGGAGATGGGTCTTAGGTTCTCTAGTATGTCCTGGCTAATGTTTGGTTTCTTTTTTATAGGCAACACTATGGCCTTCTTCCAGTCTCCCGGGAGGGAAGCCGAAGAAAACGAGAGTTGGATGATGTGCCTAAAATGGGGCTCGAGTACTTCCAGACTGGCTATCAGAACCTTAGGAGGAGCAGGGTCACGAGGAGAGCCCGATTTGACACTTTGGCACACGTTTACCAATACCTCCGGAGGAGGGACCAGGAAACTGTGCAAACATAACTCCGTGGGGCTAACCTCGCTATTTACCCCGAGGTCATGGGTGGTGGTAAGGTTACCAGAGAAGCTTGCATATATGTCCGAGATCTTTCCCGCAAACACAGGATATCAGATATGCTATAGGTACATGTCGTCCTGACATCCCAGACTTTAGTCTCCTCTTCTAGTGCAGAAGTCAGAGCCCCCAGCTCTCCCCAGTTACACGTCATGGCCCGTTTGCGCGCACTAGTAGGTTAAAGGTTCCAGCTGCCCAGGTAGCCCCCCTCCATGTATCCACCCATTTATGACACTTCTGTGACGTTTACATCACATGTCTCTGTGCACGCCCTGTGCACGCCTTCTTTGTACGCCCATATGTTCTTATCTTTCGTTTGTCACTTGTTACGCCTACTGTATGCAATGCAATTATACTGTTTTACTATATATACTGTATCATGTTAATGAAATGCTAGCTGTCCCTTTTTGCGAGGCTTTTCTTCCCCCTTGTGTCTGTCCCTTCCTGAACCTTTGCAGGTGATGGAACCCGATGGTCCATTGGCTCGAGCCATCCGATTAAAGCCCATTCTGACTCAGATATCACGGATCCTGCCTCTTATTTATTGAGCTATCTGTTTTAGTTAATGCATAGAAAAATAGTACCGGTAATTAATTATTTATTTACCACAGACTCACGTTTGTACCTGCAGAGCCTGCATTCCCGGACTCCTGAACTGGCCTTACCACAGGCATATAGTTCTTTGAGGGGCAGTGGGTGTAGTCTATAGGCCAAAATCTTGTGGAGGGCAGCACGGCCCACAGCCTACGTAAGGTGATGTTTGGGAGTGTACAGGGTTTGCGGGAGACACAGGGACTTATGCAAGTCTTTTCTTCTCAGCGACTCCAGGTCCAGTTCCCGTGACCGAGCCCGCACTTGTTTTTTAATCGCGTTCTTGATGGCGAAGAATTTGACATGTTCAGGGTTCCATGATTCCATGGCAAGTTTGAGGTGGGTTTTAGCCACTTCGAGGGTGTCCGACCAGGGGTTCCCGGGATCTCTAAATATACACTTCAAGACTGACTTTAATGTGTTCTCCTGAGCCGCAGTTGTTAAAAAGTAGTATTTACTTAAGGCGGCCAGCTCTTCCAGGTTTTGCTGGTTGAGTGAGAACTCCAGGCGGATGAGAGTGTTTCTAGGGCACCTTGGCAGATGGTAGACTTTCTTATATGCTCTGCACTGGACTTTTTCTAATTCATTGTTCAGTTTGCCCGGGAAGGCCTGTAGAGCATAGTTGAGGGCCGGCATAAGCTTGGCTTTAAGAACTCTGTTGATGGCCGTGGCGGACGGGCTATGTAAGGAGGCTTGCAGCTTGCAAATGGCATAGGTGATGGATTTACCTTTGGCTTGGATTGACTTAAGATGGGCACTTGCGAGCCCTGATTCTTGAAAACAAATGCCCAAATAGATATACCGCTGCGTGGTTTCCAGAAGGAGATTGCCTAGCTTCCATTTTAAAGCTTTCTTCCTTGGGTGAAGACCAAAAATAATCACCTTTGACTTGGTTGGATTTGCTACAAGCCTGTTTTTGTCATTGTATGCGGCAAGTGCCGTCAACACCTTTTGTAGCCCCATTCTCATGTGGTCAAAGAGGACCAAGTCGTCAGCATATTGCATGAAGAGAATTTTGTTTCCACCAATCTTTGGGGTGGGCAAGGCAGCCCCAGGCAAAGCCTTCTCCATGTCCACTGTATATAAATTAAATAATAATGGGGCTAGCACGCACCCTTGTTTTAATCCTCTGTCTGTGTTGATCTTGACAGATGCGTAGTCCCTCGAGAGTTTAACTCGCACCCATGTTTTTTGGTAAAGGGACTGTATCGCTCTTAACAGTACAGGGTTGATGTTCCATTGGACCAACTTGTGCCACAAAATTGCGCGGTCTACCCCATCGAACGCCGCCGAGTAATTAATAAAGCAGGCGAAGAGTGGAGGGCTTTTGCGTGTCCGAGCGCGAAATGCCAAGAAAGAAAGTGCGACGATGTTGTCAACCGTGGCTGACCCGGGTCTAAATCCAGTTTGGCAAAATGGAAGAATGCCTTCTGCACTTGACCAGTCTGCAAGGTCCCTCAGGATGGCACTAGCATAAGCTTTTCCCTCAATATCCAACAAAGCAATCATGCGGTAGTTGGTAGGTTCGGTTTTTGGGCCTTTTTTATGGATAGGCTGTAAGAGCGAGCCTCTCCAAGAGTCTGGTACGACCCCCTGGAGCCAACATTCCGAGTACAAGTAGGTCAGGTTGGTGGACCAAAAGTCGATGTTTGCCTTGAATAGATGACCAGGGAGACCAGTAGGGCCTGGGGTAGCATTTTGTCTGATGTTTTTAATGATTTTGGAGACAAGCAATTTCCCCGGTGGAGCCATCATCTCGCTGTGTATACCTGGATTTTCCCCTGCAGTGGATGAGTCATTTTGCATTTCGGCCGCACCCTCATAAGTATAAAGTGCTTTTACATGGGTGACCCAGGTAGAGGCTTCAAGAGAATTTTCTCTGTGATTTGTGTCTCGACCCAGGTTGCATATGTACTTCCAGAACTCCTGTGATTTTCCCGGGCTCAACAAATCAAAGATTATTAGCCATTGTGCGTCACAATGGGCACGTTTTGCTGCCCAAACCTTCTTTGCGTGGCTTTTTTTGGCTTCTTGTAGTAAAATCTTATTTGGGCTTGTCCCGAATTTGCGGAAGAGTTTGCGTGTCTTGTTTAGGTTTTTGGCGCTTATTTTAATTTCAGAATTATGACCATATATTGGTGGAGGGTACCTGTGTGATGTATTATTCAAGTCCCAGCGAAGAATCACCGCGAGGGTCTCTGTTGTGATACTCCAGGTTTCTATGGCCCCCATTTTCTGTTCGCTTGGTGGCCAGCCTCACCAATGATTAGCCCAGCTGTTGAATCTAGTAATTGCGGACTGTTCCCATTTGATCCTTCTGGGCAGCTTTATTAGTTCTTCTCCATCGGCTTCCCCGATGAATTCGAGCTTATGGCATTTATCCGCCATGAGATTCAATGTAACGATTAAAGCGGCGTGGTCGCCGTCACTAGGCGGTTGGACTAAAAAGTTTGACATTAAAAGTTGGAGTTTACCACTAAGAATTATGTAGTCGACCGTAGTATGATTATTAAATGTGGGAGCTACAGTCAGCCCTGGGGTGCTCTTTTGGAGGACTGAGTGCGCCGTTGCCAGGTTATAGTTAATTAGTAGGTCGTTCAATGCATTCGTGGCCCCGGCCTGGCAACTGCGTGTGGATGAGACACCTATATTATGACAGTTAAAGTCACCAAGAATAATGCATTCATAGCCCGCGAATTGAAGCATTAGGCTCTCAAGGTGGTGTATCAGCGTGGCCATGTTAGAATTAGGCCCATGGGGGTTGTAATAAAGGTTAACTAATAAGAATGAAAAATTGCTGTTTGTCAGGCGACAGCCTTTCAGGATGCCTGCCTGGAAAGAGTCTGGCAGGTTTGGTATTTCTGCGAATTCCAAATTAAGTGAGTGTTTGATGTAAATGCATATCCCACCGGCGGGTCTGCCAAAAATGTTGAGCTTTTTCGCGGGTTTTTCATACTCAGCGTATCCTCTCAAGGAGAGATGGTGCATTTGCCAGGTTTCTTGTGTGCAGATGATGTCTGCCTCCTCCATAAATGACACCGCCGTTTGTTTAAGAAGCAACCTCCTGAGCCCAGCACCGTTCCAAGACATGAATATCAGACTCACTGGAGGACGTTCCTTCTCTGAGGGCTTTGGGTGCATGTTTGTCGTGCATCGATGGAGGTGGACCCGGGCGTTAAGACAGGGACCATTAGGTCTTAGAATTTAATGCAAGCGGCAACCAGGACCAATCTTTATGCATGGATCCGAGAGTGGCGCATGTGCGTGTGCCCTGGATTGGATTCATGGTTATCTTTATTGGGGTTCTGATGGATTGGCCAGTGTTTATGTCCCCTTTAGACCCCTGGTGGCTGAGCACCATTATTAACGCATGAGTTGAAAGCGCCTGCTCACGTGAAGTCTCTCCAGCCGATTTTGCCATATTTCCCGTCACGGGGTATGCCGGCAGTGTTTTTAGTATAAAAGGGTATTTTTGTGGTTGCTTGGGTTTTATCTTTATGCCCCAGCTTTCCAGAAGCTTGTGCTGGCTTTTCAAGGCCTCTGCCATGACCGAGCTTGTAAAAGTTAACTCCGTTGTTTCATTTTTTCCTTCCTCATCTGGCGGTAGGAGAAGATGGTTTCAATATCCCTAGTTTGTATTTCCTCTAGCCCAGGGATGTTTGCACCAAGTTTCAGGAGGTTACTACGATTGAGGATATCCCACCTCCCCTGCGAGACATAATCTGGGTACAGCCTAATTTCCCGGTCCTGTGATTGATCGTAATTTAAGTAACCAGCAGAGCCCGCGGCCTGACCGCCTGTGTGTGGGATTCTAGGAAGGCGATTGTTAGACGAAGAGTTGGCTATGTCCTTGGTATCTACGACAACCCATGGCACGTGAGGCGCGCTATGTGTCGTCGACGTTGCTGATGCAGCAACCAAGGGGTCGTTTGAGCGAGCATCATTTCCAATAGTGCGGATTTGAGTAGCTTCGACGACGTTTTGACCTTGTAATTCGGTTACTTGACTTATAGAAGGTGCTGATGGAACCGGCCGGAGCCTTGCTGATTGGGGTGCCGGCCTTGGATTGATTGATGCGTCAGCAAGATAAAGTACTTCATGCATTTGTTCCGCGCTTTCTGGGATTGTGGGGGTTGCCACTAGTTCTATCACTTCCGATGTCTCTTTATGACCTTGTGTCTGGTTGCCGGGGCGTAACCATTCCCGAATAGATTTATTTTTGTTCGCCTTGTTCAGTTTTTTTAGTTTTTTCTTATTTTTCCTCGATAGATGCTTTTGGAGAGCTGGACTGGTTGGTGCGGAAATCTGCTGCTGAACGTGGGTTTTAGTTATGGTCGATGAGAGCTCTGCTAAGTTTGCATTAAACAATAATGGGGGTTCCACCATAGCGAGTTTATTTTCATTGCCGCTTTCTGAGCTGTCTAGTGGAGAGATTTTTTAGCCTTCTTTTTTGGAGGGATCAGGTGCAGGTGCCTTTACAATTGAGGCCTTATTCTTACCAACTTCTGTTTTAAGATCCTCAATTAATGTAGTCATGATGTGCGGAAGTTTTTCTAGGTTTTCCAAAATGGGTCCGCAACTACATGGTTCGGGCTTGAAGTTTGTGCTATCCTGTGCTCTACGGATCAGAGAGTTCAGGTGATCCAGTTTCGCATCGACCTCAGATATTAAGTTTGCCACTGTTTGTAAAATATTTATCTGGGCGTCGAGCTTATCAGCGTGCATGATTGCGACTCCAGTCATGGAAATCAGGGTCTCGTTGATCAATGTTAGGTGATCCACAAAGGAGTAGAGGGGGAATTCAGAGCAAGACTCCGAGGAAAAATCTGAGGAAGAAATGTTGTGCTTTGATTTTCTTAAGACCTTTCGAATATTGATCTATATCTGCTCAGGAGCAAAGAAAAACACCTTACTTACCAGCGAAGTTCTTAATACTGCACCTGCGCATGCGCCAAGAGCCAACACCGATCTCTCTCGCATACGCTAATTGAATCTAGAAGTACAAGGGCTCACTGCCAAGCCCGGGCTTCAAGAGGTCACTACTAACAATCAGAGAGACCGTTACCATTAGCAACAGAGTGAAGGTACTCACCCGTGTTACTTGCTAACTCAGAACCGCCAGAGTTAGCAGTGCTTGTCGTGAGCTAACATCCTTCCCTAAGGGGCTTCATAAAGCTAGTCCAATCCTGTTTTGCTCTTTACATCTGGATCACAGTCGTTAAAGGTCCAAGTCCAGAAGGGACCCATCTACCATCCGGGTCTATGTCATGAGACAGTGGAAAACAAGCATTTGCAATGCAATAGGTCTCGCATTGGGAAAGTGTGAGCTATTGGTATTGTAAATGACACATTTTTTTAATATGTGTTGGCTTTGAAAATATATAAATTAATAGCATTGTTATTCACCAAGCCAATAGCTTACACTTTCCTAATGCAAGTCCTATTGGCTATGGCAATGCTTGTTGGTAGCAAGCAAGGACAGTGCTGTTGTGGTGCTGAGTGATGATGTGGTGTTCCTGAGTGATGTGGTGGTGTTCCTGAGTGATGTGGTGGTGTCCCCGAGTGATGTGGTGGTGTCCCTGACTGATGTTCCTGAGTGATGTGGTGGTGTCCGTGAGTGATGTGGTGGTGCCCCTGAGTGATGTGGTGGTGCCCCTGAGTGATGTGGTGGTGTTCCCGAGTGATGTGGTGGTGTTCCCGAGTGATGTGGTGGTGTCCCGAGTGATGTGATGGTGTCCCGAGTGATGTGGTGGTGTCCCCGAGTGATGTGGTGGTGTTCCCGAGTGATGTGGTGGTGTTCCCGAGTGATGTGGTGGGGTCCCTGAGTGATGTGGTGGTGTCCCTGAGTGATGTGGTGGTGTCCCCGAGTGATGTGGTGGTGTCCCTGAGTGATGTAGTGGTGTCCCTGAGTGATGTGGTGGTGCCCCTGAGTGATGTGCTGGTGTCCCTGAGTGATCTGGTGGTGTCCCTGAGTGATGTGGTGGTGTTCCTGAGTGATGTGGTGGTGTTCCTGAGTGATGTGGTGGTGCCCCTGAGTGGTGCCCCTGAGTGATGTGGTGGTGGCCCTGAGTGTTGTGGTGGTGTCCCTGAGTGATGTGGTGGTGTCCCTGAGTGATGTGGTGGTGTCCCAGAGTGATGTTGTGTTGCCCCTGAGTGGTGCACCTGAGTGATGTGGTGGTGTCCCTGAGTGATGTGGTGGTGTCCCCGAGTGATGTGGTGGTGCCCCCGAGTGATGTGGTGATGGCCCTGAGTGATGTGGTGGTGCCCCAGAGTGATGTGGTGGTGCCCCTGAGTGGTGCCCCTGAGTGATGTGGTGGTGCCCCTGAGTGGTGCCCCTGAGTGATGTGGTGGTGTTCCCGAGTGATGTGGCGGTGTTCCCGAGTGATGTGGTGGTGTCCCAGAGTGATGTGGTGGTGCCCCTGAGTGGTGCCCCCAAGTGATGTGGTGGTGTTCTCGAGTGATGTGGTGGTGTCCCTGAGTGATGTGGTAGTGTTCCCGAGTGATGTGGTGGTGTTCCTGAGTGATTCGGTGGTGTTCCTGAGTGATGTGGTGGTGCTCCTGAGTGGTGCACCTGAGTGATGTGGTGGTGTCCCTGAGTGATGTGGTGGTGTCCCCGAGTGATGTGGTGGTGCCCCTGAGTGATGTGGTGGTGGCCCTGAGTGATGTGGTGGTGCCCCTGAGTGATGTGGTGGTGCCCCTGAGTGGTGCCCCTGAGTGATGTGGTGGTGCCCCTGAGTGATGTGGTGGTGTTCCCGAGTGATGTGGCGGTGTTCCCGAGTGATGTGGTGGTGTCCCAGAGTGATGTGGTGGAGCCCCTGAGTGGTGTCCCTGAGTGATGTGGTGGTGTTTCCCAGTGATGTGGTGGTGTCCCTGAGTGATGTGGTGGTGTTCCCGAGTGATGTGGTGGTGTTCCCGAGTGATGTGGTGGTGTCCCTGATGTTTGTGGTGGTGTTCCCGAGTGATGTGGTGGTGTTCCTGAGTGATGTGGTGGTGCCCCTGAGTTGTGCCCCTGAGTGATGTGGTGGTGCCCCTGAGCGATGTGGTGGTGTCCCTGAGTGATGTGGCGATGTCCCCGAGTGATGTGGTGGTGTCCCCGAGTGATGTGGTGGTGTCTCCGAGTGATGTGGTGGTGTCCCTGAGTGATGTGGTGGTGTTCGCGAGTGATGTGGTGGTGTCCCCGAGTGATGTGGTGGTGTCCCTGAGTGATGTGGTGGTGTTCCTGAGTGATGAGGTGGTGTACCTGAGTGATGTGGTGGTGCCCCTGAGTGATGTGGTGGTGTCCCCGAGTGATGTGGTGGTGTCCCCGAGTGATGTGGTAGTGTCCCTGAGTGATGTGGTGGTGTCCCTGAGTGATGTGGTGGTGCCCCTGAGTGGTGCCCCTGAGTGATGTGGTGGTGTCCCTGAGTGATGTGGTGGTGTCCCTGAGTGATGTGGTGGTGTTCCTGAGTGATGTGGTGGTGCCCCTGAGTGGTGCCCCTGAGTGATGTGGTGGTGCCCCTGAGTGATGTGGTGGTGTCCCTGAGTGATGTGGCCGTGTCCCCGAGTGATGTGGCCGTGTCCCCGAGTGATGTGGTGGTGTCCCCGAGTAATATGGTGGTGTCTCCGAGTGATGTGGTGGTGTTCCTGAGTGATGTGGTGGTGTTCGCGAGTGATGTGGTGGTGTCCCTGAGTGATGTGGTGGTGTCCCTGAGTGATGTGGTGGTGTCCCTGAGTGATGTGGGGGTGCCCCTGAGTGGTGCCCCTGAGTGATGTGGTGGTGTCCCCGAGTGATGTGGTGGTGTCCCTGAGTGATGTGGTGGTGTCCCTGAGTGATGTGGTGGTCCCCTGAGTGGTGCCCCTGAGTGATGTGGTGGTGTCCCTGAGTGATGTGGTGGTGTCCCTGAGTGATGTGGTGGTGTTCCTGAGTGATGTGGTGGTGTCCCTGAGTGATGTGGTGCTGTCCCTGAGTGATGTGGTGCTGTCCCTGAGTGATGTGGTGGTGTCCCAGAGTGATGTAGTGGTGTCCCAGAGTGATGTGGTGGTGTCCCAGAGTGTTGTGGTGGTGTCCCTGAGTGGTGTGGTGGTGTCCCCGAGTGATGTGGTGGTGTTCCCGAATGATGTGGTGGTTATGGAAATTTTAGACAGGTTTTATATACGGAATAAGGCTTCCATTCATATGAGGACATTTCCAAATATGTTTCTTTTTGAAGTTTTATGAGGCGCGACTAGGCCAAGGAACCTGTCAGTAGAGTGCTGTGCAACAAAACATCCGGGCCAGTAGTACAGAGTGAGAAACATTCTCCTTCCACAGAGATGAAGTAATGGAGAACATGTGAATAAAGTACGTTTTGTCATAAAATATGATTGATATGCACAAAACTATTATTTCTGCAGTAAGTAAAGCAAAAAAAGCATTACAAATTCTAGATTCTTCTTAAAGAGATGTCACCTTGTATTGTTCATGAAGCGTTCTAAGGAGGTTTACAATCGGAGATTTAAGAGATTTCCATAACAAGATGGAAAAGGTTATCATATGGCTATTGCTGGCTAACCTATCTAATATATTTAATAACATTGGCAATGCCTGTTATCGGAGCCCTGCCTTGGACTGCAGTGAATGGCATCTGCTACAAATGCTGTGAATATGTGCCTCTGTTGGCGTCATTGGTGGCCTACAGTCACCCATCACACATGTGCCCTCTGCATGGTACCACTGCTCAGAAATGGGATATTCTAATGTCCTCGTGTCAGAAGTGTCTGGTTTTCTTCTGTAACCTTTCAATCTGTCAGGGCTGGAGATCTCTTGTAAAGCACCCTCTGACTCCCTCCCTGCCCTCAGCTGCTAGGGCCAGGGGCGGCTGCTGGTTTTTTGGACTAAGGCAGGTTGCTAAACAAGTTAATTAGATCAAGGAGATGGAGGAGAGCCGCTGAAAGAGGGCCCCAATCGTCAGGCTGCAGGAGTTGTGAAAAACTTAATTCAATTAAGTTTTCTCCTCTAAACTAATTAGGCGGCAATCTGCCACGCGAGCTGCTGCTGTTCTTGCAGCCCAGAATTGGGCAGGATGGCGAGGTGAGAGGCAGGAGGAGTGGGAGGTAAGGGCAACGGCTGGTCGACGGATATAGTAGACCAGGGAGTGTGGGAGAGGGGAAAGAGGGAAAAAGGAGGGGGGAAGAAAGGGAAAGAAGAAGCAACAAAGAGAGGGCGTGAGAAAGGGGAAACGAAATTAGGAAAGAGACTGGAACGAAAAAGGCAAAGAAGGACAGCATTGAAAAGTGAACCAGTAGAAGCAATGAAATTAGAAAGGAAGAGGCAATGAAAGAAAAAGGTGAGAGAGAACGACAAAGATAATAAAGAGGAAACCCATCACAAAAAGAAAAACAACTGAATTACAGGCTGAATGAAAAACGTTAACCAAGAAAAAGAAAGAAGGAAATACATGTTTAAATAAGGAAGGGTTAAACGATCAAGGAATAACGAAATGGTGAAGTGTAACATGTAAGAAATATAAAATGTAAGGCAAGGAGGAAGGGAGCTAGGCAGAGGAAAGGAAGTAAATGCAAGATATGGAAGAAAGGTAATAAGGCGGGGGAGCGCATTCCTTTGTGTGAGTTCGAAGTACGTGCACTTTAAGTTAAGCAAATTCCGTAGCCGAGGCAGGAAAGCGACAAATGGTGGTGTGGTATGCCTGGTGTGGCGGGGGCGGGGGAGCGGAAGGGATTGCTTTGAAAGCAGGGTAGCGAGCGAGTGGGAGGGAACGAGGGTATTCCAATGAAGTCTGGTGCGAGGCGTGGGGGCGGGGGAGCAGGCATATGGGGAGTGAGTGAGGCCAAGCGCGCGCCTGGCGAAGCTTCACGCTCCAGTAGACAACATGCATTGTGAGAAATCCGCTTGTTCAAGAGTTTGTTTAAACCCAATAGTTCAGAGCTATAAATAGCTCGACCTAAAAAAGCAGGAAGAACTGTTGGTAGTCGTGTCTATTATCAATGCCCATAGGTAGTCGCGTCTATTATCAATGCCCATAAGGGACAGGTACTATGCCTGAAAACACCTACTTCCGGGTTTGTTTCCCTGTCATGAGGTGGAAATCAGCTCAATAATAACGAGTGGGATGAGGATATAGGACATCATGATAAATATAATTCAATGTCAACCCATCCTGGGTGATTCTCACAAATGAAGGGGGTGTTGCCAGTGAAATGAGGGGGTTACAAACATCCTGCGGCCAGGTAGGTTATATGCAGGGCTTTAGGTGGGTCAGTGTCAGGGTTCCCTTCGGTCTTCGCGGAATCAGAATGGACACTAGTCCCTATGCCCACCCGCCGGTAACGCCGCTTAATAAGCAATGCCACCAACTGGGGGGGAAGTGGACAGAGAGAGACACTCCAACTACAGCTGACACCCTGCGAACCTTTCTGGAATCTTCTAGGTAGTTTCAGGACCGCTTGTCTGGTACCTAATGCACAGATGGGGAAGAGAACATAAACACTTTCTTCTAACAGTACAGCTACCTTCAAATAAAGTTAAGGACAATTCCTACCAGCTGTCTTCGGAGTATTGCCCCTCTCTTATGAGTAGTTACTGCGCATGAGTATACTAGTAGAGATATGCAGTTGTAGAAGAGAAGGTAACAAAGTTAAATTCAGCAATAACCAAACGACCTTCACTATAAGTGCATTGACAGGAATCTCTACCTTCTCCAACTGCGCTTCCTTCAGGGAATAATTCAGTCTAGTAAAGTTAATGATTGCTGCTCAGTTGATTCACTGAAGCTCCAATAGGTGCGCGCAAAAAGGAACTAGGGAGGGAAGATGGGGAGGGCAAGTAATGGGTAAGCGCAAGGGGAAATATCCTTCAGTTGAATTGAGGGAAAAGTCGTAGCGCCTTTGACGATTTAGTTAGTAGTTCTTACTTGAGAGAGGCGCGGTCTCAAACTCTTTCGTTAGAAGACTTCTAACTCCGCCACTCTCCTCGACCAAGAAGGGAGAGAGATGAGCGAAGACTGCTTCCTGCTGGTTGGTTCTTCAGAGAGGACAGTAACTTTGCGACAGGAGAGATGGCCGTAAACTCAGCTGACTCACGGACAAATTCTGCCTTCACAAAACTTCATGCAAAGTCTATAGTCACTGTGTAATGCAAAGCGGTACACTCACTAATAACCTTAGTACTCTGGAATTGCTTTAAACTCCGTTTTCCTCAGAAACACGGAGGACGTCTTTGAAACTGCTCTTGGTAACGAAATCTTTGTTGAAGTGCGCAGGTGAGAACGCGCGCACTTCCCACAATGCCTCTGACCTAGAATGTACAGATTGACGAAATACCGCTGCTAGAGCGGCGGCCATCTTGTAATGTCTAAAGTTAATTAAGATCGAACCAGAAGTTCACCAAGTTAGGCTTCACAATAACTCGATGTCTCATGCCAGCATGACAGGACTTGCCCCACCTTGCTGCACAAACAGAATGGTTCCTGACAGTATCCCCTCTCAAAGACCGATTTTTCGGTCCCGGCTTAGATGGAAATTGAGAATGAAATAGTTTTACTAACTGAGGGGCATGAACATCCTCCGCTAACTCCCATGATCTGACTTCCGGACCGTAGCCTTTCCAGTCAATCAAATAAAACAGTTTCTTCAATCGAACCTTGGAGTCCAAAATCTCTTTAACCTCATACTCAGAACCACCATGGACCTGGAGTGGTGGAGGAGGCCTAGAAATTCGAACATGTGGAGAAGTTTTCTTCAGAAGAGAGACATGGAATACTGGATGAACTCCTAATTTAGGGGGAAGCTTCAATCTCACTGTGACCGGCCCCAAAATCTTTTCTATGGAATAAGGGCCCACAAAGCGAGGCTGAAACTTCCGATTCCCTTTCAAATGCAAATGCTTGGTGTACAACCACACACGATCTCCACCTGATACTCTGGAGCTGGTTTTCCGTACCTATCTGCACTCACTTTGTACTTTTCCTTAGCCTTAATCAAGTTGGCCTCTGCCGACTTATGAAGAAGAGAGATGTCTTTCAACAACGCCCCAACTGCAGGAACTCCTAACTGATCTTGAACAAGAAAAGGATTGGGATGTCGACCACAGTTTAGATAGAAGGGAGAGTAACCAGTAGAGGTGCTCTTCGCATTATTACATGCGAACTCTGCCATCCATAACATTTCAGACCAATCCCCACCTCGATCCATAAGCAACAACCTCAAGTATTGTTCCAATTCTTGATTCTGTCTTTCAGTCTGACCCTCTGTCTTGGGATGATAACTAGTAGAGTATCTAGCCTCCACCCCTAACCCACGCAAAAATGCCTTCCAGAAATGGGACACAAACTGCGAACCCCTATCAGAGATCACAATCTTTGGTATGCCATGCAACTTCACTATGTGTTCCCCAAATAACTGTGCTAGGTCTTTTGCAGTTGGAATCCCAGTTAATGGAATAAAATGACTCATCTTCGTGAAAGTATCCACAAAGACCAATATGGTGTTATGACCCTGACTCTTAGGTAATTCTACAATAAGATCCATAGAAATTGTGTGCCAAGGATAAGTTGGGGTGGGTAAGGGTTGCAACATTCCCTGAGGGACCTGTCGAGTAGGTTTACTTCGGGCACACAACTCACAAGACAAGACATATTGTTTAACAGAAGAGGACAACCCAGGCCACCAAAAATAACGCTGAACCAAATCCGAAGTCTTTGTAATTCCTTTATGCCCCGCTAAAGGGTGCTCATGACACATTTTGAGGGCCTTTTCTGTTAAGGCGTGGGTAGGAAGATACAAGGCTTCTTTGTGGTACGGCAATTGCTGATGACACCTTCGCATTGAATCCTGAGCTACCCAGTTGTTCACTTCTTCTGAAGTCAAACATTTTCTAACTTCCTCTTGAAAATTGTCCAACGAGATGGTGCAGATAACCTTAGTTTCTGGAATAATCGGCTGCGAGTCCACTGGATGCTGAGTTTCTACAGTGTGTAATCGGGACAAGGCATCTGCTTTCCCATTCTTGCTGCCAGGACGGTAAGTGATTACGAAATCGAAATCGGCAAAGTATAAAGACCAACGTAGTTGTCGTGAGGTCAAGGTCTTTGCAGTCTTCAAAAATTGCAAGTTTTTATGATCCGTAAATACAGTTACTGTATGTCGAGCTCCCAACAGATAATGTCTCCAGTCTTCGAATGCATCCTTCACTGCCAAAAGCTCTTTCACCGCGATAGTGTAGTTGATTTCAGCTGGATTCAATTTACGTGATCGATAGGCTACGGGGTGCAATTGCTCAGTATCAGGATGTCTTTGTGAGAGGACCCCTCCAATGGCTTGATCTGAAGCATCCGCTTCCACGAAGAAAGGTTCCGAGGGGTCAGCATGAAGTAGAAGAGGTGCAGACGTGAAACTTTTCTTTAGAATCGAAAAGGCACTTTCCGCCTACGACGACCATTGAAATTTTACCCCCTTTTTTAGTAATCGAGTGATTGGAACAATCAGTTGAGAGAACCCTGAAATAAAGCGTCTATAAAAATTGGCAAATCCCAAGAATCTCTGGATTTCTTTGACATCTTTTGGAGATGGCCAACTCTCCGCCGCTTGCACCTTTCCAGGATCCATCATGATACCTTGAGGAGACAACACAAAGCCCAAAAATTCCACTCTTTCTGAACTGAAAACACATTTTTCCAATTTCACATAAAGACGATGAGAGCGGAGTCGTTCCAACACAGTCCTGACATGTTCTGGATGATCTTGGGGATTTATAGAATAAATCAAAATGTCATCCAAATATATGACTGCAATCTTATCAATTAAATCTCCCATGATGTCGTTGATAAAGTGTTGGAACACTGCAGGAGCGTTACACAGCCCAAAGGGCATTACTCTGTATTCAAATAACCCAAACTTGGTCCTGAAGGCAGTCTTCCACTCGTGGCCTTCTTTCATTCTGACCAATTGATAAGCGCCACGAAGATCCAATTTAGTGAAAATTTGTGCATCTTTTATTTGATCTAAAAGAACAGAAATCAAAGGAAGCGGGAAGCGATTCTTGACAGTAGCTCTGTTTAAAGCTCGATAGTCGATGCACGTTCTCAAGGTTCCTTCCTTTTTTGGAATGAAAAACAAAGGGGACGAAACTGGAGATAGAGAAGGTCTTATAAATCCATTGGCCAGATAACGATCTAAATACTCCTTAAGATGTTGATTCTCTGTTTCAGTCAGGGCGTAAATTCGACTGCATGGAAGAACGGATCCAGGTTCTAAATCAATGGCACAATCGTAAGAACGATGTGGGGGAAGTTGCTCAGCTTCCTACTCACTAAAAACTTCTTTAAACTCTTGATACTCCTTGGGAATTTCAGTCGAGTCTATGACTCCAATTGACTGCCCTCCAAAAGAAAGTAATTGAGCTTGTGAAGGTTCAACCACCACTGGAACACATTGATAGCAATGTTCTTGACAGAAGGTGGATTGCATCTTGACCGTCCGGTTTTCCCAATCTATAGTAGGATTATGAATAGTTAACCATGGCAATCCAAGAATCATTTGGAACTGAGGGGCATCAATCAAATTAAATTGTAACATTTCACAATGTCCATCTGACTGGATTAGCTCCAAAGGTTCCGTGTGACTGGTGATAGGGCCCGATGACAAATTTGTCCCATCAACTGCTCGCACTGATTCACTCTTTATCTTGCGAATTGCTCGAATGCCCATTTGTTGAGCATATTTAATGTCGCAGAAATTTCCAGTGGCTCCCGGATCTAGCAAGATAGCCACTTCCTTAATTTCTTGATTCCGAAATTTCAAGGTCAAATGAAGAATCACATGAGGTATCCAGGTCTTTAAGGAATTCAAAATCGAATGGGAATCTGGGATCGTCTTCTCATCTTTCGCCATCGTAGCAACCCCTTCTACTGATGGTTCAAGGCGTTTCCCTTTACTGGAACCTTAGGTCGCTTCGGACACTCTTTCACAAAATGCCCTGGCATACCACAGTATAAGCACAATTTCTTTAATCGCCGCTGATCTTTCTCTTCCTTGCTCAAAGGGCCTCAAACTGCTCCAATCTGCTTTGGTTCCACCTCAGAATTAATTCCTGAACCTTTTGTTTCATCAGTTTTTATTCTGTCTAAACGTGGGAAATTCATCCGAAATTCTTTCTTCTTTTCTCCTTTTCTCTCAACACTACGAAAATCCAATTCGAGAACTAGATCCTCTAACGCAGAGAGTTCCGTAGGTCTATTGGGTATTTGTGCTAATGAATCTTTAATGTCGTCTCGTAATCCTCGATAGAAGAGAGCTGCTCTCTTTTCTTCTGGCCAATTAGATTCTACAATCAATTTGTTGTATTGTGTCAAGTAAGTAATCAAATCTCCTGACCCCCGTCGGAGTTCTAATAATTTGTTATCTGTGGCCTGGGAGATTCTCCTCCTATCAAAAATACGAAGGAACTCAGTCTTGAACCGATCAAAATCATGCAAAAAAGGGTCATCCCTGGATACTAGAGGCATGGCCCAGTTAGCAGCATCCCCACCAAGATCAGACAACACAAAAGCCACTCTGGACTGGGCATCAGGAAACAAAGTGGGACGGCACATGAAATGTAACAAACATTGAGTCAAGAACAACTGAGCTTTTTGAGGGTCTCCCTGAAATCTTTCTGGAGCTGCTAACGGAATCAATGGGGAAACTGAATGGATGACCTGTGCTACAGTCCTGGGATCAGTGTCTGGTGTACTTTTACTTGAACTGGGAGATGGACCCACTGGATCACTCATGGCTAGCCCGTCTACCTTTTGGGAAAGGAACATAGTTTCCTGACGAGACGCTATCAATTCCTGTTTTAAAGTTTTGTTCTCCTCTCTAACTGCCCCAATTCCCGCTGGATTCCTACAAGCATGTGTCCTAACATCTTTAAATTAAACCCTTCAACCATTCTGCTTGGTCGAGAAAACCACGTGGGCACTTCAAACTGTCAGGGTTCCCTTCGGTCTTCGCGGAAGCAGAATGGACGCTAGTCCCTATGCCCACCCGCCGGTAACGCCGCTTAATAGCTAACGCCACCAACTGGGGGGAAAAGGGGAAGTGAACAGAGAGAGACACTCCAACTACAGCTGACACACTGCGAACCTTTCTAGAATCTTCTAGGTAGTTTCAGGACCGCTTGTCTGGTACCTAATGCACAGATGGGGAAGAGAACATAAACACTTTCTTCTAACAGTGCAGCTACCTTCAAATAAAGTTAAGGACCATTCCTACCAGCTGTCTTCGGAGTGTTGCCCCTCTCTTATGAGTAGTTACTGCGCATGAGTATACTAGTGGAGATATGCAGTTCTAGAAGAGAAGGTAACAAAGTTAAATTCAGCAATAACCAAACGACCTTCACTATAAGTGCATTGACAGTTCAGTTCAAAATCTTTTATTCGATTAATCATATTGTTAATCATAAAAAGTACATCATATAATTAAATACATCATGATAAAAAAACAGGTTATTAGTATTACATTATTACATTACAAGTTAAAACAGTTATATAAAAAATGGGATACTCTTTGGTAAGTTAGCAGGCTTAGTACAGAAGATCAAAGAAATTCAACTAGGCATCACTTCAATAGCCTTACGTATTATTAAGCATGATTTCAGGAACAGAGCTACATTCTTTGCCACATATTGTGTTTCTAGCTGTTGTAGTGCTAGAAATGCCGGGCGACAGGTCCTCAACCCCATCTGGCGCAGCACTGGGTTTACCCAGCGTTTGCGCGGTTCGACATAATAATGACAAAAGAATACCACATGCATAGTCGATTGAGGAGATACCTTATCGCATGGACATTTAACCAATTCGTGTGACCAATTTGACATATTTGGAAAGGTGACCAGTCGAAAAAACAAATTGAAACGGAGCCTAATTAATAAGTATTTTTCATAATTAGATAAATAAAATGAGAGATAGGGCTGTATACCCGGAGACACTTGGGCCATCAAAATTTGAGTGTTTGATTGCTTTGAAATTTCGCCCGACAAACGCAATTCCCTTAGATGATTGAGACATTGAAATTTCAGGGCTTTCCTGCTTATCTCATTAATAGATGATGGCTCAATAACATACTGAGTAAGGTCCAGGTCTTTCAGGAAGTTGGTCACATACACCAACCATGGGATGTTTTTCCAAAAAGTCAGATCTAGACATTCCAAAATCAGGGCACGTGTAAGGTGGCATTGTGGTTTAGTCCAGATACGGTGCCTTAGGAGTATTGGTTGACATTTAATGTAGTCTACCAGATAGTCGATCCCAAGCTCGATATGGCAGCCGTAGGTGGGGGCACTCTGTGGGAGTGCCAACAGATATTTAACAAAACCATTTTGAATTTTTTGCAATTCCGCTGTATTTACATAGCCCCATACACCGGCTCCATAAGTGGCGATACTCTGGCATTTGGCTTGATGAATTTTGAGCAATACAGGTGGGGAGGGCTTGCCCATTTTTCTAGAAAATGAGATAAGGGCAGATGTTGCTCGCTGGAAAAGCAGTTTTCTAGTTACCAACGCCCTTTTCCAGGTTAAGTGATCGTCTATTAAAATTCCCAAGTAAGGGTATTCTCTGACACGTTCCAGTTTGGATTGCTCGATACAAAGATTTTTGGAACTTTTAATCTTGGGCCCTGTTTGCATGACGAAGGTCTTGGTTTTGTTCACTTTTAACCCAAGTGAAAGCATGAAGTTACAATATTTATCCAGCTGTTTTTGAAGCTGTACTAAGGTCCTTGCAAGAATTACGGAATCGTCAGCGTAGAGTAATGCTGGAATAGGGCGGTGATTGATGGTAGGTAAATCCTGGCTCCCTTCTAACATGGCTACTTCCAGGCCGTTGGTATAAAGGTTAAACAAGAAGGGAGCCAGGACACAGCCCTGTCTAACTCCACGAGTTACTGGGAAGGAGGATGTTAATTCTCCACCCACACCATACCTTACGCATGCCGAAGCGTCGGAATAAAGCTCGCGTAGGAATTTGATGAGGGGAGGATCGACACCCAACTCCTCCAAGATAAGCCACAGCTTGGCGTGGATTACACAGTCAAACGCCGCGCTGAGGTCGACGTAGACCATAAATAAGTTGCCTTGCTTAGCTCCCACATACTTCCCTACTAAAAGTGTCAGATTTAGGGCCTGTTCAACAGTGCCCAGTCCCTCCCGGAATCCATACTGGAGGTCGGTAATGATATTATTTTCTGCCGCCCAGTCCTGGAGACGATCCAGGATTAGGCGACCTGCGACTTTCCCCAGTGAATCTAGGAGGGAGATGGGCCTGTAGCAGGCGGGGTTGTTTCTTTCCCCCTTTTTAAATATTGGAAGAAGTATGGAGGAGGACCAGGATTCCAAAAGGCCAGTATTTAAAACTGCCGCCATTAGCTGGGTAACGATTGGAGACCATAAGTCAATATTAGAGACAAATATATCAAGTGGAGCACCATCTGGACCGGGAGCCTTTCCAGTTTTTGAGGAGGTTAGTGCACTAATGACCTCCCCGTGTGTAAAATGAAGGTCTATGGGGTAAACCCCTCTTTTTGAGGACGCAGTTGTTAAGTTAGAATGTGCTGCGGTTACCTGATGGGAGTCGCCAAATATTTTGGCGAAGTGAATCACCCATTCATCCGCAGTCACTGCTACATCCAGATGTTGGTGGGAATTTACCTCCGATAGGAAAGGAGATTTAACAACCTGCCAGAATTGGGAGCTGTCCTTGCTATAGCAGCTTTCATGTAATTGGGCCCACAACTTGTTCTTATGATCTCTTTTACAGCTAACTTGGGCTTGTTTGTATTCGGATCTCAGTTTTGCTACTTTAATTTTGCCTCTAGCTGGATTATGTAGTTCTTTTTTTAAAGCGGTTAGGTCTATCCGACAGGCCGTATTGAACCATCTAGGCTCAGATTGGTTACCTAATTTATGGGTACGAGATAATTCGTTCTGGATGACTTTCAGAATTTCCCCGAAACTGGAAACTATTTGCTCGGGGGGAGAATCTCCCTCGAGGCAAATGTTTATCCAAGGTAGTGCCATGGATATGACCTTTCTCGTTGTTACTAAAGGATCTATCCTTGACCATTTTACGGAAAAACCGTTAGTTCTATCCATGCTCAGTGTTTTTTGGGTCAGTAGGCTCTTCTTATTAATAAGTGGAACCTTCGTAGGTAAATTAAGGGCGATACTATTTGGGAAATGATCACCAGAGACTTCTGATCCTGTAGAAAACTGAGAAAGAGTACCCTTTAAAGAATAGGAACATAATATAAAATCTATAATGCTACAACAACCCCTACCATGAAAGGTAGGCTTAAACTCCACAGGATGGTTTGCAAGTTCGTTGGCGTATGTCAGTTCTAGAGACATTAAGCTATCATTGAGGAAGTCTCCTACAAGGGAGTGGGTAAAATGTGTCAACGGGCAATCATTTTAATCTACTAGGCCACAGTTAGTATTCTTATAATTAGGACACAGTTGGACATTAAAATCCCCTCCCCATATTACATTACCCAAAGCTGGTAAATGCTTAGTACGCTGTTCATTTATAAACAAGGAAATTGCAGACAAAGTTTTTACACAATCTTCTGGAGACAAATTGTTGTAAAAATTAATGAGACCATATGACGTACCGTTTTTAAGAATTATCGATAGAATTTGATAGTTTAAGGTAGTACAGAGGGTAGAGATTTCCTTTACTGCAAGGGTATTAGAGATGTATATTGCGAGACCCCCCATGGGTCTACCATATGTTGATGGGCGAGCTGGTGAGTGGAAAGTTTTATAGCCCTGTATGTGCAGTGGGTCAACTGTCCAGGTCTCTTGTAAACAGATTATCTGATGTGAGGTTACAAATTCCAGCCAGGGTTTCAGTGAGATCTTTGATCGTAGACCTGCTACGTTCCAGAATAGTATAGGTATTAGCAGGGTCGACAAGATTTCACTGATAGACTCTGAACTTCCTTTTTGGGATGGAATTTTTAGGGATAAACGATGATCTTTATTGAGAGAACAGGGCATGATATCACCTCGACTGTCGCATATAGTGGAAAGACAGGGCTGCATGTTAGCACATTGATGAAGGTGTACATTCACTGGGTCAGTTAAAACTACTAAAGTTGGCGAAGACGCCATTTTGGGTGATAAAGTTGGGGATTGGGAAAAATTTGGTGACATTGGTGTTGGTAGACCAGCTAGGGGTGAATTCCTATCATTCGGGACGGTGGCCGATGATGGTCAATCCACCATCTCCAGGCAGTCAAACCTGTTGTATGTAGGAACACCCCTCCAATCAGGAAATGGCGTAATGTCTCTACCTCCTTGGCCTGTCCAGTTTGACCAGTCCGGATTTCTATTCCAAGTTCCTACCTGTGTCCAATTCCACTCAGGGCCTGGTGGCAGGGATTTGGCTGGAGGATAGAAAAAGGCTAGTCTTCTCGTGCCAATTCCTTCTGCTGACGGTTGGGAGCCCCATGAGGAAATGTGTTCAACTGTTTGAGGGTCTTCGAAATTTATTATTATACAATCTCCTGGGATCGTTTTTGGCTCCTTTCCAACCCAGGGGACTCTACGGACTGAGACTACTCTATTATTAGCGTAAGCAGGAAGTGGCCGGTTCGTTGACAACCAATGGAGTACCTTATTTTTTAAGGACCAACCAGGTTCATCGGAATTAATGTGCAACGCTGGGACCCCAGTCATAATGATGACAAATGGAGTGGCTTCGGGGGGGAGGTGTGCAGGGCGAGCTCCATTGCGTCTCGTATTATAGACTGCATTTTGTCTCGTATTGTAAGCTGCGTTTTTTTAAGCTGGCGTTTTTGCTGCTGGCGTTTTTGCTGTAGTGGATACAGTGGATAGAATGGTGGGATGGGCCATTGTTGCGGGAGGGACAGGAAGGGAGGGAGTGGTGGGCTTATTCGCAGCGATGTTAATTGCTGGTTTTTGGACAATTTTACTAACTGGTTTTTGATGAACTATAGCTGTAGTCGTCGCCGATTTGGAAACTTGGGGTGTTTGATGGGGCATTGTTCCCCCCACGTTTTTTGGTTTAGGATTTTGTGGCTGAATGACAGGATGTGAGGGTATGGGGATCGAGGTTTTCTTAGCTTTTAGGTCAGATGTTAATGAAGCTAGTGATTTTTCGATGTTAGACAGTGATAACTCGATAGGCTTCAGGTGCAGTTTAATTAATGCCTCTATGGAGGCCAGTGTGGAAGTGTCAAAAATAGTAGGGTCTTGCCCACTGCATATATTACCACTCGAGGTAGGATTGAATATGTCAGATGAAAGATTTATTATATCTGACGTTATGATGGTATTCTGCTGTTGGGGCATAATCGGTTGGGAGATAGAAAATTGAACAGTGGGTTGTGACAAAGGGTCCTGGCAAATGTCAGGATTATTTAGAGGAGATTTCTTATTTCCTTTTTTCCCCTTCCTCTTTTTCGGGATGGCACCTTCCCTCTGACCCCTCGTGTTGGGAGAAGAAAAATTCTCCTCTGGGGGGTCTATAAAGAGAGTCGGAGTTCTCTCAATGGATGGGGAAAGATGGGAAGTGGGGGAGTGTGAAATGCGTGTTGTTGAAAGGTCTATCGACACTGATAAGTCCACGGTACCTGGAACCGTTAGGATCTCTTGTTGTAGGTCAGGGTCTAAATTACGTTGAGGAGTTTTGGCTGCTGCCAATAGACCCAATGAGGAGCGCCTAGCTGTAGCTAGGTCCTGTGAGACCCTCCTTTCTAGCAGCTGGACACCTTGATTTATGGCGTCGTTTGCTTTAGCAATAAATCGGTCAATTGGGCCTATGACCTGGGCAGCATGCGAGAGTTTGCTATTTCTAGTGATTCTGGGTGACATGTTATCAGATGCAATGAACACAGTTGCAAGGTAAAATACAGTGAGTCCTGTTTGGACAGTTTATATTACAGAATGTGGAGATTGAATATGAGTGACAGTAAAGATGAAGAGTCAGTGGGGTGGCCCAGTCCAGTCTTACCCGGTCTTGAACGGGCTTAAACGGGCCCGCCCTTGGCCCGGGCTTCGCCCCGAGCTTCGTCCCGCGTGCGTCCCGCGGTGCGGTATGGGCCACTCTTGGTTTATACAAAGAAGGTTGGGGGCGTGGCCGCCGGGGGAAGAGGCACCAGCTGTGTCGAGCTGGGGCTGCTGGTCCTCGCAGTCCCCCGGTACGCTCGCCGCGCTGAATGGAACCCGCTGGACTCGACCTGGGAGCGTGATAGCCTCTCCACCGACTGTGGGCGCTCACACCAGGGAGGACGGGGTCAGGCTGCAACTGAGCGGCTCCCGCGAAGCGGGTGTCGTGAAAGGTGGCCGAACTAACGGGCAAGCAGGCAGCAGAAAGTTCTCCCTCAGACGAGAAAGGTAATGGCCAAGAAACACCCACTCAGGCTAGGAACCACAGCGTTGAAATCACCAAAGGCTGGGGGCGTGGCCGCCGGGGGAAGAGGCACCAGCTGTGTCGAGCTGGGGCTGCTGGTCCTCGCAGTCCCCCGGTAGGCTCGCCGCGCTGAATGGAACCCGCTGGACTCGACCTGGGAGCATGATAGCCTCTCCACCGACTGTGGGCGCTCACACCAGGGAGGACGGGGTCAGGCTGCAACTGAGCGGCACCCGCGAAGCGGGTGTCGTGAAAGGTGGCCGAACTAACGGGCAAGCAGGCAGCAGAAAGTTCTCCCTCAGACGAGAAAGGTAATGGCCAAGAAACACCCACTCAGGCTAGGAACCACAGCGTTGAAATCACCAAAGGCTGGGGGCGTGGCCGCCGGGGGAAGAGGCACCAGCTGTGTCGAGCTGGGGCTGCTGGTCCTCGCAGTCCCCCGGTAGGCTCGCCGCGCTGAATGGAACCCGCTGGACTCGACCTGGGAGCGTGATAGCCTCTCCACCGACTGTGGGCGCTCACACCAGGGAGGACGGGGTCAGGCTGCAACTGAGCGGCACCCGCGAAGCGGGTGTCGTGAAAGGTGGCCGAACTAACGGGCAAGCAGGCAGCAGAAAGTTCTCCCTCAGACGAGAAAGGTAATGGCCAAGAAACACCCACTCAGGCTAGGAACCACAGCGTTGAAATCACCAAAGGCTGGGGGCGTGGCCGCCGGGGGAAGAGGCACCAGCTGTGTCGAGCTGGGGCTGCTGGTCCTCGCAGTCCCCCGGTAGGCTCGCCGCGCTGAATGGAACCCGCTGGACTCGACCTGGGAGCGTGATAGCCTCTCCACCGACTGTGGGCGCTCACACCAGGGAGGACGGGGTCAGGCTGCAACTGAGCGGCACCCGCGAAGCGGGTGTCGTGAAAGGTGGCCGAACTAACGGGCAAGCAGGCAGCAGAAAGTTCTCCCTCAGACGAGAAAGGTAATGGCCAAGAAACACCCACATTGACAGGAATCTCTACCTTCTCCAACTGCGCTTCCTTCAGGAAATAATTCAGTCTAGTAAAGTTAAGGAACGCTGCTCAGTTGATTCACTGAAGCTCCAATAGGTGCGCGCAAAAAGGAACTAGGGAGGAAAGATGGGGAGGGCAAGTAATGGGTAAGCGCAAGGGGAGATATCCTTCAGTTGAATTGAGGGAAAAGTCGTAGTGCCTTTGACGATTTAGTTAGTAGTTCTTACTTGAGAGAGGCGCGGTCTCAAACTCTTTCGTTAGAAGCCTTCTAACTCCGCCACTCTCCTCGACCAAGAAGGGAGAGAGATAAGCGAAGACTGCTTCCTGCTGGTTGATTCTTCAGAGAGGACAGTAACTTTGCGACAGGAGAGATGTCTGTAAACTCAGCTGACTCACGGACAAATTCTGCCTTCACAAAACTTCATGCAAAGTCTATAGTCACTGTGTACTGCAAAGCGGTACACTCACGAACAACCTTAGTACTCTGGAATTGCTATAAAATCCGTTTTCCTCAGAAACACGGAGGACGTCTTTGAAACTGCTCTTCGTAACGAAATCTTTGTTGAAGTGCGCAGGTTAGAACGCGCGCAATTCCCACAATGCCTCTGACCTAGAATGTACAGATTGACGAAATACCGCTGCTAGAGCGGCGGCCATCTTGTAATGTCTAAAGTTAATAAAGATCGAACCAGAAGTTCACCAAGTTAGGCTTCACAATAACTCGATGTCTCATGCCAGCATGACAGGACTTGCCCTACCTTGCTGCACAAACAGAATGGTTCCTGACAGCCAGGTCTCACCGGAGTTTTTTAAAGGGGACCTCGAAACGGGTCTCTATCGGCTCTGTTTTGTGCCCTGACGGGCCGTTTTTGCCTAGCATTGCAGCGCACATGCGCTGTTGCTTTGCGAGGCATATTGTATTAGGGTAGGTTTTAGAAATGGAGTGGAAGCCCCGCCCATATTTTTCATTGGCAGGCGTCATCATCCATGGTAAATGCTGGCTTCTGATTGATAATGAGGCTTTTTAGTCCCTCCTTGTTACCGCCCTGTCTCCTTTTGTGGCCGGCCGCCGATCTGGACTTGATCTTTTACTAGCTGCGTTACGCAGTCTCCTTCATTTAGTCTGTAAGCACTTTTTTTTCATTGGGGCTTTGGCAAAGGCGGTGCGTGTTTATTTTTGCATTGTGCTTTCACTTTACAATAGCTGCCGCCCCACCCCGTGAGTGCTCTGTGGGGCGGCAGCTG
The DNA here is from genome assembly GCF_964261635.1 of Lissotriton helveticus. Classification (NCBI taxonomy): domain Eukaryota; kingdom Metazoa; phylum Chordata; class Amphibia; order Caudata; family Salamandridae; genus Lissotriton; species Lissotriton helveticus. The sequence goes on along the minus strand of NC_136073.1, from coordinate 259,061,484 downwards.
TTGTAAAGTCAAAGCGCGAAGTTGTTGTTGAAATAAATTGCGGCTGCCTTTGCGCAATGCCAACAGGTTGTTTAAGAAACTGCCAGAACACGTAGTCACCGGCATGCCTACTCTCAATGTGCACTTCTAGCACGTTTAGAGAGCTGTCTTTAAAATAAATCCGGACGGAGCACAAGACGCTGACCTTAGCTCATCAGGACAATCACCTGGTTTTCAAGCGCAGCCGAATTCAACCTCGACGGCTCTTCCTGGTTCCTTGTTGCTGTCTCTTCTGGCATTTTTCAAAGTCCCGGGCCATGCACCCTTTTACACAGAATGGCATTTCCGAAGTCCCGGGCCATGCAGCCTTTTACACAGCAACACGGCCTGCGTCCGTAGTTTCTGCAGGTCAGGCAGCTAAAGAAAACAGAGAAAGGGCAAAGCACATCAGATGTTAACTCGACCTGAAGGTATTGGTGCGGTGCGCTTTACATGAGCATCAGTTAGGTTACACAAGAACTGCTCATGGGCAAGGGGAGATTAAGTGATGTGCCAGGATCACAGGATGTTTAGCCCACGCTGAGACTCAAACCTGGTTCGCTTCCCTAGCTCCAAAACCGGCAGCTCTGGCTGTTAATCCACATACTCAATCTGGTGTCTCACGACTGCTCTCTTCTCCATCCCAGCTGTCTCGTATACAGTTGAGTCAGGCTTCTCCTCACCACTGACTCCAGCATCCCCAGGCCCCTCCTACCTATGGCAGCTCCCCTCCCGCCTCCCTGAGAGCCTCTCCCTCCCCTCTCCAGCTGTAAGCAGACTGTTGCTCTTTCCAAATCCCGGGAGAGAGGAGGGATCCCTCTGCAGGGAGCAGCAATGAACGTGAACAACAAGGATGTCCTGCTGGAACACAAAGGGGTGTCTGAATACGGGGAGATCGGAGAGTAGACATCAACTACACTGCTGTCTTATACGATCCACTTTCACTGAGGAAGGGCATTAGTAGGACTTGGAAAGCCTGTGTGTTCAGTGCTTTAAATGGTCCAGTACTAGCTGGTACTGAGTACCAGCACTTTTTTATATTGAGCTGGACAGTACCGGCACTTCTCACTAAGCATGGGCGGATTTTGCGGATCCACGATTCACGAATTTGCGGATTCACGGATCGTGGATCCGCAAAATCCGCGGATTATGCGGATCGGCGGATTTGGGGGCGGGGCTTCCTCGAGTGTGTGGGCGGGGCCAAACGGACGGGGCTTCCATGCGAGCGCACATGCCTCTTGTGTGTATAAAAGGTCAGAGACCGATCAGAGCAGCAGATTAAGAGACAGAAGCTCCTGGTCACAGGAACAGCACGGGGATTGCGCTCGTGAAAGTCAAAGATGCAAATGCCTCTGGCCAGCATCACATTTTCGATGGTATATTTGGGAAGAAGGCACACCTGCCCAGCCCCCACAACGCTCACGATTGTTTTTGGGCTGATGAATGAGTCACTGAATTTAAGCGTCAACTAGGGCACATGCTTTATTGATATCTGCAAGTGTTTCCTGTTGAGGTTTATTTTTTGTGCCAGGACCGTCGTGCCCGAATGAACCCTGCCCTTCATATTTCTTCAAGAAGACACCACCGTTTTTCACCACCATAAATAATTTACGATGGCGCCGGCAAGCTGCCAGCGCCATCCTGCAAAAGTTACTTAATTAGCTTCAACAGGAAGCTCCAACTGATAAAATAAAGCAGGCGCTCGAGCCCCTGCTGTATCTTATCTATTAGAGCTTCCTGTTGAAGCTAATTAAGTAACTATTTGAGGATGGCACTGGCAGCTTGCCGGCGCCATCGTAAATTAGGCTCGCTTGAACTTTTGACCGCAAAATCCGCTCCGATCGCGGATTGCGGATTTTCGGTAAATTCGCGAGAGTTCGCGAACCGCGAATTTACCGAAAATCCGCAAAATCCGCGATCGGAGCGGATTTTGCGCTCATGCTTACTTCTCACGAGAGATGTAATACTTTTAATTGGAGAGTACTGGCACTTCTTGGAAACATGCAGGCACTACTACACTTCTATTTTTCCATTTTCCACTAGCGTAGATCATGGGTCTCCGAGTAAACGTGTATTCTTTAGGGCATTAGCCCTAAAGACTACATGCATAGGGTCTACTTGTAAACATGTCAACCCCTTAAGGCACTAGCAGACTGTGGTGTGTGTCGGGCGTAGACCAGTATCCAGGCAGAAACCAGACTCCTCAGAAGTGCAGACAGTGTCGATCCCCTTCCCCAAGATAGCCCTTCCCCGGTGATTAAAGAAACACAAGGGGACGGCTTTCTATCTTAGAGAAAGAGAGAGACCAAAACCATAGGTCTAAATGTAGTTCAGTCAGAGAACCAGACTTCACTTCAGCACAGCTCCCTGCAGAAGGTAGAAAGACAAGAAACACAAAAGAAATAAGTAACATTCAATCATGAAAGACTTCTAACTTGCTTACTAGCTAATATAGGAGGAATATGCTGTCACGCTCTTACCTGACCTTTGAGAGTCAACAAACTTATAAGGTTTCCAAATAGCACCGGAAACAAAACGATACGAACCGAGCAGGAGTTTTTAGGTCTCTCTATATAAAATAAACAGGAAGGCCAAAGAGTTCCAGGAAGGCTTCCATTTCCCTTATATCTCCGAGACTGTATCCAGGTAAAGAAAAAGGTAAGAAATATCCTCGTGGGAGAATAGGTACTGAACCAAGAAGGACTGTCTCTTTAAATCAGAAAAAACGTGACCTCGCGTTTTCAGGAATTCACCATGTGGAAATTGTTTGTTACCGAAACGCTACCTCGCGTTTCCAGAAAAATAATAAAGCGGCCAAGGGTTCTTTGAATAGAAATGCTTCCTCGCATTTCCAAAGGATACAAAAAACAGAACAGTTTATTAAGAGCAGACCCGTCCTCGCGCTGCACTAATCCAACCGCAGGAAAACAACGTTTGTTTCGCGTAAGCGCGTCCTTGCGCGACACGATTCTTCAGGGCAAGAGTCACTGAGGTGAAGGAGGGTAGAGCGGGAACGAGGTGTGGATCACAGCGTCCAGGCTCAATAAAGTTATTGTGCAAACAAAGAAAGCAGCCAGCTCTCACGCCGGACGGCGAAATGCAGCGAGCCGCTAAGAATCGAGGAGGGTTCAGGAGGGAGCAGGAATGAATCGCCCAGGCGAACGATCACAGAAACCAGGGTAGGTTCAAGGCACAAACACGGAACACGCCTATGGAGTGAAGCGAGGAAAACTAAGCGCCGCCATCTTGGTGGGGGAGGTATATGAGCCTCCCCTCATCGTCTCTGATTGGCCCATAGACACCTGGTATCTCCCTGTAATTTCTCCCCATATCAGGGCATTCTGGGAGATGTAGTGCAAGTAGTGCGTTACAGCATATTCCCGCCTGTAGCTACACTCAGGATAGGGGAAAGGAGACCTACGGCCTTCTGATTCTAACAGTGGTGTGGCTGCAAGCGCTGAGCACTGGTCTGTGTCCTTTGGACAGGAGCACAGGGCAGTGGTCAGTACAACCCCAAATTAATCTCTTATGACTTGAGAGCAGAACACGTGTCAGCTTTTATACATTTTCATCAGTTACAGACACTACTCTCCGACATCAAAAATCGACCTAGCTCTCGCCCCGTCCACTAGGCCATGAAGTACTTCCATGGCAAGGCAATAGAAAGCTTTGGTTCTCTTGTGTGAAAATCCTTGTGCGCGCTGGCTGGTGTGACAAAATCATGCATTGAAACGCCGACAAAACCATATTACAGCTTGGATTTATAGTGCACAAAGGCACAGATTATTCTATTATTTAGAAAAGGAAGCAGTTGAGTATAATGAAGTGTCAACTGAGTGGGCTGAATGGATGATCTGTACATGCGAGTCTCAACCAGGAACAATGCAAAGCGGTCACTGTTGCAGGCGTTACATAATTATGCCTCTGGACCGCTACACACTTACATCCACTAATAATAAGGTTCTTCATTGTTCTTGTAATACCGTGCCACTGAGTGCTAGCACTCTAAGGCTGTGCCTCAACTTGTCCTAGAGTGGCACAAGTGCCAATCTTTAAACAGGTGACGTACCAAGGCTGAGTTTGTACCCCAAACACAAGATTTTAGTTGTTGGTGGTGTGCATGTGTCATATGCTGAGCCTGCGCACTGGAGGGGACTGCACACAGAGCACTGGAACCCGTACCAGTACCGGGGCCCAGCGCCGTTTCCACTTTCTTTTGACTCCCCACGTCTCCTACTGCTCGGCTCCCTAACGATCCAAGTGGTGAATTTGCCTGTGACCAATCAGTGGCCCCATTACAAAAGTCAGGCATATGTGTCACCTAATTTATGGACGATCCATCTGTGAATGTTGTGCAGTCTTGTTTTACAAAGTAAACATTATAACCCACTAACCAGGAACCAACCTTTTAATTGCATATTCTAAAATATTTTCGATTTCAAAGAAAAACAAGCATCTGCAATGCAATAGGTCTCGCATTCACGCAAGTTTGAGCTATTGGCATTGTAAATGACAAAGCTTTTTATGTTTTAAAAACCAAAACATAAATAAAAGGCATTTTCAATTAACAGTAACAATAGCTCAAACGTGCGTAAATGCAAGACTTATTGCATTGCAAATGCTTGTTTTCCGGGCTGCAGTGACAGCAGGCACATCGATGTGTGCGTGCTCCAACTGCTCACTTCTCACTAGTGGCCATGTCTGAACTGGGGTGGCTTGGTGAGCAAAATAACGATGGATTAAACCCATATCTGTGACTGGGGGTGAATGTTTTGCCATTGTGCAACATTCCGTTCATCATCTTGTGTGTTTTGCTTTTCACCCTATGTGGGAAAGGTATGCCCAGACTTGGGTCCTGTGCTCACTAAGCCACTGGAGTCAAGCTATCCTGGCTGATGAAGGCTGATAGCTAGAAACCGGTCCTAGGATGCTTGATTCCGGTCCAGGGAAGATATGGCTTGGTAGTTCGGTCTGGACTGTTCCCATGAGGCACAGGGTCAAGACTGATTTGCATATGGCCATGTCTGAACTGGGGTGGTTTGGTGAGTAAAATAACGATGGATTAAACCCACATCTGTGACTGGTGGTGAATGTTTTGCCATTGTGCAACATTCCGTCCATCATCTTGTGTATTTTGCTGTGGAGAAGTTACAGCATGACCTCATGCCAGCTGAGTCATGCCAGCTGAGCGTTGTAGGGGAAGGGAAATTCTTTAACCCCTTGTCCACGGCGGTAATTCCGCTGAGGCGCTGGGGGTAGTGGGGTAGCGCGGTGGCGCCATGTTCAGGGCCGGACTGGCTACCGGGCAGTTGTGTGTGCTGCCGAGCAGAGGGATGATTTCGTTGATGGGGACATGTGTGCGCAAAACGAAATTCGTTTTGCTTTTTTTATTCCAAAGCGCACACAGGTCCCCATCAACGAAATGAGGCCACACCACGGAGAAATCATCGCCCTGCTCGGCAGCACACACAACTGCCCGGTAGCCAGTCCGGCCCTGGCCATGCTCGTGACAGAACCCTTCTCTTTTTGAAACTCAGGAGCAGCAACATTATTGTGGTGTCACCAGGGCTTTAAGTGGAAGCTTTTTCAATATTATATACTAGCCATAGTTTCTGCTTATTTATCTTATGCAACTAACAATAATAGACAAAGCCAATAGTCCTGACTTGTTGTAGGTATGATGTTACTTGTTGTATCATATATCTGGATGCAATGACAGAAACAGCAAAATACAAGTCGGGGGCACTCTTTTTACCTTATGTGTTTTTAAGCCACGCCCTTAATTACATTGGCCACGCCCCTTTGAGAGATTTCATGATTATATTGCCAGCTGCACAGAGAACCGTTTTCACCGTTTACTGTTGTCCGATGCTGTTGCAAAGTCGTGAAGAAAATCACACTGGCAGAAACTACTCGCTGAGTTAATTTATAAGTCCTTTTTTAGTGCATTTCTTCCATGTAACAATAGCTTGCAACATGATTAAAAGATTAAATGATTAAAAGAAATTGCATAATAACTGCCCTGCTGCCTTTCTATTAACGCAGCACCTAAGAACCATATAGGTCCCGTCGAGCGCACCCGTAGGCACAGCGGTTATTACCCATTGAAATGGTACTCATTTACCGACCTCGGAAGGATGAAAGGCTGAGTAAACCTAGACTGGGGCTCGAACCGCCCACCCAGGATAGTAGCGGCATTCTCTGTCCTCTCCTTATGCACATGAGCCAGCCCGACAGTCATGAGAGTGACAGTGATTTGATGACTCTTCATCTAGCGTCGTCAGCGAATGGTAGTCTGTCCTCAGTTTCCTTCCTCACCTTGATGTTCTACGGTGACTCCTACGCATTATATTGAAAATCAATAGTGCTAACGAACTGTTCTGACAGGCAGTCATCAAACCCAACACGAAGTTTCCGTACAAATGCAAAAAAATCCTGCTGTGGATGTGACCGGCGCTGTAACAATCATTCCATGAGAACCTTTATTGGGGGGAACTTGCAACCCGTTTTAACAATGAGAGTGACATTCTTCACTTTGCCAATCGTTATATCCTATTACTTGTAAATAACTGCAACATATGTTTTAATAATAGCGCTATTTTCTCAATAACCATTCGCAACCCTATTTGACTGGGGGGTCGTTAATCAGTAGCACGAAAGGTTCCGTTGTCTGTTTTCCCTTTCCTTTGATGATCACTTCGTTTGTGTCGAAGTTGTAGTCAGAAGACGTGCTACAGCGACTAGAGTCAAGTAAAAGAGCATCTACTAAGGTCCGCAAAGCCAGGTAACAGGACTTATATGACCTGTTCCGCAGTATTTTGCATTAGTTGCAAACGAAAAGTTAAATATGTTAGAAGCCTGTGCTATGTAAAGCTTCGGCCCCTTGGTGCTAAAATATGCGTTGGTTGACATGTTGGCAGATTCCTCAACCAGATGCATTAATCATCTAGACTGGAAGCTATTGTTGCGTGGTCCACTGTGAACTAGATAAACATGTCCGTAAATGGAGAATTTCCCTAAGCATACGAAGAAAGAAAAACATATGGCAGAGGTCTTATTAATCTAATGTGAGTGTGTCAAAGACTGCTTAGGTAGACACCATCCGCCTAATGAATTCCATCCACTCTGGCTCGCCAACCGACCCTTGTCCCCACCACATCTACAACAAAGCAGACTCCATCATCGCACCCCATCTCCGTGATGTCATCAACTGCTCCTTCAACTCTGCTACCTTCCCAGAAAGTTGGAAACATGCCGAAGTCAGCGCCCTCCTGAAGAAACCCACAGCAGACCCCTCTGAACTTAAAAACTACCGCCCCATATCCCTACTCCCATTCCCGGCCAAAGTCATTGAGAAAGCCGTCAATAGCCAACTCGCCGCCGTCCTCGAATCCAACAACTCCCTCGATCCCTCACAATCCGGCTTTCGAGCCAAACACAGCACCGAAACCGCCCTCATCGCAGCAACAGACGACATCCGAACACTACTGGACAACGGAGAAACAGTGGCCCTCATTCTACTCGACCTCTCCGCCGCCTTCGACACTGTCTGTCACAGCACCCTCATACAACGCCTCAGCAACATCGGCATAAAAGGTAAAGCCTTGGACTGGATCATCTCGTTCCTCGCCGGAAGAACCCAGAGAGTCCGCCTCCCCCCATTCAAATCAGAGGCCACCGAAGTCATCTGCGGTGTTCCACAAGGATCATCACTTAGTCCCACCCTCTTCAACGTTTACATGAGTCCACTCGCTCCCATCGCACACCAACACAACCTCAACATCATCTCCTACGCTGACGACACCCAGCTAATCCTTTCCCTCACCAAAGACCCCAAAACCGCCAAAACCAATCTTCACGAAGGCATGAAAGAAGTAGCCATATGGATGAAAAACAGCCGCCTAAAACTTAACTCAGACAAAACGGAAGTGCTCATCCTAGGATCATCCCCCTCTGCCTGGGACGACTCATGGTGGCCTTCGGATCTGGGCTCCGCACCCATACCCACAGACCACGCACGTAACCTAGGCTTCATCCTAGTGTGGAAAAGTAAATTTTGCCATGTTCTGTGTCCCTACGTGTTCCCCATGTTATGTTATATGTGCATGATTAATATGCATATGTGTTCCCTTATGATCGATTAAAGACGCAATTATAGTTGTGTCCATCTCTAGTATGCCAGTTCCCAGTTTTCGTGAATACAACGAATATCAGGCCTATGTAAAGTTATGTTGCCACGTTTCACAGTGTGCACGTTAATTCAGTAAAAAGTCCCCGTTTCTAGGCCTCAAAAGGGCCCGGACACCAGATTCAGCTCCTGTCTCCTGAACCCTCGCTGAGGAGCGATACAGCCCCCACCTGTATCCCTGACCCTTCACTTACTTCCTGCCTCGCAGTGCCCGGCTCGGCCTGGCTCTGCCTGCCAGTCTGCCAAGAGTATGTTATGATTCTAGTTATCAGTCCAGCCCCCCTTCTCTGCATTCCTAAAGCTACTGAATCGCATCAATAGTTTCAGTCATGGTCTAGCCTTTACGTCTCCATGTAAGAGGAATACTGTATTAATGGTCATTTAATATTCCTCAACACACACTACATGTAGAATTATGTATGCACCAGTCTTAGAGTCTGTTAGCCTTTGCCCTGATAACTTTTGGATTCTATCAACGTGTTCTCTAAACATCAGATACTAGATAGTGTTTAGGTACATGTCGCTCTGACTCTCCAGACTTTAGTCTCTCCTTCTAGCGCAGAAGTCATAGCCCCCAGCTTCTCCCTAGTAACACGTCATTGCCAGCTTGCGCGCACCTCTAGGTTAGAGGTCCCGGCTCCTTAGGTAGCCCCCTCCATGTTTCCGCCCCATTTATGACATATTCTGTTACGTTTACATCACATGTCTATGTATACGCCTCTTGTTACACCCACTTTATGCCTTATCTTTCGCGACTGCTATGAACTCCACCCACTGCTACGCCCACTACACTGAATGTAATGCAATTGTTTTAGTATATATATGTTGTGTACTGTTATTAAAGTTAGCGCGCTCATCCCAGATCCTGTCCCGGCAGCTGCCGGGCTCTGCCATCCTATGCCTGTGCAGGTTGTCCTGTTCCTGTCCTTTATGCTGTATTAAAACCTGCAAACTCCAGCTACCTCGAATCTTGACTCTTATTTATTGAGCTATCTGTTATTGTATATCTAGTCAAAAATAGATCAGGTATTTAATTATTTATTTACCACATAATGGCGCCCGAATAGGGACTTGCCCTTTCCCCACGCGCCGGAGAAGCCACGCCAGCTCCCTGACCCTCTGCAGCCGTGACGGAACCATACCGGCCCCGTGCAGATATTTCTGCTTCAAGTATCCCTCAGGCCCATGGAGGAGACGGAGGTTGCGGTCCAGCATCCAGACGAGGCGGTGGAGGAACGCGGCGAGTCCCGACCAGAGCCCAAGCCGAGAGTCCAAGGTCCGAGGTATCCGGAGGCCCACCCGTAACAGAAGTCCGAAGTCCGTCCGTCATCGTAGCAGTCCAGTCCAGTCCGAGGCCTTCCGTTCTTGCTGCCCAGTGAGTACCGTTGCTGGGGTAGTATCTAGACAGGGTCAATTGTATTGTCTCTGGTCCGTGGGTTTGGGTACACAGATCCAACACGAAGTGTCCACTTAGGTGGATGCGGGTCCTGACGTGTCTCTTTATGAGACCGGTAAGTTTCGTACTGTTTTAGCAGTGCATCTAGTTTCTGTTCTAGTCTGTTCTGTTCTCGAGAAATTCATGTATTCTGTTTTTGGTATTCCAGGTAGTATTTTGTCCGAACTGTTATCTTAAATGTCATTCATGTATTTCAATGTCGTGGTATGAATGTGTTGTTCTTCAGTAATTATCGTGTTCATTGTGTATTGTATTGTGTCTAGACTCTAGCCCAGTCATGCCTCTATTCTCCAAGTTACGTCAGTTAAGAACTAGAAAAGGTCTGTTAGAAGAAGCAGTTCCTGTCCCGCCTAGGGACAGTCCAGGTCATTTTATGTATCATAAGCATGGCATAAGTGCCATATTATATCTAGATTTATGGGTGGAGTACACCAAACAGTTAGAAGAAAAGTATAGATGGCCCGTATCAGGTACGTGGGATGCCGAGTGCATCATGCGAGTAGAAGAAGCATTATGGAAAAAGAAAGCCAGACAGTCACAGAAAGATGCCATCGAGTTATGGCGCAAAGAATCTCATAAAAGAACAGAAAAAGAAATCAGAAAGTCCGAATTGAGTAGAGAATCCTCAGAAAGAGCCCAAGAAAGGGAATTAATCGAAATAGGTGAACGAGTTAAAACCGAACAGTCAGACAGACAGAGAAATGCCCTCATTAAGGGTATGTATCCTCTTCTTGCCGAGGGCCTGCCAAAAGCAACCCCGGAGGCATCCAGTAATTTTCCGCCGCCCTTAGTTCCGACCAAGCTACGTCACAAACCGACCGCAGCTGATATTTTTCTCTCGTCCTATTTGGACGACACAGTCCCAGAATATGCAAATCCTGTTCCACCAGCTCCTGTAAATAATGTAATTTCTGGTCCTCCAGCCACCGGGGCACCTGTTACAGCACCTGTTACGGTACCCCCGGTCCAGCCTACATTACAAGTACCCGCTACATCGATCACTCTGCCAGCACGAAGAGTATCAGTCGACGATTCCAGTTCAGGGGCCGCGGGAGGAGGTCCTCCTGGTACCCCGCCGCCAAATAGACGTCTAGGGTTAGTCGAGTTACATGAACGTGCGTTACAGCGTACGCCCAAATATCAGTCCATTGCAGAGATCAGGCGCGCTCTTACTGAATGCTGCTATGATCCAGTTCCAGGCGAGGATAGTATGGTTATATATTCCGTGCGTATAAGACAGGTGTCCGAGTATTTGGTCACCCTACCGAATATGAAAGAAGATCTAGACAGAATGTATCGTTTCATTCGTACAGGACAAGATCCAGAAAGTATTGGTGAAGTCATGTCTCTCAGGAAAGCTGAGATTCAGTTCATGCTATTAAAGTTTCTAATCAATTGTTTAATAAGGGAACAAGATTATCCGACTAAAGATTTGAACGAAATGAAAATTCTGACAAGGTGGAGTGATAATATAGCCGAGGGTAAGCACAAGACACTCAATAGTATAGAGAGTATGTACAAGAAAATACGTAAAGAAATAATAAGGTTAAACGAACAACGCAAAGAAGCTCGAGTAAGCGAAAAAGAAAATGACTCTTCTAGTGAAGAGGTAGACGACGAGAATCCCGCCAGAATAGCGTATGTAGGTAAATCTAGATTTCCAGACCGACATTTACGCCTAGAACACGAGAGAAGACGTATGAAAGACACGAAAATGAAAGTACTAGTTGCACAATCTGTTCCACAAGACAGTCAGAAGAGGGGTCCGAATCAAGCCAGTCATCCTGCAGCTCCCGTTAAAGGGACCTGCAATTATTGTAAACAGCCAGGTCATTTTATAAACGAGTGTGCAGTTCTGAAACACAACATAGCCACTGGTAAAACTAAAGAAAGACCACGTCCGCCTAGACAAGAACAAGTTTCACAGACTTCTCAGCCACAGAATGCACAACAGACAGTTACAGTACCGCAGCCTATCGCTGCAACACAGCATGTTACACAGCAGATGTACCAGTATGCCCAGTCAGAGTATCCAGAGTATCAAGCGTATTCATGAAACAGCCTAGAGAGGGAGGTAGGCTTGCCTCTCATCGAGATTCCTGTAGATCAAGAGGGTCCCTATGTACATAGTCAAGTATTAGGGAAAGACAGAAAGTTTTTGATTGATACAGGGGCAAGTAGGACTACTATCAGTCATGACGAGGTTCCAGGGGCTCCGCTCTCAGACTCTAGAAATGTTTCCCTTGGATTTTCAGGAAAGCCAATAGTTAACGAGATTTCCAAACCAGTTACTCTAGAAGTTGGTCCATTGTCCCGAACTACTGATCTATTGCTTACGAAGTCATGTCCAGAAAATTTGTTAGGCATTAAGACATTGAAAGAATTAGGTGCAGTTATTTGCTGCTCTCCAGAAGGAATACGTTTGTTTTTGCGTGACTTCAAGGGTCACTATGTTTTACGTGATTTTGATCCAAGATTACTGAATGTCCCTGTTGAGTAAATACCAACAAATTGAAAGATGTAGAATTGAGTTTATTCTTATAAATGAAGCACTCCCTGTATACAGCTCCGGTCTCTGAGTCGATCACCAGTAACTGACTAGAATACAGTTAGAGCATACAGTACAAAAGCTGCCAACTGAGAATGGTCTCGAGTGATGTACAATTGAATAATAATATCACTCGAGACCAAATTGAATAAAAACAATAGCACGAGTCGGCGCGAGTCCACGTGATGAATGCACGAGGGAAACCTCGCATCAAGCATGTACTCGCGCTGACTCGCGCACAACACAACACACCTTCCTCCCTTATGAGAAAAAGAGGAAGAAAAAAAAACACAGTGAATTACATTTTTCTGATAATGAAAGCAACAAAATCAGACAACCATTTCGGTTTCTTGGTGACTCTTTTAGGTAAGGAAACACTGCTATCATGACAGGTTGTTACAGTAGGTGCAGTATCCTGGTTGGTAATACAATTACTTGAACAGCAAGGTAAAACATCTGCAGTGCAAGAATCTTTATCCAAAAAGGAAAAATCAGAATGTTCAGGAATAACTTCTTTACAGTAAACATCCTTGTCAGCTTTGAGGACAGCAATCCTACTCAGATTCCAAACCTTATTATTGGATAATCTCACAGAGTTTTTTAAGACTTCTGAAACTTCAAAAGGACCCATAAATGAACTCTCACCTTTTTTTACTTTCCATGGTTTCTTGACCTTTACCATCATGCCCACTTCTACCTTGGGATCTTTTTTTGAACCATGTTTCTCATCAAAGTATTTTTTGTTTGAGCAATGAGTGCGAATAAGGTTTTCCTTGACTATATTCAAATCCACATTGGAAGGAGTGGGTTTTATCAACCACGAGGGATTCACCTTTGTCCTAGGAACTCTTCCTCTCATGATCTCAAAAGGAGAATATCCCGTCATTGAGTTCGTGGTTGTCCTGTACATCCACACCTTCTTAAAAATCTCTATTTCCCATGTTTTGTCATCATTACTAGTGATCTGTATGGCTCCTTTCAGAACTCTATTGAATCTCTCTATAACCCCATTCCCACTGGGATTATATAAAGAAGTAGTAGAGTGAACAATGCCAAGTCTTGAAAAGTAATCATTAGCTTTCTTGGAGATAAATTGTACACCATTGTCTGATATTATCTTTGCTGGTAACCCTTCTTCAATAAAAACTTTATCTAGGAAACACAAAACCGAATCAGTATCTATCTTCTGGACAATTTTGATAATGGGCCATTTTGAGAAAATGTCAATAGCTGCTATAACATACTTGGATTCGCAGCCAATGGGACCCATAATGTCTATAGCAATGGTTTCCCAAGGATTATTTGGAATACTATGTGTACCCATATTGGGTTTTAAAGTAACTAAGGACTTATCAGAATTGGCACATACCACACAATTTCTGACTAACCTTTCAATAAACATGTCCATCCCTGGCCACCAAAATAAATGTTTAACCTGTTGCTTGGTTCTAACCCTTCCACTATGACCTTCATGACTCTGTGAAACTATAATTTTCCTCACACCCACTGGTGGTACAATGCGTTCACCCCTTTTAATGATGTTCTCACAATATGAAAGTTCCGACCTTACTTCCCAGAAGCTTTTCAATTCTGGACTCAAATACTTCTTTTCAGGCCAATTACTAACTATATAACTTGCAACATTTTTTAAAATTTCATCACTCTCAAATTTCTCTTTCCACAAAGTCTGATCAATTGAAATGGGACCCTCATCATGTATCATGGCAATCTGGAAATTGTCCCATTCATTATGTAAATCCTCTTGAATGGGTAAGGGCATCCTAGATAAAAAATCTGCAGAAACATTCTCTCTTCCCGGTAAGTATTGTATATTATAAATAAAATCCTGCAAACGCATGGACATGCGTGCAATTCGGGCTGAAGCTCTTAACATGCCTTCTGTAGTAAGTAGTCGTACTAACGGTTTATGATCACTCCTAAGAGTGCATTCTTTACCCCAGACAAACACTCTGAAATGTTCCAGAGCCCAAATGCATGCTAAAGTCTCCCTTTCTATTGTGGAATACTTTTCCTCAGCAGGAGTAAGTGCCCTTGAAGCATGTGCAATGATCACTTCTTTTCCCTCCTTATTCTTTTGCGAAAACACAGCACCTAGTCCTTTTGCGCTAGCATCAGTAGTAATAATGTTTTCTAGAGAAGGATCAAAACAAGCTAATGCACTTGCAGAGCAGATAGCATTCTTTACCTCACTGAACTCTTTCTCGCATTCATTAGTCCATTCAAAGACAACCCTATTTTTAATTAGTTGCCTGATATTATATGTTCTGCATGAGAAGTCAGGTACATATCTAGCGTAGAACTCAACTAACCCTAAAAAGGATCTTACATCATCTTTAGATAAAGGGTGAGGAGCTGATTTAATCGCTTCTAAAAGAGAAGTTTTAGGCTTGATACCCTCTGCACACAATTCATGGCCTAAGTAATTTACAGAATGTACACCAAATTTGCATTTCTCATGCTTAATGGTAAGGCCATGTACATTAAGTGCATTTAAAACCTCCTCTAAAGCCATGATATGTTTGTCTTTGTCATCATTGAACACCAAAATGTCATCTTGAAAGCAAATGGCATTTTTACAATCTTTCAAAATGTCTTGCATGACCCTCTGGAAAATTGCTGCTGCGGACGCCAGTCCAAAAGGCATCCTGTTGAATCTGAAACACCCAAAAGGTGTAGTAAACGCCGTCAAATCCTTACTCTTTTCATTCAACTCTATCTGGTGATACGCAGCAGATAGGTCGATTGTTGAAAAAATATTAGACCCTCCAACCACAGATAACATTTCAGAAATACGGGGAAGGGGAAATTGATCTATAACAATATTATTGTTAAGATGGCGAAGGTCAATGCATAATCTCACCTTGCCATTAGTTCGCCTGGCAACCACTATGGGAGAAACCCATTCAGAGGACTCTATTCTATCTATTATGCCTCCTTCCACTAAAGCATTTAATTCACTCTTAACCTCCTCTCTGACAGCAAAGGGAATATTACGAGCTTTATGTATTTTAGGGCAAGCATTATCTTTTAAACGGATTTCATGTTTAAAGCTGGTTAACTTTCCAATGTCTTTAGAAAAAACATTAGGAAATTTACTTAGCATCAAAGAAGAAATGCCATTTTGCTCATCAATCAACATCACTGGAGTAGGACTATTAGGATCCAGTACAATGTCAAGTTTTCCACAGTCAAACCAACTTAGAACTGAGGGACCCTTCTTTGAAACATATAGTTTAGCAATGCACTTTCTGTTCTTAAATCTAAAAACTAAAGTTCTGAATCCTAAAATATCTATCCTTCCACCAGAATATCCTTCAGGACTAATGTCACTTTCTTCTAAGTGACTGCAAAGTCTAGGTACAAACAATTTTTTCCAGACAGATTCACACACTATGGAATAAGGTGAACCAGAATCTGCATACATGTTAATCTTTACACCTCCGATAACCATGTCACACAATGGCTTTTTCTTGATGGAATGGTCATTTACATTTAAAACAGTAGAGTCTTTTATGTTTAAAACAAATAAACATTCATTGGAGTCATCTGTGAATCCATCCTCATCACTATTCTCATTCAACTCAATGCATTTGACTTTTTGATTTGTATTACTTCTTCTGCAGGCAGAAGTAAAATGTCCTTTCAAACCACAATTGGAACATTTCTGTTTTAAGCCAGGGCAAGTTTTGTCATTAGCCAAATGTGATTTGCTGTTGCACCTAAAACATTTGAGATTACCTCTTGAGGCTTCAGGATTTATTTTAGAAGAGAATACTTGTTTCTTCTTGAAAGTATCTCTATTTTTACCATCATATTTTTGATTAATTTTTGCAACAACATTCTTACTGACTGAAGCATCATTCCCTTTAACCTGTAATGCACTTCTACAAGAAAGTTCTGCCTTTCTAACAATTGACAATACAAAATCTAAGTTCTCATCACCATTAATCCAAAGTCTTTCCTGTATGGTATCATTTTTAGAGTGCATGACTACTTGATCTCTTATAAAGTCTTCTTGTAAGTTTCCAAATTTGCAATCTAGAGCTAAAGTTTTTAGAGACGAAACAAAATTATCTACAGTTTCCTCACATAACTGTTTTCTCTGGAAAAACTTAAACCTAGTAATTCCTATGCATACTTTGGGAGAACAATACTTATCAAAATCATAAACAGCTTTGTCAAATACATTCATGTCACCACTAGCTTGTGAAGTAGGGAGTTGATTGAAGGCTTTTAATCCTTCAGGACCCAAACTGTGTAAAAAAATACCCTTTTTTTCTGGGGCTTTCATTTTACCATTTGCATCCAAAGTTTCAATATAATTCAAGAAGTAAGCCTTCCATTCAATCCAAGGCATACAAGGGGAACTACCAGCTGACCAATAACTTTGTGGGGGCGAAAGTGTATAGCCTTGAGCACACATAGTAACTGAAATAAGTAAATAAATAGGATACTTTACACTGAATATTAATAGTAAAGAGAATAACACAAAAATTAGTCTTAGTAAAATAATGAAATACTTGAGTGTTGAAGAAAAATAAAACAGTCAAGAAAATAGTGTACAAAATCAGAAGATTTCCTGTGTTCTTTTATCACCATCCATTTCTCTGATGAACACCATCCGTTTTTCTGCCTTTCAAATTTTCAAACACCATTCGTTTCTCTGTTCATTGAAGTGTTTACTTCGTTATTTAAATAAATCTCCTCGTTTTTCAATAGAAAGAGGAAAGAAACGAAGTCACCTTGTCAGTTTCATCCAGAATAGTAAACCAATGGAAAGCGGCGTCACTAACTTTCCTATGAATTGTAGCAATTGGTTCTGTTTAATCCAATCAGTGAAAGCGCACTAAATGTAGGATTTAGTTCCCCTTAAACGTCAGCCAATGCGTGTATCGGAAGGATTTGCTAGCGCGATCAAGAAATGAAGGCGCGCACCTTCACACGCGATTGAAATAAAATCGGCTTTTCAGCTGGAAAGTCAATTCCTCAAATTATTTGGGAATTCAGTTCCTCAGAAGACTGTGCATCGCTTTCATGTAAGTTGGAGCGTAATAGAAAGCTTTTAAATGCTTTGATTATTTTCAAAAAATACGTAAATGAGTATTAAAATGGACAGGAAGTGCTTCTTTCAGGAACAGGTTCGGTGCTCCGTCCTTCGTCGCCAAGTTTGTTGAGTAAATACCAACAAATTGAAAGATGTAGAATTGAGTTTATTCTTATAAATGAAGCACTCCCTGTATACAGCTCCGGTCTCTGAGTCGATCACCAGTAACTGACTAGAATACAGTTAGAGCATACAGTACAAAAGCTGCCAACTGAGAATGGTCTCGAGTGATGTACAATTGAATAATAATATCACTCGAGACCAAATTGAATAAAAACAATAGCACGAGTCGGCGCGAGTCCACGTGATGAATGCACGAGGGAAACCTCGCATCAAGCATGTACTCGCGCTGACTCGCGCACAACACAACAGTCCCGCAGCATCTATGGGCGCAAGGTCCAACTGATGTTGGTTTTATGCAAATCACACCACATCGTGTGACTCTCAAGCAAGGTATAGTCCTGCCACGAATTAGACAGTACAGATTGCCACCTGAGGCTGTAGCAGCCTTATCCAAAATTATTGACGAGCTCATTGCTCAAGGAGTGGTTGTAGAAACTGACTCCAATGTATGTAATTCTCCTATCATTCCAGTCATGAAACGCACTGATCCAAATGCACCTCCAGTATATCGATTAGTGATTGACCTTCGAGAACTCAATAAATGTATCATTCCCCAGTATCCAGTTGTCCCAGATATTTCTTCCCTATTGACAGCCATTGATTCTGAAGCTACGTTTTTCACAGTCATAGACCTCAAGAACGCATTTTTCAGTGTCCCCATTCATCCAGACAGCCAGTACCTTTTCGGATTCTGTTTAAATGGAAGGAGCTATAAATTTACACGAGCTCCTCAAGGTTTCACAGAAAGCCCTAGCATTTACAGTCAAGCACTTAAGAGACAACTAGACAATATTCACATGCCAGCTGACACTGCCCTGCTCCAGTATGTCGATGATCTACTGATCACGGCCCGTTCTGAACGTGCTTGCGAGCGAGCATCACTTACAGTCCTGTATTTCCTAGCCGAGATGGGGCACAAGGTGTCCCCTTCGAAGCTTCAATTCTGTGTCCAGCAAGTGATCTACTTAGGCCACTTACTGTCCAAGAGGGGTAGGCAGTTGACACCTGACCGTATCGAGTTAATAGCGAGTCTTCCTCAGCCCAAGACCCAGAAGGAGGTACCAGCTTTTATCGGCCTTACTTCTTATTGCAGACAATGGATTCCTCAGTATGCATTTCTAGCCAAGCCACTGATACAGTTAACGACACAGGAGGCAGCCGTATTGACTGTTCTCCCTTGGACATCTGAACATACACTTAGTTTTAATGAGTTGAAGAAAGCTTTATGCCAAGCACCTGTTCTAGCTACACCGAACTACAGTAAGCCTTTTACACTTTTTGTCACAGAACGTGATGGTACAGCATTATCTGTTCTTACACAAGATCAAGCCGGACAATACAAGCCTTGTGCTTATTTTTCTAGCACGTTAGATCCAGTAGCCCAGGCTCTGCCTGCGTGCCTCAAGTCAGTTGCAGCCACAGCACTAGATATCAGACAAAGTGATTCCATAGTATTAGGACACTCCTTGACAGTACAAGTTCCACACTCCGTGGAAGTTCTTTTAAACCGAACACAAACTCAGCACTTGACAATTGCACGTTTGACAGGTTATGAACTGACACTGTTCCAGCCACACATAGAAATCAAACGGTGCATCGTCCTAAATCCTGCTACACTGTTACCGTCAGTTACTTCAAATCCTGCCACACATGACTGTGTGGAAGTAGTTAACACCATGACAAAGCCAAGACAAGACCTGACAGATATTCCGTTACCAGATCCTGACCTGACACTTTATGTGGATGGTTCATGTATGAGAACAAGTACAGGAGAACTAGTAGCCGCGTATGCAGTGACTACTGACACTGAAGTTATTGAAACACACCGTATTGACACTCTGTCCGCCCAAGCAGCAGAGCTGGTTGCTCTGACTCAAGCCTGCATACACGCCAAGAACCTGAAAGTTAACATTTACACAGATTCACGTTATGCATTCGGAGTTGTACACGACTTCGGAGTGCTTTGGCAAGAAAGAGGTTTCATGACTTCTCATGGGACCAAGATTCAGCATGGTTTCCTTATTCAAGCTCTGTTAGATGCAATACATTTACCGACATCTATCGCTATCATGAAATGCAAAGCACACGTGAAAGTCACTGACATCATTTCCCAAGGTAATGATCTAGCAGATCGAACTGCCAAGCTTACAGCTCAGACACCAGACATTCCAGTTAACAAGACACCGACATCCACTCCAGATCCGACTACATGTATGACAGTTAAGGACCCCACTCAAGATGTCATAGATATCCAGTCACATGCTACTCCCGAAGAAATCAAGAAATGGTCCGAACAAGGAGGGGTCCAGACAGATCAGGGATGGTTGACGAAGGGAAGAGCCACATGGTTTCTCCACGACTCAATGGTTCAAGTCATTATTAATACCGCACATAGTCCTGCACATTTAGGAGAAAAAGCCATGTTAGACAGTATCCAGAACATTTGGTTCAACAAGCATTTACGAGCTGCAGCCAAGCAGAAAGTCCGCACCTGTATGATATGTTGCCAGTTCAATCCAGGTAAAAGTGTCCCGGTGGAACAAGGGGGATTTCAGCCTCCTGACCACCCTTTTGAGGTCCTCCAGATGGATTTTATCCAGATGGAGCGATGTCGAGGTTTCAAGTATGTCCTTGTAGTTGTATGCGCTTTGTCCAGATGGACAGAAGCATATCCAGTTCCAGATTACACAGCCGCGACCACTGCCAAGCAGCTGGTTCGTGAATTTTTCCCTCGTTATGGACTCCCTAGGGTCGTGTATTCTGATAACGGCCAGCCATTCTCATCTGAACTTATGAAGCATGTTTCCCTTCTGTTAGGGTACCAGTGGAAGTTTCATTGTGTACGCCATCCTGAAGCAGCAGGTCTCGTAGAGAGACATAACCAGACCCTAAAAATCCGCATCGCCAAAGTCTGTAAAGTGAAAGGTGTGGACTGGCTAGTAGCTCTGCCAGTCGCCCTATTTTATATGCGCATGGTCGCACATTCCAGATCAGGTCTGTCCCCTTATGAGGTCGTATTCGGCCGCCCCCCGAACATGTGGGGTACTCCTAGACCCCGCAGTATTACAGATGTTTCCAGTAATATGCTGACAGATTACCTAGCTTCCTTGATGTCTGCCCTACACTCTTGTCGTTCACAGGTTGCCGCCGCATTTCCAGACAATACCGAGGTGAAACCGCATGAAATCGTTCCAGGATGTTTGGTATTTGTGAGGAACTTTGATCGTTCAAGTCCGCTGGAACCTCGCTGGAAGGAGCCGAGGTTAGTCCTTCTGACCACCCGTACAGCCGTGAAGTTGGAAGGCCGAAAAGGCTGGGTGCACCTGTCCCACGTCAAGAAATTTCATGGATGTCGCATAAAAACTTTGGACTGTTCCATTTTCAAGGACTGCCAGAACTTTAAAAACTGCCCTATTTCTAAGGACTGTCCCGCTACAGACTTTGATTCCAAGCCTCCCTCTGCCTGCATTGCATTTATGTTTTTCAATTCCTCATGTAAATAAGTTTTCTAATGCTACAGTAGAGCACACATTCAGTGATCTGCCTCCTCACGAGCTATCCTATCGTCTTGCTATGAGAAATAATACGTTCATCAGAATGTTACATTATTCACACCAGACCAGCAATGCCACTAATTGTTGGGTGTGTGGTCGACTCCCCCCTTTCCATACACCGAAGGGAGTCCTGCCACTCTTTCCTTATCCGTTCTCGCATAATGGTTCGTGTGGAGCATGGTCCACGTTAACGTCATCCTCAACAGATATGTCCCTTCTGAATAGTACATGTTTTCCAGACAAGCAAGGTCTTCCCCACAGAACAGGGTTAGATCTAGAAAATGAAGTTTATAATTTGGGTAATTATTCTTCGAATTTTATGGTCCTGAATGTTCAGTCTGATCCTACTCCAGACTTACCTGCTATTTCAGTACTACCAGTCAAAGGCGAATTATGTGTCAGAAAGAATGGTTCCGCACATGTAGGACATAGTGATTGTACTACTATTGTCAAGTATAGTGACAGTGGGAAATCTATTTTCAAAGCTTCACGTCATTCTTATTTTGTTTGTGGTCAGACCGCATATGTTCGTCTGCCCCTCGATTGGGATGGAACCTGTTACATTGCCTTCCTACTGCCACCAGTTTTCCTAGCCCCATCTGATTATCATAGAAACACACATCTAGTACACCTTAGACATAGAAGGGAGATCGAGTCCCCGATTGTCGATCAAACTGAAACTGCTCTAGAACAGTATACAGACTTCAATAAAGGATTTTTCTTCTTTATAGGCCCTATCCAGAATAGTAAGCTAATCCGTAGATTAACCAGAACCCTTGAAGCAGTAGTGAATGAGACTACTTCTGCTCTAGGTAACTTAACCGAAGAGCAATCTGCTATGAGATTTGTCGTGCTCCAAAATCGTCTCGTTCTTGACGTCATACTGGCCGATAGAGGAGGAGCATGTAGAGTCATCGGATCTAGTTGCTGCATTTTCATTCCTAATAACGCGCCGTCTGTTTATTCAGCTATAACCAGACTTCATAAAATTGCCCATCAGTTACACCAGAATCCAGGCACCTGGACATGGTCCGGTTGGCTCTGGAGTATAATTTCTGCCTGGGAATGGAAAGTATTGTCATTCCTAGGTATAGCAGTAATGATCATTTTCAGTTGCTGCCTCTGTATACAATGTGGCCCTGCGATTTGCGGCATTTGTGCTACCTCTTGTATTCCTAGTCCCAAGTCCCGTCCTACGTCCCGTTCCAAGAAAATTCGAGACGAGCAAATGATACTGTATGAAATGATAGATGGTATCATGAATATTGATGTTTCCTGATGGAAACGTAGTGACAAGGAGGGAATGTGGAAAAGTAAATTTTGCCATGTTCTGTGTTCCTACGTGTTCCCCATGTTATGTTATATGTGCATGATTAATATGCATATGTGTTCCCTTATGATCGATTAAAGACGCAATTATAGTTGTGTCCATCTCTAGTATGCCAGTTCCCAGTTTTCGTGAATACAACGAATATCAGGCCTATGTAAAGTTATGTTGCCACGTTTCACAGTGTGCACGTTAATTCAGTAAAAAGTCCCCGTTTCTAGGCCTCAAAAGGGCCCGGACACCAGATTCAGCTCCTGTCTCCTGAACCCTCGCTGAGGAGCGATACAGCCCCCACCTGTATCCCTGACCCTTCACTTACTTCCTGCCTCGCAGTGCCCGGCTCGGCCTGGCTCTGCCTGCCAGTCTGCAAAGAGTATGTTATGATTCTAGTTATCAGTCCAGCCCCCCTTCTCTGCATTCCTAAAGCTACTGAATCGCATCAATAGTTTCAGTCATGGTCTAGCCTTTACGTCTCCATGTAAGAGGAATACTGTATTAATGGTCATTTAATATTCCTCAACACACACTACATGTAGAATTATGTATGCACCAGTCTTAGAGTCTGTTAGCCTTTGCCCTGATAACTTTTGGATTCTATCAACGTGTTCTCTAAACATCAGATACTAGATAGTGTTTAGGTACATGTCGCTCTGACTCTCCAGACTTTAGTCTCTCCTTCTAGCGCAGAAGTCATAGCCCCCAGCTTCTCCCTAGTAACACGTCATTGCCAGCTTGCGCGCACCTCTAGGTTAGAGGTCCCGGCTCCTTAGGTAGCCCCCTCCATGTTTCCGCCCCATTTATGACATATTCTGTTACGTTTACATCACATGTCTATGTATACGCCTCTTGTTACACCCACTTTATGCCTTATCTTTCGCGACTGCTATGAACTCCACCCACTGCTACGCCCACTACACTGAATGTAATGCAATTGTTTTAGTATATATATGTTGTGTACTGTTATTAAAGTTAGCGCGCTCATCCCAGATCCTGTCCCGGCAGCTGCCGGGCTCTGCCATCCTATGCCTGTGCAGGTTGTCCTGTTCCTGTCCTTTATGCTGTATTAAAACCTGCAAACTCCAGCTACCTCGAATCTTGACTCTTATTTATTGAGCTATCTGTTATTGTATATCTAGTCAAAAATAGATCAGGCATTTAATTATTTATTTTCCTACGCTGACGACACCCAGCTAATCCTTTCCCTCACCAAAGACCCCAAAACCGCCAAAACCAATCTTCACGAATGCATGAAAGAAGTAGCCATATGGATGAAAAACAGCCGCCTAAAACTTAACTCAGACAAAACGGAAGTGCTCATCCTAGGATCATCCCCCTCTGCCTGGGACGACTCATGGTGGCCTTCGGATCTGGGCTCCGCACCCATACCCACAGACCACGCACGTAACCTAGGCTTCATCCTAGTGTGGAAAAGTAAATTTTGCCATGCTCTGTGTCCCTACGTGTTCCCCATGTTATGTTATATGTGCATGATTAATATGCATATGTGTTCCCTTATGATCGATTAAAGACGCAATTATAGTTGTGTCCATCTCTAGTATGCCAGTTCCCAGTTTTCGTGAATACAACGAATATCAGGCCTATGTAAAACTCAACATCATCTCCTACGCTGACGACACCCAGCTAATCCTTTCCCTCACCAAAGACCCCAAAACCGCCAAAACCAATCTTCACGAAGGCATGAAAGAAGTAGCCATATGGATGAAAAACAGCCGCCTAAAACTTAACTCAGACAAAACGGAAGTGCTCATCCTAGGATCATCCCCCTCTGCCTGGGACGACTCATGGTGGCCTTCGGATCTGGGCTCCGCACCCATACCCACAGACCACGCACGTAACCTAGGCTTCATCCTAGACTCCTCCCTCTCGATGACCAGACAAGTCAACGCCGTCTCATCCTCCTGCTTCAACGTTCTTCGTATGCTCAAAAAAATCTTCCATTGGATCCCCACCGAGACAAGAAAGACTGTCACCCACGCACTGGTTACAAGTCGACTAGACTACGGAAACACCCTGTACGCCGGAACTACAGCCAAATTACAGAAAAAACTCCAACGCATCCAAAACGCATCGGCGAGACTCATTTTGGACATCCCTCGCCAAGATCACATTACCGGCCACCTGAAAGACCTCCACTGGCTTCCCGTCAACAAGAGAATAACATTCCGTCTCCTCACCCACGCACACAAGGCCCTCTACAAACTAGGACCCGAATGCCTCAACACTCGACTATCCTTCTACACACCCACCCGCCAACTAAGATCCTCCAATCAAGGCCTCTCCGAAGTCCCGCGTATCCAAAGATCCACCATGGGAGGTAGATCCTTCTCCTACTTGGCGGCCAAGACCTGGAACTCACTCCCCACTCACCTCCGCCTTACACAGAACCACATCTCCTTCAGAAAAGAACTTAAAACCTGGCTATTCGATAAATAATGAGCCCCCTCCCCAAGCGCCTTGAGACCCTCTGGGTGAGTAGTGCGCTATACAAATTCCTGAACTTGAACTTGAACTATATCGTAAAGTGCTAGCAGCGGTTACAGGGATCGGAGAGGTACCTAGACCCCACGGTCACTTGATTAAGCAGTAGGAGGTACCGTACGCTAAAAATACAATCTAGTCTTAGCTACATTGGTTTGACCGGTGTTTACTCACCCCGACGTTCGCTGCAGATATATAATGTGGCATGCTAATCTGTATAGGTTGAAGTTTACTATCCAGTTTTAGAATTATTCGAGGTTATCTCCCTACGCCAGGAGAATCTGAAAAATCGTACTATGGAAGTCAAAGAGGCGGTGTATAAATTAAACAAGGTTGGGACCAAAAATGAGCAATAAGGGATGCCTAGGGCTTTAAATTGGATGATAAAACCGGGGGGGGGGGCTGTCTCTCATAGGAGTGTGGCCGATGTAATTACGGCTCCGTTGTGTATATAATACTGAAAATGTGTCCATTCTTGTGGGTGAGGTTGTGCTAAGTCTAGAGCTACGGACTTTCGAGCTCAGAAAGCAGGTTTTAGCCTCACGTCGGCTCAACATCATGTGTTTCAACAAATGAATATGTCCTTGTGTTCAGTGCTTTAAATGGGCCTGTACTGTCCAGTATGGTTTTATTTTGAGAGGGAGAATACCGGTACTTCTCAAAAGAGACGCAATACTTCTAATTGGAGAGTACCAGGGCACAAGTTCCATAAAAAGAAGTGGGGGGACTGACAATATGCAAATGACCTCATGACGTCACATGCTGAATGTGTCCCGGTGTCTGAAAATTACACCAGGACATGTACAGCATATTTCTGTGGGGCCCAGCTTCTAGGCAGGGGGGGATGGCGCCCACCCTGTGAAAAAAGTGGGGGGACGCCGCGTACCTGCGTGTACCCCCAACTCGAGCCCTGGAGAGTACTGGCACTTCTCAGAAACAAGCAGGTACTCTGGTACAGAGTATCTGCATTTTTATTTTTCCATTTCAAGCACTGCTTGTGTTATGTAACTGGTGCTCATGTACAGCGCTCCAAGCATGAACTGTATAAAACTGAAAAACAAGATTCTTTGAAGTCACATTAAAAGTAGTGACGGATAGTACTATTGCAGAGTTACGTTTTTTTTCTTTTTCACCCTGAGGGTAAAAATGGAGAGCCCAATAGGGACCCATCTCTGCACCTGCTTTTAAGAACTGCTGGTGCTGAGCACCTGCAGGAACCAGCCCACTTAAAGCCCAGGGGATGGCACATAATAGGGTTATGGAAGGATTACTAGGGCCTTGATTTACTTTTTGGGTATATTGTGACCATGTTCATATTGATTTCATGTAATATGTAAGATTTCTCTGTGTCAACAAATGCGACTGAAAGCAAATTATTTATATATAATATTTCACTATTTTGTCATAATCATTGCAGAGCTGAAGTATTAAAAATCATTTAAATGGCTAGTTTCTTCAAATCTCACTCGGATTTTCAGGTAAAAAAAAGTACCAGTGGCTTTCATATCTGTAACCAATCACTTGTTTGACACATTAGAGGAGACTTTTGAATTCAAATCCCGAAAAACAGATAACATGTTCATAAAAAAAATCAAAAGGAAAGAAAACAAGCATTTGCAATGCAATAGGTCTTGCATGTACGCGAGTTTGAGCTATTGGCATTGTAAATGTCAATGCCTTTTAGTTATATTTTAAAAACAAAACATAAATAAAAGGCATTGTCATTTGCAAATTAATAGCTCAAACTCGCGTAAATGCGGGACCTATTGCATTGCAAATGCTTGTTCTTTCAATAGGCATGCTGGAAAGGGAACAGCAGGTGTCCTGGTTTCAGAAAACTTTTTTAGGTCTCGCCTGGCGAAAGCAGCGCATGCCCTGTTCTCGCCAGAGAAGACCAATTGCAATTGATTCGCCCAAAGCCTTACATGCACGCGCAGGGATGGACAAAGATGGCTGCTCTCGCCATTTGTCCAAACCTAACAGCATGCGCATGCATGTAAGGACAGTGGACAGTCCGCCGCCATCTTTTTAAACTCACCTGCTCTCACGGTGCGCTTTCACTTTAAAGTGAAAGCACGCCGCCATGTTTAAAGTGAAAGCAAGCCGCCATGCGCGAGTCCACTGCGCACCAGCCTGGCCGACCTCCCTTGTTAAGAGAAGGGGCTGCACATAAGGAGAGCATAAGGCACTGTGCGACTGTTCGCAGTTAAGAAACAACAAACGTTGACATGGCAGTGATGGGGACGCTTTCTTTCAGGTTTAGATTAGGGATGTAGCATTATCGCTTTGCTTTTGTTTACTTTTTTTAACAAATGCAGTCAATTAGTGTAAAACCCCACCACCCTGGCGACAGACACTAATGGCTATCCCTCGTGAAGACATTACCCCAGCAGCCAGCATTCATGCGCTTGGATGCCCGGTGTTTGAAGCCTAAAAAAAACCTCTGCGCTGAATGATAACTTTGACAGAATTCGGGTATCTCACAGACTCGTTTAAAATGCTTAAGGAACTGAGAAAATATTGCAGTAAATTAGTCATGCTAACCACGTGAACTGTTAGAACAACATAGGAAGGACTTAAGCCTTTACCGCTGTGCGTGAAGTCATCATGACGAAGACCTGCCTGACCAAGTCCGGGGAGGCACCTGGCAAGGGAAACAAGTGGGGTCTGGTGGGGAGGCCAGTGGGACAGCGCCCGAGAGATGGGCACAGCAGGGAAGGAGGGGCGGGATTACACGGACACGTCAGAGGGATAAAGCAGATTGGCTTTCCGGTTCAGACGGAAAGGGCGGGAAGGCTATAGGATAACAACAAAACAGTGATACAAAATTTAGCCATGCAATGCTTTGTACATGGTGATACTTTTATAGAACTGATAAACACTGACAGGGTTTATTTACTAAACACAGCTTTGCAGGCAGAAAGTATCACATGGAAGCACAACAGTATAAGTTTAGTTCTTCAGATTGTGTGAGGTGTTTTCACGCACCAGGGGACCCTGAATTACGACTTGTGCCGTCGACAGAAGTGAATTTTAAGGAGGGCACATATTGAACCATACATAGCGATAGACAGCGTTTGTCTCACTGGCTGCTAAAAAAAGGAAATCTAAACAGCCTTCCCTTTTTTTTTATCTAATTGACTTTTTTTATTGAATAATGGCTGTCTGTTGTACAATTCATGCCCTAACAAGCCTGTGCGTGTCTCCATGGAGCGGGCCGAAGAGCACTTTCGTTTTAGCTCCTTGCAGGAGCAGGTTGTGACAATCGATGTCCACGCTTCTGCTTTGTAGCAAGGGATCGGTTTGTCCTGCAGGTATGAATGCAAGCCTGACAGCAAGATGTGAACTTCCTTTCCCCGCCAGCCACCCTTGCTAAATTTTGTCAGCAGGACTCAGACCCGCCTCTTATCTGTGCAGCATTCCTTGGTGAGTTACTAGGATGTGCTGCACAGATATAATAAATACATGTATTTATCATTCATGAGCAGTTCACCGATTTGGGAGCAGTGGTGAAAGGTATATAAAAGTTAAGGCTTCTGATCCTGAGAACAATGGTAGAGGGGTCAGTGAGTGTAGAAGCAGAGGCACACACATAGCTAAAAAGAACAATTGTTAGCCTGTCACATGTACCTAACTGTATATTATAATGTGTAATGCACATACCTTAAATGATAAAAAATGCTTTGTTAAGCTGGGAAAGCTCAGTCGGTTAATTCTAGCACTTCAGACTTCTCTCTGAATAGTAAGAGGGTCAGTCATTTAAAACATATATTTTTTTTAGAGTTTTGTATAGCGCAGACTAGTTCTGCAGGACAAGAGACTATGCCTGACCCGGTGGGTTCATACTTCTGAATGTTCACAGGCTGGTAGTGTTGGGGTAGAGCTTTCGTTTTAGCTCTCCTGAGGTAACATTGCGGGACCAGGTGCAAAATGTCTTTTTAAGATAAGCTTGCAGTTTTGTCCTATCGCTGAAGGTTGGTAGGTTGGGGAAGTAGTGTCTGGGGCGTCCTTTAAACAAGCATTTGCAATGCAATAGGTCTCACTTTTGCGAGAGTTTAAGCTATTCGCTTTGTAAATGACAATGCCTTTTTTTATGTTTTAAAAACCAAAACATAAATAAAAGGCATTGCCATTTACAATGCCAATAGCTCAAACATGCGTTAATGCAAGACCTATTGCATTGCAAATGCTTGTTATTCTAGCCCTCTACTGGACCACCGAGGTAACCCACTAACAACCATGTGCCTGCCCCGCGCCTCTCAACTCATAGACACAAATTCTAAGGATCAAGCATCAAAACACCTCTATCCCCACGCAAACACAGGCACCACTGCGTGTCTGAGAGCGAGGGGGCGCGTTGTGACTGGGAGGTACCAGAGATGGTTTTGGGGGGGGATGACTTTCTGTGCTGCTCTTGCACTGGGGTCAGGCGCCTGCTGTCACATCCATCGCTGCCCGTGGGCACTGAAGGGTTAACCCTGTCGCAGGGCTGCTCCTCCTTTCACTTTTATTGCATGGTGAACGGATCCAGCAGCCGGGGTAGTCTCGAGAGCTTGTCCCAGGGTTTTTGCGGTGGGGTGTTGCCATCTTCGGGGTTCGCCATCCCGACATGAAGAAGTGGCAGACTCTGTTCCAGAAGACAGGTTGGCGGTCCAGCCTCCGGGCGAGGGGGAACGAAAGGCTTGTTGTGTGTTCGAGAGACAGACGCAGCACACAAAATTCAGACTCTACCTCACAGAGACCGTGACAGGAAAGGGATATACATATGCTTACTGAGACACTCACTCAACTTGCTGAGACCACATTCGCATTGCACGCACTCGTACCTCACTGAAGAATGCTGCTCCTGAGGCACACTCTCGCACCACCCAAGGCGCACTCACACCCCCGTGAGTGAGGCAACCTCCTGAGGCGCACTCTCGCACATCCCTGAGGCGCACTCTTGCACATCCGTGAGATGCAGTCTCGCACCCCCATGAGGCGCACTCTCGCACCCTCCAGGGATGCCCTCTTGCACCCCTCTGAGACAAGCTCTTGCACCCCCTGAGGAGCACACTAGTACCCCCTGAGGCACACAACACTCCCACTAGATGGTACTCCTCATTCCTGAGAGACAGGCTCACGACCATCCTGAGATAGCCACTTTAACTGGTCACGAAACAAAGACGCCGGCAGAGAGAGTCAGTGGACACACTCAAACCCACTGGGGCAGAGTCAGTATTGTACCCCGTCCATACAAACGGAGCACTCTTGACTGGCGGTGATCTGTCCCATCCCACGACATTACCAAAAGAGACCGAGACAGATCCATCGTGAGAGAATGAGTCTGAGCGACGCGGATAGACTGAGGGAGGCCGGTGGCATGGAAGAGACGCCTGTGCGCCTGTGCCCTGCAGCGTGAGTCCTTTTGGTTCAGGTTGTGGGCGCCAGACACGTCCTTTGAGTACTTTGGGAGTTGGGACCCTGCAGGATGCCCGCGGTCCCTGCAGGGGAGCCCATAGGAGGGCAGACCCCGTAGTAGGGCCGTGGGGAGCCGACCGCCCATTCCGGTGGGTGGAGGTGGGGGGGGCGTGGACAACCGAGGTAAAGGGCGTCCCCCTTGGGACAGTATATAGTGGTAGCCCCTCCCACCTCGCGCCCTCTTTGCTGCTGCCCCCCTCTCTAGTCGGTCGCTCCTTAGGCTGCTCCTCGCCAGCCGTAGGGTCCTTAGGCCTCCCAGCCCCCTCCCATCCCCCGACGGACGCGAGGCCCGCGCTCTTCAGCTCGGCTTCCGTAAATGGCTGGCGTCAGAGGCAGGATATCTCTACTAAGCTGCTTTCAATTTAGTTCATCGGAGCGCAGGGTTGGGGTCCAGTTTGCTTCCGGTCGGCAGGCATTTCCGGCCGGCGCCCAGCATACGCTGGCTGTATCTAGCTCAGGACTGCCGTTTAAAGGCGTTTACAGAATGGTAGCGCTCGTGAGTAATTTTCCTCGCTTTGGGTCAGTGGTCACCGCGGGGCCCAGCGTATGCTGGCTGTACCTTGCTTATGACTGCCGTTTTAATGCGTTTACAGAATGGTAGCGCTCGTGAGTAATTTTCCTCGCTTTGGGTCAGTGGTCACCGCTGGGCGCTCCCTCAGTCATGAGTGCCCCGGGGAGGGCTCCAGATGCAGGCCATCATCGCCTACCCTGGCCGGTGCTACAGCCTGCCGCCCTCCCTCTGCCCAGGAAGTGGTGTTAGGGCCAGTGCTGCCGAATTTGGAATAATTGGGAGCACCACGTTCGAGTCTGGGCAAATCACTTCATTTCTTAGGCCGACAGCAGTGAACGTGACCGTCTGTAATGTTACAAGTGCTCACATAAAGCACTCTAATATGGCATGGCATGGCTGCGGGATGAAGGAGGGGGCGCAGCGGTGTGTGCACGCTCGGACCTCAACAGGGGGCGGGGAGTTCATTAATGCAGGCCAGGCTCCCCCCCCCCTTCTACGTCCCCCCCCTTTTTGGGCCGGAAGCGGCGTACACAAGGGGTTTCAATGGAATGCCTTTTCCATGAGTTCGGGTAAACAAAGCCAAACTGACAAGGCTATTCATTTGTTTGACTTCGGGACAGGTGTGCAATGATAGGTTATGTGCTAACTAAATCGTTTGACGCTTTTCATTGTGGTCATGTTGCGTCGTCTTGGTACATGTGTAATGCATGTCCCCCATTTCAGGCAAACCGGGATAGACAATCCACCACTCAAGCAGCAAGAGCACGGTACCATCCCCGCAATCATAAGGTAAGAAGGAAGTAGGGGGGGGCGCCGGATTAAGGAAAAGGGGTCTCCGGGGGGACCGGTGTTCATGGTCTGGTCTCCCGGGGGTCTCCTGTAAGGTACTGGCCACTGGGTGGGGCGAAACTTAAAATGATGTTTATGTCAATCAATACAGGAGCGAGACACACAGTCGACGTCGACGCACCGTATTCGTGGGATATTGACGCCCAAATTATACCCGAGGCCTCGTAGGTCAAAATAAGTATGAGAATGGTTAATAGAACGACAGCAGTTAGAAGGAGGGTAGGGGTGTACGGATCCACGGTGGATTCGCTCGGATGGCCATTACTACTTTTTCTTCCAGGAGAGTAAGGCCACGCAGGATGTCCAAACTGAGAACAGCTGGCGCGAGATCAGGGTCGGTTTCGGACGCACAAGCGGCACATGCGGCGATCTTCTTACAGCTCGTGGAAACGAATGGCCTGGCATGGGCTACAGACTTGCTTAAGGCCAGCACATCGAACCCCTGTGGTAACAATGACATTATGGTACTGGATGCTGATGACACAGATGACGCAGGACACGCTAGAGCGTCTAAAAGGTTACGGGTTCCTACGAACAAAGAATTCCCACCTCCGTCGAAAAAGAAAGGCGGTGCAAAAACGACGGTAGCAGTGGTACATGAGGTGCCTGGTCCATCAAACACGCCTGATCCCGGGCAACCGCCGGCAGAATATGCCACTAGAAGCGATCTTGGTAAGATCATGTCCACCCTGGAAGTGTTTATGAAGGAGATGAGGGAAAGTGTGTCGTCCTGCGCTAGTGGGGGTGTAGGCCCTTCAAATGTATGGGGGAATGGGGCAGCAATTCCTTGCTCCTCTGGAGCAGCCAGCGGGGAGCCAGAAGGCAGCGACCTGTCCAACCTGCCTTTCGCCCCGCCGGCGCCTGTGCCAGCATTACCACCGTTACCTGCCACTCCCCACATGTCACCAGATATCCCAGCACAGCCAGCTCCTCCGGCGCCACACCCACCGAACACGGTGCCCACCCCCCGGCAGTGCCAATACTTCCTTCGAATACAACGATTCCTCCCCCCACGACACCAGCTGCTTCTCCTGCGCTGCCAAGCGATGAGGAGGAGGTGGTGTTGGACGCTCCTTTGTTATCAGGGCGATCCTCATTGTCATGGGAGGTCCCGCTGGCAGCAAAGGAATTAATATGGAAACGGGAGTTCATCGATATTTTCTCACTACTCATGTTGGGTCAGCAAGGTGCGGATGTACGTAGGGCAGGGTTAAAAGAAGACGACAAGAAAGTTAAATTCCAGCCATGGCCGGAAAAGACCATTGACACGTGGTTGGAAGCATTTGCGATATTGTCTTCGGTTATAATGGAGAAGTTTGCAGACCAGGGACCGGCGTTAGTCCAGTACGGGAGACTAATCCATAAAGAGGCGAAGAAGTGGGGAGGTGTAGGTTGGTTGGAGTACGATAGGGAATTCAGGAAGAAAATGTCCAGATCGCCTAAGATGCGCTGGGACCACAAAGAAGTTCAGCTGTGGATGGACCATATGGGGTCCAGGGCGCTCCAAGGCGTAGCAGCGAACAGCAAAGGGCAGGACGCGCAGGTAGTGGCAACTGAAAAGAGCAGCACAACAGTTCAGGCAGAGCAAAGGATTCCGCCCTTTCGGGGGGGCCAAAGGGGGAGGGGTCAAAGAAGGGGTGGCGGGAAGTCACCGGCGGGGTCATGCAGATTGTTTAACAGCGGGCACTGCCACTGGGGGAGATCCTGCAAGTTTACACACACATGCATCAACTGTGGAGGGCAACACCAGGCAGGAACTTGCAGGACGCCCAAAGGACACAAGCAGAGTAGTCATCACGGGGGGAGGGGCAGGTCCTGGCAGAATAAGTAACCTGGGGCCGTTAGAAACCTACCCCCCCCGCCCCAAATACACCCCTTTTACCGCTGCCTAACAAGCCATCACCACCCCCGCTATGCCCAAGTACTGCCCCCCCCAGTCGGTTAGCTATAAGGACCAGCAAAGTGAAAGGGCCCTCACCAATAAAACTGGACCGACTAATTAGCCTGCTGAATAAATATCCCAATAGATTGGATGGGAGACTGCTCCTGGGAGGGTTTGCTGAAGGTTTTGTCATACCGTACATAGGGGCGCCTGTGGCACGAGACGCTGAGAACTTGAAATCAGCTAGGGACAATCCGGAGGTGGTGAGAGCAAAGGTTTTTAAGGAACTAGAGCTGGGGAGGGTTGCTGGCCCATTTTCACATCCACCGCTCGAAAACTTCGTAGTATCTCCCATGGGGATAGTGCCCAAAAAAGAGCCAGGGGCATTCAGACTGATACACCACCCGTCCTACCCCGAAGGCGAGTCGGTCCATCACAACTTAGAGGAAGGGGTGTGCTCCGTCTCGTACTGCTCATTCGATGTGGCCATGAACCTTGTACGTAGGGCTGGCAAGGGGGCCTGGTTGGCAAAAGCTGACATTGAGTCGGCTTTTCACCTCCTGCCAGTACATCCCAGCAGCCAAAACTTGCTGGGTTTTAGGCTGGGCGATGAATATTACTACGACAAATGCATGCCCATGGGCTGCTCCCTCTTATGTGCATTCTTTGAGGCCTTTAGCACCTTCCTACAGTGGGTACTCCAAGAGATGGAAGGGGTGGAGAGCGTGACTCATTATCTCGATGACTTCCTTTTTGTAGGCAGAGCAGAAACACTAGACTGCGCGGAGGCGCTAGCAAAATTCCAGGAAATGACAGAATATCTGGGAGTGCCACTGGCTCCGGGGAAGACTGTGGGGCCAGCACAGGTATTGGTTTTCCTAGGCGTAGAAATATACACGAAGGCAGGGGAGGCTAGGCTTCCAGCAGACAAAGTCACCGAACTGGCAGCTCAGATCAGAGTGGTACTGGGGCAAGATAAAGTGTCACTGGACGATATACAAAGCCTACATGGCAGACTAAGCTTCGCCACAAAAGTGATTCCAGCTGGTAGAGCTTTTGCGCGCAGGTTAGCCAGGACAGCAGCAAAAATAAAACGCAGACACCATCAAGTGAGGCTGAGCTTGGGGGTCAAAGAAGACCTTAGGGTGTGGGGGGACTTCCTTGAGCAGTTCAATGGCTCCGTGATATGGAGGGATCCCTGGACCAGCAGCCAGGAGCTGACGTTGTTTACTGACGCGTCAGGCAGGGAGGGTTTCGGCGCAATCCTCGACAGGGAGTGGTGCACAGCGGAATGGCCCAATGCATGGAGGAAGAAAAAGATAACTGCCAACATAACGGTACTGGAACTCTTCCCAATTGTAGTGGCTTTTCACCTCTGGCCTGCCTTGTTAACTGCAAAAAGGGTAGTCCTGTGGTCTGACAACATGGCTGTGGTCCAGGCCATCAACACCCAGTCGGCCTCTTGTGCACTTGTGTTATACTTACTTAGGGAACTGGTCAAAGTATGTCTGTACAATAACGTGGAATGTAGGGCCAGGCACATCCCAGGAGTCCAAAATACGGCTGCTGATGCACTTTCACGTTTTCGTTAGCAGCGGTTTCGAGAGGCTTGGCCGAGAGCGAGGGAGGAGATGACACCTTTCCCGGCTCAGCTCTGGCACCTGCTGCAGTGGCGCAGCGCATTAGAGAGCTAGGCGAGATGTCCCTGGCACCCCGGACTATGAGAAGATATCAGACTTACGTAAAAACATTTTGTGAAATTATGGGCCCTTGGGAACAGGAGGCTTCGAGACAGGCTGAAAAGGTGCAGGCATTCATGGTCTGGGCGAAAGATGGCGGGAAGAGCCACTCGTGGATGGCCGGTCACCTGTCTGCTATTGGGCATCATGCCAGGCTGTTAGGTCAGAAGGACCAAACCACATTATTTGCGACCAGGGCGGCGCTCAAAGGCTGGGCAAGAGTTATGCCCAAACAAGCAGACCAAAGGGCCCCCATTGATTACGAGACATTAAGAAACATGCTAGATGCCCTCCCCACAGTCACCCACTCTGCCTACGAAGCATCCCTCTTCGCAGTGACATTCAGCCTAGCATTTTTTGGAGCATTTAGAATAGGTGAGTTGGTGGCTCGCTCCAAGAAAGAGTTGAATTCTAGGACCCTGCTTATGAAGGACGTACGACTGAC
Source organism: Lissotriton helveticus (assembly GCF_964261635.1). Lineage (NCBI taxonomy): Eukaryota > Metazoa > Chordata > Amphibia > Caudata > Salamandridae > Lissotriton > Lissotriton helveticus. The sequence goes on along the minus strand of NC_136073.1, from coordinate 259,025,760 downwards.
AGCGGAATCAGTAGAGATTTACTTACAATTCTCAAAGACAGACCAGGCAGGCAAGGGTAGGAGCATTTCATTACAGCGCCTGGGCAACGACAGCTACTGTCCGGTGGCCCTGCTAGCCGCATTCTTGTCTTGCCGTCCACATACAGATGGGCTGCTATTGATACATTTAGACGGCTCCCCGGTCACGAAATATCATGTGGAGCATGTGATGCAGGGGTGCCTATTCTTGGCAGGCTGCACGACGAAAGGGGCCAAGTACAGCTCCCACTCTTTCAGGATAGGGGCGGCTACCACAGCCTTCAGGGAGGGCCTTCCAGCCGAGGCGATTAAGAGAGTAGGGCGATGGGACTCCAACTGCTACAAAAGATATGTGAGACCAGTCAGCGTAATACGCCCTGTTAGCAGAACCATGGTAGGGAACGTGTAGACAAAGAAAGAATATGTGGCAGTTTTGGGTACAATGTGTGTTACAAATTTCAGTTGCCACATTTTGGTGGTTGTTTTACTTTGCAGTGCTTTGAAGTGTTTAAATAAACTATAATCTTGCAACCCATTGTGTTTCATTGCAGGAACAGAGGTGTGGGTGATGGGGCACTCTTATGTCACAAGACTGGCGAGATGGGTGAATGCAAACATTTGGAAGCATGGCTTCACCAACACTAATATATCTTGGTTTGGCTTCCCCGGAATGCATTGGGCGGCACTGTTGGCGACGCTACGTAGGGCATTGAGGGAGAATAGGCGGCCGCCAAACATCCTAGTGGTGCACCTAGGGGGAACGACCTCGTAAAATTAGGCAAGAGGCGTTTGCTGGATGCAATGAGGAAAGACTTGAGCATCATGAGCAGTGAATTGGGACAATGCAGCGTATTATGGTCAGAAATATCTCCAAGACCAATATGGCATGGGGCAACATCGCAGGAGGCGCTAGAAGTTACCCGCAGGCGCGTAAACGCAGCTATGCGCAAATTCAGCGAACAGCGAGGGGTAGGATTCATCAGGCACGGCTTGCTGCATGCTAAATCCATTGGTTGCTGGGAATCTGACGGGGTACATTTGTCCAAAGTAGGCATGGCCATATTCCTATTAGATCTAGGGGAGGCGTTAGAAACAGCCGGATGCAGCTAGAGGAGAATAAAGGGCTACGTAGTGGAAGAGGTACAAGGCGATCCCCATACAGGACAGGCGCAGGAACATGACCTGAAGCCACAGTGCGAAACGCACTGTGCTGACTCATACATAATCCAAAGGGCCCTTCTTGGGGACTTGGTTTCGACGGCGCCCCGTTAGTCCTTAGGGCGGTTGTAAGCCTGAGCAACCGGGGGCTTGCCGATAACGCCCCGCCTGGATGGAGAAGGTGTGAGTTAACTCTCCCTTGTCCGGAGGGTGGGGTGGGTGGACGATAGGTCCACCGGTGGGAGGTTTCCTCCCAGGTACCACATCGGGCTATTGGCGCTGGTGTCTGCTTCTTTGGCTCAACTTCAGGCGCCCTGCAACAAGGGGTTGCGGGGTGTAAGGGGGTCGCCTGTCAGTTAACCCATTCTGTTATTTGTATTACAAATAAACCTGCAACTTCTTCTTCCCAACATGCTTGTCTGTGTGTCATTTGGTTTTGGGGAGGTTGTGGGCAGAGGCGTACCGATGGAACTACTATGCAGGATGCCCGCGGTCCCTGCAGGGGACCGCATAGGAGGGCAGACCCCGTAGTAGGGCCGTGGGGAGCCGACTGCCCATTCCGGTGGGTGGAGGTGGGGGGGGCGTGGACAACCGAGGTAAAGGGCGTCCCCCTAGGGACAGTATATAGTGGTAGCCCCTCCCACCTCGCGCCCTCTTTGCTGCTGCCCCCCTCTCTAGTCGGTCGCTCCTTAGGCTGCTCCTCGCCAGCCGTAGGGTCCTTAGGCCTCCCAGCCCCCTCCCATCCCCCGACGGACGCGAGGCCCGCGCTCTTCAGCTCCCCTCCCTGCCGCTCACCCGCTGAAAAGGGGGGAAGTGGGGAGGGGGGGTTAATAACAATGTATTTATGTTTTCTAGGTTGCAGGAGGAGTTACAAGGCGATCCCCATACAGGACAGGCGCAGGAACAGGACCTGAAGCCACAGTGCGAAACGCACCGTGCTGAGTCATACATAATCCAAGGGGCCCTTCTTGGGGACTTGGTTTCGACGGCGCCCCGTTAGTCCTTAGGGCGGTTGTAAGCCTGAGCAACCGGGGGCTTGCCGACAACGTCCCGCCTGGATGGAAAAGGTGTGAGTTAACTCTCCCTTGTCCGGAGGGTGGGGTGGGTGGACGGTAGGTCCACCGGTAGGAGGTTTCCTCCCAGGTACCACACCGGGCTATGGCCGCTGGTGTCCGCTTCTTTGGCTCAACTTCAGGCACCCTGCAACAAGGGGTTGCGGGGTGTAAGGGGGTCGCCTGTCAGTTAACCCATTCTGTTATTTGTATTACAAATACACCTGCAACTTCTTCATCCCAACATGCTTGTCTGTGTGTCATTTGGTTTTGGGGAGGTTGTGGGCAGAGGCGTACCGATGGAACTACTATGCCACGTGGCCTTGGCATCCCTTACATGAGTGATGTGACTGACGGGACCCTTACTCTGGCACTCCTTCAACTCAGCCACTGTCTTGCCACCTGGCCCTTTATAGGAGTGGGTTAGACAGTGAGGGGTGGGCAAGAAGAGGGAGTAAAGGATACAGAGTGAGAGGATAGGGGACGGGGAGATACAGGCGGGTGGGGGGTGAAAAATGAGGCAGAGACAATGCAGTCAGAGAGGGGTCTTGGGAGTGTAGAGACGTGTCCAGGGTAGAGGGTTGGCCTAACGGCTAAGGCGCTCGACCTCGGACCTGGGGAACTTGGTTCGAGTCTCGGTAACGACGCCAAAAAACCCCTGTGATTCTGGGCAAATCACTTAATCTCCCCGTGCCTAAAAATGAGAGTGTGTCCTCATGTAACGTAACTGGTGCTATGTAAAGCGCTCTGATAACTGATTCGGTTCGGTTCTAGTTCGCGCTATATAAAACTCTGCAAAAAAAAAAAAAGATGCCAGCTGGGGTAAAGCGAGAGTGAACAAAGAAGAATGAATGGGGGGAATAGAAAGAGTGGTGTAGAAGAGCAGAAGGAGAGCACGGACGGGGGAACTGAGAACTCACAAATGGCAGGGAAATGGAGAAGACCGAGTGGGAGAAAGTGGCACAGTAGAGGGAAGCTAGTCGCTGAGAAACCGAGTGAAGGGTGGCAGCGACCAATCCTTCAGCAAAAACAGTGGCAGAGGGTCTGAGGGCCACTCTGCACCCCAGGGATGGATGCATTTCAGTAACTAGACTTGGGGTTGAGGCAGGCAAGCTCTGGCATCAGGACGCCTGGAAACATGGAACTCGCCCCCCTCCCCTGGGTTGATAGTAAGAAAATACAATAATTGGGACAAATTGGGCCCTCAAACTCCTTGACCGCAGTGTCACTGCACCTGCTGCATGTTGATAGCTCTGGCCGTGACAGGGCGAAAAACTGAGGAGGTCTTGGTACGGCGGGAGTAAGGGATCGTAAGAGTTCGGGTTTTCAGAGGACTGTCCCGGTGCCCCAAAGCTTTTTTTGATTTTCAATTCATGTCCCGTTTTTAGGTCTCGCCTACGTGGGCTGCGCATGCGCAGTCTCGCTGGCGAGATTTTATGTTTTTTGGTCAGCTTCAGTATCAGGCTTTAAGCCCTGCCCCTCTTTCTCATTGGCCGGCGTCATCGTTTATGCTAAACAGTGGCCAGCCTTTGGGAAAGAGCTTTTTCTGACGTGGACTTTTCTCTTTTCAGCCGTCCCACTTGGACTGGCTCGCCTGCTTTCCTTCTGAAGTAAATGGTTTCTTATCTTTATGGGGCCAAACACATGGCTACATAAAGATACTAAACCTTTTACTTCAGAAGGAAAGCATGCAAGCCCTTCCAAGTGGGACGGCAGAAAAAGACAAAAGTCAACGTCATGGCAAGCGCTTGTTATGTTATCCTCCATTTATAGCGCGCACGGCTACTCCGAAGTTTCCCGGCGCGAAAGCCAAATGGAAGAAGGAGAGATAGCCAGGTCAGATTAGGAGCTTACTTAAACAGCATCATTTTCAGGTGTTTTTTGAACAGTCTGAGGTCGCCGTTGTTCCACAGTTCAAAGGGCAAGGCATTCCAGGCCACAGCTGCTCTGACGGAGAGGGAGCTACCTCCCATTCTATCCAATCGATACCTGGGGACCAAGGCCAGGCATTGGCCAGAAGAACGTAGCTGTCGGGGCGGCACGTAGAATGTGAACCAACTTCTAAGATACTGAGGGCCAGACTTGTAAAGTGCTCCATGGACCAACGTGAGAGCCTTAAACTGTATGCGTTGGTCGACCGGAAGCCAGTGCAAATCCTGAAGAAGCTGCCTCGCACTGGACCTTCCCGGCATACCCAGTAAAGCTCTAGCCGCCGCATTCTGGACAATCTGTAGCTTTCTTAACTGATATGCCGGAAGGCCAATATATAAGGCATTAGCATAGTCCAGGCGTGGGAGAATGAGAGCCCGAGTCCCCATTTCTTTAGCCATTCTAGGCAAAAGTGGAAGAAACTTTTTAAGGCGCTTCAGTGTGCCAAAGCACACGCCAGCCAACCTGTTGATCTGGGGCAAAAATCTAAATTCCTCGCTAAACCATACACCCAATTTTTTTGCCGGGCTCCCCATAGATTTAGGCAAGGGGTAGCCTGCCGGGCAAATGTCTTCTCTAAAATGGGGTGGGAAGGATCCATAAAGAAGCACCTCTGATTTTTCTTCATTACATTTTAATTGGGCCTGGTCTAACCACTGAAAGACTTCTGCCAAACAATTTTTGGCCATCACTGGGGAGAGATCTGTTTTCTTCCACGTAAAGAGGAGCTGGGTGTCTTCAGCATAAGCTATGATCTTGGCCCGAGCTACTCCGCCAAATAGACAAGGGGTGTCATATAAACATTGAATAGAAGAGGGCTCAATGTAGAGCCCTGAGGAACCCCCGTAGCCAAACTTCGCAAGGATGAGGCGAAGGGCGGCAGCCAGACTTTCTGCATTCTATTGGTCAAAAAAGATTTATTCCATTTCCAAGCCTGTCCAGAAATGCCAACATGAGACAACCGTGCCAAAAGTTGGCGGTGTGGGACGGTGTCAAATGTGGCAGAGGGGTCTAGAAGAACCAGAGCTGCTCGGCCGCCAGCATCCAGACACTCTCTAATAGCCTCTGAGACCTCCACTAGGGCTGTCTCAGTGCTACGGGAGGCCCTAAAGCCCGACTGGGCAGGGTGAAGGGAGCCCGAGCTTTCGACAAACTCCGAGAGCTGTTTATGCACGGCCTTTTAACACACCTTAGCTACTGCCGGAAGGAGTGAAGTAGGGCGGTAGCTGGCCGGAGTAGCAGGGTTCAGTGAGGGCTTTTTGAACAAAGGGAGGAGTTTAGCCCGTTTCCACTCAGGAGGGACAATGGTATCCCTGAAGGACAAATTAACAATTTGATTGACTTCGGGGTTGACTACCTCAGCCACTGCTGCCAATAGTCTAGCTTGGCAGGGATTTGAGGAAGAGCCTTGTGGGCTTTGGGTTTGGGCGGACCGGAATAACAGGCGTGGAGGCCGTATGTAGTGAGCTATATCTTCAGCTCTTTTTATTAACACAGACAGATATAGAGTTCGTAGAGGTAGAGGAAACACAGGATTGGAGAGAGAAGGCTCCGGAGGGCTGTCGTCAGGGAGGAGGGATCCGCGATGAGCAGGTGCGGTACGTCTTCTTCTTCCAGACTTGGGGATCCGGTGGCCCTCGGAGTTAAAGAGAGACAAAATAGGGCAGTTTAGTCCTCGACGTTGAGTACTGACCAATGACACCAACACCCGGTTTGTGATGGGGTAGAAGAGAGAGTGAGGAGGGGTCGGAAGGGTCGAAGACGGAAGGGAATTCAAGCGGGAAAGGCAAAGGGTGAAAGCCGTGAGGGGTCCGGTGGCGGTATTCACTATATACAGTGTCTCGGGAAGTGCGCGTATATACAGTGCTCCTAGGAGTGCTATACAGTGAGGGGATTGCTTATATACACTATGATACAAGTCGACCTGCAGTTCAGGAGACAGGGTACTTACACGCCCCGCCGCAACTCTTCTCCGAGTTGCGGCTGCTCTCCAGCCACCTCCACAGGACTCCACCAGTCCTCGCTCCAGATCTCTTCCTCCTCGCCTCCGCTCTTCGCTTCTCCGCTTTCTCCGTCCACCGCCTTCAGTTCTTGGTATGCTGTCTCCTGCCACGAGTCCGCCGGCAAGAACTCTGCTCCTTCTCCGCGGCGTCCTTTTCCATGTTCCGGTCCGGGATCGTAGGCGGGACTTCCGGGGTCAGCAACAGGTACTTCCGGGTTGCCGTCACTCGTACTCGGTTCCTGCATGGAAAGAGAAAGGGGAATATGCCGGGTTGCCAGGGACGCGGTGGGACCATCATCGGAGCCCAGAGAATCGGTACTGAGCCACCGCCCAATAGAGGTAGGGGAGGGGTCCGTTCCACATCCCTTTCCCCTAGCCATCTTTCTACTAGAGGTAGTTGGGGTTGGGTGACGAGACAAGTAGTCGGCATTTCCCTGCTCCACCCCTTTTCGGTGTAGTGTTTTAAATCTGTAGGGCTGAAGAGTAAGGAACCATCGTAGAACACGGTCATTGTGTCCTTTGTTTCTTGCCATCCGTTCTAATGGCGAATGGTCCGTATACAGGGTGAATTCGCGACCATCCAAGTAGTAACGAAGGCTTTCTACAGCCCATTTGATAGCCAAGGCCTCCTTTTCGATAACCGCATAATTCCGCTCCCGGGGAAAGAGTTTTCGACTTAGGTAGAGGATTGGTCTCTCATTACCGTCCCTGTCTTTCTGGGATAGCACGGCCCCTATACCCTGGTCTGACGCATCCGTTTGAAGGATGAACGCCTTGGTGTAGTCGGGACTCACTAGAACCGGTTCGGAAACCAGAGACTGCTTCAGTTGGCTGAAGGCATGAAGCATCTCCAGGGTTGGATGGCAGAGGGCCTCCTCGGCTTTTGTGGACTTCTTGAGGAGCTCTGTTAAGGGAGCGGCTGTTTGGGAAAAGCGGGGAATGAACCTCCTGTAGTAACCCAGGAGGCCCAGGAAAGCCCTCAATTCTTTCCGTGTTCGCGGGAAAGGGATAGATTGTATGGCATCTATTTTTTTGTTTTGAGGTCTGATGACTCCCTCGCCCAGGAGGAACCCCAGATATTTTACGGTTTGAGCGGCCAGCGTGGTCTTGGAGGGATTGATGGTAAAGCCATGGCTTCCCAGCGAGGAAATGACTTCTTGTAAGTGATGTAGGTGTTGGGTCCAAGTGTCACTATAGATGATAATGTCATCCAGGTACGCCCCGGCGTATCGGGAATGAGGTTGGAGGACCTGATTCATGGCCCTCTGAAAGGTGGCGGGGGCACCGTGAAGGCCAAAGGGCATCACCTTGAATTGAAACAGGCCATCCGGGGTTGAAAAGGCTGTTTTCTTTTTGTCCTCTGCGCGGAGTGGGATCTGCCAATAGCCTTTACATAGGTCAAGGGTACTGATGAACTTAGCCTTGCCTATGCGTTCTACCATTTCATCAACCCTGGGTAACGGGTATGTATCAAAACAGGATATTTTGTTGACCTCCCGGAAGTCGATGCAGAAACGTACCGAGCCATCCGGCTTCGGTACCAAAACAATAGGGGAGTTCCAGTGACTGATGGACGGTTCAATGACGCCCATTTTTAGCATCATGTCAGTCTCCTCCTTGATTACCGTTCTTCGAGCCTCTGGAACTCGATAGGGCCGTTGTCTCACGGTTTTCCCAGGTTCAGTCCGAATACAGTGTTCTACAACCGTGGTATGGCCCGGTAAGGAGGAAAACACCTGCTGTAGGGAGGTCAAGGCAGTACGTAGGTCTTCTCTTTGGGGTTCCCGCAAGTCGGGATCAAAACAGACCTCATAAGGGAGGGCTGTTGGGGTTGCAAGACTGGACAGAACAGGTCGGGGTCCTTCCCATCGTTTTAGGAGATTTATATGGTAAATCTGGGAGACCCCTCGTTGGGGATCCAACTCTATTTCATAGGTCACAGGGGTTACCTGACGTAGGACTTCAAAAGGACCCTGCCACTGACCCAGAAGTTTATGGTCTGAGGATGGCAGAAGGAGAAGTACCAGATCACCTGGGTTGAATGAACGGGCCCTAGTCCCCTTGTCATATTGACGTTTTTGAGATGCCTGTGCCGTCAACAGATTCTGACGCACAATTTCTCGTATTTGTCCCAAGTGAGTTTTTAGGTTAGCCACATATTCTGGGAGGGGTTTGGTGCGATCAGGTTCAGCCTCCCACGCTTCTTTTGCCATGTCCAACAGGGTTCGGGGAGCCCTTCCATACAACAATTCGTATGGGGAGAAACCGGTGCTTCTTTGGACCTTGCATCGGATTGCAAACAAGGCTAGGGGTAGCATCTCTTCCCACCTTTTGCTTTCGAGGGCCAGTAGCTTCTTTAACGTAGTCTTTAGGGTGGCGTTATAGCGTTCAACCAGGCCATCGGTCTGGGGGTGATAAGCAGAGGTCCTTATCTGTTTGACACCAAGCTGTGAGCACACCTGTTTCATGAGTGAGGAAACAAAGGGGGTCCCTTGATCCGTTAGGATCTCTCGGGGAAAACCTACTCGTGCAAATATTGAAATAAGGGTTTTTGCAATGTTCTGGGTGGTTGGTTGTTTTAAGGCCACTGCTTCTGGAAATCGAGTGGCATAGTCCACCAGAACCAGCGCATATCGACACCCACTTCTGGAAGGAAGCAGAGGACCGATAAGGTCCATGCCAACCCGACTAAAGGGTACGTCTATGAGGGGCATAGGCAGGAGGGGTACTCGGGGAGGGCGATATCGGCTGTTTTTCTGGCAGACGGGACATTCTTGACAGTAGCGTTTTATCTGCTGATGGACCCCCGGCCAATAGAACCGGTCGAGAACGGATTGTCCCGTTTTTACATCACCGAAATGTCCCCCTAATAGGTGGCTGTGGGCCAGGAACAACACTTTCTCCTGAAAGGGGCCAGGGATTAACAACTGTGTTGCTTGCTGAGGGCTGCCCTTCCTGTATAACAGTCCGTTCCGTTTATAGAAGTAGGGACCTACTTGAAGAGGGTCTTCGTTCTCCAGAGCCTGGTTCCAGGCATTCTGTAACATGGGATCTTCTTGCTGAGCCGCTCGGAACTCCCTGTCAGTCTCCCAAGGATGGTCGTTCACTTGCACGGGATATGCGGTAGCGTGCTTTCTTTTCTCCTTCTTCTTTTGGCTCTTGGTTTTGTAGGGTTTGTCCGGCATGTTTGGAGTAGCACAGGATTGGGGAAACGGTGCTTCTGCCCACCACTTCTCAAGCAAGTCTGTTGTTTTCTGGAGGAGGTGAGGAAGTCCGCTATAGTCACTGCCCAGTATTATTTGTTCCGGTAAAGTGGGTACCAAGCCTACGTTCAGAAGGCTTCCTTGGTCTGCATGATGTTGTACCCGCACCCTGGCAGTGGGATATGTCTTAGTGTCGCCGTGTACGCACTGGATGGCGACAGTACCGGTCACGGGTCCTATGCGAGTGGGCAGTTCCTGAGGGCGCAGTACGCTTTGCCGGCAACCGGAATCAGCCAGAGCGCTCAATGGTTGACCGTCAATCCTCACTGGACAGTGAAAACGAGGGGGTTCCATCTCCGGGGTGTCACATACCAGATTCCTAACCAGCCCCACCTCCATGGGTTCTTCTCTCTGGGGGCAAACCCTGGCGATGTGACCGTATCCTCCACAATGGTAGCACTGGGGTCCGGGGTTCGGTGGTCGTGGTAGGACAGGGTAAGGAAAAAGGGGAGTTGGTTCTGGTTTTCTAGGTGGTGGAGGTCTTTGGGCTCGGATGTGATTGGGGTGATGACCTCGGGTTGGGTGCTCATCCTTTATCCTTTGTGTCTCCTGGGCACGATTGAAAGCGCTGGCGATTTCCACGGCCGTTTCTAGCGTTAAGCGGGCGTGCTGGCGTACCCACTTCTGCGTGGAGGGATGCAAGGAAGCCAAAAATTGCTCCAAATATATTTTGGCCAAAATATCGTCTTTGGAGGAGGTGGCGGGTTTCAGCCAACGATTAGCCAAATCCTGGATACGGAAGGAAAGAGCCCTGGGGTTTTCTTGTGGTCCTTCCTTCACTTGTCTGAGGCGTATCCTATAGGTGTCCTCGTCGATTCCTAGGCGTTCCAGAATGCATGTCTTTATATCAGCATACGGGGTCTGCCCCTGGACGTTGGCCTGCTGGTAGGCTGCCTGTAACTCTCCGGTAAGCAAAGGACCCAAATAGTGACCCCAGCGGTCGGCTGGCCAAGCAGCAGCATGGGCCAAGCGTTCAAAGTTTGTAAAGAAAAAGTCCGGGTCTTCGCCTGGAACATACTTTTGTAGTACTACCGACGGAAGGGAAGTAACGGGCCTCTGTTGTCCCAACACGTCAGTTAGTTTTCCTAGGGCTTGGTCCTGGGCCGTGCCTTGACCCTTCAGGACGTCGTGTAACTGCCCACGGTCCTCTTCGGCAGTCTTTAGGAATTGTTCCATGAGCTTTCCCATCTGCTCCTGGGATTCGGCCAGCTTTTTTACTGCAGCCTCCATGCTTCCGGTGTATCCCACTTCTGACACCACCTGTGGGCTTTGGGTTTGGGCGGACCGGAATAACAGGCGTGGAGGCCGTATGTAGTGAGCTATATCTTCAGCTCTTTTTATTAACACAGACAGATATAGAGTTCGTAGAGGTAGAGGAAACACAGGATTGGAGAGAGAAGGCTCCGGAGGGCTGTCGTCAGGGAGGAGGGATCCGCGATGAGCAGGTGCGGTACGTCTTCTTCTTCCAGACTTGGGGATCCGGTGGCCCTCGGAGTTAAAGAGAGACAAAATAGGGCAGTTTAGTCCTCGACGTTGAGTACTGACCAATGACACCAACACCCGGTTTGTGATGGGGTAGAAGAGAGAGTGAGGAGGGGTCGGAAGGGTCGAAGACGGAAGGGAATTCAAGCGGGAAAGGCAAAGGGGGAAAGCCGTGAGGGGTCCGGTGGCGGTATTCACTATATACAGTGTCTCGGGAAGTGCGCGTATATACAGTGCTCCTAGGAGTGCTATACAGTGAGGGGATTGCTTATATACACTATGATACAAGTCGACCTGCAGTTCAGGAGACAGGGTACTTACACGCCCCGCCGCAACTCTTCTCCGAGTTGCGGCCGCTCTCCAGCCACCTCCACAGGACTCCACCAGTCCTCGCTCCAGATCTCTTCCTCCTCGCCTCCGCTCTTCGCTTCTCCGCTTTCTCCGTCCACCGCCTTCAGTTCTTGGTATGCTGTCTCCTGCCACGAGTCCGCCGTCAAGAACTCTGCTCCTTCTCCGCGGCGTCCTTTTCCGTGTTCCGGTCCGGGATCGTAGGCGGGACTTCCGGGGTCAGCAACAGGTACTTCCGGGTTGCCGTCACTCGTACTCGGTTCCTGCATGGAAAGAGAAAGGGGAATATGCCGGGTTGCCAGGGACGCGGTGGGACCATCATCGGAGCCCAGAGAATCGGTACTGAGCCACCGCCCAATAGAGGTAGGGGAGGGGTCCGTTCCACAAGCCTGACTTAAGCGATTGCAATATGATCAAAGTGTCTGACAGCGGAATGGGAGTGAACGCAGTCAGACAAGGACGAGCTAAATCAGAGTCTACTGTCGTCGGAGGCAAGTAGGACACCTGCCGATGTGTAACAGTCTCAAAACTATCCTATATGGCTTGGATTTTATCTATGAAAAAATCAGAAAGCTGCTCGCACCAATCATTAGAGCCAGGAGAGGCCATCTGTTCTGCACATGGATTCAAAAAACTTTGTACTATCGCAAAGATTTCTTTAGAATTGTTTTTTGATTGAGCAATTCGCTCCGCAAAAAAGTGGCCTTTAGCCAGCTTGACCACGGAATAGTAGTTGTGTTGGGCCTTCCTGAGTGCCATTTTAGCTAGCGAACAGTATGCCAGTCTCCAGCAGCGTTCTAATTTTTTACAGGATTTTTTAGGATCTTCTAAATCTTTAGGGAACCAGGGTTGGGACGGGGATTTCCTTGCTCTTTTATGAACCTGGGGTGTGGAGAAATACTCCACTGCTCTGGACAGTCAGTTATTGAAACCCCCAACTGCCTCCAACAAACCCAGTAAGGATCCACGACAAATATTCGTCAAAACCCTACCAAAGGCATCAGGCTCAATGCGAGGAGGCGGTCTCGCCATCACAGTCTTTGTGGCAGAATAGGATGGCTTAATGGTCCAAGAAAACTGAATTAAAAAATGATCGGACCACGAGACGGGGAGAGGATCCAGTTCCGCTAATGGAAAATTGGAGCAAACCCCATCAATGGTGTGGCCCCCTCTGTGAGAGGGGGAGTTAACCCATCGTGTCAGCTGGGCCAGATTCAAGGATTCAATAAAAGCAGGTGTAGCAGATGCCTTTTTACAATCAAGGTGAATATTAAAATCACCGGGCAACAGATAATTGGAGTAGTGCAAGGCTCTAGGCACAATAACTTTGTCCAACGTTTTTAGAAAAGTGTTAGGGGGACGATAAACAAAGTGTGGCTCCCAATAAAAAATGAGGAGAAATGGTAAGGGAGAAATCCAACGCTTCCCCCTCCCTAATATCCTGAGACTGACCAAGAGTAAAAGTCCAATTATCCCTAAAAACCACCGCCACCCCACCTCCTTTGCCTGTTTTACGGTCTACCCTGGCAAATTTGTACCCTGCTGGAATAGCCAAAGCAATGACCGGGGCTGAACACTCATTAAGCCAGGTATCTGAGATGAACAACAAATCCCGCTTATTGTCAGCTAATGGCTCAAAAATGTCCGGGGCATGTTTAACCATGGACCGTGCCTTAATTAGAGCAGCTTGAAGAGATTGCGCAGGCAAGGATACGGAAGGAATAGGGTTAGGTGTGGGAATCATATCGACACTGTGATTAAAGTAAAACCCACAGGACGAAAAAATGCTGCCAACATTTTCTAACGTTTCCCAAACATGACTGCACTTACTCAAAGGAGCTCCTATCAACCTCAGTTCTTCACAACTCCAAGTTCTGCGAGCTAGTGTCATGCCCACCGGAAAACGGGCAGCATGGCTGGCCCTGGCCGCTTCCGGGGCGCGGAGGGCGCAGACGGGCTTGGCTTGCCTTTGGTGCGCCTTTGGCCCGCCAGCGGCCCACCCGCTGTGCGTCCGGGCAGTGTGCATGTTTTAACAGTGACTGCCCCCAACAACTAGAGCGAGCGGTTCCCAAGATGGCTGCCCAGATCGGCACACCGGTTCCCTGCATGTTGTTTCTCCTGCTGCGCTTCGTAGAAGAAAGATGCATGCCCCATCTTTAGAAACCACCTGTAGTAGACTGTGACAATTCCAATAGATCTTTTTAAAAGATTTGTCAAAACAAATTTTAAAATTCAGATTGTGCGCGTTATTGTTTGACAACGTATTTGTCCCGATGCCGACCATGTTGAAGCCACCCTAAGGGTTTGTTTAAACTGTTTTACCTGTAAACATTCTGATTTCAAATTCAGCCTGTTGGCAAAAAAGTATTCGTTCTAATTGTTTGCCTCCTGTGTCTTACACATGCTGCCCTTACTAGTCTCAATTCCCTGATGCTTGCCAGCTGTCCTGGGCAGTCTTGAGGTCGGGACAGCCCAGAGCTCTGGTTGACTAACCGGGTGTGCCGTACTTGTTGGGAATACAACCCAGCTTTGCCATGGACTCCACCCACGCTGGTGAACACGACATGACTTACTTATACGCCTCACAACAGGCTGAAGTACCCTGTCGCTCCTTCTGGCCAGGAATGAAAGCAGCTACAACTTGCTATTCTGCTGGACTGTGCACCGCAGTTCCTAGCAGAAATTGAATATTTTATTGGAGACAAAGCAGACGTCTTTATCCTGCTCCTTCGGGAACCCTCTGTTGTGCATGCAGCTTGCGTGGCCTTCCCATTTCGCTTATTTGCTGCCATGTATATCGCTTTTCACTTTATGCTGCTGAGTGGCGAATTGTAGCGAAGAAGTAGTGGTTGTCATGGTTTTTGGGTACAGTTCACTATTTGATGAAATGTAATGAAGACTTCAGCAGAGAACTTTATTTACTTCAGGAAATGTTCCAGATAGCCTTCCTACAGTTCAAATTAGACAGCGTTAATTTATGCCGAACACACGTTTGCAGCTATTGTAATTAGCAAACGCTCGTTTCTACTTGGTAAACTTGAGCACGATAAGTGATCCGAAAACACCCCCTGGTACCTTTCTAGCGGCACACGCTCTTACTATTACAGAGGCTCGTGGTGTAGTTAATCACGGCTCCTCCTTCATAGCCACTCCCACTGTTCCCAAGCTTGATAATACGTTGTCGCTGTGCTGTTAACCATAAGCGATGAATTTGCAAGGCATCTTTGGTGTAAGCGCCGCATAAGCCTCTAGAAGAAGAACCGTTACTTATGAGCAGCTGCCTTGTGCTTTTCATCCCCAGTTGCGATCCTTGAAAGCAATGGAATGGGATTAGACAACAAGAGAAAGGGAGCCAAGGCATTGGCATGATGACTACCCCTACCCCCGCCCCGGCCGCAACGGTCCCCTCTGGCTACGGCCTCGCCCCCCCTCTGCTGCCACTCCAGTAAGAATCATCAACGATTCCTTAACTACTGGAATATTTCCAGAAGAACTCAAAAAGTAATACATACGCCCTTTACTGAAGAGAACAAACTTGGACTGGCTGAACCCTGACAACTGCAGACCCATTACAAATGGACCGTTCCTGGGCAAACTGATAGAAAGAGCAGCGTTCGCCCAGATGTCACAATTCATTGAAGAGAATGACATACTTTCAGACTTCCAAACAGGATTCCGTCCGGGCAGAGGCACTGAATCTGCCCTCCTTGCCATCTGGGATGACCTAAAGAATACAGTTGACTGCAAAGGGGTTGCTGCGCTACTCCTCTTGGACCTCTCAGCTGCCTTTGACACGGTTGACCATGACACTCTGAAATAAAGACTCTATGAAGCCGGCATAGAGGGAACTGCTCTAGACTGGATCACGTTCTGCCTTCGAAACAGAACTAATGTCATCCATACCCCCACCTTTCTCGTCCAAACCGTACTCCACAAAAGCAGGGGTCCCTCAAGGTTCTATCATCTTGCCCATGCTTTTCAACATCTACATGAAGTCAATACCAGTACTGATCAATAAATTTCACCTCACGTACTATAACTATGCAGATGACACGCAAATACTCCTTCAACTGGAATGCCCCAAAGACATTGGAAAAGCACCAACGGTGACGGTTTCAGCTGTCTCAGAGCCGTGGATCAGGGGATGACCTGGAGCCATCTCAAATTGAATACTTCAAAAACTGAAATACTATTCAAAAACTGAAATACTCACTTGTGGCGATTGGAAACATTACAACCGCTTGCCGCATGGCCTGATGAACTGGGATCACTGCGTAAAGTATCGAAGGAAGTAAGAAACCTCGGAATGACCATGGACTCCAAGCTGTCGATGAATGCCCAAGTGGATAAACTAGCAAGATCAAGCTTTGCTACTATAAAAACTCTGCGACGAATTTTCCCTCATTTGGGATTTCCTCACAAGGTCCAAGCTACCATCTCCCTTGTTCTGTCCAAACTCGATTACGCCAACAGCCTCTACCATGGATCACCTTTAACAACCATGAAAAGACTACAACGGATTTCAGAACTCGGCTGCCAGACTACTCTTGCATATCAAACCGCGAGACCACATCTCCCCTGCCTTGAAAGCCCTGCATTGGTTACCGGTTGCCAGAAGATCCACGTTCAAGCTGCTTTGTATCACCCACAAAGCAATACATGGATTGGGACCACTCTTCATCAGGAATAAAATCACCAAACACATTCAACAAAGGAACCTCCGCTCCAAAGGAGCATCTCGCCTCAAAATCCCACCATACAAGAAAAAAAACATACGTGGCACATCCTTCTCTGTTCAAGTAGCCAAACTATAGAACTATTTACCCCCCAACATAAGGTCCACCGACAACCACCTTATCTTCAGAAAACTACTCAAGATTTGGCTCTTCCCCACATAAGCACCATACGCAAACAGAAATTTACAGCATATCCCTCTGCATACAAGCATTTGTTTTCACTATAGATATGTACCTATCTTTGTGTATTACTTTGTATAAGCATGTAAAATAATTATGTTGCTGGGAGAAAAAATAATAATAATAAATAAATAAATAATCATCTTTGGTCAACATGTACATACTTCCATTGTGCATCTATGTACCTTCCATGTACTTGGATCTGTGTCTGTTACTTTTCTCCTGAAAAAGCATATCCAATGCACTACCCTATTTCTCATCCGGTGCCTCTGTCAATATCTTTAATCTACATATACTTACCTCCTTTATGTATCTCTATACTTTCAATGTAATTATGGATCTATATATTTATCACTCTCTTCTAATTTTGCATTTCCAATGCATTACCCTGTTTCTCAGCCTATACTTCGCTCAATATATCTTCTAGCCCAACCATCTGACCCATCTCAAACTTCTACTACTCCTTCCAATGCACTACCCTATCTCTCATCCTATACATCTATCAATATATCCTCTACATCCACTCTCTCAGTTATCCCAATCCCCATACCACTACTATGATTGCCAAAATAACCCTTTCTAGACTCTCTCCTACTCTACCCCTCCTTGCATCATCTGACACCTCTTTTACTATACCGTTCCCCTAAAACAAACCTTTCTAAACTCTTCCCAAAATCTTCCCTCTGAGTCCTCCCCTCCAAAACTCCTTTTTACTCATCCAAAAGCCTCCTCCTACTGCTAAGACCTAAAAAAATAATAATAATTAAAAAAAAAATCTTTCACTCTTTTATCCCTCCACTATCCTTTTCAATCAAAATTAACAGACTAACATGTTCACTTCTCAAATTCCATATTAAACTATACTAATATACTACCCAAATAACTGAATAACGTATCCACTACTCAAATTACTTCATATTTTTTACTAAACTAATTTTCAACAGTAATCCTTTATGGGTTCCGGAGTGGCGTGCTGCTCGCCAGAAAAGCGCTTTAACACCCATCAGGGGTAACAAGTGCTATATGAATGCAAATCTTTCTTCCCCTTTTATCCCTCCGCTATCCTTCTCACTCCCAGTAACCGACTAATATCCACCACTGAAATTACTTCATATTTCACCATATTTATTCACCACTAATCCTTTGTAGGCTTCCTGAATAGCGTGCGTCAACAAGCGCTATATTAATACAATCATTGGTCCTCATCAGGCCCGGACTGGCCGTTGTGGGCACCGGGCAATCCCCCGGTCGGCCGCATGGGTGGGGGCCGGTTTTGGACCCCAGGGGGCCGTTTTTGTTACAGGGCCGTTTTTTGCAGCATAGCTGCAAAAACGGCCCTGTAACAAAATAGGCCGAAAACCGGCCCTAGCAAAGAGTGCGGTCGCACCCCCAGGGGAGAGGGGGGCCGGCTGAGCACTTTGCCAGGGCCGATTTCGGTTCCCAGTCCGGCCCTGGTCCTCATCTAACCTTCTGCTATCATTCCAAATCCAAATAACTGACTAACCTATCCACCACTTAAAATGTACTTGCATGTTTTACTGTACTAATTCAACACTAATCCTCTAAGGGTCCCGGAGTAGCGTGCTACTCGCCGGAAAAGCATTTCGACGCCTCGTCAGGGGTAGTAAGCGCTATATAAATGCAATTACAATACAATACAATACAATACTGCACTTCTATTTTTCCATTTTCCACTAGCAGAGATCATGGGTCTCTGTGTAAAAGTGTATTCTTTAGGGCAGTAGCCCTAAAGAATACTCGCATAGGGTCTAAGTGTAAACATGTCAACCCCTTAAGGCACTAGCAGACAGTGGTGTGGGTGCAAACGTTTCTGTCCTGTGTGCAAGAGCACAGGATAATAGTCAGAATGTGCACATTCCTATCCAGTAGGTCACAAGCGCTGAGCACTGGTCTGTGTCCTTTGGACAGGAGCACAGAGCAGTAGTCGGTTCAACCCCATATTCATCTCTTATGACTTGAGAGCAGAACACTTGTCAGCTTTTATACATTTTCATCACTTACAGACACTACTCTCCGACATCAAAAATCGACCTAGCTCTCGCCCCGTCCACTAGGCCATGAAGTACTTCCATGGCAAAGCAATAGAAAGCTTTGGTTCTCTTGTGTGAAAATCCTCGTGCGCGCTGGCTGGTGTGACAAAATCATGCATTGAAACGCCGACAAAACCGTATTACAGCTTGGATTTATAGTGCACAAAGGCACGGATTATTTTATGATTTAGAAAAGGAAGCAGTTGAGTATAATGAAGTGTCAACTGAGTGGGGTGAATGGATGATCTGTACATGCGAGTCTTAACCAGGAACAATGCAAAGCGGTCACTGTTGCAGGCGTTACATAATTATGCCTCTGGACCGCTACACACTTACATCCACTAATAATAAGGTTCTTCATTGTTCTTGTAATACCGTGCCACTGAGTGCTAGCACTCTAAGGCTGTGCCTCAACTTGTCCTAGAGTGGCACAAGTGCCAATCTTTAAACAGGTGACGTACCAAGGCTGAGTTTGTACCCCAAACACAAGCTTTTAGTTGTTGGTGGTGTGCATGTGTCATATGCTGAGCCTGTGCACTGGAGGGGACTGCACACAGAGCACTGGAACTCGTACCAGTACCGGGGCCAAGCGCCATTTCCACTTTCTTTTGACTCCTCACATCTCCTACTGCTCGGCTCCCTAACGATCCAAGTGGTGAATTTGCCTGTGACCAATCAGCAGCCCCATTACAAAAGTCAGGCATATGTGTCACCTAATTTATGGACGATCCATCTGTGAATGTTGTGCAGTCTTGTTTTACAAAGTAAACATTATAACCCACTAACCAAGAACCAACCTTTTGATTGCATATTCTAAAATATTTTCCATTTCAAAGAAAAACAAGCATCTGCAATGCAATAGGTCTCGCATTTATGCAAGTTTGAGCTATTGGCATTATAAATGACAAAGCTTTTTATGTTTTAAAAACCAAAACATAAATAAAAGGCATTGTCATTAACAATAACAATAGCTCAAACTTGCGTAAATGCAAGACCTATTGCATGGCAAATGCTTGTTTTCCGGGCTGCAGTGACAGCCGGCACAGCGATGTGCGCGTGCTCCAACTGCTCACTTGTGGCCCTGTCTGAACTGGGGTGGTTTGGTGAGCAAAATAACGATGGATTAAACCCATATCTGTGACTGGGGGTGAATGTTTTGCCATTGTGCAACATTCCGTTCATCATCTTGTGTATTTTGCTGTTCACCCTATGTGGGAAGGGTATACCCAGACTTGGGTCCCGTGCTCACTAAGCCACTGGAGTCAAGCTATCCTGGCTGATGAAGGCTGATAGCCAGAAACCGGTCCTAGGATGCTTGATTCCGGTCCAGGGAAGATATGGCTTGGTAGTTCGGTCTGGACTGCTCCCATGAGGCACAGGGTCAAGACTGATTTGCATATGGCCAAGTCTGAAC
The DNA here is from genome assembly GCF_964261635.1 of Lissotriton helveticus. Classification (NCBI taxonomy): domain Eukaryota; kingdom Metazoa; phylum Chordata; class Amphibia; order Caudata; family Salamandridae; genus Lissotriton; species Lissotriton helveticus. The sequence goes on along the minus strand of NC_136073.1, from coordinate 259,006,127 downwards.
TGGGGTGGTTTGGTGAGCAAAATAACGATGGATTAAACCCACATCTGTGACTGGGGGTGAATGTTTTGCCATTGTGCAACATTCCGTCCATCATCTTGTGTATTTTGCTGTGGAGAAGTTACAGCATGACCTCATGCCAGCTGAGCGTTGTAGGGGAAGGGAAATTCTTTAACGCCTTGGCCACGGCGGTAATTCTGATGCGGCGCTGGGGGTAGGGGGGTAGCGCGGTGGCGCCATGCTCGTGACAGAACCACGCCGTCATGAGCCACGGGCGGACTGTGCTTATGACGGCGTGGTTCCATCACAACTCCGCCCACTCACTAATTCGCCCGCACAGGCGGGGAATCAGTGCTGCGTGGGCGGAGCGGCGCAGCATGACGGAACCACGCCGTCATGAGCACACGACGCCCGTGGCTCATGACGGAGTGGTTCCGTTATAAGCAGGGAAGGGGTTAAAGAGAGTCATTTTCTCTCTGGATTTCCCTTCTCTTTTTGAAACTCAGGAGCAGCAACATTATTGTGGTGTCACCAGGGCTTTAAGTGGAAGCTTTTTCAATATTATATACTAGCCATAGTTTCTGCTTATTTATCCTATGCAACTAACAATAATTGACAAAGCCAATAGTCCTGACTTGTTGTAGGTATGATGTTACTTGTGGATGTATGTCGTTTCAACGCATGCTATTACAACGCATGCCTTTACGACGCAAGTTTAGGGGGGCGCTGGATAGTGAATAGTTTAATTTACTATTCCACCTCCAGTCCCCGTGGATAGTAGGGAAGGTGTTGGATAGTAAATTAAAACTATTCCCTATCCTAGAGCACCAGCGCAATTTGAGGGAGAGGTGTGGCGCTGCGGCCAGGGCGACTGACGCTGGAATCTGGGGATCAGGGTTTGATCCCCAGCTCCGGCGGCAGGTTAGCCCAGCACCATGTGACTCTGGGCAATAGCTCGCTTAATCTTCCCGACGGCCCCCAGCGCCTAGAGACCCTTACGGGTGATTGTGCGCTTTACAAATGTGGATTATTATTATTATTGTTGCATTGTAATGGTTGCGTCATAAAGGCACCTCGTTGTAAAAGTTGCGTTGTAAACGCTGTTCCCCGTTACTTGTTGTATCATATATCTGGATGCAATGACAGAAACAGCAAAATACAAGTCGGGGGCACTCTTTTTACCTTATGTGTTTTTAAGCCACGCCCTTAATTACATTGGCCACGGCCCTTTGAGAGATTTCTCCCCCCCCCCCCCCCCCCAGTTTTTTCATCCCACTTAAAGCCCTGGTTATATGCATCTAGTGTTTGGAAATGTAAGCAGCAGCGCTGTGGCACCAGGTGACATCTCTCAGTCTCATGGGAATGGGAAGCTAATCCTTTAAACTTCACTATTTACACGAGCGTCCGACTTCTGCCCTGGATTGTCATGATTATATTGCCAGCTGCACAGAGAACCGTTTTCACCGTTTACTGTTGTCCGATGCTGTTGCAAAGTCGTGAAGAAAATCACACTGGCAGAAACTACTCGCAGAGTTAATTTATAACTCCAGGTCGTCATTAGATATGTGCCTTTTTTAGTGCATTTCTTCCATAGCTTGCAAACATTCATAATATGATTAAAAGAAATCGCATAATAACTGCCCTGTTGCCTTTCCTTTTAACGCAGCACCTAGGAACCATATAGGTCCCGTCGAGCGCACCCGTAGGCACAGCAGCTATTACCCATGGAATTGGTACTCATTTACCGACCTCGGAAGGATGAAAGGCTGAGTAAACCTAGACTGGGGCTCGAACCAGGATAGTAGCGGAACTCTCTGTCCTCTCCTTAAGCACTTGAGCCAACCCACCAGTCATGAGAGTGACAGTGATAAGATGACTCTTTATCTAGCGTCGTCAGCGAATGTTAGTCTGTCCTCAGTTTCCTTCCTCACCTTGATGTTCTATGGTGACTCCTACGCATTATATTGAAAATCAATAGTGCTAACGAACTGTTCTAACAGCCAGTCATCAAACCCAACACGAAGTTTCCGTACAAATGCAAAAAATCCAGCTGTGGATATGACCAGCGCAGTAACAATCATTCCATGAGCACCTTTATTGGGGGGAACTTGCAACCCGTTTTAACAATGAGAGTGACATTCTTCACTTTGCCAATCGTTATATCCTATTACTTGTAAATAACTGCAACATATGTTTTAATAATAGCGCTATTTTCTCAATAACCATTCGCTACCCTATTTGACTGGGGGGTCGTTAATCAGTAGCACGAAAGGTTCCGTAGTCTGTTTTCTCTTTCCTTTGATGATCACTTCGTTTGTGTCGAAGTTGTAGTCAGAAGACGTGCTACAGCGACTAGAGTCAAGTTAAAGAGCATCTACTAAGGTCCGCAAAGCCAGGTAACAGGACTTATATGACCTGTTCCGCAGTATTTTGCATTAGTTGCAAACGAAAAGTTAAATAGGTTGGAAGCCTGTGTTATGTAAAGCTTCGGCCCCTTGGTGCTAAAATATGCGTTGGTTGACATGTTGGCAGATTCCTCAACCAGATGCATTAATCATCTAGACTGGAAGCTATTGTTGCGTGGTCCACTGTGAACTAGATAAACAAGTCCGTAAATGGAGAATTTCCCTAAGCATACGAAGAAAGAAAAACATATGGCAGAGGTCTTATTAATCTTATGTGAGTGTGTCAAAGACTGCTGAGGTATACACATCGTAAAGTGCTAGCAGCGGTTACAGGGATCGGAGAGGTACCTAGACCCCACGGTCACTTGATTAAGCAGTAGGAAGTACCGTACGCTAAAAATACAATCTAATCTTAGCTACATTGGTTTTTTTTTTTTTTCTTTTTTTCAGTTTAATAAGGTTTTTATTTTGTTTAAGAACGCTAAAAATACAATCTAGTCTTAGCTACATTGGTTTGACCGGTGTTTACTCACCCCGACGTTCGCTGCAGATATATAATGTGGCATGCTAATCTGTATAGGTTGAAGTTTACTATCCAGTTTTAGAATTATTCGAGGTCATCTCCCTACGCCAGGAGAATCTGAAAAATCGTACTATGGAAGTCAAAGAGGCGGTGTATAAATTAAACAAGGTTGGGACCAAAAATGAGCAATAAGGGATGCCTAGGGCTTTACATTGGATGATAAAACCGGCTCCGTTGTGTACTAATACTGAAAATGTGTCCATTCTTTTGGGTGAGGTTGTGCTAAGTCTAGAGCTACCGACTTTCGAGCTCAGAAAGCAGGTTTTAGCCTCACGTCGGCTCAACATCATGTGACTCAACAAATGAATATGTCCTTGTGTTCAGTGCTTTAAATGGGCCTGTACTGTCCAGTATGGTTTTATTTTGAGAGGGAGAATACCGGTACTTCTCAAAAGAGACGCAATACTTCTATTTGGAGAGTACCAGGGCACAAGTTCTATAAAAAGAAGTGGGGGGACTGACAATATGCAAATGACCTCATGACGTCACATGCTGAATGTCTCTGAAAATTACACCAGGACATGTTCAGCATATTTCTGTGGGGCCCAGCTTCTAGGCAGGGGGGATGGCGTCCAACCTGTGAAAAAAGTGGGGGGACGCCGTGTACCCCCAACTCGAGCCCTGGAGAGTACTGGCACTTCTCAGAAACAAGCAGGTACTCTGGGTCCCGCTTCAACACTCTTGCCGGGAAAAACAGTGTGCTGTAAACTCCCCAGGCGGGGGAGCAACGTGAAGTTCTTTTTGCTGCCAGAGCCCGTGGTAGGACAGGGGGCTCAACGCTGACCGCAGCGCACGGGACTCCAGGTACCAGGAGTCCGTGCACCTGAGTGGAGCCCCGCCCCTTTATCAACTCGGTATTTAGTTTTGGGCACAGCCACGCAGCGCGGGACGCAGCGCCGGACCAACGCCGGACTAAGCCCGGGACAAGGGCGGGACAGTCCGCGACTGGTCAAGGCTGGGCTGGGCCACGACCTCTGCACGACTGTACCCAGAGAACTGTGGACTATATATGGTAATTCTAATTTGTATAAGTGAATTAGCTGCTAGCGCTAACCATAGCAGGTGTACCCCGGACTACCATTTATTAATTACTACTGGGTTTCTGCTTACTTTCATTTCAGTGCTTTTCGGATTTTTAAAATTTGATCTATTGTTTTAATATAAGGTTCCCCATCATCGTATTGGTGTTGTGTTTCTCACTTGTAAAATGTCTAAAAATCTGGGAGGGAACGTCCGACCCACTGTAGCTACACTCGACAACTATCTGGTGAAAGTTGTTTGTTGATAAAATTAATAAAGAACGTAGATTATCTTTGGGACGGGGGATTGTCTCAGATCCACTGATCACCGCCACTGAGATACCAATTCCCCTGTCCACCTCTCAGTCCATTCCAGCTATAGATGATAGCGATGTGATAGGCTCTCCTGATAATTCCATTATCCAGGGCAGCATTGCCTCGGCGATACCACAGGATAACCAAGATACTAATGTTTCCATTAACGACTCTGAAGTTCCCAGCACCCCAACCCCAACCCCTAAAGTGCAAAGAGTAGTACTGAGGTCAGGGAGACATTTAAGTAGACCCATGCCGCCAAAAAGGGGGGTAACCCGTAAGTATAAAAGAAACACTGACCCTATATCAAAAGGAGTAATTAACGACCTACACAGATCCCAGGATGATATAAGCCCCACCAATTTTACACTAGCTCCTGATCAGTTAGACGCTTTGATTGGTATTATAGATGCCAAGTTAGACAAAATTGTACTACCCCTATTGGATAAACTCGAGACAGTTTCTAGGGAATTGACACGCTTGGGGGGATTGGTGCAATCTAGTTTGAGCCCAAACATTAGCCCCTCACCGGCCCCTATGGCGAGTGGTGGAACCAGTATGCCCATGCAGCTCAATAATAGCCCCTTAGGAGCTGCTGCGGTTCTGCCTGACCCTTGTCCGCCCTCACAGCAAAGTAATATCCCTAACACAGCTGTCATGGTTCAGGGTCAAACTAACAAGCCTCCGCAGCCGACCACCAAAGGTTTAGCTAAAGTAACAGCAGCGATACCAGCATGCTCCAATACCGCCCCCGTCTCTGCCTTCTACCGGGATTTCAGGTAATCGGACCACCAACTCAGATAGGGGGAAGTCTAAAACCCACGGCTATTCACACCCGAATCTTCCACCTGACTGTGCACCTTATGTGGTGGTACTGACCAACGTCCCGCCAGTCAGGGATGAGGGGCCCCATCGTGTAAACGAATCGCAGAATTCGCTTAAACACAAAACCGTGGCATGGCTCAACCGTGAATGTGGCTTTCCAGTTGCCCTGGCGGACCAGATTTTGGTTACCACCAGAACCAACTGGATCGGTACTACCCCTAAGATTATTTCTGGAAAATGTATCATTTCAAACTTTAGTAACCCCCACCTTGCAACTACTACTCTGATTAGAGCCACCTCCCCCCCCTGTAATGAGAATGGTATTTCTCTTCGCCCCCTGGGTTATTTTTATAGACAGTTTACAGGCCAGCCCCACAGGGAAGATGGGCGGTTGAATAGGAGGGGTGTAGGTTTTTATAGTGAGCAAAGTGGATTTCAGGTGGACATTTCCAATCGTTTCCAATGTCTAAGTGGGCTAGACCTTAAAATTGACTGGAGTCTAGTTTGATTATTATTGATAACAGGGAGGAGCAGGGTCCATGTGGTGGTGGACAGAGTTTTTATCCACTGGGGTGTACAACCATTGCCAGTGAAGTATGTACCCCTGTAGATTGTATGCCTGTGGCCATGATGGGTGAAACTGGAGGAGGTATGGAGAGTTCACCCAAGATTACTACCTCCGAGGTTAGCCCACAGCTTGCACATATTCAGCATGGTAGTGGTCGACCACCCTCTGGAGAAGGTTCTTGTAGCTGCCATATTGCTAGTTGGAACGTCGCAGGTATTAGGTCTAAATCGGATTGTCTGGGTTGGACAGAATTTCTAGCCTTATTTGAAATATGTTTCCAGGAAACCTGGTGCCTGGACTTTAAGGGCTATGACGAATTCGTCTCATATCAGCTACCCGCTATTGGATCTTCGTCGGGGAGAGCGAAAGGGGGTCTCCTGGTTTTGATCTCTGTTGAAACTCCTTTGTTGGTTAAAAAATATGTAAAAGTGGGGGTGCATTCTCAGATCCTGTCGTTGTATAATGCGGATGGTAGGAACATCCTTTTAATTAATTTTTATAACAATATTTTTGACAACACTAGGGACCAGGCGGTAAAAGCACTATCAAGTGCCCTCGACGATAATATTAAAGCTTCTAATGTCGTCTTTGATCTGTTTATGGCAGGGGATTTTAATGCTGCCACCTGCCCTTTTTCTGATCTAAACTTATGCGGGGTGGTAAATTGTCAAGGAGAGGGAGTATTACACTTTCAACATAATCATTATGGGGAATCATTAAATCTCTTCCTCCATGGGCACGATATGAATATTATGGTTAATGAGAAAAACGATTGTGAGGAATACACCCCCACCTTCACAGGCCGTGGAGCTACCTCAGTGATTGATTACATCTGTATCTCCTCGAGCCTAGAACCCTGGATTATGGCACCCAAAGTTGTAGATATGCAGCTCAGTGACCATAATTGCTTGACTGTAGAGGCCCTGTTATGGGAAAACAAAGGGACTCCCAATACGAGGAGTATTAATAACATCGAACCCCACCGCCCCAATAGTATGAGAATCAGATGGAAAGGGGAAAAGGCTGAGATCACGTCTGGTTCCATTATTAAAAGTTGTTTGTCAGAAATAGTAGGGATTTTAGACGACAGTGATGCCACTGCAAACTCTATAAAACGATTCATTTATATTAACTCTGTGATTTATTTTAAACTCACCATTACCTCTAAGCATAAGGAAGGTCGCTTGCGGGGATAGTTTAACCAAGCCTGTACATTAACCCTTAAAGAATTAAAAATGGCACTAGCAGCCAAACCCAGAGACAAGAGCTTGGTTTTAAACCTCAGAGGTAGTTATAAGGAAACTTTAAAACGCAGGAAAGCAGAGCTCCAGCAGGATGCGTGGGATAATCTGGCACAGGCTGCTGAACTGAACGATGGTACCCTGTTTTGGAAAACAATTAATTCCCCTTTTCTTAAAGATGAAAAAATCCCTGAATTAACAACCACCGTTCTTAGGGAAGAGTGGATTTCTCACTTCTCTAAAATCTTTGACTTAGGCAGTGTAAGGGAGGATACGGCGGTTAGATGGCCTCATCTGCCACTTAACATCTCCGTTCCAGAGGTCTTAGATAGTATCCGGGCTAGTAAAGGGGGGAAAGCACAGGGTCCGGACGGGGTCCCAATCGATGATTATAAACTAGTACCCGAGGTATGGGGTCCACTTTTAACCAATATTTTTAATGCCGCAGTCTGCAATGAGGTGCCTCCCACATGGGAAGAATCCATATTTGTTCCAATATTTAAGAAAGGCAATCGTGGGGATGTTAAGAACTATCGCCCGATTTCCTTGTTGGATTCTTCCGTAAAAGTCATGAGCCGAGTTCTCATGGTAAGATTAGAAGAATGGGTGGAGGAGAATGGTATACCGGCTGACAGTCAATTTGGTTTCAGGAAAGGCCGTGGAACGATAGAGAAATGTCTTAACCTAGACTTGCTTATCGGTAAATATACCCTAGCAAAAACAGGCTCTATTTATCTCTGCTTTGCGGATTTAAGTAGTGCCTTCGACCTAGTGGATCACGCCATCCTGTGGGCCAAGCTTATCGAAATGGGGGCTCCTGAGGGTATCGTATTTTTTCCTGGCACGACTGTACTCCAAATTACGTGCTTGTGTACGTTACGGTACCAAAGGGGAATGCACCACCAAGTTTAAAATCGGGCGTGGAATTAGACAGGGATGTGTGTTGGCCCCACTGCTTTTTACTCTTTTTATCAACGAGATAGACTCCACTTTAAAATCTATGGCAGTGGATGCTCCCACAATACACGGAGACCGCGTCCCAGTTTTATTATACGCGGACGACGCAGTTCTAATTTCACGCACCCCCATAGGCCTCCAACGGTTGATGGACGGTTTTTCCCTATTTATCAAGGGAAGAAAGCTAGTGATTAACAAATCCAAAACCTTTGTAATGGAATGTGGGCGGAGGAACGGAAAGAAGCCCTTTTCATATTTCATTGACGGGCACAAGGTTCAACTTGTGATAATTTTTCTTATCTAGGGGTTAGTTTTTCAAACAATAAATATAACAAATGGTCTAGCGAGCACAATAATGTAAGGTCTAAGATGGCCAGGAGTTCAAACTGCATATTTACGTTGGCCACGAAGTTGGGTGACAGGCGTGTCTATGATATGCTTAAAATATTCCAGTCCCGATGCCTCTCTATGGCCCTGTACGGAGCAGGTATCTGGGGCTACGCCCCGGCGGGATCGCTTCAAGTAGAGGAGAACACTTTTTTAAAGAGACTTTTGTGTCTACCCAGCTCAGTTTCCAACGTTTTAGTGCACAAAGAATTGGGTATTTTCCATCTTTCCGATTTGGTTCTCCTGAGACCACTTATGCTTTCGCGCTCGATATGGATGAAAGAAGAGACGTCTTTGTGTAGATCAATTATATCTGATTGTTTATCCCTGGATAACTATCGAAGGATTCCATGGATAAAGTATAACGTGGACAGCTTTCAGGAGAACTTTGGCCTGGATGTTTTTACTGACCATTGTGGTGCCTCTGATCTAGCCAAACATGAAATCAAGAACTCTTTTTTAAATTACCAAGCTAACAGACGGCATCAAGACAGTGTTGAACTTTCCTCTTGTATTCTATATCATGATTTAAATGATTTTTTGGGCTATCAACCGTACTTATCGCAGGTGACTTGGAAGGCCCACCGGTATGTGTTGACTAGAGTGAGAACTGGGATAGTCCACAATCTAGTGGCCTTCCCACAACAGCGTTCACCCCCTGTTGGCCCCTGCCCATGTGATAACATTTGCATACAAAGCACTATGCACTTTCTTTTGTTTTGTCAACTGTATAAATACTTGCGGATTGCTTATCTTAAACCTGTGTTTGTAAAGTTTGGAGTTAGGACTGTAAAAGACTCCATGAGACTGCTTTTTAACCTTCATCACCCTGATGTGTGTTTTTACACAGCTACCTTCCTTTTCAATTAATGCTAGGAAAAGTATGCAGTTTTAACTTATTAACCTATCTGTATAGTTTGCGTTATGATGGCCACCGTATTTTTAACTGTATTTTGTATGTTGTGCTTTTATGGACTTGTTTCTTGTTCCGAATAAAGCTTTATGAAATGAAATGAGTACCTGCATTTTTATTTTTCCATTTCAACCACTGCTTGTGTTATGTAACTGGTGCTCATGTACAGCGCTCCAAGCATGAACTGTATAACACTGAAAAACAAGATTCTTTGAAGTCACATTAAAAGTAGTGACGGATAGTACTATTGCAGAGTTACGTTTCTTTTTCTTTTTCACCCTGAGGGTAAAAATGGAGAGCCCGATAGGGACCCATCTCGGCACCTGCTTTTAAGAACTGCTGGTGCTGAGCACCTGCAGGAACCAGCCCACTTAAAGCCCAGGGGATGGCACATAATAGGGTTATGGAAGGATTACTAGGGCCTTGATTTACTTTTTGGGTATATTGTGACCATGTTTATATTGAATTCATGAAATATGTAAGATTTCTCTGTGTCAACAAATGCGACTGAAAGCAAATTATTTATATATAATATTTCACTATTTTGTCATAATCATTGCAGAGCTGATGTATTAAAAATCATTTAAATGGCTAGTTTCTTCAAATCTCACTCGGATTTTCAAGGTAAAAAAAAGTACCAGTGGCTTTCATATCTGTAACCAATCACTTGTTTGACACATCAGAGGAGACTTTAGAATTCAAATCCTGAAAAACAGATAACATGTTCATAAAAAAAATCAAAAGAAAAGAAAACAAGCATTTGCAATGCAATAGGTCTTGCATTTACGCGAGTTTGAGCTATTGGCATTGTAAATGTCAATGCCTTTTAGTTATATTTTAAAAAACAAAACATAAATAAAAGGCATTGTCATTTGCAAATTAATAGCTCAAACTCGCGTAAATGCGGGACCTATTGCATTGCAAATGCTTGTTCTTTCAATAGGAAGGCTGGAAAGGGAACAGCAGGTGTCCTGGTTTCAGAAAACTTTTTTAGGTCTTGCCTGGCGAAAGCAGCGCATGCCCTGTTCTCGCCAGAGAGAGTCATTTGCAATTGATTCGCCCAAAGCCTTACATGCACTGCAGGTATGGACAAAGATGGCTGCTCTCGCCATTTGTCCAAACCTAACAGCATGCGCATGCATGTAAGGACAGTGGACAGTCCGCCGCCATCTTTTTAAACTCGCCTACTTTCACTTAACAAGGGAGGTCGGCCAGGCTGGTGCGCAGTGGACGCGCGCATGGCGGCCTGCTTTCACTTTAAACACAGTGTGCTTTCACTTTAAAGTGAAAGCACGCCGCCATGTTTAAAGTGAAAGCACGCCGCCATGCGCGCGTCCACTGCGCACCAGCCTGGCCGACCTCCCTTGTTAAGAGAAGGGGCTGCACATAAGGAGATGACAAGGCACTGTGCGACTGTTCGCAGTTAAGAAACAACAAACGTTGACATGGCAGTGATGGGGACGCTTTCTTTCAGGTTTAGATTAGGGATGTAGCATTATCGCTTTGCTTTTGTTTACTTTTTTTTAACAAATGCAGTCAATTCGTGTAAAACCCCACCACCCTGGCGACAGACACTAATGGCTATCCCTCGTGAAGACATTACCCCAGCAGCCAGCATTCATACGCTTGGATGCACGGTGTTTGAAGCCTAAAAAAACCCTCTGCGCTGAATGATAACTTTGACAGAACTCGGGTATCTCACAGACTCGTTTAAAATGCTTAAGGAACTGAGAAAATATTGCAGTAAATTAGTCATGCTAACCACGTGAACTGTTAGAACAACATAGGAAGGACTTAAGCCTTTACCGCTGTGCGTGAAGTCATCATGACGAAGACCTGCCTGACCGAGTCCGGGGAGGCACCTGGCAAGGGAAACAAGTTGGGGGTCTGGTGGGGAGTCCAGTGGGACAGCGCCCGAGAGATGGGTACAGCAGAGAAGGAGGGGCGGGATTACACGGACACGTCAGAGGGATAAAGCAGATTGGCTTTCCGGTTCAGACGGAAAGGGCGGGAAGGCTATAGGATAAAAACAAAACAGTGATACAAAATTTAGACATGCAATGCTTTGTACATGGTGATACTTTTATAGAACTGATAAACACTGACAGGGTTTATTTACTAAACACAGCTTTGCAGGCAGAAAGTATCACATGGAAGCACAACAGTATGTGTTTAGTTCATCAGATTGTGTGAGGTGTTTTCACGCACCAGGGGACCCTGAATTACGACTTGTGCCGTCGACAGAAGTGAATTTTAAGGAGGGCACATATTGAACCATACATAGCGACAGACAGCGTTTGTCTCACTGGCTGCTAAAAAAAGGAAATCTAAACAGCCTTCCCTTTTTAGGTCTCGCTGGCGTTGCAGCGCGAAGCGCTGCCGCCAACGAGACTTATAGTCACCTTGCTAGGTCCCAAGGGAGTCAGAGCTGTGCACGAGCCGCTCCAGACCTGGGCACGAGCCGACTCAGGTATGTGAACGCCAACGTGCACGCTCACGGCGTCACGCTCCTGCCCTCCGGCGTCTCTTCCGAGGCGCGCTCCAGGCCGACTTGCGGTGTGCGTGCTCCAGCGTTTCTGTGTCCGGAGGTAGACGGCATGCGGTAAGTGAGGGCCGGGGGGATTTGTTTGCTTGTTTAACCATAGCTTTCCCTCCTCGGAGCGTAGCTTGTATTAACAATACGTTTGATTGGTCTATTTGTATCCGTTCAGTACATATTCAGGGAACTATTTTAGTTTTCTTTCGTCACTGTGTGACTGCATTTGCTTTCTTGCGCTTCCTCGTGTGCTACTGCACTATTACAATTATTGCCTGCATTCTTCGTGTTTAGTATCTTTCTGGTCTGATGTTTTTCTCCCACATCCCTTGTCCTGTGCCCTCCATGTTGCCCGTCCCCTCCAGATTGAGTTACTTCTGTCTATATCATTTTCTCTACCACCCCCAAAGATCATTTGTGCCCTCGGTTGCTACATTCACACCCCCTTCCACCCATTTTCGGGTTTATTGGGCTCTTTGAGGAAGATGGAAGGCTGTGATTTGTGAGTTTTTGTAACCGACATCTTCCAGAGGGTTTGTGTTATACTTAGCTGTGTGTAGATCGCGTGCTCTCACGTTTAGTTAGTCCTACAGCAGTGGTTGGAGAATATGCTTCGTGTGCCCTCCAGCCAGCCGAGAAAAGGATTTTGTCTGTTATGACTATGAAGTGTTCTATTGATTTTGTGGTGGAAGCACTTTACTGTAGGGTTTGTGTAAGACTTCACATTTTCTCAGACATACAGCCTTGTAAAAACTGTTTTATGTCATTCTTGGGTTTTGTTTTTACCTCTTCGATTTCCTGTCAGGGTGTATAACCTAGTCTGCATTTCGAACTGTCCCCCATAGCGTTCGTATTCAGGGTGTCTTGTTTCTTTTTCTTTTTAAACTATTTTTAAGTTCTGGTTAGAGATCATACAGTGGATTTCAGAGAAGTTACACTCTGACTAGCCATTTGTTCCACCACCCTTTGTTACACAGGCTCATGGTATTTAGGCTTCTGCTCTGCCTTCTTGTGAGTGTTTTACTGCAGCTCGTAGTGGTCTTGACTTCTGTTTTGCCTCGTCTGCGTGCACCAGTTCCAGTGACCTGTTTGTCTAGCTCCTGCCCAAAAAAAAAGAAACATATATTTATTTTTTCGCTTCAAAGCCTGGCAGCTCTTCTACTACGCACACTGGGCAATCGATTTTGTATGCAGACTGCTTGCCATCGGCCTTACCTGGAAATCACTATGAAAAGGTTCTACAGTGCTACTTTATAACTTAAGACACCTTGACAATGTAGTGCCTCACTATTATATCTACTACTGCCATCATTACTATTACTACTAAATATCGAGCCAAAACCAATCACACCCACTGTCACCTTTACTACTATAAAAATCTACAATGTTCTTTTGTGTATCAACATTTTGTATTGAACAGTGGTTTGTATGTTAAGAGAGAGGGTGATTTGTAGCATTGCCTAGGTGGCAACTGTATTAAAGAAAGCAGTGGGAAGTGTTTGACAGGAAGCTTAAAATCTTGTGTAAACAAGATGGCAGGGACCCGTTTCTCCTTAATCAGAGCAGTTCCTCTGCTACCCATTCCTTCTAGAGCCTTAGTGGTACACATTGTGATCCCAAGAACACTGGACTACCATAATGCCCTATATCTTGGAGCTGCGGCCTACCTAATAAGTGGCTTCAGAGAGTTTAAGCAGCCGCCAAACTGGCCCTGAACAGGCCAAGAAGATTCTTGCTATTCCTGTCTCTGAAAGATTTACATTTGCTACCACTAATACAAAGAAAGTCCAAGTCTCTTTGTATTGCTTTTAAATCTCTTCATACGTTTGGTCTGGTCCCCCTGCAGAAGAGACTAAAATGGCAATCTTTTGATTAGAAGCTTACGCTCCTCTTCAGCTAAGGTGGCCAGGTTTAGAAAACCCAGACCAGGGGAACGAGCCTTTATGATTCGACGCAGCTCTGCTATTGAATCAACTCCCAGACGACCTGCGATTCTCAGTTGATCTAGTACGCTGCAACATGGCTTTTCCCTAAACATTAGGGCTTCTCCCGTGGCTTCTTTAACTCTGTATTATATTGTTGAGTACTGTTGCACTGTTTGGAGCTTCTTTCCCACGAGTAATTGAAATAACACCAGGATAACTGTTAGGTGGCAGTTGTGCTTTATTAGTGAGATAAATTGGCAGAGAAGGTTCTTGCATAGTGCTTCTACATATGCCTGTTTGTATGCATTACCACATTCAAGCCAGACCTATTGCTTTTCCAAGTGTTAAGGGTTTATTTTTAACATTGACACTTTCATGGTTCCTTTCCTTCCCAAACTCCACTTTTTCCTGTCCCTAAGCAAAGCCCCATTACACACCTGATTCTTTGCAACCAGGTAGCCAATGCCCTCTAGTGTCCCAATCTTCTCATATTTTTGCCATAGGCACTCACTGTGGCTTGTACCAGACTAGTGCAATGAAGTAGCAGTGGCATAGTGTGGTCTGATGAGGTTGTCTGATGTCTTGTGATGTTTTGGCATTGTGTAAATTGATTGGGTATGTTCTCTAACATATTTATGATATGGTGTATTGTTGCACCAGTGGGTTGTATTGTGAGCTCTACAGAATCTGAAGTGATGTAATCCTACCTGACCCATAAGAGTGTTGGGTTACAGGGTAAGTGCATGTAAGACCAATAGTTCTTGCCGAGGGAGCCATTTGCTTTGTCGATGCTTTTTAAAGCCATGCTGTGCAGTAGCGCAGTTAAAAGGTGAAAATGCCAAATGCACCTAAAGAAAATTGACAATGATAGTAACTCTTGTAGATGAGACCTACTTGCTTTGCAAGTGCTTGTTTAGGAAAGTCATAGGATGGTAACTGCTGGGTGTTCATGCCCTCCCCCTAAACTCTGCATGGGTGTTGAGATCACAACATGCTGTAAGCTAGGACCCTCTGCAGTACACAACTTGTGCCAAGCTAGGACCCCCTGCAGCTCTGACATTCTGCAGTTGGCAATATCTGGTTCAATCAGACATTTGTGATTGCTTGACAAGTGTGCTTCAGGATTTTGCAAAACGATCAAAGAATGAATGTTCCCTCTACAATAGAACGTGCCTCATTAAACAAATGGCTTAACCCGTACCCACCATTAAAGGGCCATGAAGTGTGATGTATTGATACTATGAATATTTCAGGTGGTTGCTGTCCAGAGTCAAACCCACTCCCCCTCAAACTTGCTTCTGGGCACTATACTTAAATGTATTGGACTGTGGCAGTTGAAAGGCGCGGTGAGCAGCGAATAGTTTCTTTAGTGCAGTAGTGATGTGTCCAGAACCTTATGTTTGTTGGGGTTTTGTGGGTCTAGGGCAGGCGACACCTGTTCTGTTGTAACTATGTTTATACACTCTTCGAAGGCGCTGTTTAAGCAGCAGGAATTCGAAAGCTTGTGGGAATGATGCTCAGTTTGCAAGGTAACTCTGCATACACTGCCTGCACAATGTTAGGGTGCGTTATGCTCATGAAATAATCTAGGAGTCTAGCAATTCATGCAAGTGCTCTGTAAGTACATCTGACTTCTTTTCCTCTTTAGCAAATGTTTGCTGAAAGTTTCCTGGTTTTCATTAGAAAATATATTAAGTGACAAGTCACCTTTTTAAAAACTAGGAAAAATGGCGAGATTCCTTCTAACAAAGTATACACATTTGCAGACATGGTAAGTGCATTGATGTATTTTCAGCAATCTTGGTGGTCTTCATCCCCAACGTGTAGATACACGTTGCTAGAACCTCATAAGCTTGTTACCAGTGCCACAGCATCAGGAGCCTGCTGAAATTGGTGAGAACATGCACCCACAAAGTAGGTTATGTGCCAGTCTGATTTTATTTTAATTGTTGGAACAACGGGGCCCTTTGATGCAGCAGGGACTCAGCATTGAAGTATCCTCCCTGAATTAAACTACTTCTTTTTAATGGGAATCTTAATGAACATACTTTGTTCCTTCATCTCAGGAATGTCACCTGTTTATCCTGGTTGTAGTTTTTCATATTGGCCAATGGAAGTCCCCTTTACTGTAAGTATCTGCTTAATAGGCTACAGATCCAGAAGACAGCATCCACCTCTAGCATGAACTAAAAAGACTGGACCCAGTCTCTATTCATACTGCTAAACTTTAATGGCCCCTTGGTCCTGAAATGAGTCCTCCTTAAAGCACTTAGTGTGGCCCACCAAAGAATTCACTTCAAAGGCCTACGTATCTGCCCAATAGCTTTGCACCTAATGCCCCTGCCCAGACGACAGCATCCACCTCTAGCATGAACTAAAACAAGCACTGGCGTTGCCAATAGGTCTCGCAGTAGGAAAGTTGGAGCTATTGGTTTTGTAAATGACAAAGCCCTTTATGTTTTTAAAATGAAAACAAAAATAAAAGGCATTGTTATTTGCAATTGTAATAGCTCAAACTCTCGTGAATGCGAGACCTATTGCATTGCAAATGCTTGTCTGTATGGGGATTGCTGAGAAATGTACACCGTACGCTGGTTTAGATGTAAAAGAACACACGTGCACCTCCACAGTGGACCATCTATCCCCAAAGCCAAGATGTATTGTTATGAACGACCTGGCACTTAAACTGTATAAATCTACAAAAGGTGCTTTAAAAAACACCTAAAGAAATATTAGTGCCTGCTTCGTTCATGCACCAAACAGAGGCCTTGAACTAAAGAAGGGTCACCAATACAATGAGGCAGCTGAGCGGCGTGTACAGCCCAGTGTAACTAGACACCCCCAGAGGCGGCGGTGATCGGTTGGGGCACTCAAAGGCATTCTCCTTGGGGAAGTCCTTACAGTGTCAATCACCCGGCTGTGAAGACAGCGCAGCTCGGGTAGAATGAGGGAATAAAGGCGCGCGTCTCGGCTCGAAGTGTGACCGGCCGAGGTTCAGGGAGTGTGTGGCGCGTGAGTCACCGGCAGGTCAGGTCGTGCACGCGGGAGGAGGCAGAAGGCTCACGAGGGTACTGTGGGGACTTCATTTCACCGTGGTGTTTTAGCATCCACGGCCCCTGGTGTGCACATTTGGTGCTGGCAGATAGCGCCCACATGACCGCCCACTTACTTCAAGGAACTCAACTCCTGGGAGAGATATTAGTCAGTGAACGAGGGTGGCGATAGAACTGAAACCAAGATGGCGGAGATAGGACTTCTAGATCAGCATGAGGGGAGAATTTAGTCTGACGTGAACGGAATGCGAGTAAAGGTGAAGACATGGGAAATTTCGGCGAGATAGAAGGGGATTAAACATAACGGAAGAATTGGGTTTAGATGAGTAACCGGGGGTGGGATGGAAGTGGACAAAGAAAAGGATAGAAAAGCACAAGGGAGAGCAAACGATGTGAAAAGAGACGAGGGGGAGCCATGGCATATGGAAGTGAAGGGACTACAGGAAGAGGAATGGAAGTAAACAGATGGTTGGAGACGGGCTACGGGGGATGAATTGAGATCGGCAAAAAGACAACAAAAACGTAAAATAGACTCTGAGGATGGGGAAAAACTGGAGGCAGAGGTTCTGACTGAAAGGACACCTATGTGGAAAGACGCCATGGAGTCATAACAGTGACAATAGAAAGAACGCGATGGACGCCTGACAAGACGGTGTTGGGGGGAAAAGAGGCTTTTAAGCGCTGGAACTGGAAGTCTAAGAGGCAGGAAAGCGATGAATCAGCGAATACCCATCGTGGGTCTAATGCGTTACAGCAGAGATATGAGCAGGAGCCGGGAGGTGTCAAGAGGTGCAGCCAAGCAGGGTGAGAAATGGAGGCGCCAGGACAAATGGAGGAGGAAGGAAGAGGGCAAAGGGCAAGACAGACTCAAACAAGAAGGACTGGGCGAGAAGGGAGGGGGGATGCCAGCAGGGAGAGAGGAGGAAAGGTGGGAGGGAACACGGCCTGGGGGAAGCTGGCTGGGGAGGGGGAGGAAAAATGCAAGTAAGGCTGTGCGCGGGGAGAGAGAGGGGAGGTGCTGGAGCTGGGGAACAGATGGCCGTGAAAGTTTATGGCCCAAAAGCGCGTGCCTGTATAAATATAGCCAATAGGTCTCGCTTTTTGAACCCTATAAGTATTTAGTTATGCAGCAGAATATCCTTGGTGCAACAACACCAACTGTTGCATGGCTAAACACTTATAAGGTCCCAAATGCTTGACCTATTGGCTATGCCAATGCTTGTTAATCTTGTTAACTATCCACTCCCAAGCTGCGTGGCACCACATCCAGGTTTGAATCTTTCAGTCTCTTTGCTCTATTGCGTTTGTACACAATCTCGCGAGTTCTAAGTAGCCACCTCCCTCTCCTCTTTAAAACTTCACTCATAGTGCACCTCACTTTAATCAAATGGGTGGAATGCTGCTTATTGAGGGCGACCCCTACACAAAGAGAGGCCTGGCACAAAACAAGGAAAAAATACATTGTAAAAGTGTGCTACACAAAAGAAGGGAAGGGAGGGAACGGAAGAAGGTAGATAGATGTGATAGGAAGAAATAGAAAAGAAGGAAGAAAGAAATAGGGAACGAGGAGAAAGAAACACAAGCCAAAGAAATAGGAGTAGGAAACAAAAAAGAATGAAATAAACAGAAAAATAAAGAAACATATGGAGGGGGAAAAAGGAAGAAGAAAAAAAGGAGAGGTGAAAAGGGAGGGAAAGGTGGAAAGGCAAGAAGATGGAAGTGTGAGAAATAGAGAGAACGCTGATGTCGTACAAGTTCTTGAGACACCCTCTCCTCAGTACCTTTCTGGTAAACTCTGTCGGAGGAATGAGGAAGCGAGCGGCGTGCTGAGTGCTGCACTCGAAGCATGCAGGGTAACAGTGTGAGGAGCAGAACTGAGGAGAGACAGAAAGGCAGGCACAAATGAGAGACAGACAGGCACAGAAGAGAGACAGGCACAGAGGAGCGGCTGCACGTAGAGAGGAGAAACGATAGGGGGGGACAGCAGTGGAGAGGAGACACAGGGGCCGAGGATTGACAGACAGGAGTGACAGATACAGTGGGGGAGAGATGGGGCAGAACGAGAAGCACACATGAGAAAGAGGCACAGAGGAGAATAGATAAGGTGGTGACCCACAGAAGAGGGCAGCAGAGAGGCAGCCGAAGCCGAGAGTAACATGGAGAACAGACAGACACGAAAAGGAATAAATAACAAGCATAGCTAGAGAGCAGCGGAGTGATCGAGGATAGACAGCCACAGAAGAGGGCAGCAGAGAGGCAGCCGAAGCCGAGAGTAACATGGAGAACAGACGGATACGAAAAGGAATAAATAACAAGCATAGCTAGAGAGCAGCGGAGTGATCGAGGATAGACAGCCACAGAAGAGGGCAGCAGAGAGGCATCCGAAGCCGAGAGTAACATGGAGAACAGACGGACACGAAAAGGAATAAATAACAAGCATAGCTAGAGAGCAGCGGAGTGATCGAGGATAGACAGACAGGAGTGACAGATACAGTGGGGGAGAGATGGGGCAGAACGAGAAGCACACATGAGAAAGAGGCACAGAGGAGAATAGATAAGGGGTTGAGCCACAGAAGAGGGCAGCAGAGAGGCAGCCGATGCCGAAAGTAACATGGAGAACAGACGGACACGAAAAGGAATAAATAACAAGCATAGCTAGAGAGCAGCCGAGTGATCGAGGATAGACAGCCACAGAAGAGGGCAGCAGAGAGGCAGCCGAAGCCGAGAGTAACATGGAGAACAGACGGACACGAGGAGAAACGATAGGGGGGGACAGCAGTGGAGAGGAGACACAGGGGCCGAGGATAGACAGACAGGAGTGACAGATACAGTGGGGGAGAGATGGGGCAGAACGAGAAGCACACATGAGAAAGAGGCACAGAGGAGAATAGATAAGGGGGTGAGCCACAGAAGAGGGCAGCAGAGAGGCAGCCGAAGCCGAGAGTAACATGGAGAACAGACGGACACGAAAAGGAATAAATAACAAGCATAGCTAGAGAGCAGCGGCGTGATCGAGGATAGACAGCCACAGAAGAGGGCAGCAGAGAGGCATCTGAAGCCGAGAGTAACATGGAGAACAGACTGACACGAAAAGGAATAAATAACAAGCATAGCTAGAGAGCAGCGGAGTGATCGAGGATAGACAGCCACAGAAGAGGGCAGCAGAGAGGCAGCCAAAGCCGAGAGTAACATGGAGAACAGACGGACATGAAAAGGAATAAATAACAAGCATAGCTAGAGAGCAGCGGAGTGATCGAGGATAGACAGACAGGAGTGACAGATACAGTGGGGAGAGATGGGGCAGAACGAGAAGCACACATGAGAAAGAGGCACAGAGGAGAATAGATAAGGGGGTGAGCCACAGAAGAGGGCAGCAGAGAGGCAGCCGAAGCCGAGAGTAACATGGAGAACAGACGGACACGAAAAGGAATAAATAACAAGCATAGCTAGAGAGCAGCGGAGTGATCGAGGATAGACAGCCACACAAGAGGGCAGCAGAGAGGCAGCCGAAGCCGAGAGTAACATGGAGAACAGACGGACACAAAAAGGAATAAATAACAAGCATAGCTAGAGAGCAGCAGAGTGATCGAGGATAGACAGACAGGAGTGACAGATACAGTGGGGGAGAGATGGGGCAGAACGAGAAGCACACATGAGAAAGAGGCACAGAGGAGAATAGATAAGGGGGTGAGCCACAGAAGAGGGCAGCAGAGAGGCAGACGAAGCCGAGAGTAACATGGAGAACAGACGGACACAAAAAGGAATAAATAACAAGCATAGCTAGAGAGCAGCGGAGTGATCGAGGATAGCCAGCGAGATAGGCAAAAAGCTTTCAATAAAGAGCAGCCGGGAAACTGAAAGTACGGCCGGCCAGCCATGAATAATTAGGGGAGGAGAAGCCGCAGAGCACACGCTGGGAGAAGCCCTTTGATGTGGTGGCGGCCGTGAACAAAATGCAATTAGGAGGGAGGGAGGGAGGCTGATGCGCGTGCTTGTTTGGTCACGTGATTCACGTGAACTCAAAGAAAACCGCACCAAAAAGCCCTTGGTTTCACGAGGATTTTGAGCACTTGAATTCTCTCCATTTCCCATTCCTTCGGATTGGAAAAGGCGAGACCTAAAGACTGGACCCAGTCTCTATTCATGCTGCTAAACTTTATTGGCCCCTTGTTTGTAATATCAATACATCTAAGTCATGTAAATACAAAACATGTTGCATTACAAACGCTATAGGTGTCACATTTGCAAAAGTTAGAAGTATTTGCATTGTAAATAACAAAGCTATTAATTCCGCTATTCTCAAAACCAACACATAAATAAAATATTTGTGATTTACAATACCAATAGCTCAAACTTTCCTAATGCGAGACCTATTGCATTGCAAATGCTTGTTTTTTTATCTAATTGTCTTTTTTAATTGAATAATGGCTGTCTGTTGCACAATTCATGCCCTAACAAGCCTGTGCGTGTCTCCATGGAGCGGGCCGAAGAGCACTTTCGTTTTAGCTCCTTGCAGGAGCAGGTTGTGACAATCGATGTCCACGCTTCTGCTTTGTAGCAAGGGATCGGTTTGTCCTGCAGGTATGAATGCAAGCCTTACAGCAAGATGTGAACTTCCTTTCCCCGCCAGCCACCCTTGCTAAATTTTGTCAGCAGGACTCGGACTCGCCTCTTATCTGTGCAGCATTCCTTGGTGAGTTACTGGGATGTGCTGCAAAGATATAATAAATACATGTATTTATCATTCATGAGCAGTTCACCGAGCAGTGGTGAAAGGTATATAAAAGTTAAGGCTTCTGATCCTGAGAACAATGGTAGAGGGGTCAGTGAGTGTAGAAGCAGAGGCACACACATAGCTAAAAAGAACAATTGTTAGCCTGTCACATGTACCTAACTGTATATTATAATGTGTAATGCACATACCTTAAATGATAAAAAATGCTTTGTTAAGCTGGGAAAGCTCATTCGGTTAATTCTATCACTTCAGACTTCTCTCTGAATAGTAAGAGGGTCAGTCATTTAAAACATATATTTTTTTTAGAGTTTTGTATAGCGCAGACTAGTTCTGCAGGACAAGAGACTATGCCTGACCCGGTGGGTTCATACTTCTGAATGTTCACAGGCTGGTAGTGTTGGGGTAGAGCTTTCGTTTTAGCTCTCTCCGGAGGTAACATTGCGGGACCAGGTGCAAAATGTCTTTTTAAGATAAGCTTGCAGTTTTGTCCTATCGCTGAAGGTTGGTAGGTTGGGGAAGTAGTGTCTGGGGCGTCCTTTAAACAAGCATTTGCAATGCAATAGGTCTCACTTTTGCGAGAGTTTAAGCTATTCGCTTTGTAAATGACAATGCCTTTTTTTATGGTTTTTTTTTTGTCAAAGGTATTTTATTGAGTAGAGAACAACAAGAAAACAGAGAAACTCAATCAAAAATAGCGACGAAGCTCAAAGACCCCTAGGGGGACTCCGTGGACTGCCACCCATCGAGGCTCAGGAATGCATGAAGGATAATCCGCTCAAATACTGCCAAGTCAGTGTCCACTCGCAACAGTGGTTTAAATCAGTTCTCCTTCAGGTGCGGAAAGCGCGAAGTCAAGCCTCCATCGAGGCACATCTCAGCGCCGGAGCCCTCCATAGTCCAATACTAACTGCTGAATGTCGCAGAAACAAATAAATTCAACCGTCCCCAAACCAACCCCCACCTCCCCCCCACCCTCCACCCGTGGTGGCAGCTCAACACTCATTCACACTGGGAAGCACACTTCTCCGCATTCAAATCTGGAACAGGTGTAGCGCTCGCAGAGCCGACGGGCATACTGCTGACGGAAGACCCCGGGATAGAAACCTGACCAAGGGGCCCCATGTAAACATGAAATTCTTAAAATTGCCCAGAAAGATATCGGATACCCTCTCCAAACTCAGTAGCCGCCACAGCCGCGCATGCCACAGTGAGGTCGCCGGCGCCGTAGGCTTCTTCCACGCCGCCGCCAGTGTCAATTTAGCCGCACCCAAGCACAGCCATATAATCCGTTTGTCAGCTCTAGTCTGGTGCGTCAGCATCGGATCACGAAGCCCCAGTAGGACATAATCCATGGTCTCCGGGATCGGATATCCAATCGCCTCTTTAATATGCGCCAGTATCTCTGACCAGAAAGGCTTGATGGTCGGGCAATCCCACCATATGTGGCGGAAATCTCCCAGTAGGCCGCACCCCCTCCAGCACCTGTCAGAGGTCGACGGGAAAATGCGGTGCAGCTTGGATGGGTAAAGGTACCAGTCGTACATAAGTTTCAAATGAGCTTCCCTGAGGCCAATCGAATGGTTGTGGGCCTTGATATCTCTCCACAACCCCTTCCATTCGACTTCCGAAACGTCCCTCCCAAGACAATTCTCCCAGTGCTCCTTATAGCGGGGCTTTGGGAATATCACTGTGTCCAGGAGCAGTCTGTATATGAAGGAAATTGTCCCCTTCATACAGGAAGTGCGGACGATGAACCCCTCGAAGGCCGTCAATGGGCGCGTGGCCGCATCCCTCACTCCGGGTGAAGTAGCCCAGTGTAGGAGTTGAGTATGATGGAACCGTTCGGTGGGCGGGACCCCGTAGTCCCTCATGCAATTGTGGAAGGTAAGTGGGTCAGCCCCATGGAACAGGTGAGTAAGCGCCCTGCAGCCACCCTCACTCCACTGCGTAAACGGACCATCGCGTTCCGCCGGCAGACAGGACGGATTCCTGTGTATAGGGGTGAACGGTGACGGAAAGGTGGTCCAACGGTCATCCCCTGTCACCGTGTCCCACACCTTCAGGACCGTACCAGTAGGAGTGCATATATAGGCATTCACGGGTCGGTCTGCCTTGGGCTTCCAGGCTAAATCCCAGATGGACCTCCCAGCCACACTACGCTCCATATGTAACCAATGCTTCTCCGACAAGGGTTGTGACCATTCCACCAGCACTCTCAGTTGCGCTGCCTTGTAATATAAATGCATGTCAGGGAACCCCACTCCCCCCTCCCCCCGCGGCCGACGTAGTACTGCAAACGGAAGCCGAGCTCGGCCCCCCTGCCACACAAATTTCAGCACCAGGGTCTTCAAGCGCCGGAAGAAGTCCAAGGCCACAGGTATGGGAAGGGCCTGGAAAAGGTACAAGAATTTGGGCAGCAGCACCATCTTGATCGCATGAATGCGACCCAGCCAAGAAATGAACTTTGGCTTCCATTTCTCTAGCTCCCCCCGGATCGCCGCCAAAGCTGGGGGGAAATTAGCTGCAAACAACCCACCTAAGGAGGGGGTTAATTTAATACCCAAATAAAGCAAGGAAGTGGAGGACCACGAAAGAGGTGTAAGTGTCCGCACCTGTTCCACCACATCAGAGGGCAATGTTAAATTCAAGATGTAGGATTTGTCCATGTTGACTTTAAAACCCGCCACCCTCTCAAACTCAGAAAGAACCTCATGTACATGGGGCAGCGAGCGAGCCGGGTCTCCTAATGATAAGAGGACGTCATCTGCGAACAGGGAGATCTTATGTTGTTCGCCAGTGAAGGGAATGCCTGCAATCTGTTCCCTTTCCCGTATGGCAAGCGCCAGCGGTTCTATACTGAGCGCGAAGAGCAGCGGGGAAAGCGGGCACCCCTGCCGCGTACCGCGGGTATGGGAGAAGCAGGCAGACCGGTGCCCGTTAACCAACACCCTGGACGCAGGCCGGTCATAATTAGCCCGGATCATTCTTATAAAGTGGGGAGAGAACCCAAAGGCTTCCAGCGTCAAATTCAAAAATCCCCAGTCAACACGGTCAAACGCCTTCTCCGCGTCCAGTCCCACCAACACTGCAGGTAAGCGAAATCGGTCGGCCTTTTCGATCAAATGCGCCACTCGCCGCAGATTGTCATGCGTTTGTCGACCTTTGATAAATCCAGACTGGTCAGGGTGGATAATAGCCGGCATCAGATCTTGTAGCCGCTTTGCTAAAATCCCGGAGTACAGTTTGGCGTCCAAGTTGAGGAGCGCTATCGGGCGGTAGGAGGCGCAGTGGGTGGGGTCTTTCCCAGGCTTGGGGAGAATGGTGACCAAAGCCTCCGCCATCGAGCCCGAGGTGCGACCTTCCGAAGCCATGGAGTTGAAGAGGGTGACTAAAAAGTCGCATAGTTCTCCCGCGAACGTCTTATAAAACGAGGCCGTGTACCCGTCCGGCCCAGGCGCCTTGTGCAGCTTAAGAGCCTTTATAGCGTCAAGCACTTCTTCCCTCATAACAGGTGCCGATAGGAGCTCATTCCACTCCCTGGAGACTTGGGGTATAGGGAGGCCAGCCAGGAAGGCGGACTGCGCCGTCCGATCCAGATCCTCTCCCCTATATAGGGCCGCATAGAAGCGGCTAAAGATAGCAGCTTTGTCCCCATCCCTGTGGTGGTCCCTCCCCGTCTCATCTTTGATTCCCCCAATATATTCCCGCTCCCGTTTATCCTGAAGCTGTCTCGCCAGGTGCCTCCCCACCTTGTTCCCCATCGAGTAGGAAGTCCGTCGCAGCCGTAATAGTGTAATTTCCGCCCTGTTATTATAGTGAGCCCGGAGTTTCCCCCGCACCGCAGTTAACGGTCGTAGGGTCACCCGAGACGGATTGGCTTTATGCGCCTGTTCCAGTGTCGCTAATTCGGCTTCAAGAGCCTCACGTTCCTTCCTCCTCTGCCTATTTAGCTTAGCATTGAGACCAAGGCAGGTGCCACGCAGAGAGGCCTTGCATGCATCCCAAGTATTGTACACCGAGGTATCCGAAGGCGGGTTTAGTTCCAGAAAATCCCGAATGGCCCTTCTCAGCTCCTTACATGCAACATCATCCCGAGTCAATGCCTCGGGGAAGTACCATTTCCTCCATCCGTCTCCCCCCATCGACCATTGCAACCCGAGCACCACTAAGCTGTGGTCCGATACCGAGAGTGGAAAGATACCGGACATCTGGACATCCCCCCTCAATGCTTGACTCATGAAGATGTGATCAATTCGGGAATAGGACAAATGTACATGGGAAAAATAGGTGTAGTCCCTGGATTGGGGGTAAAGGAAACGCCAACTGTCGACCAGCCCTAGATCCTCCACCCGCCTCTGGGTTTCAGCAGTAAATACTCCCGCCCCTGACCTCTGTGAGCATGAGCTATCCAGGACCTTATCCCACACCATATTGAAGTCCCCCAGTAGGAACAACTGGCCCTCCACAAACTCCCCCACTCTATCCAACAAATTTTGCACAAAACCATTCTGCGAGGCATTAGGCCCATACATCACCACGAAAGTACACCTACGTCCATACAGCAACCCCTTCACCATCAGCCACCTTCCCTCCTTATCCCCGCACACCCCCTCCGGTTGGAAGTGGAGAGACGCTCGAAACATTAAGGCAACCCCCCTGTGTTTAGTGGATGCAGACGCTCTGTATATAAGTGGGAACTGCCGATGGCGGAGCCGGAGCTCATCCTTCCTCGCCAGATGAGTTTCTTGTAGCCCAACCACATCCAGGTGGTGGTCCGTCAGGTACTTCCACACCTTCTGCCGCTTCTGCGGGGAGTTAAGTCCCTTCACGTTCCAGGTGCCTATACTAATAGTCATAGTAAATCAAGATGCGCCCCTGTGCCATGTTACACACCGTCAGTGAGGAGTAAGACACCCCCCTCCATCCCTCCACCCTCTCCTTGTCCTTCTCCATCCGCCCGTGTTCCCTACCCCCCCCACCAATCCGCCCTCCACCGTGAAATGCAAATCAAGTACGAGTCCAAAAAGCTGACCACACATCCACCCCCACACGCACCATCCCACACACACAGCCTACAGCCGCCACCACCAGCCACCCAACCCCCCCCATGCCCCTGCCCCCCCAACAAACCCCCCCATCCCTACCAAAAACAGGAAACAACAAAATACAACTCAAGGCACTGAACCTGAACCTCGTAGTCTTCAGTTCCAGCAGGTCACAGTCCGGGAGACCCTCGCTGGACTGGAATCGGGGTAGGGGTGTCAACCTGGTGACCCCCAGGTCCAAGGTCCGGGGTGTCTTCTCCAAAAGTACCATTATACCCCGGGGACCTCAGGCCAAGAGCCCCTCCGACGCCATTCCTCGAAGTCGGGGTCATGCTGCTCCAGAGCTCTCCTGGGAAGCCGCCATGGTGGCGGAGGCCACCGATGCCACCGCGGCCCCTCTCTCCTGCTCTCTAGTTGCCGGGTCCGGTCGTCGTCGCTCCGGGATGGACCCACCCTGTGCCAGGAGGAAGAGCGTCGCCGCCTCCGGAACGGCGAGCCATTGGTATCTCGGGAAGGTTCCGCGTCCTCGATGCCCAGGAGATCCTTCGCCTCCCGCAGGGAATTGATCTGCCTCAGTCTGTTCTCCCACCGAAAAATTATCCGGAAGGGATGGCCCCAGGAGTAGGATACCCCGCGCTCCCGGAGTAAAGCGGTCACAGGCCGAAAGTCCCTGCGCTTCTGCAAGGTTGTCGCTGCCAGGTCTTGGTAAAGCTGGGGGCGGTGGCCTCTAAATTGCAACGAGGTGATGGTTCTAGCCTTCCTCAATATCCTTTCCTTTACCTGAAAGTCATGGACACAGACGAGGATATCCGGCGGTGGGCCCCCGCCCCTTCTAGGCAGCCCCACTCTATGAACTCTGTCCATCTGGATGTCACTCATCTCTTCATCCTCTAGGATCTGGAGAAACAAGGCCAGGACGTATCCACGCAGGTCCCCCGATTCACCGTCCCATGGCACCGCCTTGATGCGAATGTTATTTCTCCTGGAGCGGTTCTCCAAGTCCTCTGCGTGTGTTTGCAAATCCAGATTCTGCTCCGTGAGGCGTATGATGTCCTGTTGGAGCTGGTGCACATCATTTGCCATGCTAAGGTCATGGTCCTCCAGCGTCGCCACCCTGTCGCCGATCCCATCCACGTCCCTCCGCACTTCCCTGAGGTCTGACGCCAACTGTGTGCGAAGTTCGGAGATGTCCTCCTTAATGGTCGCGAAGAGCTCCTTCATGAACGCTTTTGTCGCTGGCGCCTCGTCGTCTGATTGTCTTGTGGACCCGCTGGCTCCCGGCGACGCTGGCTGCTGCGACGACTTGGAGGTCCCCTCCTTCACCGTCTTCCCCCCCTTGCGCTGCGAGTTGGACATGGCCGTGGGTAGCCGCTGCACTCCTACCACCAGGTTTCAGGTAGCCGCAGCCGGGAGGGCAAGTCTCAGGACGGCGACCGTCTGTGTCAGGACGTCCCGATAGCAGTGCCGCCTCGCTTCCCCTGAGCGTCCGCCAATCCGCCAGTACCGCAAGTACCGGGAGCCTCCTCCAATCCAGGAGGCAGGGAACGAGTGGCAAGATCCTCTCCTCGGTGTTGGCGCCCAGTCTCAGAGCTCGCGGGACCCCTCCGTCAGCGCCCCCGCAAAAGCTAGATCCAGGGATCCGCAGGATCGGTCCTCCAAGGGCAGCAATGCAAGACCCCACCAAAATGGCGTCTCGCGTGTCAGCGCAAGAGGAGTCCGCTACTCGGGCGGGTGATCGCCTCGGCTCCCCTCAAGCCGGTCCTCTTGCTCTCTAGCTGCAGCCTCCCCGCCTCTCCTGCCAGGCAGTACGCAGATCCATGAGCTTACTCACGCTTCGGCCACCTCCTGAGCCCAGCCGGGCAGGCCCCCTCAGATCTTTTTTCAGGCCCCTCCACAGGCCCGCCGGCAGGACCAGCGTCCCCCTATGTCACCTAGGGCACTGAGGTCGTCGGCTAGCCAACTCTGTCCAGCCCGTGCTCCGCGCGTGTGGGCACAGCTCCTCTCCGGTCCACGTGGCGCAACTCACCGTCCGGCCTAGTCCACTGCCACTCCGAGATCAGGCCTCCACTACAGGAGAGGCGGCCCCCTGCCAACTCCGCCTCGCACTCTGCCCTACCGTGGACCAAGCAGGCCAACCCGCTCCTCCGGAGACGCCGGGCCTCTCCGCGCCTCCCCCGCAGTCGCTGCTCAAGCTGGCCGGCCCGGGATCCTGACTGCCGCCTCCACACGCGTCTCCGCCCGGCTCCTTATGTCCTCTCCTCGGCAGCTTCCAGCCCCCTGCAGGCACAGCCGCTCTTCCCGCCGAGCCTCCTCCTCTGCGTGCCACTCCGCTGGCCAGTCTAGGCCTCCGCTCTCCCCATGCAGCGCGGGATCCCCGCGCCCGGATTCTCGGCCGAGTCGGAGCCGGCCAGTCCCCCGGCAGGCCCTGAAGTACGCGAGGCCGCCGCCTCACAGGCCGCAACTGGCCAGCACTCCGCCGGCCCCAGGAGGCGCCGAGACTCTCAGTGGACGGCACCGGAGCACACCGCCGTGGATCGGCAGCCCCCACCGACCATTTGGCGCCGGTCAGCGCTCCTTGGGACCCCGCTGTAAGCCGCTGTGCAGGTCCGGCGTCGGAGAGGCTCGAGAAAGCGTCCTACTCCGACGCCATCTTGGCCACGCCCCCTTTTTTTTATGTTTTAAAAACCAAAACATAAATAAAAGGAATTGCCATTTACAATGCCCATAGCTCAAACATGCTTTAATGCAAGACCTATTGCATTGCAAATGCTTGTTATTCTAGCCCTCTACTGGACCACCGAGGTAACCCACTAACAACCATGTGCCTGCCCCGCGCCTCTCAACTCATAGACACAAATTCTAAGGATCAAGCATCAAAACACCTCTATCCCCACGCAAACACAGGCACCACTGCGAGTCTGAGAGCGAGGGGGCGCGCTGTGACTGGGAGGTACCAGAGATGGCTTTGGGGGGGGGATGACTTTCTGTGCTGCACTTGCACTGGGGTCAGGCGCCTGTTGTCACATCCATCGCTGCCCGTGGGCACTGAAGGGTTAACCCTGTCGCAGGGCTGCTCCTCCTTTCACTTTTATTGCATGGTGAACGGATCCAGCAGCCGGGGTAGTCTCGAGAGCTTGTCCCAGGGTTTTTGCGGTGGGGTGTTGCCATCTTCGGGGTTCGCCATCCCGACATGAAGAAGTGGCAGACTCTGTTCCAGAAGACAGGTTGGCGGTCCAGCCTCCGGGCGAGGGGGAACGAAAGGCTTGTTGTGTGTTCGAGAGACAGACGCAGCACACAAAATTCAGACTCTACCTCACAGAGACCGTGACAGGAAAGGGATATACATATGCTTACTGAGACACTCACTCAACTTGCTGAGACCACACTCGCATTGCACGCACTCGTACCTCACTGAAGAATGCTGCTCCTGAGGCACACTCTCGCACCACCCAAGGCGCACTCACACCCCCGTGAGTGAGGCAACCTCCTGAGGCGCACTCTCGCACATCCCTGAGGCGCACTCTTGCACATCCGTGAGATGCAGTCTCGCACCCCCATGAGGCGCACTCTCGCACCCTCCAGGGATGCCCTCTTGCACCCCTCTGAGACAAGCTCTTGCACCCCCTGAGGAGCACACTAGTACCCCCTGAGGCACACAACACTCCCACTAGATGGTACTCCTCATTCCTGAGAGACAGGCTCACGACCATCCTGAGACAGCCACTTTAACTGGTCACGAAACAAAGACGCCGGCAGAGAGAGTCAGTGGACACACTCAAACCCACTGGGGCAGAGTCAGTATTGTACCCCGTCCATACAAACGGAGCACTCTTGACTGGCGGTGATCTGTCCCATCCCACGACATTACCAAAAGAGACCGAGACAGATCCATCGTGAGAGAATGAGTCTGAGCGACGCGGATAGACTGAGGGAGGCCGGTGGCATGGAAGAGACGCCTGTGCGCCTGTGCCCTGCAGCGTGAGTACTTTTGGTTCAGGTTGTGGGCGCCAGACACGTCCTTTGAGTACTTTGGGAGTTGGGACCCTGCAGGATGCCCGCGGTCCCTGCAGGGGAGCACATAGGAGGGCAGACCCCGTAGTAGGGCCGTGGGGAGCCGACCGCCCATTCCGGTGGGTGGAGGTGGGGGGGGCGTGGACAACCGAGGTAAAGGGCGTCCCCCTTGGGACAGTATATAGTGGTAGCCCCTCCCACCTCGCGCCCTCTTTGCTGCTGCCCCCCTCTCTAGTCGGTCGCTCCTTAGGCTGCTCCTCGCCAGCCGTAGGGTCCTTAGGCCTCCCAGCCCCCTCCCATCCCCCGACGGACGCGAGGCCCGCGCTCTTCAGCTCGGCTTCCGTAAATGGCTGGCGTCAGAGGCAGGATATCTCTACTAAGCTGCTTTCAATTTAGTTCATCGGAGCGCAGGGTTGGGGTCCAGTTTGCTTCCGGTCGGCAGGCATTTCCGGCCGGCGCCCAGCGTACGCTGGCTGTATCTAGCTCAGGACTGCCGTTTAAAGGCGTTTACAGAATGGTAGCGCTCGTGAGTAATTGTCCTCGCTTTGGGTCAGTGGTCACCGCGGGGCCCAGCGTATGCTGGCTGTACCTTGCTCATGACTGCCGTTTTAATGCGTTTACAGAATGGTAGCGCTCGTGAGTAATTTTCCTCGCTTTCGGTCAGTGGTCACCGCTGGGCGCTCCCTCAGTCATGAGTGCCCCGGGGAGGGCTCCAGATGCAGGCCATCATCGCCTACCCTGGCCGGTGCTACAGCCTGCCGCCCTCCCTCTGCCCAGGAAGTGGTGTTAGGGCCAGTGCTGCCGAATTTGGAATAATTGGGAGCACCACGTTCGAGTCTGGGCAAATCACTTCATTTCTTAGGCCGACAGCAGTGAACGTGACCGTCTGTAATGTTACAAGTGCTCACATAAAGCACTCTAATATGGCATGGCATGGCTGCGGGATGAAGGAGGGGGCGCAGCGGTGTGTGCACGCTCGGACCTCAACAGGGGGCGGGGAGTTCATTAATGCAGGCCAGGCTCCCCCCCCCTTCTACGCCCCCCCCCCTTTTTGGGCCGGAAGCGGCGTACACAAGGGGTTTCAATGGAATGCCTTTTCCATGAGTTCGGGTAAACAAAGCCAAACTGACAAGGCTATTCATTTGTTTGACTTCGGGACAGGTGTGCAATGATAGGTTATGTGCTAACTAAATCGTTTGACGCTCTTCATTGTGGTCATGTTGCGTCGTCTTGGTACATGTGTAATGCATGTCCCCCATTTCAGGCAAACCGGGATAGACAATCCACCACTCAAGCAGCAAGAGCACGGTACCATCCCCGCAATCATAAGGTAAGAAGGAAGTAGGGGGGGGCGCCGGATTAAGGAAAAGGGGTCTCCGGGGGGACCGGTGTTCATGGTCTGGTCTCCCGGGGGTCTCCTGTAAGGTACTGGCCACTGGGTGGGGCGAAACTTAAAATGATGTTTATGTCAATCAATACAGGAGCGAGACACACAGTCGACGTCGACGCACCGTATTCGTGGGATATTGACGCCCAAATTATACCCGAGGCCTCGTAGGTCAAAATAAGTATGAGAATGGTTAATAGAACGACAGCAGTTAGAAGGAGGGTAGGGGTGTACGGATCCACGGTGGATTCGCTCGGATGGTCATTACTACTTTTTCTTCCAGGAGAGTAAGGCCACGCAGGATGTCCAAACTGAGAACAGCTGGCGCGAGATCAGGGTCGGTTTCGGACGCACAAGCGGCACATGCGGCGATCTTCTTACAGCTCGTGGAAACGAATGACCTGGCGTGGGCTACAGACTTGCTTAAGGCCAGCACATCGAACCCCTGTGGTAACAATGACATTATGGTACTGGATGCTGATGACACAGATGACGCAGGACACGCTAGAGCGTCTAAAAGGTTAAGGGTTCCTACGAACAAAGAATTCCCGCCTCCGTCGAAAAAGAAAAGCGGTGCAAAAACGACGGTAGCAGTGGTACATGAGGTGCCTGGTCCATCAAACACGCCTGATCCCGGGCAACCGCCGGCAGAATATGCCACTAGAAGCGATCTTGGTAAGATCATGTCCACCCTGGAAGTGTTTATGAAGGAGATGAGGGAAAGTGTGTCGTCCTGCGCTAGTGGGGGTGTAGGCCCTTCAAATGTATGGGGGAATGGGGCAGCAATTCCTTGCTCATCTGGAGCAGCCAGCGGGGAGCCAGAAGGCAGCGACCTGTCCAACCTGCCTTTCGCCCCGCCGGCGCCTGTGCCAGCATTACCACCGTTACCTGCCACTCCCCACATGTCACCAGATATCCCAGCACAGCCAGCTCCTCCGGCGCCACACCCACCAGATATCCCATTTTCACATCCACCGCTCGAAAACTTCGTAGTATCTCCCCTGGGGATAGTGCCCAAAAAAAAGCCAGGGGCATTCAGACTGATACACCACCCGTCCTACCCCGAAGGCGAGTCGGTCAATCACAACTTAGAGAAGGGGTGTGCTCCGTCTCGTACTGCTCATTCGATGTGGCCATGAACCTTGTACGTAGGGCTGGCAAGGGGGCCTGGTTGGCAAAAGCTAACATTGAGTCGGCTTTTCACCTCCTGCCAGTACATCCCAGCAGCCAAAACTTGCTGGGTTTTAGGCTGGGCGATGAATATTACTACGACAAATGCATGCATGCCCATGGGCTGCTCCATCTTATGTGCATTCTTTGAGGCCTTTAGCACCTTCCTACAGTGGGTACTCCAAGAGATGGAAGGGGTGGAGAGCGTGACTCATTATCTCGATGACTTCCTTTTTGTAGGCAGAGCAGAAACACTAGACTGCGCGGAGGCGCTAGCAAAATTCCAGGAAATGACAGAATATCTGGGAGTGCCACTGGCTCCGGGGAAGACTGTGGGGCCAGCGCAGGTATTAGTTTTCCTAGGCGTAGAAATAGACACGAAGGCAGGGGAGGCTAGGCTTCCAGCAGACAAAGTCACCGAACTGGCAGCTCAGATCAGAGTGGTACTGGGGCAAGATAAAGTGTCACTGGACGATATACAAAGCCTACATGGCAGACTAAGCTTCGCCACAAAAGTGATTCCAGCTGGTAGAGCTTTTGCGCGCAGGTTAGCCAGGACAGCAGCAAAAATAAAACGCAGACACCATCAAGTGAGGCTGAGCTTGGGGGTCAAAGAAGACCTTAGGGTGTGGGGGGACTTCCTTGAGCAGTTCAATGGCTCCGTGATATGAAGGGATCCCTGGACCAGCAGCCAGGAGCTGACGTTGTTTACTGACGCGTCAGGCAGGGAGGGTTTCGGCGCAATCCTCGACAGGGAGTGGTGCACAGCGGAATGGCCCAATGCATGGAGGAAGAAAAAGATAACTGCCAACATAACGGTACTGGAACTCTTCCCAATTGTAGTGGCTTTTCACCTCTGGCCTGCCTTGTTAACTGCAAAAAGAGTAGTCCTGTGGTCTGACAACATGGCTGTGGTCCAGGCCATCAACACCCAGTCGGCCTCTTGTGCACTTGTGTTATACTTACTTAGGGAACTGGTCAAAGTATGTCTGTACAATAACGTGGAATGTAGGGCCAGGCACATCCCAGGAGTCCAAAATACGGCTGCTGATGCACTTTCACGTTTTCATTGGCAGCGGTTTCGAGAGGCTTGGCCGAGAGCGAGGGAGGAGATGACACCTTTCCCGGCTCAGCCCTGGCACCTGCTGCAGTGGCGCAGCGCATTAGAGAGCTAGGCGAGATGTCCCTGGCACCCCGGACTATGAGAAGATATCAGACTTACGTAAAAACATTTTGTGAAATTATGGGCCATTGGGAACAGGAGGCTTCGAGACAGGCTGAAAAGGTGCAGGCATTCATGGTCTGGGCGAAAGATGGCGGGAAGAGCCACTCGTGGATGGCCGTTCACCTGTCTGCTATTGGGCATCATGCCAGGCTATTAGGTCAGAAGGACCCAACCACATTATTTGCGACCAGGGCGGCGCTCAAAGGCTGGGCAAGAGTTATGCCCAAACAAGCAGACCAAAGGGCCCCCATTGATTACGAGACATTAAGAAACATGCTAGATGCCCTCCCCACAGTCACCCACTCTGCCTACGAAGCATCCCTCTTCGCAGTGACATTCAGCCTAGCATTTTTTGGAGCATTTAGAATAGGTGAGTTGGTGGCTCGCTCCAAGAAAGAGTTGAATTCTAGGGCCCTGCTTATGAAGGACGTACGACTGACAGCGGAATCAGTAGAGATTTACTTACAATTCTCAAAGACAGACCAGGCAGGCAAGGGTAGGAGCATTTCATTACAGCGCCTGGGCAACGACAGCTACTGTCCGGTGGCCCTGCTAGCCGCATTCTTGTCTTGCCGTCCACATACAGAAGGGCTGCTATTGATACATTTAGACGGCTCCCCGGTCACGAAATATCATGTGGAGCATGTGATGCAGGGGTGCCTATTCTTGGCAGGCTGCACGACGAAAGGGGCCAAGTTCAGCTCCCACTCTTTCAGGATAGGGGCGGCTACCACAGCCTTCAGGGAGGGTCTTCCAGCCGAGGCGATTAAGAGAGTAGGGCGATGGGACTCCAACTGCTACAAAAGATATGTGAGACCAGTCAGCGTAATACGCCCTGTTAGCAGAACCATGGTAGGGAACGTGTAGACAAAGAAAGAATATGTGGCAGTTTTGGGTACAATGTGTGTTACAAATTTCAGTTGCCACATTTTGGTGGTTGTTTTACTTTGCAGTGCTTTGAAGTGTTTAAATAAACTATAATCTTGCAGCCCATTGTGTTTCATTGCAGGAACAGAGGTGTGGGTGATGGGGCACTCTTATGTCACAAGACTGGCGAGATGGGTGAATGCAAACACTTGGAAGCATGGCTTCACCAACACTAATATATCTTGGTTTGGCTTCCCCGGAATGCATTGGGCGGCACTGTTGGCGACGCTACATAGGGCATTGAGGGAGAATAGGCAGCCGCCAAACATCCTAGTGGTGCACCTAGGGGGGAACGACCCCGTAAAATTAGGCAAGAGGCGTTTGCTGGATGCAATGAGGAAAGACTTGAGCATCATGAGCAGTGAATTGGGACAATGCAGCGTATTATGGTCAGAAATATCTCCAAGACCAATATGGCATGGGGCAACATCGCAGGAGGCGCTAGAAGTTACCCGCAGGCGCGTAAACGCAGCTATGCGCAAATTCAGCGAACAGCGAGGGGTAGGATTCATCAGGCACGGCTTGCTGCATGCTAAATCCATTGGTTGCTGGGAATCTGACGGGGTACATTTGTCCAAAGTAGGCATGGCCATATTCCTATTAGATCTAGGGGAGGCGTTAGAAACAGCCGGATGCAGATAGAGGAGAATAAAGGGCTACGGAGTGGGGGCTCTGGGCGCAGCGGGTGCCACGCCCAGGGCTGTGGAAGAGGTACAAGGCGATCCCCATACAGGACAGGCGCAGGAACATGACCTGAAGCCACAGTGCGAAACGCACCGTGCTGAGTCATACATAATCCAAAGGGCCCTTCTTGGGGACTTGGTTTCGATGGCGCCCCGTTAGTCCTTAGGGCGGTTGTAAGCCTGAGCAACCGGGGGCTTGCCGATAACGCCCCGTCTGGATGGAGAAGGTGTGAGTTAACTCTCCTTGTCCGGAGGGTGGGCTGGGTGGACGATAGGTCCACCGGTGGGAGGTTTCCTCCCAGGTACCACACCGGGCTATGGCCGCTGGTGTCTGCTTCTTTGGCTCAACTTCAGGCGCCCTGCAACAAGGGGTTGCGGGGTGTAAGGGGGTCGCCTGTCAGTTACCCATTCTGTTATTTGTATTACAAATAAACCTGCAACTTCTTCTTCCCAACATGCTTGTCTGTGTGTCATTTGGTTTTGGGGAGGTTGTGGGCAGAGGCGTACCGATGGAACTACTATGCAGGATGCCCGCGGTCCCTGCAGGGGACCGCATAGGAGGGCAGACCCCGTAGTAGGGCCGTGGGGAGCCGACCGCCCATTCCGGTGGGTGGAGGTGGGGGGGGGGGCGTGGACAACCGAGGTAAAGGGCGTCCCCCTTGGGACAGTATATAGTGGTAGCCCCTCCCACCTCGCGCCCTCTTTGCTGCTGCCCCCCTCTCTAGTCGGTCGCTCCTTAGGCTGCTCCTCGCCAGCCGTAGGGTCCTTAGGCCTCCCAGCCCCCTCCCATCCCCCGACGGACGCGAGGCCCGCGCTCTTCAGCTCCCCTCCCTGCCGCTCACCCGCTGAAAAGGGGGGAAGTGGGGAGGGGGGGTTATTAACAATGTATTTATGTTTTCTAGGTTGCAGGAGGAGTTACAAGGCGATCCCCATACAGGACAGGCGCAGGAACAGGACCTGAAGCCACACTGCGAAACGCACCGTGCTGAGTCATACATAATCCAAGGGGCCCTTCTTGGGGACTTGGTTTCGACGGCGCCCCGTTAGTCCTTAGGGTAGTTGTAAGCCTGAGCAACCGGGGGCTTGCCGACAACGTCCCGCCTGGATGGAGAAGGTGTGAGTTAACTCTCCCTTGTCCGGAGGGTGGGGTGGGTGGACGATAGGTCCACCGGTAGGAGGTTTCCTCCCAGGTACCACACCGGGCTATGGCCGCTGGTGTCCGCTTCTTTGGCTCAACTTCAGGCACCCTGCAACAAGGGGTTGCGGGGTGTAAGGGGGTCGCCTGTCAGTTAACCCATTCTGTTATTTGTATTACAAATACACCTGCAACTTCTTCATCCCAACATGCTTGTCTGTGTGTCATTTGGTTTTGGGGAGGTTGTGGGCAGAGGCGTACCGATGGAACTACTATGCCACGTGGCCTTGGCATCCCTTACATGAGTGATGTGACTGACGGGACCCTTACTCTGGCACTCCTTCAACTCAGCCACTGTCTTGCCACCTGGCCCTTTACAGGAGTGGGTTAGACAGTGAGGGGTGGGCAAGAAGAGGGAGTAAAGGATACAGAGTGAGAGGATAGGGGACGGGGAGATACAGGCGGGTGGGGGGTGAAAAATGAGGCAGAGACAATGCAGTCAGAGAGGGGTCTTGGGAGTGTAGAGACGTGTCCAGGGTAGAGGGTTGGCCTAACGGCTAAGGCGCTCGACCTTGGACCTGGGGAACTTGGTTCGAGTCTCGGTAACGACGCCAAAAACCCCCTGTGATTCTGGGCAAATCACTTAATCTCCCCGTGCCTAAAAATGAAAGTGTCTCCTCATGTAACGTAACTGGTGCTATGTAAAGCGCTCTGATAACTGATTCGGTTCGGTTCTAGTTCGCGCTATATAAAACTCTGCAAAAAAAAAAAAAAGAAAAAGATGCCAGCTGGGGTAAAGCGAGAGTGAACAAAGAAGAATGAATGGGGGGAATAGAAAGGGTGGTGTAGAAGAGCAGAAGGAGAGCACGGACGGGGGAACTGAGAACTCACAAATGGCAGGGAAATGGAGAAGACCGAGTGGGAGAAAGTGGCACAGTAGAGGGAAGCGAGTCGCTGAGAAACCGAGTGAAGGGTGGCAGCGACCAATCCTTCAGCAAAAACAGTGGCAGAGGGTCTGAGGGCCCCTCTGCACCCCAGGGATGTTTGCATTTCAGTAACTAGACTTGGGGTTGAGGCAGGCGAGCTCTGGCATCAGGACGCCTGGAAACATGGAACTCGCCCCCCTCCCCTGGGTTGATAGTAAGAAAATACAATAATTGGGACAAATTGGGCCCTCAAACTCCTTGACCGCAGTGTCACTGCACCTGCTGCATGTTGATAGCTCTGGCCGTGACAGGGCGAAAAACTGAGGAGGTCTTGCTACGGCGGGAGTAAGGGATCGTAAGAGTTCGGGTTTTCAGAGGACTGTCCCGCTGCCCCAAAGCTTTTTTTGATTTTCAATTCATGTCCCGTTTTTAGGTCTCGCCTGCGTGGGCTGCGCATGCGCAGTCTCGCTGGCGAGATTTTATGTTTTTTGGTCAGCTTCAGTATCAGGCTTTAAGCCCTGCCCCTCTTTCTCATTGGCCGGCGTCACCGTTTATGCTAAACAGTGGCCATCCATTGGGAAAGAGCTTTTTCTGACGTGGACTTTTCTCTTTTCAGCCGTCCCACTTGGACTGGTTCGCCTGCTTTCCTTCTGAAGTAAAAGGTTTCTTATCTTTATGGGGCCAAACACATGGCTAGCTAAAGATACTAAACCTTTTACTTCAGAAGGAAAGCATGCAAGCCCTTCCAAGTGGGACGGCAGAAAAAGACAAAAGTCGACGTCATGGCAAGCGCTTGTTATGTTATCCTCCATTTATAGCGCGCACGGCTACTCCGAAGTTTCCCGGCGCGAAAGCCAAATGGAAGAAGGAGAGATAGCCAGGTCAGATTAGGAGCTTACTTAAACAGCATCATTTTTAGGTGTTTTTTGAACAGTCTGAGGTCGCCGTTGTTCCGCAGTTCAAAGGGCAAGGCATTCCAGGCCACAGCTGCTCTGATGGAGAGGGAGCTACCTCCCATTCTATCCAATCGATACCTGGGGACCAAGGCCAGGCATTGGCCAGAAGAACGTAGCTGTCGGGGCGGCACGTAGAATGTGAACCAACTTCTAAGATACTGAGGGCCAGACTTGTAAAGTGCTCCATGGACCAACGTGAGAGCCTTAAACTGTATACGTTGGTCGACCGGAAGCCAGTGCAAATCCTGAAGAAGTTGCCTCGCACTGGACCTTCCCGGTATACCCAGTAAAGCTCTAGCCGCCGCATTCTGGACAATCTGTAGCTTTAACTGATATGCCGGAAGGCCAATATATAAGGCATTAGCATAGTCCAGGCGTGGGAGAATGAGAGCCCGAGTCCCCATTTCTTTAGCCATTCTAGGCAAAAGTGGAAGAAACTTTTTAAGGCGCTTCAGTGTGCCAAAGCACACGCCAGCCAACCTGTTGATCTGGGGCAAAAATCTAAATTCCTCGCTAAACCATACACCCAATTTCTTTGCCGGGCTCCCCATAGATTTAGGCAAGGGGTAGCCTGCCGGGCAAATGTCTTCTCTAAAATGGGGTGGGAAGGATCCATAAAGAAGCACCTCTGATTTTTCTTCATTACATTTTAATTGGGCCTGGTCTAACCACTGAAAGACTTCTGCCAAACAATTTTTGGCCATCACTGGGGAGAGATCTGTTTTCTTCCACGTAAAGAGGAGCTGGGTGTCTTCAGCATAAGCTATGATCTTGGCCCGAGCTACTCCGCCAAATAGACAAGGGGTGTCATATAAACATTGAATAGAAGAGGGCTCAATGTAGAGCCCTGAGGAACCCCTGTAGCCAAACTTCGCAAGGATGAGGCGAAGGGCGGCAGCCAGACTTTCTGCATTCTATTGGTCAAAAAAGATTTATTCCATTTCCAAGCCTGTCCAGAAATGCCAACATGAGACAACCGTGCCAAAAGTTGGCGGTGTGGGACGGTGTCAAATGTGGCAGAGGGGTCTAGAAGAACCAGAGCTGCTCGGCCGCCAGCATCCAGACACTCTCTAATAGCCTCTGAGACCTCCACTAGGGCTGTCTCAGTGCTACGGGAGACCCTAAAGCCCGACTGGGCAGGGTGAAGGGCGCCCGAGCTTTCGACAAACTCCGAGAGCTGTTTATGCACGCCTTTTTAACACACCTTAGCTACTGCCGGAAGGAGTGAAGTAGGGCGGTAGCTGGCCGGAGTAGCAGGGTTCAGTGAGGGCTTTTTGAACAAAGGGAGGAGTTTAGCCCGTTTCCACTCAGGAGGGACAATGGTATCCCTGAGGGACAAATTAACAATTTGATTGACTTCGGGGTTGACTACCTCAGCCACCGCTGCCAATAGTCTAGCTTGGCAGGGATTTGAGGAAGAGCCTGACTTAAGCGATTGCAATATGATCAAAGTGTCTGACAGCGGAATGGGAGTGAACGCAGTCAGACAAGGACGAGCTAAATCAGAGTCTACTGTCGTCGGAGGCAAGTAGGACACCTGCCGATGTGTAACAGTCTCAAAACTATCCTATATGGCTTGGATTTTATCTATGAAAAAATCAGAAAGCTGCTCGCACCAATCATTAGAGCAAGGAGAGGCCATCTGTTCTGCACATGGATTCAAAAAACTTTGTACTATAGCAAAGATTTCTTTAGAATTGTTTTTTGATTGAGCAATTCGCTCCGCAAAAAAGTGGCCTTTAGCCAGCTTGACCACGGAATAGTAGTTGTGTTGGGCCTTCCTGAGTGCCATTTTAGCTAGCGAACAGTATGCCAGTCTCCAGCAGCGTTCTAATTTTTTACAGGATTTTTTAAGATCTTCTAAATCTTTAGGGAACCAGGGTTGGGACGGGGATTTCCTTGCTCTTTTATGAACCTGGGGAGTGGAGAAATACTCCACTGCTCTGGACAGTCAGTTATTGAAACCCCCAACTGCCTCCAACAAACCCAGTAAGGATCCACGACGAATATTCGTCAAAACCCTACCAAAGGCATCAGGCTCAATGCGAGGAGGCGGTCTCGCCATCACAGTCTTTGTGGCAGAATAGGATGGCTTAATGGTCCAAGAAAACTGAATTAAAAAATGATCGGACCACGAGACGGGGAGAGGATCCAGTTCCGCTAATGGAAAATTGGAGCAAACCCCATCAATGGTCTGGCCCCCTATGTGAGAGGGGGAGTTAACCCATTGTGTCAGCTGGGCCAGATTCAAGGATTCAATAAAAGCAGGTGTAGCAGATGCCTCTTTACAATCAAGGTGAATATTAAAATCACCGGGCAACAGATAATTGGAGTAGTGCAAGGCTCTAGGCACAATAACTTTGTCCAACGTTTTTAGAAAAGTGTTAGGGGGACGATAAACAAAGTGTGGCTCCCAATAAAAAATGAGGAGAAATGGTAAGGGAGAAATCCAACGCTTCCCCCTCCCTAATATCCTGAGACTGACCAAGAGTAAAAGTCCAATTATCCCAAAAACCACCGCCACCCCACCTCCTTTGCCTGTTTTACGGTCTACCCTGGCAAATTTGTACCCTGCTGGAATAGCCAGAGCAATGACCGGGGCTGAACACTCATTAAGCCAGGTATCTGAGATGAAGAACAAATCCAGCTTATTGTCAGCTAATGGCTCAAAAATGTCCGGGGCATGTTTAACCATGGACCGTGCCTTAATTAGAGCAGCTTGAAGAGATTGCGCAGGCAAGGATACGGAAGGAATAGGGTTAGGTGTGGGAATCATATCGACACTGTGATTAAAGTAAAACCCACAGGACGAAAAAATGCTGCCAACATTTTCTAACGTTTCCCAAACATGACTGCACTTACTCAAAGGAGCTCCTATCAACCTCAGTTCTTCACAACTCCAAGTTCTGCGAGCTAGTGTCATGCCCACCGGAAAACGGGCAGCATGGCTGGCCCTGGCCGCTTCCGGGGCGCGGAGGGCGCAGACGGGCTTGGCTTGCCTTTGGTGCGCCTTTGGCCCGCCAGCGGCCCACCCGCTGTGCGTCCGGGCAGTGTGCATGTTTTAACAGTGACTGCCCCCAACAACTAGAGCGAGCGGTTCCCAAGATGGCTGCCCAGATCGGCACACCGGTTCCCTGCATGTTGTTTCTCCTGCTGCGCTTCGTAGAAGAAAGATGCATGCCCCATCTTTAGAAACCACCTGTAGTAGACTGTGACAATTCCAATAGATCTTTTAAAAAGATTTGTCAAAACAAATTTTAAAATTCAGATTGTGCGCGTTATTGTTTGACAACGTATTTGTCCCGATGCCGACCATGTTGAAGCCACCCTAAGGGTTTGTTTAAACTGTTTTACCTGTAAACATTCTGCTTTCAAATTCAGCCTGTTGGCAGAAAAGTATTCGTTCTAATTGTTTGCCTCCTGCGTCTTACACATGCTGCCCTTACTAGTCTCAATTCCCTGATGCTTGCCAGCTGTCCTGGGCAGTCTTGAGGTCGGGACAGCCCAGAGCTCTGGTTGACTAACCGGGTGTGCCGTACTTGTTGGGAATACAACCCAGCTTTGCCATGGACTCCACCCACGCTGGTGAACACGGCATGACTTACTTATACGCCTCACAACAGGCTGAAGTACCCTGTCGCTCCCTCTGGCCAGGAATGAAAGCAGCTACAACTTGCTATTCTGCTGGACTGTGCACCGCAGTTCCTAGCAGAAATTGAATATTTTATTGGAGACAAAGCAGACGTCCTTATCCTGCTCCTTCGGGAACCCTCTGTTGTGTATGCAGCTTGCGTGGCCTTCCCATTTCGCTTATTTGCTGCCCTGTATATCGCTTTTCACTTTATGCTGCTGAGTGGCGAATTGTAGCGAAGAAGTAGTGGTTGTCATGGTTTTTGGGTACAGTTCACGATTTGATGAAATGTAATGAAGACTTCAGCAGAGAACTTTGTTTACTTCAGGAAATGTTCCAGATAGCCTTCCTACAGTTCAAATTAGACAGCGTTAATTTATGCCGAACACACGTTTTCAGCTATTGTAATTAGCAAACGCTCGTTTCTACTTGGTAAACTTGAGCACTATAAGTGATCCGAAAACACCCCCTGGTACCTTTCTAGCGGCACACACTCTTACTATTACAGAGGCTCGTGGTGTAGTTAATCACGGCTCCTCCTTCATAGCCACTCCCACTGTTCCCAAGCTTGATAATACGTTGTCGCTGTACTGTTAACCATAAGCGATGAATTTGCAAGGCATCTTTGGTGTAAGCGCCGCATAAGCCTCTAGAAGAAGAACCGTTACTTATGAGCAGCTGCCTTGTGCTTTTCATCCCCAGTTGCGATCCTTGAAAGCAATGGAATGGGATTAGACAACAAGAGAAAGGGAGCCAAGGCATTGGCATGATGACTACCCCTACCCCCGCCCCGGCTGCAAGGGTCCCCTCTGGCTACGGCCTTGCCCCCCCTCTGCTGCCACTCCAGTAAGAATCATCAACGATTCCTTAACTACTGGAATATTTCCAGAAGAACTCAAAAAGTAATACATACGCCCTTTACTGAAGAGAACAAACTTGGACTGGCTGAACCCTGACAACTGCAGACCCATTACAAATGGACCGTTCCTGGGCAAACTGATAGAAAGAGCAGCGTTCGCCCAGATGTCACAATTCATTGAAGAGAATGACATACTTTCAGACTTCCAAACAGGATTCCGTCCGGGCAGAGGCACTGAATCTGCCCTCCTTGCCATCTGGGATGACCTAAAGAATACAGTTGACTGCAAAGGGGTTGCTGCGCTATTCCTCTTGGACCTCTCAGCTGCCTTTGACACGGTTGACCATGACACTCTGAAATAAAGACTCTATGAAGCCGGCATAGAGGGAACTGCTCTAGACTGGATCACGTTCTGCCTTCGAAACAGAACTAATGTCATCCATACCCCCACCTTTCTCGTCCAAACCGTACTCCACAAAAGCAGGGGTCCCTCAAGGTTCTATCATCTTGCCCATGCTTTTCAACATCTACATGAAGTCAATACCAGTACTGATCAATAAATTT
Organism: Lissotriton helveticus; assembly: GCF_964261635.1. Taxonomy (NCBI): domain Eukaryota; kingdom Metazoa; phylum Chordata; class Amphibia; order Caudata; family Salamandridae; genus Lissotriton; species Lissotriton helveticus. The sequence continues at coordinate 258,962,149 of NC_136073.1, read as the reverse complement.
CACCTCACGTACTATAACTATGCAGATGACACGCAAATACTCCTTCAACTGGAATGCCCCAAAGACATTGGAAAAGCACCAACGGTGACGGTTTCAGCTGTCTCAGAGCCGTGGATCAGTGGATGACCTGGAGCCATCTCAAATTGAATACTTCAAAAACTGAAATACTATTCAAAAACTGAAATACTCACTTGTGGCGATTGGAAACATTACAACCCGCTTGCCGCATGGCCTGATGAACTGGGATCACTGCGTAAAGTATCGAAGGAAGTAAGAAACCTCGGAATGACCATGGACTCCAAGCTATCGATGAATGTCCAAGTGGATAAACTAGCAAGATCAAGCTTTGCTACTATAAAAACTCTGCGACGAATTTTCCCTCATTTGGGATTTCCTCACAAGGTCCAAGCTACCATCTCCCTTGTTCTGTCCAAACTCGATTACGCCAACAGCCTCTACCATGGATCACCTTTAACAACCATGAAAAGACTACAACGGATTTCAGAACTCGGCTGCCAGACTACTCTTGCATATCAAACCGCGAGACCACATCTCCCCTGCCTTGAAAGCCCTGCATTGGTTACCGGTTGCCAGAAGATCCACGTTCAAGCTGCTTTGTATCACCCACAAAGCAATACATGGATTGGGACCACTCTTCATCAGGAATAAAATCACCAAACACATTCAACAAAGGAACCTCCGCTCTAAAGGAGCATCTCGCCTCAAAATCCCACCATACAAGAAAAAAACCATACGTGGCACATCCTTCTCTGTTCAAGTAGCCAAACTATAGAACTATTTACCCCCCAACATAAGGTCCACCGACAACCACCTTATCTTCAGAAAACTACTCAAGATTTGGCTCTTCCCCACATAAGCACCATACGCAAACAGAAATTTACAGCATATCCCTCTGCATACAAGCATTTGTTTTCACTATAGATATGTACCTATCTTTGTGTATTACTTTGTATAAGCATGTAAAATAATTATGTTGCTGAGAGAAAAAATAATAATATTAAATAAATAAATAATCATCTTTGGTCTACATGTACATACTTCCATTGTGCATCTATGTACCTTCCATGTACTTGGATCTGTGTCTGTTACTTTTCTCCTGAAAAAGCATATCCAATGCACTACCCTATTTCTCATCCGGTGCCTCTGTCAATAACTTTAATCTACATATACTTACCTCCTTTATGTATCTCTATACTTTCAATGTAATTATGGATCTATATATTTATCACTCTCTTCTAATTTTGCATTTCCAATGCATTACCCTGTTTCTCAGCCTATACTTCGCTCAATATATCTTCTAGCCCAACCTTCTGACCCATCTCAAACTTCTTCTACTACTCCTTCCATTGCACTACCCTATCTCTCATCCTATACAACTATCAATATATCCTCTACATCCACTCTCTCATTTATCCCAAACCCCATACCACTACTATGATTGCCAAAATAACCCTTTCTAGACTCTCTCCTACTCTACCCCTCCTTGCATCATCTGACACCTCTTTTACTATACCGATCCCCTAAAACAAACCTTTCTAAACTCTTCCCAAACTCTTCCCTCTGAGTACTCCCCTCCAAAACTCCTTTTTACTCATCCAAAAGCCTCCTCCTACTGGTAAGACCTAAAAAAAAAAATAATAATAATAAAAAAAAATCTTTCACTCTTTTATGCCTCCACTATCCTTTTCAATCAAAATTAACAGACTAACATGTTCACTTCTCAAATTCCATATTAAACTATACTAATATACTACCCAAATAACTGAATAACGTATCCACTACTCAAATTACTTCATATTTTTTACTAAACTAATTTTCAACAGTAATCCTTTATGGGTTCCGGAGTGGCGTGCTACTCACCAGAAAAGCGATTTAACACCCATCAGGGGTAACAAGTGCTATATGAATGCAAATCTTTCTTCCCCTTTTATCCCTCCGCTATCCTTCTCACTCCAAGTAACTGACTAATATCCACCACTGAAATTACTTCATATTTCACCATATTAATTCACCACTAATCCTTTGTAGGCTTCCTGAATAGCGTGCGTCAACAAGCGCTATATTAATACAATCATTGGTCCTCCTCTAACCTTCTGCTATCATTCCAAATCCAAATAACTGACTAACCTATCCACCACTTAAAATGTACTTGCATGTTTTACTATACTAATTCAACACTAATTCTCTATGGGTCCGGGAATAGCGTGCTACCGGAAAAGCATTTCGACGCCTCGTCAGGGGTAGTAAGCGCTATATAAATGCAATTACAATACAATACAATACTGCACTTCTATTTTTCCATTTTCCACTAGCAGAGATCATGGGTCTCTGTGTAAAAGTGTATTCTTTAGGGCAGTAGCCCTAAAGAATACTCGCATAGGGTCTACGTGTAAACATGTCAACCCCTTAAGGCACTAGCAGACAGTGGTGTGGGTGCAAACGTTTCTGTCCTGTGTGCAAGAGCACAGGATAATAGTCAGAATGTGCACATTCCCATCCAGTAGGTCACAAGCGCGGAGCACTGGTCTGTGTCCTTTGGACAGGAGCACAGAGCAGTGGTCGGTTCAACCCCATATTAATCTCTTATGACTTGAGAGCAGAACACATGTCAGCTTTTATACATTTTCATCACTCACAGACACTACTCTCCGACATCAAAAATCGACCTAGCTCTCGTCCCGTCCACTAGGCCATGAAGTACTTCCATGGCAAAGCAATAGAAAGCTTTGGTTCTCTTGTGTGAAAATCCTCTTGCGCGCTGGCTGGTGTGACAAAATCATGCATTGAAACGCCGACAAAACCATATTACAGCTTGGATTTATAGTGCACAAAGGCACAGATTATGTTATCATTTAGAAAAGGAAGCAGTGAAGTATAATGAAGTGTCAACTGAGTGGGCTGAATGGATTATCTGTTAGTTGCATAAGATAAATAAGCAGAAACTATGGCTAGTATATAATATTGAAAAAGCTTCCACTTAAAGCCCTGGTGACACCACAATAATGGAGGGTGCCGATCTTAAATTGGTCCTTGGACACATTCGCAGGAATTTGGTGTTTCCTGATTCTGTGGCCCCTATCAAGGATGATGTGTTCTCTCAGTATCAGCATCCTGAGCCTGAGTCTTTGCCCATTCATTCTTCAGTGTTGAAGGTTCTGGAAACGGAATGGAGGGATGTGGACAAGGGCTCTTTTCCGCGTTTTTTGAATAAACCCTATCCTCTGGAGGACTTTGCTGTGAAGTTCCCTTCCTCTGTGAAGGTTGATTCCTTGATGGCCAGTATGTCTTCTCATGGGACTGTGGTTTCTGAGGATTCCTCTCCTGCTGACCCTTTAGATCGTAAGGTGGATGGTGCGGTGAAGCGCACTTTTGCGGCTGCTAATTTTTCAATCCGGGCTGCTGCCTATTCCTCTTACGCGATCCAGTCCTTGCTTAAGGATTTTCAATCTTTGGCTGAATTGTTGGACCAGGGAGAGGATGTGTCTTCTACTCTGGCGATGATGGAGCAGCAGGTTCGCCTGCTTTCTGATGTTTCTTTTGATTCCTTGGGTGCGGCGGCCTCTGCGGCTGGGTCTTCTGTCGCTGCGAGACGTCAGTTGTGGCTCCGCTCCTGGAAGGCTGATGCAGCGCAGAAGGGTCTCCTGATGAAGATCCCCTTTTCTGGGGTTAAGTTGTTTGGTTCCCCTTTGGATGACATGGTGAAGAAGACGGCGGAGGACCGTAAGCTCCTGGCTCCTGAACGTGCTGGTCGCTTCCGTGCTATTGGTTCCCAGAGGGCTTTTGGTCATTCTTGGAGGGGCCGTGCTGGTCAGCCCTTTCGTGGGAGCGGGCGTGGCCGGGGTGCTCCTTCCTTTGACAAGTCCCGGTTCTCCGGTGCTTCTACCTCCTCTGCTCCCGCTTCAAAATCCTAACTGGATCTCTCCTGGTGTAGGTCCAGTTGGGGGTCGCCTCACGTTTTTCATAGACTCTTGGCGCGAGACTGTGTCGGATCGATGGGTGCTTCAGGTGGTGTCCGAGGGTGTTCGTCTTGGATTTGCCCTGACTCCCCCAGACTGTTTCAGGTCCACTCCATGTCCCAGGGACGCTCTAAAGCGGATGGCGCTTTTGGAAGGTGTCGAGACCCTTGTTATGAAGAAGGCCGTGATTCCCGTACCCGAAGATCAATTGGGGTTGGGTGTTTATTCCATCCTCTTCCTGGTGACAAAATGCACAGGGGATCTCAGACCTGTGATGGATTTGAAATGGGTGAATACTTTCGTTCCTCATCAGAAATTCAAAATGGTTTCCCTCTAGGTGATCCTTCCTCTAGTCTCTCAAGGGGATTTTCTGGCCTCCATAGACTTGAAGGATGCTTATCTGCATGTGCCTATTCACCCGGATTCTCAGAGGTTTCTCCGTTTCTGCATCCTGGGTCATCACTATCAGTTCCAGGTATTGCCTTTTGGCCTCTGCTCTTCCCCCAGGATTTTTACTAAGGTTCTGGCTCCTCTTATTAGCCATTTTCATGGGGAGGGCATTAGTGTTTTTCCTTATCTGGACGATATTTTGAATTCTGCTTCTTCTCTTTCGAAGGCGGAGTTGCATGTCAGGAGTGTGTGCCATGTCCTGGAGCATCACGGGTTCCTGGTGAATGTGCCAAAGTCCTCCCTGGTTCCAGCGCAGGAATTGACTTTCATTGGGGCTCTGTTCAGGACTCAGTTGGGGATGTTGTTCCTGCCCCCTGCTCGGATTCTGTCCCTGATGTCTGCTGTGCGGTCCCTGTTGTCGGGCCTTCTCATCCTGTGAGCCTGTGGTTGCGGGTTCAGGGGCTGATGTCTGCATCCTTGTTGACCGTTCCATGGGCTCGCCTTCACATGTATCCATTGGTGTCCCACATTTTGTTGCATTGGGACCCCTGTTCCCTAGCTATGAGTGTTTTGATCCCTATGTCCCCGGATGTTTGGGTGGTCCTGGGTTGGACGAGGGTCGTCTATCCAGGGGCCACCCATTTCTGGTTGTTCCCTTCAAGGTTCTCACTACCGATGCCTGCCTGCTGGGGTGGGGTGCTACTCTGGGGGATTCGATGACTCAAGGTGTTTGGCCTCGGTCGGTGTTGTCTTGTTCTTCCAACTACAAGGAGCTGAAGGCCGTCCTTTTGGGTCTGTTGGCCTTTTCGGATCGTCTTCGGGGTCACCATGTGCAGGTCCGGATGGACAATCGGGTGGTGATGTCCTATATCAACCATCAAGGGGGGTGCAGGGTTCGTTCCCTCAGTTGCCTCAGCCGTCAGATTTGTTGTTGGGCGGAGGTGAACCTCACGTCCCTGTCTGCGATTTACCTGCCTGGTCAGGAGAACTCTGTGGCGGATTGTCTGAGCCGTGTGTTTCCGTCCATGGGGTCTTTGTCCCTGACGTCCTTGATGTTCAGGACGTTACGGAGAATGTTTGGGTCTCTGATTGTAGACCTCTTTGCTTCCCGGTCGAATGCCAAGATCCGCTGCTTTTGCACGATTATGCCTTGCCGGTATGCTTGGAAGGTGGACGCTCTGTCATTCCTTTGGCCGAGGGGCCTGTTGTATGCTTTTCCTCCTGTTCCCTTGATTCCGGCGGTCTTGCTGAAGATCAAGAGGGAGGGATCCTTTGTCCTTGTGGTTGTTCCGGGGTGGTGCCGTCGCCCTTGGTATCCCCTGCTGTTGGAATTGGCTGTGTCCCCAGGATGGGCCTTGCCGTTCGTGCCTTACCCTCTGTTAGGCCCTCTTCTTCCTCTGCCTGTGTTCCAGTCCCTGGGTCTGCGGGCCTGGCTCTTGAGAGGGATTCGCTGATGCGTGAGGGTTGTTCTTTGCCTGTTGCTGGGGTCATTCTGCAGTCCCGGAGGCCTTCTACGCTTAAATCCTAGGCTAAACATTGGGATAATTTTGCTTCTTGGTGTGTAGGTCGTGGGCTGTCGATGGCTTCTTTGGACCCGGCTCGCATTCTGGATTTTTTGCATGATGGGTTTGAGTTGTGCTTGACCATTTCCACTCTCCGGGCTCAGTGGGCCGCCATTCGGGCATTTCATGTCCTTCCTTTGGTTTCGGTTTCTCCTTTGGTGGCACAGCTTTTCAATTCTCTGTCTTTCCAACGTCCCCATCCTATCCTGTGTCCTCCTCCTTGGGACCTTCCTTTGGTGTTGCGTTCCTTGCAGGTGGCTCCTTTCGTGCCTTTGGATTCGGTGGACTTGAAGTTTTTGACGCTCAAAGTCGTGTTTCTTGTAGCTATTGCTTCTGCCAGGCGTATTGGGGAGTTGGGGGCTTTCCTGCGGTCTGCTCCGTTTTTGGTTATTTTGTCAGATCGTGTGGACTTGCGCCTTCATCCTACGTTTGTGCCGAAGGTGGATTCTTATTTCACCGGTCGGCGGAGGTGGTTCTTCCGGTTCTTTGCCCTGATCCTTCCTCGGCTGAGGATTGCCTTTTGCACCTCTTGGATGTTTGTTATGCCTTGTTGATTTATTTGTCACGCACTTCTTCCTTTTGTAAGGTGGACAATTTATTTGTCAATTTTGGTTTGTCCCGTCAGGGCCTGAAACCCTCCCTCTCCACGGTCAGTCGTTGGATCAAGGAGGCCTTTCTATTGGCGTATGGTTCTGTTTCTGAAGTTCCCTCTCTAGCTGTTCAGGGTCGGTCCACCAGGTCTGTTGCTGTGTCGTGGGCTGCTTTCAAGGGGGTCTCCATGGAGGATGTTTGCAGGGCTGCCACTTGGTCGTCCCCTCATACCTTCATGTCCCATTACCGCCTTCAGGTTGGGGGTGGGTGGTTCGGTTTCCTTTGCCTCTTCTGTACTGACTGCTGGTATTCCTTGAGGTGTTTCCTTTTTGTTGCTCTGCCTCTTGTGATTAAACTGTATTTCACTGCATTCGTGTTGTGGACTGTTTTCCTTGCATGAAGCTGAATTGCTTTGGTATCGGCTCATGTGTTTATACTGTGGCGAGGAAGACGGACGACGAGGTAATGGGATTGGCTGTAGCCACTGGGGGCAATCTTGGAGGAGGGAGAGGGAGACTAGAGCGAAATATTTATACTTGGAGTTTCTTTGGGAGCCGGAGGCTCATGTGTTTATACTGTGGCGAGGAAGACGAGGACTCAGAGTAATAAAGATTACCGGTAAGTAACCGGGGCATTCTATGCCTCTCTATGACTTTCCACTCTGCAACCCTCCACAAAACTATACTGCAACAATCTACTCTATGACACTCTACCCCTTTCTAAAAACACTCTACAACTCTCTACTCTACAGCAATCTAGGACCCTCCACTCTATCACCCTCCACAAAAATCTACGGCACTCTACGACTCAGTAGTCTAAGCCACCCCACTCCATTCTATTCTATGCCGCTCCACTCTACTTCAGTGTACCCTATTGCACTCTTCTCCATCCTACTCCACTTCATTGTAGGCTAACCATTTTTCATTCTTTCCTCACTACCAGCGCCATGAAACCTCTGGGTGCCCGCGCGCTTAATAAATTCAGAATAACATAACATAACATAACATACCATTGTACTTGACTCCAGTCCACACCACACCCCTTTACTCTATGACATAATACTTTACTCCACGCTACACAGCTCCAGTTGACGCCTCTCTATGACCTTCCACTCTACAACCCTCCACGGCACTCTACTCCACTCTGCAACAATCTTCCCCATTCTAAAAACACTCTACAACTCTCTACTCTATGCAACCCTACTCTACACCAATATATGACCCTCAACTCTATGACCCTCCACAACACTCTATGGCACTCTACGACTCTGTACTCTATCTAACCCACTCCACTTCATTCTACTCTATGCTGCTCCACTCTACTTCAGTGTACCCTACTGCACTCTACTCCATTCTATGACACCTCTTCCACTTTATCACACTTTACACCACTCAATGCAACACCACTCTGTGCCCCTCCACTCCAATACACTCTATGCCACTACACTCTAAGCCATTCCACTCTACATCATTACACTCTACACCACTCTGTTGCACTCTACTGTACTCTACTGTACTCCACTAGACTCCACTCAAATTCACCCCACTCCACGACACACTTGACACTCCACCGTACGCCACTCCACTTTATGCCACTGCACTCCACGTCTCTATTCTCTATGTAACAAAGATTTAGCCATGGTGAACAGCAGACATGCTGGTGTATAACATGGCTAAAAACACATTAATAAAGTCCATAACTCTTGCACTGGTGAGACCTATTGGCTTTGCCAACGCTTGTTTACGCACAGTTTTTTCATGAGAGGAAGTGTGGACCAGAACTGGAAACCTTTCCTCTTCCGTGGGTTGGTCTATGCTAGTTATGGAGCAGTGCAGTTTGTAGGCTATTTCCGGTTTTAGCTGCACACTGCTGAGGCAGAGTTATTATGTGTCTTGGTGTTATTGGTGCATATTTTTATGACAACTTCTGTGATGTGATCTGACATCTGTTTCTCTTCCAGCTTTCCCAGCTGATGTCTCCTCTATTTTACTTTGTTCGTCACAATATTAACATGCTCACCAAGTCCAGTTTCCAAGGCCTGGATCGCCTTTCTGTTTTCTTTTTTTTAATTTTTTTATTGTATATAAAAAATATATATTTACATGGAGCATGGACTATACATGAGTGGAGGAAGAAGGAAGAAGGATGAGAAAAAGGAAAAGGAAAGAAAAAGGCGCCAGGGGGGGGCGCGGTGTTTGGCCGCCGGTCTTCCGTGTCTTTGCTGCTAGTTCGGTGGTTCGAGTAGTTCGAATAGTTCGGATGTCAGATTTCCAAGTCCTGCTTGTCGTTGTTTCCTGCTGCCCCCCTTCTCGATGCTAGGTTGGTATCCTGTCCCACGCCCCGGACCATAGAGGGGACAGAGAAGGATAGAAGTCGAAATGAAAGAGGTGAAGAGCCTCGCTAACTGGTTCCCTTTTGTTAGCGCGTGGATCCGCAGAGTGCGCCCTCGGTGGTTGTCTAGGTTCTGCGCCTATGGGGGTTTATGCGATGATAGGTAGAGGTCTAGGGGTCCCCACATGTTTGACTGCCTGTGAGTTTTCGGCGAGTGTTTCGCTGTGATGTTATCTGCCCCCCTTAGGAACGTGACCCAGTTGAGCCATGCCTGGGGCGCAGCTTTCGAAGTGTCCTTCCAATTACTTAGGACTATTTTTACTGCTGCCGTCAACAATAGGTCAATGAGGTCACGATCCTCTGTCGTCGTGATGGAAGGGGATGCAAAGCCTAGGACTAGACTTGGGAAATCTATTTGTATGGCTACTCCTGTGATCTCATTGATGAGTGTTCCAATTCTTTCCCAGAATTCCCTAATCTTAGGGCAGCTGAGCAGAAGGTGTTCTAAGTCTCCCCTCCCTTTGTCACAATTCCAGCATGCATCACTCTCTTGGATTCCCAGGGAGGCCAGGCGGGCCGGTGTCCAGTATGCCTTGTGCACTAGCCAATATTTGGTCTGGTTTAGCGTTGCCGTTATCTTTTTCCTAGAGGACGATCTCCATAGCTCTGCTTTTTCGGCCTCACTTAGTTCCTTCCCTGCTAAAGCTCCACAGAAATTAGTGACCTTATCGTTGAGTTTGGTGTTTTTGGGGCGGAGGGCTTTGTATAGGTGTGCTACTTGGTGTCCTAGTGTGTTGAGACTGGTTGCGAGTTGTATGAGCGATGGTGTCCGGCTGTTGAGGTTTGCCTTCCTTATTGCTACTTTGATTTTCAGGAAGTTGTAGAGTTCTATGCTTTGTAGGTTGTGTGCTTCCTTTAGGGTGTCAAAGGTTATGTCCGCGCCCTGTTTCTGCAGGTCTTGGGCAATGGAGATGCCGTGTCTGTACCATTCGTGCATGTCTAGAACCTTATCCCTATATCTTAAAGTGGGGTTGTGCCAGATTGATTCAAATTGGCCCCCCTTGATACTTGTTGTCAGTAGTTTGTCTACCTTCAGAAGAGCTGTTTTCGTGTTCCTCAGGACAGGGTTGTCCTTGACTGCTGGGTGTCGGGTGGCGGTGAGGAGGGTGACGGGGTTCATGCCTTTTAGTAGTCCCCGCTCGAGTGTTAGCCAAGCTGGGGTGTATTCCTGTCTTGGGTCCAGCCAGTGAAGCCCCTGTCTGGCTATGAACGCTACCTGGAATCGTTTGAAATTTGTTATGTTCAAACCGCCCTGATCTTTTGAGAGTCTAAGCTTGTGTAGGCTTATTCTGGGCTTCTTCCCTCTCCACAAGAAGTTGTTCAGTATCTTGTCTACTCTCTTGTGGAAGTCTTCTGTGTTGGTCAGTGGGAGCATGGTTAGCATATAGTTGACCATCGGTGTGAGCATCATTTTTATAGCTTCTACCCTTCCCCACCATGTTGTGAATTTGGGGGACCACCCATCTACTTTATCCTTAATCTTCTGGATTGTTGCTTGTTCATTGTGTTCCAGTGTCGTTTTTAGATCTCTCTCAAAGAGGATGCCTAAATACTTTATGGGTTTCTGCTGCCATGATAGGCCTGACGTCCCTAGTACCGTTCTTGTGGTGTGGATGTTTAAGGGTTTACACTCTGATTTATCTTTGTTAAGTTTGTACCCCGAGACCTGGGCGTATTTTTCGATGGTGTCCGTCAGTGCTTTAATGGATCTCTCTGGGTCTTCTGTGATTATTAGTACGTCGTCCGCGTATGCCGCTAGCTTGAAGGTTTCCCCCCTATTGGTATGCCCACTATGTCTTCGTTCGTTCTGATCATCGCCGGGGGCGGTTCTATGGCTAATAGGAATAGGGCTGGTGAGAGTGGGCAGCCTTGTCTCGTTCCCCTGCCCAGGTTGAGTATGTTCGATGTGCCTCCGTTGACTACCACCCGCGCTTTTGGGCCATTGTATAGAGCCATCACCATCCTCCTGTAGTTAGGTCCTAGCCCGAATTTCCCCATGCATCGATCTAAAAATGGCCATGAGACCCTGTCGAAGGCTTTCTCAGCGTCCAGGGCTATCATGACTGCTGCATTGCTGCTTCGGGAGGAGTGGTTGATTATGTGGCATAGTAGTCTCGTATTGTCGTGGGACATACGGTTTTTGAGGTAGCCTACCTGGGAGTTGTGTATAAGCTTGGGTAGGTATGCGTTGAGTCTATTAGCAAGTATTTTCGCGTATATCTTACAGTCTACATTTATCAGGGAGATCGGCCTATAATTCTTCGCCTCGGTTGTATCCTTCCCTTCCTTTGGTATGACAATTATGTTTGCCTCAGCCATTGAGGGTGTGATGCGTCCCGTGTGGACACATTCCTCGAATACCTGTTTCATTGTGGGTTTGAGAGTGTGAAGGTACTGCTTGTAGAAGCCAGCTGTAAAGCCATCTGGCCCCGGTGCCTTATTGTCTTTGAGGCTTGCCGTGGCTTTTTCTATCTCATCTTCCGTTTTGGTCAGCTCTAGGATGTGACGTTCTCGGTCTGATAGTGTGGGTGTGGTGATGCTTCCTAGCAGCTCTTCGCCCCCATCCTCCTTTAGCGTATCATCCTTGGTGTACAGGCCCTCATAGAAGTCTCTGAAGACCTCTAGGATATCCTTGTTGGCAGTCTTAGACTTGCTGTGTCTGTCTTTGATGGCCCCTATCGAGGGCTGTTTTTGTTTCCCCCTTAGGTAGGATGCTAGGTTTTTGCCCGCTTTGTTTGCAGTGCAGAGGTTAATCGATTTGTATTTATTAATCCAGGTCCCTGCCCTCTCACTCAGTATTCTATTAAGTTCGTACTTCCGTTTAGTCAGAATCGTGAGTGCGTTATTATCTTCCATTCTGGCTATGTGGCTGTTCTCCAGCTTTTTAATCTCTTTCTCTAGATCAGCAATTCTCTTGTTCCTTTCTTTGTTCATCCTGCCCTTAACTGTCATGACTGTTCCCCGGATGGTGGCTTTTAGGGCGTCCCATAGCACTTCCCTGCTTGTCTCTGGTGTATCATTCATTAGCAAGTATTCTTTTATCGCCCCCTCTATCTCTGCTTTCGCAGAGATGTGTTGGAGTAGGCTGTCATCGAACCGCCATCTGCGGGTTGGCTTTTCGTTGTGCTTGCCTGATAGGGTTAGGCATATGTGTGAGTGATCTGATACTGATCTAGGTCCTATCTCCGTGTGGTCTATGAGGTGGGTGTGTGTTCCTGACATTAGTATGTAATCTATTCGGCTGTATGAGTTGTGTGGGTTGGAGTAGAATGTGTATTCCCTGGCATCTGGGTTGCTTAGGCGCCATGGGTCTCTCAGTCTCAGTTTGGAGCATAGATTCTTCAGGATGTTGGGGTTGTTTGTTGATTGGCGTGGTCTCCTCGGGTGCTTGTCAATCGCTGGGTCAAGAACTTGGTTCATATCTCCTTCAACGATCAGCAGGTCGTCCAGCGGCAGGGTGTGTAGTTGTGCTCCTACCCCCTCCCAGAATGGTTTGTCCTCGCTATTGGGACCATATATGTTTGCCACGTGATATGTCTCTCCCGCTCTTCTAAGAGTGGTCACAAGTGTTCTTCCTTGGGTGTCGGCTTGAGAGTCTACGATTGTTAGGTTGGAGCTTTTGCTGATTATTGTTACTACCCCGTTTTTCTTATTCTGAGCTGGTGAACCCACCACCTCACCTATCCGGTTGGCACTTAAGCGTCTAATGTCTGCTTCTTCTAGTCTCGTATCTTGGAGCACATATATGTCACTTTTAAGTTTCTTAAGGTGCTCGAGCACCTTCCGCCTTTTCACCGGGCTGTTGGGACCCTTGACGTTTAGGGACACTATCTTGATGTCAGACATCGCTGCTCTGGCTGCTGTCTGTCATTTATGCTGCTTTGTATTTCGCGGCACATGTGGCCCTTCTCTGTGTGCTTCGGGTCTCAGGGTTGTGTTCGGATCCATGTCTCTACGCCTGCGCTTGCTGCTTCTAGATGTGAGTGTGTAGAGAGAGAAATAGTAGTGGAAGAGAAGATGATAGTAAGTAAGCCCATGTATATACTCCCCGCCCCCCGCTCCCCCTGCTCCCCTCCCTCCTCCCCCCCTTCCCACCCCCCTCCCTCCCATACTTGCTGAGTGGGTGTACGACGACAAAGTTCCTCTGCCCGCATCATCCCTGAGGTAGAGTTTGTTTCCTTCCTTTGGTGTAGCCTTGAGGTTGGAGAGAAAAAAAAGGCTCGATCTCCGTCTGGCTGCTGGTGAGCCTTGTTTGTCTCTGCGTGGGTCTCTGCTTGGGTCTGCTGCCAGGCCATTATGTCTAGTTCTTGCTCTAGCTCCCTTTTATCTGGGTGTCGTGTAGTGAGGTAGATATGATGTCTTGTGTTTCGTTTGCTGGAGTTCGTAGAGCGTCTTACTCAGATTGTTCGCTCACGTCTGGTGAGGCACTTCTTTTCGCTGCTCCGGGGCTTTTGTTTTCCTCCATCTCTTCCACCGGCGGTCCTTGCAGGTAGCGCCTTAGATCTCCTGGGCATTCAAAAAACATTGTTTCCTATTTGTCTGTTACTCTGAACCTGGTAGGACTAACGAAGCTGAAGGTGGCGCCTCTTTTACGCAGGGTTTCTCTGAGGGCCAAGAATCCTTTTCTTAACTCTACCGTTGGCTTCGAGTAGTCCTGGGTCAGCACTATCTTGCTTCCAGCCCACGTCAGATTCTGGTTTTTCCTGGCAAAGGCAAAGATGGCTTCTGTTTGGCTTAGTCTCAGTGGGTTGCATATTATTGCTCTCGGCCCCCTGCCTGTAGTTGGTTTTCCTGATGGTACTCTGTAGGCCTTTTGCACCTCGAAGCCTCTCTCAAAAGCGATGCCTGTGAGTTTGGGGATCATCTCCTCTAGCATGGCTGCACACGAACCTGCCTTGTCTTCTGCCCCTTCCGGTACGCCCAGGATCCTTACGTTGCCTCTTCTTGCCCTGTCGTCCTTCTCCGCTAGCTGCTTTTGTATGGCTTTTGTGGCTGTTCGCAGTTCTGCTATGGCCTTGGTGTTCTTACTTGTTTCGTCTTCCACTGAGCTTATTCGGCTTTCTGCTGCTTCCATTCTTGTGTTTGTTTTGTGAAGGTCCGCTCTTATAGCCGCCATCTCAAGTTGCATGTTCTCCACCTTGAGTTTCGTCTCTCTCCCCACTTCATTGCCTTCGTTTACTCTCCTTAAAATGGTCTCTAGAGTGACTGTTTCGCCCCTTGTTTTCGATGGGGATCCTTGATTGTCTATTTTGGGCTTTTTTTGCTCGCCCACCATCTTCCCCTCGTTGCCTGGCATTGTTCCGATGCCCCTTCTTGATAGAATGTTGACCAGCCGCCCCCCTGCTTGGACCACCTTTGGTAGGTTTGTTGCCTTTGGCGCTGTTGTGTGAATGCCTTGCAATCTATATCTGCTTGGCTCTCTGATGTGCCTTGTTCTGGTCTTTGCTCTAGGCCCTGCCAGCGTGTGCTTTGTCTCGTTCGTGGCTGTACAGGCCGCTGCTCCTTGATTCCGTGGTCCTTCGTGTCTTGCGTTGAGGAGATGTTGAGGTTGTTGTGATAGGTCTTGGCGCTAGCTCTTTTCTTGAGTGCTCGCACCTTGTGTCGTAGCGTCTGTGTCTCCTGCCGGCCTTTAGCTTGCTGCTGGCGGTCGTGGTGTTTTATGGCCTTGCGTACCGCTTGAGCAGAGAGCGATGCGTTGTTGCTGGGGTGCAGGTTCGCGTCGCCCGGCCGGCCGCTACTCGGGGCTGTGTGCGTGCCTTCGCGATGCTGCCTGGAATACCTTAGGTGCCCGCCCCGTACTTCTCGGACTTTTGTTGCCGGCTCTCTCGCTCTCTCGCGTCTCTCCGCTCTGATCCCGCCTTCTCCAACCCGCTGGGTCGGTGCTGCCTTCAGCTGCGTTCGCGCTCTCTCACCGCGCTCTCTCACCGCTGGATTCCGCTCGGGAGGGGGACCTACTCGCAAGCCTCTGCGAGCCTCCGGTGTTGATTCCCGCAGCCTTCTTGCTCGCGTGGGAGCATCCAGTGCCTTGCTTGCTGTCTGGGCGGGGGGTGGTGCGTTGTGTTTCTTTTAACCCCTCAGGAGGGTGCAGATATACTCGGCGGTGGTTACCGGCGCTCGGGGCTGTGTGTGGGGTTTGCTTACAATTGCCAGCGTTCGCTTGGTTTATCTCGTTTATCTGCACTTGGCCTCTTGCTTCGCAGCTCCAGGCGTGATGGGTTTGCGCTTCCTTTCCGCTAGCGTTTCCCGCCTTGGAGGCCCCCTGTGAACTTGCCTCAGGTGCTGATTCCCGTAGCCTTCCTTGTTCGTGTTGGAGCTTCCCGTGATGGCCGCTCTTCCGCTTTGGGGGTTTCCGGTCTGCAGCTTCCGCCTGGAGTTGGAGAAGACTTCCGGCAATGGCGCTCTCTCCTTCGGCTCCTTCCGGTTTTAAACCTTGCCCGATCGGTAGTTCTCCCCTTCGTTTGGCTCGCTGGGTCGTTGGGTTGCCGAGCGGTCTCCTGTGTTGCGGTTTGTCTACTTGCTGCACCTCGCTGCACCTGTGTCGATCACCAGCACTGCTCCCCGGATACCGGAGTGGCATGAGTTTGCCACGTTTGGTGTGTGTCTCCACTCCACTTGTCGGGGGGAGATGGCGCGGTGCGGGGGTGTCTCCTCTGGTCGCTCTTCGTTGCTTCCCCTCTCTGTGGCTACCACTGGTCTCAGGGCGCCATCTTGCACTCCCTGTTGTTGTTATCCGCGATGGGTGTAGGAGCTGATTTCTTGTTGTTGTGGCTGCTCTTCCTTCTTCTTCCGTCCGTTTTCCTGTTGCCTAGATCTTCCCCTGCCTGTTTTTGTGCTTTGGGACAGGATCTGGCTAGTTTGGCTGGTTGGTTTTCCCTCAGGGATGCGGAGCCGACGGACTCAGACGACCGTCCACATTGCCGTCCAAGCCACGCCCCCCCGCCTTTCTGTTTTCTATTTCTACGCCAAATGAAATTGAAAGCATTGACCCCTGGACATTCACCGGATTAAGAGTGTGCGCTTGCTCGACATGAGCGACAACCAGCTGAGAATCTGTATTTTGCATTCTGGGAGTAGCAGTTGCATTTTTTTGTTGACTGGGCACTAACTAACCTTAAGCTAATGTTCTTCGGCGGATATGGTTATAGTGTTTTGAGATGGCCACTTACTGGTTTAAGGTTGCTGCAGTGCTCTGCATGTGATCAAATTTCTCATTATTATCAAGAAGTAGAATGAGACGATGAATGTTTTTATAAAACTGCTGTGCATAGTACCTTGTTTTCTCACCGCGTACAAGTTATAAAAAGCCATGAATGCATTTCAATGGATCAGTCTTTGCTGAAGGGGGGTTTCCATGAAAACCAGTGTTTGTTTCCGTAAATGGTAGGGAGGAGCTGCAGCACAGCATGGGAGGCCTGCTTAATGCTGCTTTAGAAAAACATGTTATGCTAATGAAGAACAATGCAAACACCCTCAGTAAGTGACCCTGAGCCAACAGGGAAGCCAGGCGAATTTAACAAACAAGAGGATGTAGCGTTAGGGCCAGAGCTGCCGACTTTGGAACTTGGAACCGAGTTTGAATCTTGGCGTTGACTCAACATCCTGTGATTCTGGGCAAATCACCTAACCTCCACATGTCTTAAAAAAAAATGAACCTGAGCTTGTGTAATGTAACTGCTGCTCATGTAAGTGCTGTAATACCTTTGGGCTTGAGTTCATGTTATTTAAAACGAATATTTATATATCAAGTCAAATTCAGGAAACCCCTTCGAAAAAAGCCCACACGTGTAATCTTGGCTTTAACTTGTTTTATTGGCAGCTTGCCAGCAGGCTCTCAGTCCGAAGTGCAAATCAATCGCCAGACACGTTTCAGGAGATAAAATCCCTTGTTCAGCAGCGTTGGTTTTCAAAAGCAAGGAAGCACCTTTGATTGCGCACAGTAATTAAATAGTTCCTGCCCAGATGGGCGTGGCCATAACTATGGCCTTCTTCTGTAGTGCCCAACTCGTCGTCCCCCTGTGGGTGCGCGGTCTTTACTTGTAAATAACACCAATATTAACATCCAAGTGGGTTGAAGTGCAACCAAGGCGGGTGCCTGCCCCGCTTTGCAGCTGTCAATGAAAGCGTCACTGGAGCCCCCCTGTGAAGCGCCAGATCGTTCGTCCCGTTGCTGAAACCTCCTGGTATCAGCATGGACCCGCTGCAGCGGTGGGACTCTTCTCACGACCGGACCGGGCAGTGCCCACAAGACCGCCATGCGCCAACACCATCACCTCATCAGAGCCGCCAAAAGGACCTCCTTCATGGACCGCCTCGACAACAACGCACACATCAGCAAAGAGCTCTTCAACATCGTGAAGGAACTCTCCAACCCCAGCTCTAACACCAACGACATCCCACCATCGCAAGACCTGTGTGACTTCCTTGCCACCTTCTTCCATCGCAAGATCGCCGACATCCACAACCGCTTCAACAACCTGACCACCCCAACAACGAACGACACCTCAGACCCCACTGCCACCACCCACAGCGACCCCCTGCTAACCTGGACCCACATCAACAACGACGACACCATCAAGATCATGACACAATCCACTCCGGCTCCCCGTCAGACCCATGCCCACACCACATCTTCAACAAAGCCAGCCCCACCACCGCACACCATCTCTGCAAGGCCATCAACATCTCCTTCGAAACCGCGACCTTCCCGGAGAGCTGGAAGCACGCCGAGATCAACGCCCTGCTCAAGAAACCCAAGGCGGACCCAAGAGTCCTCAAGAACTTCCGTACCATTTCTCCGCTCCCATTCCCAGAAAAAGGTAATCGAGAAAGCCGCCAACAAACATCTGACCTGCTACCTCGAGGAGAATAACATCCTGGACACGTCCCAGTCTGGATTCCGCAGCAAGCACAGCAACGAAACCGCCCTCAGTGCCGTCACCGACAACATCATGGCCCTGCTGGACAAAGGCGAAACCACATCCCTCATCCCCCTGGACCTATCAGCCACCTTCGACACTGTCTGCCACCACACCCTACGCAAACGCCTCCACAACGCAGGGATCCGAGACAAGGCTCCCCCCTTTCCGTTCCGAGGCCTCCAAGATCACCTGCGGCGTACCCCAAGGATCATCCCTCCGCCCGACATTGTTCAACATCTACATGGCCCGCTTGCCCACGTCGCCAGACTGCACAACCTCAACATCCTCTTCTACGGCGATGACACACAGCTAATCCTCTCCCACACCAAGGACCCCCTCACCACCAAAAGCAACCTCCCCGAAGGAATGAAAGCCGTCGCCGAATGCATGAAGAACAGCCATCTGAAGCTGAACTCGGACAAGACTGAGGACTTCATCCTCGGCTCAGCCCCCTCAGCCTGGGACGACTCCTGGTGGCCGACCGCCCTGGGAGCAGCACCAACAGCCACCAACCACGCAGGCAACCTGGGGTTCACCCTCGACTCAACACTCTCCATGACCAAGCAAATCAACGCCGTCTCATCCTCCTGCTTCAACGCCCTCTGCATGCTCCGGAAGATCTACAGGTGGATCCCAACCGACACAAGAAGAACTGTCACCCAGGCTCTCATCAGCAGCAGGCTGGACTACGGAAACGCCTTTACGCGGGACCCCTGGCCAAACTTCTGAAACGACTGCAACGCAAACAGAACAACCCTGCCCGCCTGATCTTCGACATCCCTCGACACAGCCACATCAAACCCCACCTGAGAGACCTGCACTGGCTGCCCGTCAACAAGAGGATCACCTTCAAACTCCTCACCCACGCACACATGGCACTCCACGACACCGGAACAGCATACCTCAACAGACGACTCACTTTATATACCCCAACCGCCAGCTCCGCCCCGCCGACCGCGCCCTCACTACCATTCCCTGCATCTGAAGAGCTACTGCCGGCGGCAGATCGTTCTCCTACCTCGCCTCCAAGGCCTGGAACACCCTCCCCATCCTCCTACGGCAGACCCAAGACCTACTTACCTTCAGGAGACTACTCGAGACCAGTAACAGCACCCCCTCCTAGCGCCTTGAGACCCTCACGGGTAAGTAGTGCGCTTTACAAATTTAATGATTGATTGATTGATCCGGCAGGTGATCCGCGTCTGGGAACAGACGGTTACGGGTGTGCTTCGTTGCATGCCTTGCGCACTTAGTATGCCGATCTGGGCTTTGAAACCATTTGCAGACATAACAGAGGTGATGTCTGTGCAGAGGTGGCAGGATGGAGGCTGTGAGGTTATGGGAGATCAGTATCTCGGTGGCGGATTTGTTACACGTGAAGAGGTGACTGATTCATTTGCGTTGGTATCCAGGCAGTATTTACAGTACGCCAAAATATAGTCTACGGCCAGTGGGATTAGGCCCTGTTTCCAGATGACCCCTTACCTTCACAGACGCTTACCAGATTATTCGACTTGTCAGTGGGTCGTAAATTAATAGCACATTTGTATCGGGCACTCAGAGAGGATGTCCCGGGGATCATACCTAAGAAGCATGTCAGGTGTGAAGAGACACTCGGTGAGGTCATCCCTGAACGAGACTGGTTAAAAGTGGGTATAGGGGTGTGTACTGTGAGCGCTAATGCAGGTTTTAAGTTCATAACATGACCACACACCCAAAACTCTGCGTGCCATATACCCCACACGATCTGACAGATTTCCACTTAGCGGAGCACAGGAGGCGGACTGGGTGTGGAGCTGCTCCCTGATAGTGTCTTATTGGGTAGAAATCTTACGGAGTTTAAATGGGGCAACGGATTGGGAGGTCCTGTGTAGCCCGCGGGAGGTGTTGGGTTGGATTCCTGCTCTGCCTATAAAGAAACATAGCCGGAAATATTTGATGCTAGGTTTGGTACTGGCTAAATGGTGAATCGCTGTCGAATGGCTGGGGGCGCACTCCCCCAGGTATTCTGAGTGGCCACAGGGTACGCCTGAGTGGGCAGGGCAGAGAATGTGCAAACCCAGCATCTAAGGTGTGATGAGCGTTTGGAGGATGATTTGGCACCATGGAGACAGATGTTGATGGAACTCCAGAGTGGGGAGGTGGCCGAGTCTGAGACTGGTACTGAGCCATAGCAAACTAACCTATGGGGGACAGCAGATAGTTGGAGTGATACAGGGTTGATGCAATTCTGCTCTGAGGGGATAGGGAGTCCACAGATGCGCTGTCAAATAAACGGAAAACTGGAATCCACAGGTGCGCTGTCAAATAAACGGAAAACTGGACTTGCAAATCCAGCATAGCAGTATGGAGTAAGATACCTACACCACATGATTCTAAATTTGTGAATAAATGACAGGAATAACATTTCTGACGTTCCAGTATCAGCAGCCATGGTGGTTGGGGGAGTTGGGGAATAGATCTGTTTATATGATGTTTGGATCTGAACCTGCAATTGTGAACATGTAAAAATGCACAATAAATGGTTGTGAAATGTATGACACAATGCACAAGTTATTGTTGTGCTGTACAGTTTCTTTGAAAATCAATAAAACTATATTACAAAGAAATTCCTGCTCATTAGTCATTTATTAACTAAGAAAACACCATTCAACATATTATAAAGACTGGTCAAGGGTTTACTGTGCAGGTTGCATATGCCTACACTACACGTTTGAAGTACAAAATGACAAATTTTCATATAGGAGTTAATTACATGAAACTTAAATACTAAGTTCTAATAGACAACTCTATAGCCTGTGCTATATATGATACTAGCAGCCCGTTCCGACCTTGTCCGGGTGCAACAGGCTTCCCCGACCCCCGCCCGCCCCGACATTGTGCAGCAGCCCGGGCACCCGCCAGGCCCGTCCCCCGCCTGCCCCGACCCCCGCCTGCCCCGACCCCCGCCTGCCCCGACCCCCGCCTGCCCCGACATGGGTCACATTACCTGAGCCGCCGCTCCTCCCGCCTGTCCGCTGCTCGCACCGCCGCTGGCCTGTCCGCTGCTCCTCACGTCACCGCTCCTCCCCCGCGCCATGTCCGCCGCTCCTCGTCACGCTCCTGGACGCCGCTCCTCGTCACGCTCCTGACGTGAGCACGCACGTCGCGGCCGGCGCTACTTCGGAGGGACTTCTTTTTTTTTACTGTAAATTTTTTAAATCACTTGTTTTTAAATTTATATAGCCTATAACCATCTACACACCCTGACGATTCCAACGGTGTATCGGGTGTGTGGATTGGCGCTGTGGTTCCCGAGTTTACCCGCCTCAAAGGCTGAAAGTTCTTCCTTTATTATAGTAGTATAGATGACCATTACCAGGATGCAATGCCAGATTTAGGGTAGGGCAACTGGAGCTGAGCTCGAGGGGAAGGGGGCCGGTGAATGGAGGGGCGCTGTGTTTAGAAAAAAATTGTTGGTTTAAAAGCACCTGCAGCAGAGTTCCTTGTGTGTTTGTGTGTTCAGCAGTATTTAGATACTGATGACTATTGGTCCTGCTATAGAGGGATAGAGTTTTGTCTAGTGGCAGTTTTGACTCCTCCTTAAGTAGAACAGAGGATTAATGTGCCTGCTGCACTGCGATGGTAACCATACATATTTTCAAAGACTATGATTGTTGTTCTTTTCCCTGCAATATTGGTTCTATTGGTCAGTATGGCCCTATTTCATTGCATTATGTTTTAGTTTGCCATGGTTTCTCATGCTGTGCCTCTAAGTGGTATGTAGCTATCAACATATAAAGAACAATACTTTTGAAGGGTACATAAATTGTACATGGATAATGTTTTTGTGCACAAAGTCCAGCAAAATATTGCGAGCTCTCCATCTCACTTATATCCACCCATATTTCTGGTTAGTCAATGTAACTGGAAACAGTGCACTTTAAAATTCACAATGTAGCTCATTAAACAGAACATGGGTGAATGTAAGGAATAATCCTGCCCTTAACCATATGTTTCATTGGTAGATGGTTCAGTTGCATTGAGTAGTCATTCAATTGCGCACCCAGCTGAGAAAAGAGTGCTCATGTACAGCCTACTGCTGCACATGGGAAACAAAGATTACAGGGAACATTTCTGCTGTGGCTTCATTCACAGGCCAGGAGTTCTCCCCTCTGGTGACGGTGTGTGTTTCCCTTTCTGTCATCTCTGACGAATCAGAGGTCAGCTCCCTAATGGGTGGCAAATCAATCAAAATAGTATTTGTATAGCGAAACTTATCACCCCAGGGGGTATCCAGGCGCTGTGCTGCAGGTCTCAGTCAGAGAGTCAGGTCTTGAGTCCTGTCCTGAAATGGTTGAGCAAGGGTGAGATGCAGTGTTTGGGAGGAAGGATGTTCCAGGCTTTGGTGGCAAAGTGAGAGAAAAAGCGTCCTCTGGTGTGGCTGCAGTGGATTTGTGTCGTCTGTGCTAGGGCGAGCTGTGTGGAGCGAAGCGTTCTGGGTGGTTGGTGGAAGGTCAGGCGGTGGTTTATGTAATGTGGTCTGAGGTTGTGGAGGGCTTTGTAGGCGTGGGTCAGGAGCTTGAAATGGTATCTCTTCTAGGCAGGTAGCCAGTGGAGGTCTTTGAGGTGGTGGGTGATGTGTGTCCTCTTGGGCAGGCTGAGAATCAGCCTATCCGCTGTGTTCTGAATTGTCTAGAGTCATTGAATGAGTTTGGAGGTTGTGCAGGCATAAGGTGCGTTGTCGTAGGTGAGTCGGCTGGTGATGAGGCTCTGCATCATAGTTTTCCTGGTGCTGATGGGGAGCCACCTAAAGTTTTTTCGGAGTATACGGAAAGAACGGTGTTCACTTGACGTTTCATGGAGCGTTTGCTGTATAGTACGATGCAGAGGTTGCAGGCATTGTCTTTTGGCGTGTGGTTTGGTCTGAGCCCTGAATGCCACCAGGAGTAGTTCCAGAAGGTGGTGTGTCTGCCGAAGATCTGGACTTCTATCTTGGCCGTGTTTAGTTTGAGGCAGTTGTCTCTCATCCATGTCGCTACCATCTGCATGCAGTTGTGGAAGTAGGTCTTTGTCTGGGTGGGGTTCGCTGAGAGTGAAGGCACATGGGATTGTGGGTGTGTCTGGTGTTAGGGCCTGGGATTCCTTCCATATCTGAGTTTTGTGATGGTCTCCCAGCCTCATTTGCAACTGTTTTTCTTAAGCTTCATTTTTCGCCAAAGGGGCTCATTTCCGAAATCTAATTACATGGATGTAACTGTTTGGGACTACAAATGATGAATTGTTGCTCAAAGAGCCAGGTATGATGCAGTGAAATGTCCCACATAAGCATGCTGCAAATATAGAAGTGTCACACCTAGGCCATCAGAAAACTTGGCAACTATGTAAGTGCACTCCTTTAGATCTTGACCCTCAGGGTAGTAAAGTTGAGCAGTTGAAAGCTTACTCAGGGAAGGGGTGTGCAGTAAAAATGTAGAACTCACGGAGAGATCAAATAACAGTCAATTAATCATTGTCCTGCCATTGTTCCCATATAAAAGAAAACGTACTTGACTTTCAAAAGCACAATGCAACACTGTAAACACAGGTCTGAATATATCAGTATGATGCAAAGAAGTAACCACTGTGCAAGAAGGTGCTTCTGGCTTCTGCTATTCCCACTGGTAAAGTATTGTATGGAAACAATCTGTGAAAGCTAGGATACATTGCCCCTTTGGATAAAAGCAATGGGTAAGGATCTCTTGTCACCCCCATTGGTACTCCGTCTAGACCTAACGCTGCTCACTGACACAATATCAAAACCAACATTATTGTGATACAAACATTTAATGTGAGCAATATCAATAACAAAACAATTCTGTGCCTTTACTAATAATGGTAAGTACAACAAGCATTGGCATAGCCAATAGGTCTCGCCTTTGGGACCTTATAAGTGTTTAGCCATGCAGCAGTTGATGTTGTTGCACCAAGGATATTGTGCTGCAAAACTAAATACTTATAAGGTCCCAAAAGCGAGACCTATTGGCTATGCCAATGCTTGGTGGTATTGGTAGTGTTGGTGGTGGTGGTGGTACTGGTAGTACTGGTGGTGGTGGTACTGGTAGTATTGGTGGTGGTGGTACTGGTAGTGGTAGTATTGGTGGTGGTGGTACTGGTAGTGGTAGTACTGGTGGTGGTGGTACTGATAGTGGCAGTATTGGTGGTGGTGGTGGTACTGGTAGTGGTAGTATTAGTGGTAGTGGTGGTACTGGTGGTGGTGGTACTGGTGGTGGTGGTGGTACTGGTGGTGGTGGTACTGGTGGTGGTAGTACTGGTAGTGGTAGTATTGGTAGTGGTAGTACTGGTGGTGGTGGTACTGGTGGTGGTAGTACTGGTGGTGGTGGTACTGGTGGTGGTGGTACTGGTGGTGGTGGTACTGGTAGTGGTAGTACTGGTAGCAGTAGTACTGGTGGTCGTGGTACTGGTAGTACTGGTGGTGGTGGTAGTGGTAGTACTGGTGGCTGTAGTACTGGTAGTACTGGTGGTGGTGGTACTGGTAGTGGTAGTACTGGTGGTGGTACTGGTAGTACTGGTGGTGGTAGTACTGGTGGTGGTGGTACTGGTACTGGTGGTGGTGGTAGCGGTACTGGTAGTACTGGTAGTGGTAGTACTGGTAGTGGTAGTACTGGTGGTGGTGGTACTGGTAGTACTGGTGGTGGTGGTAGTACTGGTGGTGGTGGTAGTGGTAGTACTGGTGGCTGTAGTAGTGGTAGAACTGGTGGCTGTAGTAGTGGTAGTACTGGTGGTGGTAGTACTGGTGGTGGTAGTACTGGTAGTACTGGTGGTGGTAGTACTGGTGGTGGTGGTGGTGGTACTGGTAGTGGTAGTACTGGTGGTGGTGGTACTGGTAGTACTGGTGGTGGTGGTACTGGTAGTGGTAGTAGTGGTAGTACTGGAGGTGGTGGTACTGGTGGTGCTAGTACTGGTGGTGGTAGTACTGGTGGTGGTAGTACTGGTGGTGATAGTACTGGTGGTGGTGGTGGTGGTACTGGTGGTGGTGGTACTGGTAGTACTGGTGGTGGTAGTACTGGTGGTGGTGGTACTGGTGGTGGTAGTACTGGTAGTGGTGGTACTGGTGGTGGTGGTACTGGTATTGGTAGTACTAGTGGTGGTACTGGTGGTGGTGGTACTGGTGGCGGTGGTACTGGTGGTGGTGGCACTGGTGGTGGTAGTACTGGTAGTGGTAGTATTGGTAGTGGTAGTACTGGTGGTGGTGGTACTTGTGGTGGTGGTACTGGTGGTGGTAGTACTGGTGGTGGTGGTACTGGTAGTGGTAGTACTGGTAGTGGTAGTACTGGTGGTCGTGGTACTGGTAGTACTGGTGGTGGTAGTGGTAGTACTGGTGGCTGTAGTACTGGTGGTGGTGGTGGTACTGGTAGTGGTAGTACTGGTGGTGGTAGTACTGGTGGTGGTGGTAGTGGTACTGGTAGTACTGGTAGTGGTAGTACTGGTGGTGGTGGTGGTGGTAGTAGTGGTGGTGGTAGTGGTAGTACTGGTGGCTGTAGTAGTGGTAGTACTGGTGGCTGCAGTAGTGGTAGTACTGGTGGTGGTAGTACTGGTGGTGGTAGTACTGGTGGTGGTGGTACTGGTAGTGGTAGTACTGGTGGTCGTGGTACTGGTAGTACTGGTGGTGGTGGTAGTGGTAGTACTGGTGGCTGTAGTACTGGTAGTACTGGTGGTGGTGGTGGTACTGGTAGTACTGGTGGTGGTGGTGGTACTGGTAGTACTGGTGGTGGTAGTACTGGTGGTGGTGGTAGTGGTAGTGGTAGTACTGGTAGTGGTAGTACTGGTAGTGCTAGTACTGGTAGTGGTAGTACTGGTGGTGGTGGTGGTAGTAGTGGTGGTGGTAGTGGTAGTACTGGTGGCTGTAGTAGTGGTAGTACTGGTGGCTGTAGTAGTGGTAGTACTGGTGGTGGTAGTACTGGTAGTACTGGTGGTGGTAGTACTGGTAGTACTGGTGGTGGTGTTGGTGGTACTGGTAGTGGTAGTACTGGTGGTGGTGGTACTGGTAGTGGTAGTACTGGTAGTGGTGGTACTGGTAGTACTGGTGGTGGTGGTACTGGTAGTGGTAGTACTGGAGGTGGTGGTACTGGTGGTGGTAGTACTGGTGGTGGTAGTACTGGTGGTGGTAGTACTGGTAGTGGTGGTACTGGTGGTGGTGGTACTGGTAGTGGTAGTACTGGTGGTAGTGGTGGTACTGGTGGTGGTGGTACTGGTGGTGGTGGTACTGGTGGTGGTAGTACTGGTAGTGGTAGTATTGGTAGTGGTAGTACTGGTGGTGGTGGTACTGGTGGTGGTAGTACTGGTGGTGGTGGTGGTACTGGTAGTGGTAGTACTGGTAGTGGTAGTACTGGTGGTCGTGGTACTGGTAGTACTGGTGGTGGTGGTAGTGGTAGTACTGGTAGCTGTAGTACTGGTAGTACTGGTGGTGGTGGTGGTACTGGTAGTGGTAGTACTGGTGGTGGTGGTTGTACTGGTAGTACTGGTGGTGGTAGTACTGGTGGTGGTGGTAGTGGTACTGGTAGTGGTAGTACTGGTAGTGGTAGTACTGGTGGTGGTGGTACTGGTAGTACTGGTTTGGTGGTAGTACTGGTGGTGGTGTTGGTACTGGTGGTGGTGGTACTGGTAGTACTGGTGGTGGTAGTATTGGTGGTGGTGGTACTGGTACTGGTGGTGGTGGTAGTGGTACTGGTAGTACTGGTAGTGGTAGTACTGGTAGTGGTAGTACTGGTGGCGGTGGTACTGGTAGTACTGGTGGTGGTGGTAGTACTGGTGGTGGTGGTAGAGGTAGTACTGGTGGCTGTAGTAGTGGTAGTACTGGTGGCTGTAGTAGTGGTAGTACTGGTGGTGGTAGTACTGGTAGTACTGGTGGTGGTAGTACTGGTAGTACTGGTGTTGGTGGTGGTGGTACTGGTAGTGGTAGTACTGGTGGTGGTGGTACTGGTAGTGGTAGTACTGGTGGTGGTGGTACTGGTAGTACTGGTGGTGGTGGTACTGGTAGTGGTAGTACTGGTGGTGGTGGTACTGGTAGTGGTAGTACTGGTGGTCGTGGTAGTGGTAGTACTGGTGGTCGTGGTACTGGTAGTGCTGGTGGTGGTGGTAGTGGTAGTACTGGTGGCTGTAGTACTGGTAGTATTGGTGGTGGTACTGGTAGTACTGGTAGTGGTGGTGGTACTGGTAGTACTGGTGGTGGTAGTACTGGTGGTGGTGGTAGTGGTACTGGTAGTACTAGTACTGGTAGTGCTAGTACTGGTAGTGGTAGTACTGGTGGTGGTGGTGGTAGTAGTGTTGGTGGTAGTGGTAGTACTGGTGGCTGTAGTAGTGGTAGTACTGGTGGCTGTAGTAGTGGTAGTACTGGTGGTGGCAGTACTGGTGGTGGTAGTACTGGTGGTGGTAGTACTGGTAGTACTGGTGGTGGTGGTGGTACTGGTAGTGGTAGTACTGGTGGGGGTGGTACTGGTAGTGGTAGTACTGGTGGTGGTGGTACTGGTAGTATTGGTGGTGGTGGTACTGGTAGTGGTAGTACTGGAGGTGGTGGTACTGGTGGTGGTAGTACTGGTGGTGGTAGTACTGGTGGTGGTAGTACTGGTAGTGGTGATACTGGTGGTGGTACTGGTAGTGGTAGTACCGGTGGTAGTGGTGGTACTGGTGGTGGTGGTACTGGTGGTGGTGGTACTGGTGGTGGTAGTAGTGGTAGTATTGGTAGTGGTAGTACTGGTGGTGGTGGTACTGGTGGTGGTGGTACTGGTAGTGGTAGTACTGGTAGTGGTAGTACTGGTGGTCGTGGTACTGGTGGTGGTGGTAGTACTGGTGGCTGTAGTACTGGTAGTACTGGTGGTGGTGGTGGTACTGGTAGTGGTAGTACTGGTGGTGGTGGTGGTACTGGTAGTACTGGTGGTAGTAGTACTGGTGGTGGTGGTAGTGGTACTGGTAGTACTGGTAGTGGTAGTACTGGTAGTAGTAGTACTGGTGGCGGTGGTACTGGTAGTACTGGTGGTGGTGGTAGTTCTGTTGGTGGTGGTGGTACTGGTGGTGGTGGTGGTACTGGTGGTACTGGTGGTGGTAGTACTGGTGGTGGTGGTACTGGTACTGGTGGTGGTGGTAGTGGTACTGGTAGTACTGGTAGTGGTAGTACTGGTAGTGGTCGTACTGGTGGTGGTACTGGTAGTGGTAGTACTGGTGGTGGTGGTGGTACTGGTAGTACTGGTGGTGGTAGTACTGGTGGTGGTGGTAGTGGTAGTACTGGTAGTGGTAGTACTGGTGGTGGTGGTATTGGTAGTACTGGTGGTGGCGGTAGTACTGGTGGTGGTGGTGGTACTGGTAGTACTGGTGGTGATAGTACTGGTGGTGGTGGTGGTGGTACTGGTACTGGTGGTGGTGGTAGTGGTACTGGTAGTACTGGTAGTGGTAGTACTTGTAGTGGTAGTACTGGTGGTGGTGGTACTGGTAGTACTGGTGGTGGTGGTAGTACTGGTGGTGGTGGTAGTGGTAGTACTGGTGGCTGTAGTAGTGGTAGTACTGGTGGCTGTAGTAGTGGTAGTACTGGTGGTGGTAGTACTGGTAGTACTGGTGGTGGTAGTACTGGTAGTACTGGTGGTGGTGGTGGTACTGGTAGTGGTAGTACTGGTGGTGGTGGTACTGGTAGTGGTAGTACTGGTGGTGGTGGTACTGGTAGTACTGGTGGTGGTGGTACTGGTAGTGGTAGTACTGGTGGTGGTGGTACTGGTAGTGGTAGTACTGGTGGTCGTGGTACTGGTAAGTGGTACTGGTAGTACTGGTGGTGATAGTGGTAGTACTGGTGGCTGTAGTACTGGTAGTATTGGTGGTGGTGGTAGTACTGGTAGTACTGGTGGTGGTGGTGGTACTGGTAGTACTGGAGGTGGTAGTACTGGTGGTGGTGGTGGTAGTGGTACTGGTAGTACTGGTAGTGGTAGTACTGGTAGTGCTAGTACTGGTAGTGGTAGTACTGGTGGTGGTGGTGGTAGTAGTGGTGGTGGTGGTAGTGGTAGTACTGGTGGCTGTAGTAGTGGTAGTACTGGTGGCTGTAGTAGTGGTAGTACTGGTGGTGGTAGTACTGGTGGTGGTAGTACTGGTAGTACTGGTGGTGGTAGTACTGGTGGTGGTGGTACTGGTAGTGGTAGTACTGGTGGTGGTGGTAGTGGTAGTACTGGTGGTGGTGGTACTGGTAGTACTGGTGGTGGTGGTACTGGTAGTGGTAGTACTGGAGGTGGTGGTACTGGTGGTGGTAGTACTGGTGGTGGTAGTACTGGTGGTGGTAGTACTGGTAGTGGTGGTACTGGTGGTGGTGGTAGTGGTAGTACTGGTGGTAGTGGTGGTACTGGTGGTGGTGGTACTGGTGGTGGTGGTACTGGTGGTGGTGGTACTGGTGGTGGTAGTACTGGTAGTGGTAGTATTGGTAGTGGTAGTACTGGTGGTGGTGGTACTGATGGTGGTAGTACTGGTGGTGGTGGTACTGGTAGTGGTAGTACTGGTGGTCGTGGTACTGGTAGTACTGGTGGTGGTGGTAGTGGTAGTACTGGTGGCTGTAGTACTGGTAGTACTGGTGGTGGTGGTGGTACTGGTGGTGGTGGTACTGGTAGTACTGGTGGTGGTAGTACTGGTGGTGGTGGTAGTGGTACTGGTAGTACTGGTAGTGGTAGTACTGGTAGTGGTAGTACTGGTGGTGGTGGTACTGGTAGTACTGGTGGTGGTGGTAGTACTGGTGGTGGTAGTACTGGTGGTGGTGGTACTGGTACTGGTGGTGGTGGTAGTAGTACTGGTAGTGGTAGTACTGGTAGTGGTAGTACTGGTGGTGGTGGTACTGGTAGTACTGGTGGTGGTGGTAGTACTGGTGGTGGTGGTAGTGGTAGTACTGGTGGCTGTAGTAGTGGTAGTACTGGTGGTAGTACTGGTGGTGGTAGTACTGGTAGTACTGGTGGTGGTAGTACTGGTAGTACTGGTGGTGGTGGTCGTGGTACTGGTAGTGGTAGTACTGGTGGTGGTGGTACTGGTGGTGGTAGTACTGGTGGTACTGGTAGTGGTAGTACTGGTAGTGGTAGTACTGGTGGCCGTGGTACTGGTAGTACTGGTGGTGGTGGTAGTGGTAGTACTTGTGGCTGTAGTACTGGTAGTACTGGTGGTGGTGGTGGTACTGGTAGTGGTAGTACTGGTGGTGGTGGTGGTACTGGTAGTACTGGTGGTGGTAGTACTGGTGGTGGTGGTAGTGGTACTGGTAGTGGTAGTACTGGTAGTGGTAGTACTGGTGGTGGTGGTACTGGTAGTACTGGTGGTGGTGGTAGTACTGGTGGTAGTACTGGTGGTGGTGGTGGTACTGTTAGTACTGGGGGTGGTAGTACTGGTGGTACTGGTACTGGTACTGGTGGTAGTGGTACTGGTAGTGGTAGTACTGGTAGTGGTAGTACTGGTGGTGGTGGTACTGGTAGTACTGGTGGTGGTGGTAGTACTGGTGGTGGTGGTAGTGGTAGTACTGGTGGTGGTAGTACTGGTGGTGGTAGTACTGGTGGTGGTAGTACTGGTAGTACTGGTGGTGGTAGTACTGGTAGTACTGGTGGTGGTGGTGGTGGTAGTGGTAGCACTGGTGGTGGTAGCACTGGTGGTGGTGGTACTGGTAGTGGTAGTACTGGTGGTGGTGGTACTGGTAGTACTGGTGGTGGTGGTACTGGTAGTGGTAGTAGTGGTAGTACTGGAGGTGGTGGTACTGATGGTGCTAGTACTGGTGGTGGTAGTACTGGTGGTGGTAGTACTGGTGGTGGTAGTACTGGTGGTGGTGGTACTGGTGGTGGTGGTACTGGTGGTGGTAGTAATGGTGGTGGTAGTACTGGTAGTACTGGTGGTGGTGGTGGTGGTACTGGTAGTGGTAAGACTGGTGGTGGTGGTACTGGTAGTGGTAGTGTCGTGTATTTCTATAGGTTCTGAATCGATCCCCCTATTCCTGACCCTATTCTGGTTAAACTAACTAGCTAGTTAACTAACAATCAGCCCATGAGGCAAGAAAGCCCCCATGATGCAGATACCGTTATCTGACGCAGTCACACTACGGCACAGGAACGTGTTATCTGATTAGGTCATAACGCTTGAGATCTAATTAGACAAGCGACATTCCTCCAGCCCCTGATAAGGGCATACGACGTTCTCATAACAAATCAAACCTATGACAACCTGGACAATCCGTGCGGCCATTGTTTTGATTTCACAGAGAACTTTTGCAAAAGAATGTGCTAACGAGCAAGTCGTATGACATCTTTATTGACGTACCTATGTCCATCCTTACGTCAATCCCGGCACCTTTAAGGTATAAATATTGCCGACCTTGCCCTATGCAAACACACGCGTGGTGACAAGACGGAGCAGCCATACTTGCCGAAGCCGAGAGCAGAAGCAGACCCCGCAGGCAACAGCCCCGCCTTCCTGACGCGCTGAGAGACGCGCTGCTATCTCAAGCCGAGAGACCCAGCACCGGCGCTTCCGGGTAGCCCTCGCAGGCAGCCTGGAATATCGAGAGCAGAGAAAGAGATACCATTCCTCATCCATCCTAAATTCCAGGTACAGAACTGAATAACCCCTCCTAGAGAATTCTTTAGTTATTCACTTGGCAAAAACAAACTTAACTTAAACTGTAACTTTCTATTCCCGCCCACGCATTAGACTTAGGTCAGGTACACGGGGTAGGCGTATTTAGAAACACCAGTTGAGTACGTTTAGTCAAATGTATATGTGTATGTAAATATATTTTAATCATTTTAAAACATCATATGGCTCAGAAACCATATCAATGTTTTTACAGTATTATTTTATACTATTGCTTTTAATGTATGCACTTTACTTAACTATAAGTATTGCAATAATATCGATCCATTTCTCTTGCACGAGAAAAGAGACTGATCAATAAATAACAACTTTTTATTGAACACGCCCGTCTCTTCCTTTTCTCTACATTCTGATGAGACTAAGAATGCACGTACTGACTGAGTAAAATAATTGCCTTGTGCTCACACGACTCTTGAGATTGACTCTTGATTAGGGGAGAGCAAAGTTGTCATGTTCTATGGTTGTCAGAAACTAAATCCCTTCTTGTCTAATCAGGGGAGGTAATTCTCTCTTGAACATTCGAGAAAGTTTCTAGCGAACTCTGAGCTTAGCTGGCAAACCCAAAATTTAAGTCTAGTATCGACAGTAGTAGACCTAGTTAACGTCTGGTCTAGGCCTTTACTGCTGTAGGTACTATTCCAATGCGCAGAGCCTATTGGGAAAATAGGAGCTACACTACATGGCGCCCAACGCGTTTGGAAAGGGCGATAAAACTAACGTAAGACATTTAGAGTAACTCAGTCGTGCTTTCTCACTCAGACCCCTTTTCCCAAATACTCCAAAGACGTCTGGAGTGGGTGAAAGGTTATTATATCCTCCAAAACCTCGCAGGGGGAAACTCCTATGTATGGTTCTTGGTCTAGTCAACGTTGAAGGATAAAACAGTTCCAGAATATTGTGCATCTAATCTCTGTTTCCATAAAGAAACCTGATCTGCAAACAAACATAATACCATCCTGTCTGTAAAATGGCAGAGAGTGATGATGAAAGAGAGGCAATTAGATTAGCCACTGAAATAGCAGATGCTGATGCTACCATGCAAACAGCAGACCCGGATATAATACTCATCCAGGTCGCCAAAAGGAGATCTATAACCTTAAAACTTATAGAAAATGGACTGACACCTAGAGGTGGCACAGTCATATTCGTAATTGAGGCACACGAATATCGGCAGACAGAGGTATACTATATGTGGAAAAGTAAATTTTGCCATGTTCTGTGTCCCTACGTGTCATCCATCATATGTTATGTGTGCATGATTAAATATGCATATGTACTCCCCATGTCTGATTAATGACGCAATTACAGTTGTGTCCCCCTCTAGTATGCCAGTTTCCAGTCCTCGTGAATACTACGAATATCAGGCCTATGTAAAGCTACGTTGCCACGTTTCTCAGTGTGCACGTTAATTCATTGAAAGTCCCCGTTTCTAGGCCTCAAAAGGGCCTGGACATCAGATTCAGCTCCTGTCTCCTGAAGCCTCGCTGAGGAGCGATACAGCCCCCACCTGTATCCTCGACCCTTCACTTACTTCCTGCCTCGCAGTGCCCGGCCCAGCCTGGCTCAGCCTCTGAGTCTGCCAAGACTATGTTATGATTCCAGCTATCAGTTTAGTCCTCCTTCTCTGCATTCCTAAGCTACTGAACTGCATCAATAGTTTCCGTCATTGTCTAGCCTTCACGTCTCCACGTTAGAGAAATACTGCATTTAATGGTCATTTAATATTCTTCATCACGCACTACATGTAGAATAATGCATGGTCCAGTCTTAAGAATCAAGTCAGCCTTTCCCCTCCTGACTTCTAGTTTATATCAACATGTTCCCTAAACATTAGATACCAGATAGGGTTTAGGTACATGTCGCTCCGACCCTCCAGACTTCAGTCTCTGCTCCTAGCATAGAGTTCATAGCCCCCAGCTTCTCCTAGTGATACGTCATTGCCAGTTTGCGCGCACCATCAGGTTAGAGGTCCCGGCTCCTTAGGTAGCCCCCTCTATGGTTTCCGCCCCATTCATGACATATCCTGTTACGTCTACACCACATGTCTATGTATACGCCCAGTTACACCTACTTTTGTCCTTATCTTTCGCGACTGCTACGCGTCACGCCTTCTGCTCCACCCACTGCTACGCCTACTGCAATGTAATGCTATGTGTTTGCGTTATGTATATATGCTCATGTATTGTTATTGAAAGCCAGCGCGCTCATCCCAGATCCAGCCCCAGCAGCTGCTGGGCCCTGTCATCCTATTCCCATGCAGGTTGTCTTGTTCCTATCCTTATGCTGTATTAAACCTGCAAAACTCCTACTACCTCGAATTTTGACTCTTATTTATTGAGCTATCTGTTATGATATATGTCTAGTCAAAAATAGGGTATTATTTATTTATTTACCACATAATGGCGCCCGAACAGGGACTTGCCCTTTCCCCACTCGTCGGTGAAGCCACGCCGACCCCCTGACCCTCTGCAGTCGTGACGGAACTCTTCTGCGCAGTGGCAGATATTTCTGCTCAAGTATCCCTCAGGCCCACGAAGGAGACGGAGGAGGCGGTCCAGCATCCAGACGAGACGGTGGAGGAACGCGGCGAGTCCCGACCAGAGCCCAAGCCAAGAGTCCAAGGTCCGAGGTATCCGGAGGTCCACCCGTAACTGAAGTCCGAAGTCCGAAGTTCGTCGTCCGTCGTCGTAGCAGTCCAGTCCAGTCTGAGGCTTTCCGTTCTTGCTGCCCGGTGAGTACCGTTACTGGGGTGGTATCTAGACAGGGTCAATTTAAATTGACTCTGGTCTGTGGGTTGGTGGTACACAGTCCCACAAACGAAGTATCCACTTCGGTGGATGCGGGTCCTGACGTGTCTCTTTATGAGACCGGTAAGTTTCGTACTGTTTCAGCAGTGCATCTAGTTTCTGTTCTAGTCAGTTTCTGTTCTCGAGAAAATCTATGTGTTCTGTTCTCAGTATTTCCAGGTAGTATTCTGTTTGAACTGTTATTTTAAATGTTTTTCATGTATTTTAATGTCGTGGTATGAATGGGGAATAAGTATCGTGTTCATTGTGTATTGTATTGTGTCTAGATTACAGTTCAGTCATGCCCATATTTTCCAAGTTACGTCAGTTAAAAACTAGAAAGGGTCTGCTGGAAGCAGCAGTTCCCGTCCCGCCCAGGGATAGTCCAGGTCACTTTATGTATCAGAAACATGGCATAAGCGCCATATTGTATCTAGATTTATGGGTAGAGTATACCAAACAGTTAGAAGAAAAGTATAGATGGCCCGTATCGGGTACATGGGATGCCGAATGCATCATGCGAGTAGAAGAAGCATTATGGAAAAAGAAAGCCAGACAGTCACAGAAAGATGCCATCGAGTTATGGCGTAAAGAAGCTCATAAAAGAACTGAAAAAGAAATCAGAAAGTCAGAATTAAGTAGAGAATCTCAAGAGCGAGCCCAAGAAAAAGAATTAATCGAGATAGGTGAACAAGTCAAAACTGAACAGAGAGACAGACAGAGGAATGCCCTTATTAAGGGTATGTATCCTCTTCTTGCTGAGGGCTTGCCAAAAGCGACCCCGGAGGCATCCAGTAATTTTCCGTCACCATTAGTTCCGACCAAGCTACGTCACAAACCGACCGCAGCTGATATTTTTATTTCGTCCTATCTGGACGACACAGTCCCTGAATATGCAAATCCTGTTCGCGCCCCGCCAGTCCCTGTAAATCAGGCACATCCTGCTCCTCCAGACACCGGGGCACCCCATGCCGTACCTGCTACGGTACCCCCGGTCCAGCCAGCATTTCAATTTCCCGCTCCGCCACGAAGAATATCAGTCGACGATTCTAGTCTAGGGGCCGCAGGAGGAGGTCCTCCTCAAACCCCGCCGCCACGCAAGCGTTTATCAGCACTCGAATTACATGCTCAAGCATCACAGCGTACTCCTAAGAGTAATAAGTCTGTTGCAGAAATCAGGCAAGCCCTTGGCGAATGTGCCTATGACCCAGTCCCAGGCGAGAATAATATGGTTTTATATTCAGTACGCGTAAGGAGGGTGACCGAGTATCTAGTCACCCTACCCAATATGAAAGAAGATCTAGACAGAATATATTGTTTCATCCGTACAGGGGATGATCCAGAAAGTATTAGTGATGCCATGTCTCAAAGGAAAGCTGAGATCCAGCGTATGATATTAAAGTTTTTAATTAACTGTCTAATAAGAGAACAAGATTACCCGTCTAAAGATCCGGCCGAAATGAAAACCCTGACAAAGTGGAGTGATAATATAGCCGAGGGTAAGCACAATACCATTAGTGCCATGGAGAGTATGTACAAGAAAATCCGTAGAGAAATAATAAAGATACACGAACAACGTAAAGCAGCACAAGTAAGCGAGAAAGAAAGTAACTCTGATCCTGAAGAGGAAGACGACGAGAATACCGCCAGAATAGCGTATGTAGGAAAATCTAGATTTCCAGATCGCCATTTACGCCTAGAACACAAGTCAATTTTCCATCATTCAGCACCAGAACAAGGTTCCCTAGAACAAGTATTCCAAGCTACCGATCACATTCTGAAATCACGAATCGGTTATAGTGAGTTAAGTACTATGCATGAACAAGAAATAGTTCGGTCAGCAGTCCGATGGATTACTGATTCTACCACTTTTCCAGACGAAATAGTGGCACAAATGTTTCTGAAAATGCCCCCAGCCGAACAACGACTGGTGGGTATGTATATGATCCAGCACCTCATTACTTTGTATGAGGGTCAGCACTCTGATCCAGGTCCGTTACACGATATCCTGAACGAGTTACTCCAGTATAAATGGAGAGGCCTAGGTACTGATTTAATTAGTGTCATTCTCGAACAGCGCCACAAATATAGAACGTTTCTGAACCCACATTTTGTTCATGTCTCACCCCCAGAAAGTAAACCATTTTACATGGAAAGACAGAACCCGTTACGAGAAGTGCATCCAGTTAAGACAGAGGACGGTGAAATGCAACGAGTGTTTGTTTACACCCCGATTACAAAGATGGAACTCCTCGAAATGAAGAAATTAATTCCCTGTCATGACAAAGATCCAGCAGGGTTCCATAGAGAATTAAAAGACATGCTCCGTATGGGAGAATACACTTACCCAGATATCATTAAAATGTTAAAGGTCCTGTTGCCCGCAGGGGTGTATGAAAAGCTAAAGGAAAAAGAATGGGAGGTGGGAGAGAAAAAGATAGATTGGGCAGTTCTAGAAGCTGAAGACAAGGCACGAGTACCAGGTACCGGTCTAGGAGAGAAATGTAAAGAATTACCAGAATTATTGATTCAAGTTTTACCCAGATTATTGACAACTAGAAAAGAAGACTGGGATGCAATCTCAGCCTGTAAACAGAAGCAAGATGAGGATATTAGTGATTTTTATTCTAGGTTTGAAAAGTGTTTTAGTATCAACAGTGGCCTCAAGACAAGTAGTGAGTCATACCCTCACCTTTTTGTTACTAAATTAGTCGAGAATTCAAGCCCACAAGTTAAAAATCGAGTTCTGAAAGTCGAGAGTACCTGGCAAGCTAATACCCCGTCCCAAATGTTGCAAATGCTTCAGTATCACCAGAATAGAATCAGGGAAGAGCAAGAACACGAGAGAAAACGTATGAAAGACACGAAAATGAAAGTACTAGTTGCACAATCTGTTCCTCAAGACAGTCAGAAGAGGGGTCCGAATCAAGCCAGTCATCCTGCAGCTCCCGTTAAAGGGAACTGCAATTATTGTAAACAGCCAGGTCATTTTATAAATGAGTGTGCAGTTCTGAAACACAACATAGCTACTGGTAAAACTAAAGAAAGACCACGTCCGCCTAGACAAGAACAAGTTTCACAGATTTCTCAGCCACAGAATGCACCACAGACAGTTACAGCACCGCAGCCTATTGCTGCAACCCAGCATGTCACACAGCAGATGTACCAGTATGCACAGTCTGAGTATCCAGAGTACCAGCAGTATTCATGAAACAGCCTAGAGAGGGAGGTAGGCTTGCCTCTCATCGAGATACCTGTAGATCAAGAGGGTCCCTATGTTCACAGTCAAGTATTAGGGAAAGACAGAAAGTTCTTGATTGATACAGGGGCAAGTAGGACCACAATTAGTCACGCCGAAGTTCCAGGGGCTCCGCTCTCAGGCTCTAGAAATGTTTCCCTTGGATTTTCAGGAAAACCTATCGTAAATGAGATTTCAAAGCCAGTTACTCTAGAAGTAGGTCCATTGTCCCGTACTACTGATCTGTTACTTACTAAGTCATGTCCAGAAAACCTATTAGGCATTAAAACACTGAAAGAGTTAGGTGCAGTTATATGTTGTTCCCCAGAGGGAATACGATTGTTCCTACGTGACTTTAAGGGTCACTATGTATTACGAGATTTTGATTCCAGATTGTCTAATGTTCCACAGCAT
Source organism: Lissotriton helveticus (assembly GCF_964261635.1). Taxonomy (NCBI): domain Eukaryota; kingdom Metazoa; phylum Chordata; class Amphibia; order Caudata; family Salamandridae; genus Lissotriton; species Lissotriton helveticus. The sequence continues at coordinate 258,924,256 of NC_136073.1, read as the reverse complement.
CTATGGGCGCAAGGTCCAACTGATGTAGGTTATATGCAAATCACACCTTATCGTGTGACTCTCAAACCAGGTGTAGTGTTACCACGAATCAGACAGTACAGATTGCCACCTGAGGCTGTAGCAGCCTTATCCAAAATTATTGACGAGCTCATCGCTCAAGGAGTGGTTGTAGAAACTGACTCCAACGTATGTAATTCTCCGATCATTCCAGTCATGAAACGTACTGATCCAAATGCACCCCCAGTATATCGATTAGTGATCGACCTACGAGAGCTTAATAAATGTATTATTCCGCAGTATCCAGTTGTCCCAGACATCTCTTCCCTATTGACAGCCATTGATTCCGAAGCCATGTTCTTTACAGTAATCGACCTCAAGAATGCATTTTTTAGTGTTCCAATTCATCCAGACAGCCAGTTTCTTTTTGGATTCTATTTAAATGGAAGGAGCTATATGTTCACACGCGCTCCTCAAGGTTTCACAGAAAGTCCTAGTATTTACAGTCAAGCACTTAAGAGACAACTTGATAATGTTCACATGCCAACTGACACTGCCCTGCTCCAGTATGTCGATGATCTACTGATCACAGCCCGTTCTGAACGTGCCTGCGAGCGGGCATCCCTTATAGTCTTGTATTTCCTAGCCGAGATGGGGCACAAGGTGTCCCCTTCTAAGCTTCAATTCTGTGTCCAGCAAGTGGTCTACTTAGGACACTTACTGTCCAAGTGGGGTAGGCAGTTGACACCAGACCGTATCCAGTTAATAGCGAGTCTTCCTCAGCCCAAGACCCAGAAGGAGGTACGTGCCTTTATTGGCCTTACTTCTTACTGCAGACAATGGATTCCTCAGTATGCGTTTCTAGCCAAGCCCCTGATACAGTTAACGACACAGGAGGCAGCCGTATCGACTGTCCTCCCTTGGACATCTGAACATACACTTAGTTTCAACGAGTTAAAGAAAGCTTTATGTCAAGCTCCAGTTCTAGCTACACCAAACTACAGTAAGCCTTTTACACTTTTCGTCACTGAACGTGAAGGTACAGCATTATCTGTTCTCACACAAGATCAAGCAGGACAATACAAGCCCTGTGCTTATTTTTCGAGCACATTAGATCCAGTCGCCCAGGCTTTGCCTGCGTGCCTCAAGTCAGTTGCAGCCACAGCACTAGCTATCAGACAAAGTGATTCCATAGTTTTAGGACACTCCCTGACAGTACAAGTTCCACACTCCGTGGAAGTTCTTTTGAACCGAACACAAACTCAGCACTTGACAATTGCACGTTTAACAGGTTATGAATTGACACTGTTCCAGCCACACATAGAAATTAGACGCTGCAACATTTTAAATCCTGCTACACTGTTACCATCAGTTACTTCGAATCCTGACCCACATGATTGTGTGGAAGTAGTTAACATTACGACAAAGCCAAGACAAGATCTGACAGATACTCCGTTACCAGACCCCGACCTGACACTTTATGTGGATGGTTCATGTATGAGAACAAGTACAGGAGAACTAGTCGCCGCGTATGCAGTGACTACTGACACTGAAGTTATTGAAACACACCGTATTGATACTCTGTCCGCTCAAGCAGCAGAGCTAGTTGCTCTGACACAAGCCTGTATACACGCCAAGAACCTGAAAGTTAACGTTTACACAGATTCACGCTACGCATTCGGAGTCGTACACGACTTCGGAGTGCTCTGGCAGGAGAGAGGTTTCATGACTTCTCATGGAACCAAGATTCAGCATGGTCTCCTTATCCAAGCTCTGTTAGATGCCATACACTTACCGACATCTATCGCTATCATGAAGTGCAAAGCACATACGAAAGTCACTGACATTATTTCCCAAGGTAATGATCTAGCAGATCGCACAGCCAAGCTTACAGCACAGACTCTAGACATTCAAGTTAATCAGACACATACTCCAGATCCGACTACATGCATGACAGTTAGGGACCCTACTCAAGATGTCATAGATATCCAGTTACATGCTACTCCCGATGAAATCAAGAAATGGTCCGAACAAGGAGGGGTCCAGACAGATCAGGGATGGTTAACAAAGGGTAGAGCCACATGGTTTCTCCCCGACTCTATGGTTCAAGTCATTATTAATACCGCACATAGTCCAGCACATTTAGGAGAAAAAGCTATGTTAGATAGTATCCAGAACATTTGGTTCAACAAGCATTTACGAGCTGCAGCTAAGCAGAAAGTCCGTACCTGTATGATATGTTGTCAGTTTAATCCAGGTAAAAGTGTCCCGGTGGAACAAGGTGGTTTCCAGCCCCCTGACCACCCTTTTGAAGTCCTCCAGATGGATTATATTCAGATGGAGCGATGTCGAGGTTTCAAGTATGTCCTTGTAGTTGTATGCGCTTTGTCCAGGTGGACAGAAGCATATCCAGTCCCAGATTACACAGCCGCGACCACTGCCAAGCAGTTGGTTCGTGAATTCTTCCCCCGTTATGGACTCCCTAGAGTCGTATATTCTGATAACGGCCAGCCATTCTCATCTGAACTCATGAAGCACGTTTCCCTTTTGTTAGGGTACCAGTGGAAGTTCCATTGTGTACGCCATCCTGAAGCAGCCGGTCTCGTTGAGAGACATAATCAAACCCTGAAAATCCGCATCGCCAAAGTCTGTCAAGAAAAAGGTGTGGACTGGCTAGTAGCTCTGCCAGTTGCTTTATTTTATATGCGCATGGTCGCACATTCCAGATCAGGTCTGTCCCCGTATGAGGTCGTTTTCGGCCGCCCCCCAAATATGTGGGGTACTCCCAGACCCCGAAGTATTACCGATGTTTCAAGTAATATGCTGACAGATTACCTAGCTTCCTTGATGTCTGCCCTCAACTCATGTCGTTCACAGGTTGCTGCCGCATTTCCAGACAATACCGAGGTGGCACCGCATGAAATCGTTCCAGGATCCATGGTGATGGTCCGCAACTTTGACAGATCAAGTCCGCTGGAGCCTCGTTGGAAAGAGCCCCGACAGGTCCTCCTCACCACCCGTACAGCCGTGAAGTTGGAAGGACGCAAAGGCTGGGTGCACCTTTCTCATATTAAACTTTTTAATGGACTGAAACCCGCCTTAAAGAACATTTCCCAGGATTTGAAGGATTGCCAAAATATTGTTCTCAAGGACTGTCCCGCAAATGACATTGATTCAAAACCCCCCCTGTTAGAGAAAACTCCGCAGCAGGAGTATAAACAGAAACTACGGTCTAGTAAATTAAGTCAGCCAGTTTGATTGTCTAAGTCCTCCCCTAGGTGAAACGGTTAGACTGTTTCTGACATGTATAAAATAGACCCCCATAGTGAGAGAGTTAGTCAAAACTCAATCCGATGTATCGTTTTTCTATGTTTCATATTGTTTTCCAGCCTTATGATTTCCTGCACCAGTTATGCATTTTACCTATGTTTCCCAGTTTCACATGTAAATAAGTCTGCTAATGCTACAGTAGAACACACGTTTAGTGATCTGCCTCCTCATGAACTGTCCTACCGCCTCGCTATGCGTAATAACTCATTTATCCGTATGTTACATTACTCACACCAGACCAGCAATGCCACTAATTGTTGGGTGTGTGGTCGACTCCCCCCTTTCCAGACACCGAAGGGAGTTCTGCCACTTTTTCCTTATCCATTTTCACATAATGGTTCGTGTGGAGCATGGTCCACGTTAACGTCATCCTCAACAGATATGTCTTTTCTTAACAGTACATGTTTCCCAGACAAGCAAGGTCTCCCCCACAGAACCGGGTTAGATCTAGAAAATGAAGTGTATAATTTAGGTAATTATTCGTCGAATTTCATGGTCTTGAATGTTCAGTCTGATACTACTCCAGACTTACCTGCTATTTCAGTACTACCAGTCAAAGGCGAATTATGTGTCCGAAATAATGGTTCCGTACATGTAGGACATAGTGATTGTACTACTATTGTCAAGTATAGTGACAGTGGGAAATCTATTTTCAAAGCTTCACGTCATTCATATTTTATTTGTGGTCAAACCGCATATATTCGTCTGCCCCTCGATTGGGAGGGAACCTGTTACATTGCCTTCCTACTGCCACCAGTTTTCCTAGCCCCACCTGATTATCATAGAAATACACATCTAGTACACATTAGACATAGAAGGGAGTCCCCAATTGTCGATTATACTGAAACTGCTCTAGAACAGTATACAGATTTCAATAGAGGTTTCTTCTTCTTTATAGGACCTATCCAGAATAGTAAGTTAATCCGTAGATTAACAAGAACCCTTGAAGCTGTAGTAAATGAGACTGCCTCTGCTCTAGGTAACTTAACCGAAGAGCAATCTGCTATGAGATTTGTCGTTTTACAGAATCGTCTCGTCCTTGACGTCATACTGGCCGATAGGGGCGGGGCCTGTAGAGTCATCGGATCTAGTTGCTGCATTTTCATTCCAAATAACGCGCCGTCTGTCTATTCCGCTATAACCAGACTCCATAAAATTGCCCATCTGTTACACCAAGATCCAGGCACCTGGACATGGTCCGGTTGGTTCTGGAATATAATTTCCGCATGGGGATGGAAAATATTGTCCTTTCTAGGTATAGCAGTAGCGATCATATTCAGCTGCTGCCTCTGTATACAATGTGGCCCTGCGATTTGCGGCATTTGTGCTACATCCTGTATTCCTAGTATAACTCCTAGTCCCAAGTCCCGTTCTAAATCCCGTTCCAGGATAATTCGAGACGAGCAAATGATACTGTATGAAATGATAGATGGTATCATGAATATTGATGTTTCCTGATAGAAACGTAGTGACAAGGAGGGAATGTGGAAAAGTAAATTTTGCCATGTTCTGTGTCCCTACGTGTCATCCATCATATGTTATGTGTGCATGATTAAATATGCATATGTACTCCCCATGTCTGATTAATGACGCAATTACAGTTGTGTCCCCCTCTAGTATGCCAGTTTCCAGTCCTCGTGAATACTACGAATATCAGGCCTATGTAAAGCTACGTTGCCACGTTTCTCAGTGTGCACGTTAATTCATTGAAAGTCCCCGTTTCTAGGCCTCAAAAGGGCCTGGACATCAGATTCAGCTCCTGTCTCCTGAAGCCTCGCTGAGGAGCGATACAGCCCCCACCTGTATCCTCGACCCTTCACTTACTTCCTGCCTCGCAGTGCCCGGCCCAGCCTGGCTCAGCCTCTGAGTCTGCCAAGACTATGTTATGATTCCAGCTATCAGTTTAGTCCTCCTTCTCTGCATTCCTAAGCTACTGAACTGCATCAATAGTTTCCGTCATTGTCTAGCCTTCACGTCTCCACGTTAGAGAAATACTGCATTTAATGGTCATTTAATATTCTTCATCACGCACTACATGTAGAATAATGCATGGTCCAGTCTTAAGAATCAAGTCAGCCTTTCCCCTCCTGACTTCTAGTTTATATCAACATGTTCCCTAAACATTAGATACCAGATAGGGTTTAGGTACATGTCGCTCCGACCCTCCAGACTTCAGTCTCTGCTCCTAGCATAGAGTTCATAGCCCCCAGCTTCTCCTAGTGATACGTCATTGCCAGTTTGCGCGCACCATCAGGTTAGAGGTCCCGGCTCCTTAGGTAGCCCCCTCCATGGTTTCCGCCCCATTCATGACATATCCTGTTACGTCTACACCACATGTCTATGTATACGCCCAGTTACACCTACTTTTGTCCTTATCTTTCGCGACTGCTACGCGTCACGCCTTCTGCTCCACCCACTGCTACGCCTACTGCAATGTAATGCTATGTGTTTGCGTTATGTATATATGCTCATGTATTGTTATTGAAAGCCAGCGCGCTCATCCCAGATCCAGCCCCAGCAGCTGCTGGGCCCTGTCATCCTATTCCCATGCAGGTTGTCTTGTTCCTATCCTTATGCTGTATTAAACCTGCAAAACTCCTACTACCTCGAATTTTGACTCTTATTTATTGAGCTATCTGTTATGATATATGTCTAGTCAAAAATAGGGTATTATTTATTTATTTACCACATGGATACATTTTCCAGCAGCGAATGCTGTAACAAAGTACTTCCACTATTACAAAGTAGAGGAACCTCCTGAAATGTACACTCCTTTCGAGGAGGTGAAAGTACCACTCAAATTCCAAGAGCATTTGCTCTTATTTGATGGCGCCCTAAAACATAACAATCACATTACAAGGCTCGGTCCTTTAGGTAGACCAGGAGCAACGTGGCCGGTCCTAGCCGGATACACACCACATCCAGACATCGAAAGAATGCCTGCAGCAGAGCTGTTAATACAGCTAAAACAACTACTAAAAATTCACAGACAATTAGTTCAGTATGTAATGCGGACTTCAACAATTCAGCCAGCGATTAAACTACCACAGCTGACCCCACACCAGGGGAACACAAATAAAATTACACCACAGAACATCCAATCCTGCCTAGGTAAGGTTCCAGCTAAACGGGAACAAATACCATTCTGGTTGGCACAGAAAATTACCCAAATAGAGGCGGTGTTTCCTGACACCACCCCATTAGAAAAACACAGGATTCTGACTATATGTCTCCCAATGGGAATCGCACCACACATTGAGGACTGTGACACTTGGGGTACAGTCTTTGCTTCCATCTACACAAAAACGCACGGTGTCCCATCCATTTCGGTGATACCAGATGTGCTAAAACAAATTCAAGATGAATACGGTCCAGAACCTGCTTTAACTCTTGGTATGAAATTACTGAAAGACTTCAAGCAGGTCTCGGCTATATTACTAGCCAACATAAAAGGTGAAGCAGCAAACGTGGCGATCCGCCAGAGGTTAAAAGAGACAGATATAGCAGACCAACCAGCTGAAATTGCCAGAATCATAGAAAAATCCTATGAAGAACTAGGCAGAGATAGTCTAGGTGGAATACCAGTAAAACCGCAACTGACTACAAGTCCGGAAAAAATATTTTTTAATAATAATAATTCACCAAAAAAGAACTGGGATGGAAACAAACAATCCAATCCTAAAGAAAAGAAATTCCAGTCCAGAGGAAGGTCTCCTAGGCGAAGAGAGAAATCTCCAAACCCGAGACAAAGATCACCCCAGAGTGAACCCTCTGGGAATAGATATAACCTTAGAAATAGGGATAATATTAAAAAACCTGATAGATATCAAGACATTGATACACGTCCCTCTCAATCTTTTCAGAATTCCTCGCAGAAATCGGAAAGAAGAGGACGATCAGAAGAGCACGCCAAGTCCAAAGACAAGGAACCTGCTCAACTTAAAAAGAAATCACAATTTCCAAAAAAGAAGGTAGCCAGTATCAAGGTAGTTAAAAATGCCGAGAATACTGAGGACACAACTGAAAAACGGAGAGTGGGCTCAGACAATGCTAGACAGCGCAGCAGAGGTGAGCATAGCTTGCAAAGTCCTTATGAATCATCTGGAGACAGTGGACACGAATGAATATCTTCAAGTGGAAACTGCAGATACCAGAGTTAGCAAGCCCCACAAGATATACGAGATAACATTACGTATAGAGGGAGATAAGACTAGGAAAATAAGGGGACTATTTTGGGATAACCTATCCAAAGGCTATGACATCCTTCTAGCTGAAAAAGACTGGCCACCAGAGTTTGTCAGGGAGTGCCCTCATGGCGAAGAAGTAATTATGCCTGCCTTCTCGAATCAAATACCGATTCATAAAAAATACACACTTGCTAGAAAGTGGGCAGTGGCCTTAGCACCTGCTTTATATAAAAATCATGTAGGATGGGATGAGGATTCTCCTCCTCACAAAATCCAGTTAAAATCACAACCTACTGCACAAAGGCAGTACCCAATTAAGCAAGAAGCTAAAAAACAAGTAAATGAAATACTAGATCAGCTAGAATACCAGGGGGTGATTGAAACTTGCACCTCACAAATGAACAATCCTTTGTTTCCGGTCTCCAAACCAGACAATTCGTACCGTCTAGTTTTGGATTACCGACACCTTAACACATGTTGCAAAACCTTTGCAGTGCAAAACTCACACAGTGCTGCACTAATGAATAACATAGTGCGCAAAAAATACAAAACAACCTTGGACATCTCCAATGGATTCTTTTGTCAAAACATAGCACCAGAGAGCAGATATTTAACTGCATTCTCAGTAAATGGCACTCAAAAACAATTCTGTCGGTTAGCCCAGGGGTACAAGAACAGCCCGGGGGTATTCTCAGCGAGAGTAACAGAATTACTACAACTATATGATGATGAAGCATTATCTTATGTCGATGACATTTACTTAACAGATGATGACTTGGAGACTCACTTGAAAAGGGTGAACACCATAATACTTGGGTTCGCTGCAGAGGGTTACAAATTCAACTTCAAAAAGTCCAGAATTGCCCATCTGACAGTCCTATTCTTAGGATATGAGCTATCAAGTGAAGGTAAAAGCCTGGCAGACAATTTCCTAGAGAAATGTGCCGTTATCCAAGCTCCTAAAACACTAAAAAACCTACAATCAATTTTAGGCTTCCTAAATTTCGGAAGAACATACATTGCAAATTACGCAGAGAGGGTGAAACCCCTTTACGATCTAATTAAACCAGACTTTAAAAGATCCAGTTGGACTCAAACACACACAGAAATTTTGAGATCCTTACAAACAGACATGCTAATTAAAACAAAATTAGAAACACGTGATAACACACGCAATCTTGTGATCCGAGTCATCCCAGGGAGATGCGGATTCACATACCTGACCTCTAATGAGGGAGAAAAGGTACCAATTGCATTCAAATCACACTTGTACACAGAAGCTGAACAGAAATTCAGTAATACAGGAAAAATCATTCGTGCAGTTCAAACCGCAATAGCTAGAGAAAAAGACATAGCTGACGGTAGACATATCACAGTCAGAACAGCAGAATCAGCCTTTGAGGCACTAACAACACCGTGTAATTTACCAACAACAACATTGAATCCGGAATGGATACAATGGGTGAATTCAATCACAACGGACAAAGTATACTACTACTTTGATCCAGAACTAGAAGAATTAAAAAATCTAAAATATGAAAAGACGTATCCTCTGCCAATCGACATTCTGCCTCTACGACATTACGCCTGTGTAATCTATACAGACGGACATGCTCAACCCTCCGTTTGGGGAGAACATGCATACAATCCCACATGTGAGATTACAAAAGAAGTGTGGCGCGGAGGTAAACTAAGACCTCTATTAACAAAATCACACTCAGTAGAAACTAATTCAGAACTACAAACTGAAATAATAGCTTTGAAAATGGCGCTAGATAATGCGGATCGCGAATTCCCGACACTTATAGTGTCAGATTCATATTACTGCGTCAAATCATATAACAGCGATTTGCAGACATGGATTCAGAACGGTTATAAAGATGACACAGATGCACCAATAAAGCAGAGACTGCTCTGGGAACAAGTAGCTCTTTTGAAAAAAGAACTACCAAAGACTCACGTGACTCACTCACTGAGTCATCAGCGTGATGGCGTTCACGTTGTAGGGAATTCATTGGCTGAAGCAGCCGCAGCGGCAGCCACTAAACTGGCTCCCGTAGATCGAAAAAAGCGTGCATTAAAGTACATTGACGGCGAAACATTGCTGGCAGTGAAAACGTCATCAAAAGGCGACTGCTCAGCGTTACCGATCAACTATCCACTCAATTACACATACATCATAGATGCAAACTCCGTTCCTTTTGCTCGAATCCCTGGAGTGGGGGATAGAGTGATTCCAAACATGGACAGGAGACACTTGTTAATCGCAGACGCACATATGGGCGAGGGTCTCAGACACCTTAAATTAAAAGATTCTCTGGAAGAATTACAATCACGGTACTGGTGGCCAGGCATGAGCCTGCACTACACCATGTTTGTAAAAAACTGCCCAAACTGCAACAGAGATCGCAGAGGGGAGAGAAGCAGTTTAATACCTCATCGAATCAAGGCAGATAATATTACCAGCAAAAAGAATGGCTTGCGATTAACATACACAGGCTAGTTCCACTTATAATGTAGATCCACAGCACTCGGCTGACGTCCGGACTGTTATACAAGATTTGCGAGTCTAAATGGCATATACGCTAAGAGCATGCTACGTTCGACCATTTCTTTCACTCAGGCAATCCAGCCTGGGGGGGAAACATGGCCAAATGAGCACAGCCCAGCGGGAATCTTCTCACTTCCTTCCTGAGGGTATGGGATGGTGTAAAGAAAAAACCAAGGCAGAAAGCAATCTATAATGGAAAGGATATTAGGTTCGGGAGCTGGGTGGGTCAAACATCTAATAAGTGTCCAACGTAGTCTAAATAACTTGCCAAGAAATTCTCTGAAGGGATTCAGTCCGTACGAATTATTATTCGGAACTAGGATGTTGATCTCTGACCTTGATAGTCAGACTTCAGTGGTAATAGAAAAAACCTTTGATGTCAAAGACCGTTTGGCTATTTTGCAGGACTTAAACAAAACAAGAAAAGACCTGAGCAACATACAGTTGAAACAACAGCCAACGACCACTGAAGAATCACCACCTGTCCCAGCAAGACCTGTCTGGATTCCAAAAGTCGGGGATCTAGTCAGGGAAAAGATCGCGGTAAAGGAGGAATTTGGGCCTTCTTACAGAAAAGCAGTTCCTGTCTTGTCTGTCAACGGGACAAGATCAGTTGTACTACCGCCACTTGCTGGAAAAAAGGAGAACCGAGTTGTATCCATCGACCTGGTAAAACCACAACATGTGGCCGATAACAAACAGTAGGCCAAGTGGACTCCCAATAAGTAGCAGAACACCAAGGTGTGCTACCAGTACAGAGGTCCTATCAAAGAGGCTCATCACATTCGAAACGCCTACAGAAGAACAACAAGGACTATGCAACAATGCAATAGAACTAAGACCTCTGAAAACCCAAATAAAAACATTTAGCAGAGACACACCAATCTATACTGAAGTACCCAGTGAAAATGCAAAAAACAAAAATCCTGAACCAATTGGAACAATTGACAGAACTGCATCCGGTTACTTCATCAACTTCGATGATTCCTCTGACGGCTTCAGTGAATCAAAGACACAGCCATCATCAAAATCCTTTAAAGACAAAGCGAAGGAACTTTTGAAACAACTGAAAGAAACATATCTGGTTTCTCCATGGATTGAATTTTGGGTGGGTTTTGGTGCATTTATCCTCATACTTTGGCTCATCATGGTATTTACTTTGGGACGCTTCATTGAGGGAAAATATGCTAAAATGGACACAGCAAGTCAGAACATCAACTTGGTCCTCAAACCACACACATCTTCACACATCGAGAAAAGAGAACTTTCTTCAGAACTTTCTTCAGCCAACTTCACAGCAATTCCGATACCTGGTGGGGTAGCCTGGGACAACACTGACTATGAAATTTCTGGTCCGGTCGAGATCCTGAAATATCCACACCAAATCAAGATCTCCTTGAGTGACTTTGCAAAACCAAACTCATTTGCTGATGATTGGGACTTTGAAAGTATAAACAATATGATGTCTGACTTAGTAATGTCTGCTAAATTTACAAAACATGATTATTTGCAAGGTTCTACAAATTATGATAGTATGTATTGCTATAACCATTATGGTAACCATTTCTTGCATAAATCGGCACAACCTAGAAATGTTTTAAATTATAATCAATAGGAACATTGTGCTACACCTCCAAAAGGGAGCTCTAGAACCGTTTATGACAAATATTCATATTTTTCAGGTTTTAACATAACTAATGCTGAAACATTTTATTACAAATTGTCAAACAAGACAGGGATGAAAACCGTGATAACCAACACAAAATTGATATATTCAGATTCATTCTTTGAAAAAATGAATACTTTTGGATTTGATTATTGGGACAAAAATTTTGATTTGAAAAGTGTTTGGGGTACAAAAGAATGGCAAGTACAGGGTTTAGAAGCTTTGTTTAGAGCCTGCATGATCCCAGAACAAATGATATTTTTAAATGACACTGTTCAACAAACCACCTGTCTTGGCTTAGCCAAAATCAAAGATTTAAATAACCCGTCTATTCCAAAGCCAACAATGTTTAGCAATAACTCTGATACAGATGAAGAAATAGACATAAACCATATACTTAACCAAAACAGAACACATCCTGATTGGAAACAATGGTTAATCTGGCCCACAGATACAAATCACTGTCAAGATAGATTCCTGAATAAAACACAGGGTTTCAAAATGACCAGGCCAGACCCTAGATATCCTCAAAGACATCACCCAGGGATAATAACAACCTACAGTGTGGGCAAATTATGCCTTCAATGGCTACAGACTTCCACACTGCCTGAAATTAAGCAACACCTAACTTTACTTACTGATGGTGCTGACTTGCGTGATTTCATACTGGGACCACGCAAACAGCGTCAAAAGCGTTTCATAGCGGCCTCTGTATATGCAGCATACAATGAGGCCTGGAAGGTTACTCAAATTGAAACAGCAGAGAGAATACGTGAAATTGATCGTATTAATTTGGAAAAATCACTTTCTGTAGTGGAAATTGGGAAAGAGGTACCTTAAAACAACTTGGAACCTGCCCTATTCACATGCATGTGTCAGTAACAAAGGACAGAAAGTGTTTCTTAGTGGCAACAATTGTGCGATGTCACTAAGCGGCACGCTTCTGTGTAACGGTATTAGTTTGCACGGAGCCTGTGAAGGGAATTCATACAACCTTTCATGTCACCAGCAAGGCGCACCTGCAACTGAAATAGAACCATTCTTTCAAAGACTCTATAATGGGAGTTACATTCTTATTGTAGACCGCCGATGTTGTAGTCTTATGCCCGGGACTCCTTATCTCGTCACTACGACGGCGAAGGTCAAGTGCTGTGGACGTTCTTTGTTCCCCAGCTCCTTTCCAGACAGGGAGGCGAGGGCATGGCCCAGTTTGAAAATTACTTCTATTCGAATAGATACTTTAAGCAGAATGAAAACAGTGCTTCTTCAGACGCCTACAAGGCTCACGTCATCAAAAGAAACGTATGATCTACAAGTCGCAAGGACGACTGCAGAGATACATACATTATTATCAACTAATTCCCCCGTACATTTCGCGGAAATCCTGAGCGAAATCTTAAATATTTCTGATACCACTGGGGTCTCAAAGGTATTTAAGACAGTATTTTCTATGGCATTAACACCATTCAAAGCCATACTGGGTATTTTTCCAGATTTCGTCCATTCGATTTTTGGCGGACTTCCCCTGATCCTGGGACTAATTGCAGGAATCCTATTCCTAGTCCTTATTTTTCGTTATGGCAACCCATGTCACAGATCAAACTCTCGCGACAATGGAAGATACGATCCTAGCCATTGGATACCGGGACCGGATATCAAAAATCCTGGGACTCTCCCGGCTTAGAGACCTAAACATGACTTGGTTTCTATCATTTCGACCAATGTGGCAAAGGTGTGTTTTACCTGTACTAAGGTGTCTGCTATGCGGAGAAGAATGCGTGTTAGACACCTGTCTGACGCTACAATCGGATGCGCCAGTGGATGCAGATACACTGTTGGTTCCTACCAAGGTTCACGCACTGTGCTGCCCTCAAAGGCTGCCAATCCTGATGACGGCATTCCTGGAATCTTCACCACTACGATTGAAGGGTAGTGAAGTTCAAGATGAAAGCAACATCGAACAGGTACGACCTTCTGTCAGCAATGCAAATCAGAATGTCAATGGAGACAATCATGCGCACGAATGCATGGTTACCCCTATTTCCGACTTAGAGGAACTTTCCCATGAAGCTGTTGACAGTTTTTTCGAAAGCCTGAATGATATGATGTTCTCTCCAGAACAGAAATAGAGACTTTTGAGTAAACTCGCACACGGCGTTCCCTGAATTCGGCCTTCAACTTTAAAAATAAAGTCACATGAACAATTACAATCCAGTTCACGGACAGCAACTTTTTTCAGCAAGCCCTTAAAATATTTTTCTATATATTTTTTCCCCGGGACACTGATCTTCTGCTTAAAGTAAGAAACTATTCCTAGAGAACTAAGATTTCTATTTTTAGATACTTTATAGACTTTAGCTGCCCGCTGGTATGTTCACAAAATATATTATGTGATGAAATGGTTTCGACTTTTCTTTCTGTATAGCCATATTAAGAGCCATTTCATGTGTATTTCTCATATACCAACAAGCAATAATGCATAAAATGCGTGTTTACTTTTGCATTTAATTCATAGCTTAAGTGCATACAATATATATGACTGCAATTTCAGTATATTTGAAAATTTCGAAATGCATTTATGTATTTTGGGGAGGTAAGGTATACACTATGCTCTTTAGTATGTTGTACTATGTTATACTATGCATAGATTAGTAGATATGACCATAGTTAGCGTGGAGTGGGTGTCGTGTATTTCTATAGGTTCTGAATCGATCCCCCTATTCCTGACCCTATTCTGGTTAAACTAACTAGCTAGTTAACTAACAATCAGCCCATGAGGCAAGAAAGCCCCCATGATGCAGATACCGTTATCTGACGCAGTCACACTACGGCACAGGAACGTGTTATCTGATTAGGTCATAACGCTTGAGATCTAATTAGACAAGCGACATTCCTCCAGCCCCTGATAAGGCATACGACGTTCTCATAACAAATCAAACCTATGACAACCTGGACAATCCGTGCGGCCATTGTTTTGATTTCACAGAGAACTTTTGCAAAAGAATGTGCTAACGAGCAAGTCGTATGACATCTTTATTGACGTACCTATGTCCATCCTTACGTCAATCCCGGCACCTTTAAGGTATAAATATTGCCGACCTTGCCCTATGCAAACACACGCGTGGTGACAAGACGGAGCAGCCATACTTGCCGAAGCCGAGAGCAGAAGCAGACCCCGCAGGCAACAGCCCCGCCTTCCTGACGCGCTGAGAGACGCGCTGCTATCTCAAGCCGAGAGACCCAGCACCGGCGCTTCCGGGTAGCCCTCGCAGGCAGCCTGGAATATCGAGAGCAGAGAAAGAGATACCATTCCTCATCCATCCTAAATTCCAGGTACAGAACTGAATAACCCCTCCTAGAGAATTCTTTAGTTATTCACTTGGCAAAAACAAACTTAACTTAAACTGTAACTTTCTATTCCCGCCCACGCATTAGACTTAGGTCAGGTACACGGGGTAGGCGTATTTAGAAACACCAGTTGAGTACGTTTAGTCAAATGTATATGTGTATGTAAATATATTTTAATCATTTTAAAACATCATATGGCTCAGAAACCATATCAATGTTTTTACAGTATTATTTTATACTATTGCTTTTAATGTATGCACTTTACTTAACTATAAGTATTGCAATAATATCGATCCATTTCTCTTGTACGAGAAAAGAGACTGATCAATAAATAACACCTTTTTATTGAACACGCCCGTCTCTTCCTTTTCTCTACATTCTGATGAGACTAAGAATGCACGTACTGACTGAGTAAAATAATTGCCTTGTGCTCACACGACTCTTGAGATTGACTCTTGATTAGGGGAGAGCAAAGTTGTCATGTTTTATGGTTGTCAGAAACTAAATCCCTTCTTGTCTAATCAGGGGAGGTAATTCTCTCTTGAACATTCGAGAAAGTTTCTAGCGAACTCTGAGCTTAGCTGGCAAACCCAAAAATTAAGTCTAGTATCGACAGTAGTAGACCTAGTTAACGTCTGGTCTAGGCCTTTACTGCTGTAGGTACTATTCCAATGCGCAGAGCCTATTGGGAAAATAGGAGCTACACTACAGTAGTACTGGTGGTCGTGGTACTGGTAGTACTGGTGGTGGTGGTAGTGGTAGTACTGGTGGCTGTAGTACTGGTAGTACTGGTGGTGGATGGTGGTACTGGTAGTGGTAGTACTGGTGGTGGTGGTACTGGTAGTACTGGTGGTGGTAGTACTGGTGGTGGTGGTAGTGGTACTGGTAGTACTGGTAGTGGTAGTACTGGTAGTGGTAGTACTGGTGGTGGTGGTGGTAGTAGTGGTGGTGGTAGTGGTAGTACTGGTGGCTGTAGTAGTGGTAGTACTGGTGGCTGTAGTAGTGGTAGTACTGGTGGTGGTAGTACTGGTGGTGGTAGTACTGGTGGTGGTGGTACTGGTAGTGGTAGTACTGGTGGTCATGGTACAGGTAGTACTGGTGGTGGTGGTAGTGGTAGTACTGGTGGCTGTAGTACTGGTGGTGGTGGTGGTACTGGTAGTATTGGTGGTGGTAGTACTGGTGGTAGTGGTACTGGTAGTACTGGTAGTGGTAGTACTGGTAGTGCTAGTACTGGCAGTGGTAGTACTGGTGGTGGTGGTGGTAGTAGTGGTGGTGGTAGTGGTAGTACTGGTGGCTGTAGTAGTGGTAGTACTGGTGGTGGTAGTATTGGTAGTGGTAGTACTGGTGGTGGTGGTACTGGTGGTGGTAGTACTGGTGGTTGTGGTACTGGTAGTGGTAGTACTGGTAGTGGTAGTACTGGTGGTCGTGGTACTGGTAGTACTGGTGGTGGTGGTAGTGGTAGTACTGGTAGCTGTAGTACTGGTAGTACTGGTGGTGGTGGTGGTACTGGTAGTGGTAGTACTGGTGGTGGTGGTGGTACTGGTAGTACTGGTGGTGGTAGTACTGGTGGTGGTGGTAGTGGTACTGGTAGTACTGGTAGTGGTAGTACTGGTGGTGGTGGTACTGGTAGTACTGGTGGTGGTGGTAGTACTGGTGGTGGTGTTGGTACTGGTGGTGGTGGTACTGGTAGTACTGGTGGTGGTAGTACTGGTGGTGGTGGTACTGGTACTGGTGGTGGTGGTAGTGGTACTGGTAGTACTGGTAGTGGTAGTACTGGTAGTGGTAGTACTGGTGGTGGTGGTACTGGTAGTACTGGTGGTGGTGGTAGTACTGGTGGTGGTGGTAGTGGTAGTACTGGTGGCTGTAGTAGTGGTAGTACTGGTGGCTGTAGTAGTGGTAGTACTGGTGGTGGTAGTACTGGTGGTGGTAGTACTGGTAGTACTGGTGGTGGTAGTACTGGTAGTACTGGTGGTGGTGGTGGTGGTACTGGTAGTGGTAGTACTGGTGGTGGTGGTACTGGTAGTGGTAGTACTGGTGGTGGTGGTACTGGTAGTACTGGTGGTGGTGGTACTGGTAGTGGTAGTACTGGTGGTGGTGGTACTGGTAGTGGTAGTACTGGTGGTGGTAGTGGTAGTACTGGTGGTCGTGGTACTGGCAGTGCTGGTGGTGGTGGTAGTTGTAGTACTGGTGGCTGTAGTACTGGTAGTATTGGTGGTGGTGGTGGTACTGGTAGTACTGGTGGTGGTGGTACTGGTAGTACTGGTGGTGGTAGTACTGGTGGTGGTGGTAGTGGTACTGGTAGTACTAGTACTGGTAGTGCTAGTACTGGTAGTGGTAGTACTGGTGGTTGTAGTAGTGTTGGTGGTAGTGGTAGTACTGGTGGCTGTAGTAGTGGTAGTACTGGTGGCTGTAGTAGTGGTAGTACTAGTGGTGGCAGTACTGGTGGTGGTAGTACTGGTGGTGGTAGTACTGGTAGTACTGGTGGTGGTGGTGGTACTGGTAGTGGTAGTACTGGTGGGGGTGGTACTGGTAGTGGTAGTACTGGTGGTGGTGGTACTGGTAGTATTGGTGGTGGTGGTACTGGTAGTGGTAGTACTGGAGGTGGTGGTACTGGTGGTGGTAGTACTGGTGGTGGTAGTACTGGTGGTCGTGGTACTGGTAGTACTGGTGGTGGTGGTAGTGGTAGTACTGGTAGCTGTAGTACTGGTAGTACTGGTGGTGGTGGTGGTACTGGTAGTGGTAGTACTGGTGGTGGTGGTGGTACTGGTAGTACTGGTGGTGGTAGTACTGGTGGTGGTGGTAGTGGTACTGGTAGTGGTAGTACTGGTAGTGGTAGTACTGGTGGTGGTGGTACTGGTAGTACTGGTGGTGGTGGTAGTACTGGTGGTGGTGTTGGTACTGGTGGTGGTGGTACTGGTAGTACTGGTGGTGGTAGTACTGGTGGTGGTGGTACTGGTGGTGGTGGTAGTGGTACTGGTAGTACTGGTAGTGGTAGTACTGGTAGTGGTAGTACTGGTGGTGGTGGTACTGGTGGTGGTAGTACTGAGTGGTAGTACTGGTGGTGGTAGTACTGGTGGTGGTAGTACTGGTAGTGGTGGTACTGGTGGTGGTGGTACTGGTAGTGGTAGTACTGGTGGTAGTGGTGGTACTGGTGGTGGTGGTGGTACTGGTGGTGGTAGTACTGGTAGTGGTAGTATTGGTAGTGGTAGTACTGGTGGTGGTGGTACTGGTGGTGGTAGTACTGGTGGTGGTGGTACTGGTAGTGGTAGTACTGGTAGTGGTAGTACTGGTGGTCATGGTACTGGTAGTACTGGTGGTGGTGGTAGTGGTAGTACTGGTAGCTGTAGTACTGGTGGTGGTGGTGGTACTGGTAGTGGTAGTACTGGTGGTGGTGGTGGTACTGGTAGTACTGGTGGTGGTAGTACTGGTGGTGGTGGTAGTGGTACTGGTAGTGGTAGTACTGGTAGTGGTAGTACTGGTGGTGGTGGTACTGGTAGTACTGGTGGTGGTGGTAGTACTGGTGGTGGTGTTGGTACTGGTGGTGGTGGTACTGGTAGTACTGGTGGTGGTAGTACTGGTGGTGGTGGTACTGGTACTGGTGGTGGTGGTAGTGGTACTGGTAGTACTGGTAGTGGTAGTACTGGTAGTGGTAGTACTGGTGGTGGTGGTACTGGTAGTACTGGTGGTGGTGGTAGTACTGGTGGTGGTGGTAGTGGTAGTACTGGTGGCTGTAGTAGTGGTAGTACTGGTGGCTGTAGTAGTGGTAGTACTGGTGGTGGTAGTACTGGTGGTGGTAGTACTGGTAGTACTGGTGGTGGTAGTACTGGTAGTACTGGTGGTGGTGGTGGTGGTACTGGTAGTGGTAGTACTGGTGGTGGTGGTACTGGTAGTGGTAGTACTGGTGGTGGTGGTACTGGTAGTACTGGTGGTGGTGGTACTGGTAGTGGTAGTACTGGTGGTGGTGGTACTGGTAGTGGTAGTACTGGTGGTGGTAGTGGTAGTACTGGTGGTCGTGGTACTGGTAGTGCTGGTGGTGGTGGTAGTTGTAGTACTGGTGGCTGTAGTACTGGTAGTATTGGTGGTGGTGGTGGTACTGGTAGTACTGGTGGTGGTGGTACTGGTAGTACTGGTGGTGGTAGTACTGGTGGTGGTGGTAGTGGTACTGGTAGTACTAGTACTGGTAGTGCTAGTACTGGTAGTGGTAGTACTGGTGGTTGTAGTAGTGTTGGTGGTAGTGGTAGTACTGGTGGCTGTAGTAGTGGTAGTACTGGTGGCTGTAGTAGTGGTAGTACTAGTGGTGGCAGTACTGGTGGTGGTAGTACTGGTGGTGGTAGTACTGGTAGTACTGGTGGTGGTGGTGGTACTGGTAGTGGTAGTACTGGTGGGGGTGGTACTGGTAGTGGTAGTACTGGTGGTGGTGGTACTGGTAGTATTGGTGGTGGTGATACTGGTAGTGGTAGTACTGGTGGTGGTGGTACTGGTGGTGGTAGTACTGGTGGTGGTAGTACTGGTGGTGGTAGTACTGGTAGTGGTGGTACTGGTGGTGGTACTGGTAGTGGTAGTACTGGTGGTGGTAGTACTGGTGGTGGTAGTACTGGTAGTGGTGGTACTGGTGGTGGTACTGGTAGTGGTAGTACCGGTGGTAGTGGTGGTACTGGTGGTGGTGGTACTGGTGGTGGTAGTACTGGTAGTGGTAGTATTGGTAGTGGTAGTACTGGTGGTGGTGGTACTGGTGGTGGTAGTACTGGTGGTGGTGGTACTGGTAGTGGTAGTACTGGTAGTGGTAGTACTGGTGGTCGTGGTACTGGTAGTACTGGTGGTGGTGGTAGTACTGGTGGCTGTAGTACTGGTGGTGGTGGTGGTACTGGTAGTGGTAGTACTGGTGGTGGTGGTGGTGGTACTGGTAGTACTGGTGGTAGTAGTACTGGTGGTGGTGGTAGTGGTACTGGTAGTACTGGTAGTGGTAGTACTGGTGGTGGTGGTACTGGTAGTACTGGTGGTGGTGGTAGTTCTGTTGGTGGTGGTACTGGTGGTGGTGGTGGTACTGGTTGTATTGGTGGTGGTAGTACTGGTGGTGGTGGTACTGGTACTGGTGGTGGTGGTAGTGGTACTGGTAGTACTGGTGGTGGTAGTACTGGTAGTGGTAGTACTGGTAGTGGTCGTACTGGTGGTGGTAGTGGTAGTACTGGTGGTGGTGGTGGTACTGGTAGTACTGGTGGTGGTAGTACTGGTGGTGGTGGTAGTGGTACTGGTAGTGGTAGTACTGGTAGTGGTAGTACTGGTGGTGGTGGTACTGGTAGTACTGGTGGTGGTGGTAGTACTGGTGGTGGCAGTAGTACTGGTGGTGGTGGTGGTACTGGTAGTACTGGTGGTGGTAGTACTGGTGGTGGTGGTACTGGTACTGGTGGTGGTGGTAGTGGTACTGGTAGTACTGGTAGTGGTAGTACTGGTAGTGGTAGTACTTGTAGTGGTAGTACTGGTGGTGGTAGTACTTGTAGTGGTAGTACTGGTGGTGGTGGTACTGGTAGTACTGGTGGTGGTGGTAGTACTGGTGGTGGTGGTAGTGGTAGTACTGGTGGCTGTAGTAGTGGTAGTACTGGTGGTGGTAGTACTGGTAGTACTGGTGGTGGTGGTACTGGTAGTGGTAGTACTGGTGGTGGTGGTACTGGTAGTGGTAGTACTGGTGGTGGTGGTACTGGTAGTACTGGTGGTGGTGGTACTGGTAGTGGTAGTACTGGTGGTGGTGGTACTGGTAGTGGTAGTACTGGTGGTCGTGGTACTGGTAGTACTGGTGGTGGTGGTAGTGGTAGTACTGGTGGCTGTAGTACTGGTAGTATTGGTGGTGGTGGTGGTACTGGTAGTACTGGTGGTGGTAGTACTGGTGGTGGTGGTAGTGGTACTGGTAGTGGTAGTACTGGTAGTGCTAGTACTGGTAGTGGTAGTACTGGTGGCTGTAGTAGTGGTAGTACTGGTGGCTGTAGTAGTGGTAGTACTGGTGGTGGTAGTACTGGTGGTGGTAGTACTGGTGGTGGTAGTACTGGTAGTACTGGTGGTGGTGGTGGTGGTACTGGTAGTGGTAGTACTGGTGGTGGTGGTACTGGTAGTACTGGTGGTGGTGGTACTGGTAGTGGTAGTACTGGAGGTGGTGGTACTGGTGGTGGTAGTACTGGTGGTAGTAGTACTGGTGGTGGTAGTACTGGTAGTGGTGGTACTGGTGGTGGTGGTAGTGGTAGTACTGGTGGTAGTGGTGGTACTGGTGGTGGTGGTACAGGTGGTGGTGGTACTGGTGGTGGTAGTACTGGTAGTGGTAGTATTGGTAGTGGTAGTAGTGGTGGTGGTGGTGGTGGTGGTACTGATGGTGGTAGTACTGGTGGTGGTGGTACTGGTAGTGGTAGTACTGGTAGTGGTAGTACTGGTGGTCGTGGTACTGGTAGTACTGGTGGTGGTGGTAGTGGTAGTACTGGTGGCTGTAGTACTGGTAGTACTGGTGGTGGTGGTGGTACTGGTGGTACTGGTAGTACTGGTAGTACTGGTGGTGGTAGTACTGGTGGTGACGGTAGTGGTACTGGTAGTACTGGTAGTGGTAATACTGGTAGTGGTAGTACTGGTGGTGGTGGTACTGGTAGTACTCGTGGTGGTGGTAGTACTGGTGGTGGTAGTACTGGTGGTGGTACTGGTACTGGTGGTAGTAGTTCTGGTAGTGGTAATACTGGTAGTGGTAGTACTGGCAGTGGTAGTACTGGTGGTGGTGGTACTGGTAGTACTGGTGGTGGTGGTAGTACTGGTGGTGGTGGTGGTAGTGGTAGTACTGGTGGCTATAGTAGTGGTAGTACTGGTGGCTGTAGTAGTGGTAGTACTGGTGGTAGTACTGGTGGTGGTAGTACTGGTAGTACTGGTGGTGGTAGTACTGGTAGTACTGGTGGTGGTGGTTGTGGTACTGGTAGTGGTAGTACTGGTGGTGGTGGTACTGGTGGTGGTAGTACTGGTGGTGGTGGTACTGGTAGTGGTAGTACTGGTAGTGGTAGTACTGGTGGTCGTGGTACTGGTAGTACTGGTGGTGGTGGTAGTGGTAGTACTGGTGGCTGTAGTACTGGTAGTACTAGTGGTGGTGGTGGTACTGGTAGTGGTAGTACTGGTGGTGGTGGTACTGGTAGTACTGGTGGTGGTAGTACTGGTGGTGGTGGTAGTGGTACTGGTAGTACTGGTAGTGGTAGTACTGGTAGTGGTAGTACTGGTGGAGGTGGTACTGGTAGTACTGGTGGTGGTGGTAGTACTGGTGGTGGTGGTAGTACTGTTAGTACTGGTGGTGGTAGTACTGGTGGTACTGGTACTGGTGGTGGTGGTAGTGGTACTGGTAGTGGTAGTACTGGTAGTGGTAGTACTGGTGGTGGTGGTACTGGTAGTACTGGTGGTGGTGGTAGTACTGGTGGTAGTGGTAGTACTGGTGGCTGTAGTACTGGTAGTACTGGTGGTGGTGGTGGTACTGGTGGTGGTGGTGGTACTGGTGGTGGTAGTACTGGTGGTGACGGTAGTGGTACTGGTAGTACTGGTAGTGGTAGTACTGGTAGTGGTAGTACTGGTGGTGGTGGTACTGGTAGTACTCGTGGTGGTGGTAGTACTGGTGGTGGTAGTACTGGTGGTGGTGGTACTGGTACTGGTGGTAGTAGTTCTGGTAGTGGTAATACTGGTAGTGGTAGTACTGGCAGTGGTAGTACTGGTGGTGGTGGTACTGGTAGTACTGGTGGTGGTGGTAGTACTGGTGGTGGTGGTGGTAGTGGTAGTACTGGTGGCTGTAGTAGTGGTAGTACTGGTGGCTGTAGTAGTGGTAGTACTGGTGGTAGTACTGGTGGTGGTAGTACTGGTAGTACTGGTGGTGGTAGTACTGGTAGTACTGGTGGTGGTGGTTGTGGTACTGGTAGTGGTAGTACTGGTGGTGGTGGTACTGGTGGTGGTAGTACTGGTGGTGGTGGTACTGGTAGTGGTAGTACTGGTAGTGGTAGTACTGGTTGTCGTGGTACTGGTAGTACTGGTGGTGGTAGTGGTAGTACTGGTGGCTGTAGTACTGGTAGTACTGGTGGTGGTGGTGGTACTGGTAGTACTGGTGGTGGTAGTACTGGTGGTGGTGGTAGTGGTACTGGTAGTACTGGTAGTGGTAGTACTGGTAGTGGTAGTACTTGTGGTGGTGGTACTGGTAGTACTGGTGGTGGTGGTAGTACTGGTGGTGGTGGTAGTACTGTTAGTACTGGTGGTGATAGTACTGGTGGTACTGGTACTGGTGGTGGTGGTAGTGGTACTGGTAGTGGTAGTACTGGTAGTGGTAGTACTGGTGGTGGTGGTACTGGTAGTACTGGTGGTGGTGGTAGTACTGGTGGTGGTGGTAGTGGTAGTACTGGTGGCTGTAGTAGTGGTAGTACTGGTGGCTGTAGTAGTGGGAGTACTGGTGGTGGTAGTACTGGTGGTGGTAGTACTGGTAGTACTGGTGGTGGTAGTACTGGTAGTACTGGTGGTGGTGGTAGTGGTAGTACTGGTGGTGGTGGTACTGGTAGTGGTAGTACTGGTGGTGGTGGTACTGGTAGTACTGGTGGTGGTGGTACTAGTAGTGGTAGTACTGGAGGTGGTGGTACTGGTGGTGCTAGTACTGGTGGTGGTAGTACTGGTGGTGGTAGTACTGGTGGTGGTAGTACTGGTGGTGGTGGTACTGGTGGTGGTGGTACTGGTGGTGGTAGTACTGGTGGTGGTAGTACTGGTAGTACTGGTGGTGGTGGTGGTGGTACTGGTAGTGGTAAGACTAGTGGTGGTGGTACTGGTAGTACTGGTGGTCGTAGTACTGGTGGTGGTGGTAGTGGTAGTACTGGTGGCTGTAGTACTGGTAGTACTGGTGGTGGATGGTGGTACTGGTAGTGGTAGTACTGGTGGTGGTGGTACTGGTAGTACTGGTGGTGGTAGTACTGGTGGTGGTGGTAGTGGTACTGGTAGTACTGGTAGTGGTAGTACTGGTGGTGGTGGTGGTAGTAGTGGTGGTGGTAGTGGTAGTACTGGTGGATGTAGTAGTGGTAGTACTGGTGGCTGTAGTAGTGGTAGTACTGGTGGTGGTAGTACTGGTAGTACTGGTGGTGGTAGTACTGGTAGTACTGGTGGTGGTGGTGGTGGTACTGGTACTGGTAGTACTGGTGGTGGTGGTACTGGTAGTGGTAGTACTGGTGGTGGTGGTGGTGGTACTGGTAGTGGTAGTACTGGAGGTGGTGGTACTGGTGGTGGTAGTATTGGTGGTGATGGTGGTACTGGTGGTGGTATTGGTAGTATTGGTGGTGGTATTGGTAGTGTTGTTGGTGGTGGTGGTACTGGTAGTACTGGTGGTGGTGGTACTGGTAGTATTGGTGGTGGTGGTACTGGTAGTGGTAGTACTGGAGATGGTGGTACTGGTGGTGGTAGTACTGGTGGTGGTAGTACTGGTGGTGGTAGTACTGGTGGTGGTGGTACTGGTGGTGGTGGTACTGGTAGTGGTAGTACTGGTTGTAGTGGTGGTACTGGTGGTGGTGGTACTGGTGGTGGTGGTACTGGTAGTGGTAGTATTGGTAGTGGTAGTACTGGTGGTGGTGGTAGTACTGGTGGTGGTGGTACTGGTAGTGGTAGTACTGGTACTGGTAGTGGTAGTACTGGTGGTCGTGGTACTGGTAGTACTGGTGGTGGTGGTAGTGGTAGTACTGGTGGCTGTAGTACTGGTAGTACTGGTGGTGGTGGTGGTACTGGTAGTACTGGTGGTGGTGGTGGTACTGGTAGTACTGGTGGTGGTAGTACTGGTGGTGGTGGTAGTGGTACTGGTAGTGGTAGTACTGGTAGTACTGGTGGTGGTGGTGATAGTACTAGTGGTGGTGGTGGTAGTACTGGTGGTGGTGGTAGTACTGGTGGTGGTACTGGTAGTACTGGTGGTGGTAGTACTGGTGGTGGTGGTACTGGTACGGATGGTGGTGGTAGTGGTAGTGGTAGGACTGGTAGTGGTAGTACTGGTAGTGGTAGTACTGGTGGTGGTGGTACTGGTAGTACTGGTGGTGGGGGTAGTACTGGTGGTGGTGGTAGTGGTAGTACTGGTGGCTGTAGTAGTGGTAGTACTGGTGGCTGTAGTAGTGGTAGTACTGGTGGTGGTAGTACTGGTGGTGGTAGTACTGGTAGTACTGGTGGTGGTAGTACTGGTAGTACTGGTGGTGGTGGTGGTGGTACTGGTAGTGGTAGTACTGGTGGTGGTGGTACTGGTAGTGGTAGTACTGGTGGTGGTGGTACTGGTAGTACTGGTGGTGGTGGTACTGGTAGTGGTGGTACTGGTAGTATTGGTGATGGTGGTACTGGTAGTGGTAGTGGTAGTATTGGTGGTGGTGGTACTGGTAGTGGTAGTACTGGTGGTGGTGGTACTGATAGTGGCAGTATTGGTGGTGGTGGTGGTACTGGTAGTGGTAGTATTAGTGGTAGTGGTGGTACTGGTGGTGGTGGTACTGGTGGTGGTAGTACTGGTAGTGGTAGTATTGGTAGTGGTGGTACTGGTGGTGGTGGTACTGGTGGTGGTGGTACTGGTGGTGGTAGTACTGGTGGTGGTGGTAGTGGTAGTACTGGTGGCTGTAGTACTGGTAGTACTGGTGGTGGTGGTACTGGTAGTGGTAGTACTGGTGGTGGTGGTGGTACTGGTAGCTGGTGGTGGTAGTACTGGTGGTGGTGGTAGTGGTACTGGTAGTACTGGTAGTGGTAGTACTGGTAGTGGTAGTACTGGTAGTGGTAGTACTGGTGGTGGTGGAACTGGTAGTACTGGTGGTGGTGGTAGTACTGGTGGCTGTAGTAGTGGTAGTACTGGTGGCTGTAGTAGTGGTAGTACTGGTGGCTGTAGTAGTGGTAGTACTGGTGGTGGTAGTACTGGTAGTACTGGTGGTGGTAGTACTGGTAGTACTGGTGGTGGTGGTGGTACTGGTAGTGGTAGTACTGGTGGTGGTGGTACTGGTAGTGGTAGTACTGGTGGTGGTGGTACTGGTAGTACTGGTGGTGGTGGTACTGGTAGTGGTAGTAGTGGTAGTACTGGAGGTGGTGGTACTGGTGGTGGTAGTACTGGTGGTGGTAGTACTGGTAGTGGTGGTACTGGTGGTGGTAGTACTGGTGGTGGTAGTACTGGTAGTGGTGGTACTGGTGGTGGTGGTACTGGTGGTGGTGGTACTGGTGGTGGTAGTACTGGTAGTGGTAGTATTGGTAGTGGTAGTACTGGTGGTGGTGGTACTGGTGGTGGTAGTACTGGTGGTGGTGGTACTCAGAAGGAAAAAAAAGACGCTGCGAGGCAAAGAGAGAAAGGGACGCGGGACAGATAGAGAAAAGAAGAAACGGGTAAAACAAGACGGAGGGCATTGCTGTGGGGAGGGGGGAGGAGAAATGCGACACAGCGGGCAGGGGAGAGCGGCATGAGGGTGTGAAGCAGCAGGGGCCTGAGACGCGGCCGCCTTTGATGTGGTAATGCGAGGCAGGCAGGCAGGCGGCTGGTGGCATTGTGCACGCGCTTTTTAGGGCTTGCGCTTGCGCAATGACCTAAAAAGCACATGCACTGCAAGAAATCGCCAGTGGAATCGCCAGTTAGGTAAACTCTCGATAAGCCCCTATATATCTCGGTCCCGCTCAATGCGCATGCGCATTGAGATAGGTCGCTCGACCTAAAAGTATCACACAAAAAAATGTTTTGCAATATTTCAGTTTTTAAAACTAGATATAGTTTAAAATAGTCAATCTTAAATATTTTGACCTCTTGCATGCGTCGGTCACGCAGGAGCCGTCCGACCTAAAAGTGCTCATACGTGTTGGATGGCTCCCTTGCGTCCGACCACATGGCAATGGAAATCTCTCTGGTGCACGCACCAGAGTGATTTCCTTTGTATCAAAACAGCCTCACGCGCTGATGTCATTTCACTGAAAACAAAACTGAAATATGCTGATCGGCTCGTTTCAGTTTCACTTCTTACGTGCTCGTATGGCTATCTCAGCCCCCGACCACGTAGGCAGATAGGAGAGGTATCATTGGAAAGGGGAGAATCTACTCTTTCCAATGGTACCTCTTCCTAGTGGATCCCTGCTTGGAGATCGCGGCAGACAGGGGATATCTAAGCAGGGGTCCAGCCTCTAGGTACCAGTGAGGGGGAACTGCCCCTCACTGGGCAAGGGCTTTTGCTCCTCCTTATCTTTCTGGTAATCAGTCTTTCTGCCCCCCCAGGCCCAACGCCAAGAAACCGTCCGGTGAACGCAGCGCTCTAAAAATCCTTTTTACATTACATTACATTACAACGAGGAGCTGCCCTATGATGAAGCATGACACCATTCGGGGTGTGTGAGGGCCCTTGCTCCTTATTGGAGCTATCCCTTTGCAATCATGTATCCACTTACCTAGCACCTGTTCATAACTAACATTCCCTGCCTGTCACCCAGGTTTTCTTGCTGTCCTTTCTCTTCCGCTTCTTTCTTCTTTTTCTTAATAGGAACAGCGTACTCGCTTGTTTTATCAACCGTTACAGTAGTATTAGAAATTGTATTTAGTGTCTAGCCCTGTCATGACACAACCCATTACGAGGAAGCTATGGTTGCCAAGTTAGCAGAAGGCCAACGCTACTTACAGTTGGTATTGGAACAACAAACGAAGATGGCCCAAAAAGAGCGTGAAGCCTCACACACAGCCCTGAAAGAACCAGCAACCCTCCTGATGTCTAATCAGCAGGTACAGGACACGGCTATCATGCGTTTGCTGGATTCCATTTCTAGTGTTTGTGTTCACCCAAATGTACCTGGAACTGTATTGCAGAAGTTCCAGGATGGTGACGAGCCTGACTACTTCTTTGTGAACTTTGAGCGGGTTGTCTCTACCACTGCCTGGCCACAAGAAAGATGGGGCCTGTACATAGCCCCCTTGCTATCGGCTACCAAGCCGCTAATCCTGAGGGAGTGACCTCCTATACAGACATTAAGAAGGCTATCCTGGAGAGATTAGGATGAGACCAGGAGTATTACCAGAGTCGCTTTAGGAAAGAAAAATGGACAGCGGAAGATAACCCTTGAGCCCTGTATTACAGGATAAGAGATATAGGGAACCAATGGCTGTTACCCTCAGCATCCTCCATGGATGATCTCACTGAGAAAGTGGCCTACAGTATGAATGGATTTAACAGTTATGGTTAAAAAATGAAATGTGAGATCTGTACTCAAATGAAATCAGAGCGGGGTAAGCCTTATGATTGTTTACTTCCTTTGCCAACCCCTGTTAAACCATGGGAGCATAACTTTTTGGATTTCATTTTAGGGCTGCCTAAGGATCAAGGGTGCACAACGATACTGGTGGTGATAGACAATCTACCTAATATGGGTCATTTCATCGCGTATAGTCATGCCCCTTTGTCTGTAAAAGTAGCACAGCTGTTATTGGCTAACATTGTTTGTTTAAACAGGCTCCCCCAAGTAATTGCATCAGACAGGGGATCCCAGTTTACCACACAATTCTTGAAGGTGTGGTGCTCTGCCCTGAACATCTCAGCCGCTACCTCCACAAGTTTCCACCCACAAACATATGGTCAAATCGAGAGAATAAATCATACTCTCAACAGTACCTACGGAGTTATGTGGATACTAATACCGAATCATGGGTGGAATGGTTGTGGATAGCAGAGGTGGCCTACAATAGTGTGCAACATAGCACAACTCGATCCACACCATTTTATATAACATGTGGATTTCATCCTCGATTCATACCTTTTGTGCATCCTCAAACCATTGATGAACTTCCAGAGGTGAGGGAGAGAGTGAAATTCATACAAAGAATCGATCGAAACCAGAAAAAAGGCAGTCAAAGCTAAAATCAGGTACAAGAAGTACGCAGATCTCAATCGGAGAAGTGAACCACGATACAGGAAGGGAGATACAGTATGGCTATCTACTAAGAATCTAATAATAATAATCCACATTTGTAAAGCGCACAGTCACCCGTAAGGGTCTCTGGGCGCTGGGAGCCGTCGGGAAGATTAAGCAAGCTATTTCCCAGAGTCACATGGTGCTGGGCTAATCTGCCGCCGGTGCCGGGGACGTCTACGTTTCAGAATATAGAGCATCTTTAACCCACATTATATTGGTCCATGCAGAATACTCTAGGTGATCAACCCTGTTGCTGTAACGCTGGCTTTAACCTAAATACCAGGGAATCCACCTTCCATATTTCATTGTTGAAAAAATCGCTCACCCCGGTAAGGAGGTTACCTGCTCCTGGTTGGGTTGATCAAGAATTGGAGTATGAAGTGCAGAGCATTCTTGACTCCAAATTAAGGGGAAGCAAACTGTGGTACTTGGTTTCCTAGAAAGGGTATGGCCCGGAGGAGAATTCCTGGGAAACTGCTTCTGGGTTTCATGCTCCCAGATGTGTTTGGAGGTTTCATGCCCGTTTCCCTTGGAAGCCTGGCCAGTGACAGCGTTCCCGGGGGGAGAGGGATGTGCTGTCATGAATTACCTTGTGTCTGTAGATTTTAATGCTGTTGCTTCTTCGGTCCAGAACGGGCGAAAATGGGAACGAGCAGTTCCGGGCTACAACTCCCATGAGTCTGTATACCGCTTCCTGTTTCAGGGCAAGAGGAATGGCAAGGATATCCGGCCGTAATCCTTAAAATGCGGATTAATAGATTGGCTCGAGGCAGATTATTCGTTCCTGCGGCTCGAGTGTGACCTGTGCCTGAAGCAGTTCCTGAGGACCTGTATTTGACTGCTCAACGAGGTAACATATTTAGTTGGTGCGTGGGTTGATACTCGTGTACCTTTGGCTCTTGACTTTTGCCTTGCTCATTCCCAGCCTCAACATTCCTTGTGCAGTGGTTTCCCTGGGCTGGTGGCTCATTGTTTCTGTTGTTACTTAACACCTACTAGCAGTGAGCACTAAATACACCTCAGGGAGAGGTTTCTGGTTTCTGAATGGACTCAGAAGAGTCTGTGCTTATTCCCAAACCTCAAGGAGAGGTGTTTTGCTTCCGTTTAGACTCAGAGGAGTCTGTACTTTTTTGTTGATATTGCTGTATAATTGATAATTGTGACCTTGCCTCTTCCTCCAATGCATGGGTGGGAACAACCCTCCAGGTGTTACCTTCATGTGACCTGCTACATGAATTATGGTATGTGACACAGATCAATTGAGGCTCTAATTGTACCATATTTTTTCTGTTGCCATTTAACAGGGAGGGATCTCTGGTGAAGCATCTTCTCTTCCCCTGTGCCGCTAGGCATTTTATACCTTTTGGTATGTACTGGTTCTTCTGTAGATCATACAGTATATAGCGAGACTTATTGAGGGTGCTTTTGTTCATGAGCATTTTTGTGCCTTCTGTGTACTACAGGATTATATCCTTACAGTTTTTAACTGAATTTAAAAAGGACGTATTACAATGCAGCCTGCCTTTATTTTCTTTATAGGTAAATAGAAGTCTTTACTGTAGTGGTTGTAAAGTTAGCTAATGTGTGTATTTCTCTTCTAGGTCTCCTTCCCCGCTGTTCACTTCCCTTCCTTCCCTCACTTGATCCGATCAAGATTCTGTGTTGTTTATTGTGGCAGAATTAAGACGATCAAGAGGTGCACCCTAATTAAGCATCAAATCGACTCTGAGGTATTCGCAGATGACACACGGTATAATCATGGATTCAAGGTGTTCATGGACCACAAACCCATTGTTCACCTGTTCTTTGGAGCGCTCCACCATGGTGTCCTGCACCTAGAGATGGGGTAATAATGCTGCAAAAATACAGTTTAACAGTAGCCTACCAACGAGGAGACCTCAACCATGCTGTCTTATCTTTCTAGTGACCTGGCTATCCATGGCGCAAAAGCGAGTCTGAAGACCAGAGGTCCTGAACAGCATCTCCATCTCATTATTCAATCCACATGGCCCAACACTGTCGCTTGAAGAAATCACACAATCTACAAAATAGAATGACTGCCTGCAGCTGGCCTGTCAAGCTATCAAGGATGGGCCCTTGAAAAACCTTAACGTGCCTTAATATACAGAGGTGTGTAAGGTCAAAACTAAATTCTACCCCTGATGGTTTGGTGTTGATGGCACACGAAATTGCAAATTTGAGTGCACACTAAGAACAAATGACTCAACTGACTCATCGGGGACTTTTGGGCATAGCTAAGACCAAAGTGAGCCTGAGGGAGAAAGTGTTGTTTTCGAATTCGCTCAAGTGAGCACAGTCTAAGTGTGCCCACTATGCCAACTCATACAAGAAGTTGAGGGTTCACCCCAAGACAAATGATGAAAGGTATGAACAACTGTAGGCATTATCTCCGACAAGAGGCAATAGCTGATCATCAACGACTCTTGCACTAAATTCCAAGTAGCAGAATCTGTCTTGTTAGCGGCCCGTGCACTTATTAGGCCCGAGTTGGAGAAAACCCTCAATTGTAGTCTACGGAGTACACATTCCAAAGATGAAGAAAGACAAGGGGCCCCCTTTTCAGGGGAATTAGTTTGAAGCCTGTCTCCAGAAACTGGGGGACCATTTACAGCCCACTGACCCGAGACCAATGGGGAAGTGGACAGGTTCATGTGAACCCTAAACAAAGTAACAAAGTAATCTGTTGAGGTTGAGCAAGAAGAGCATGTAAAGTAGACCATAATCAACTTCCTGCCAATATATCCCAATACTCTTCATTGCACCACGTCAGTGCACCCGCAGTCTTAATGGTCGGAAGACAGATGAAGAGTTCAATTCCCTCTGGACTTCACAAAATAACGTAGCAAAGCAGGCAAAGTGAAAACTCACCAGATGCGAAGTCTGCAAAAGTAGGAGAGCTAAATCCTCTACCACCAGATCAGGGACTATGTTTGGTTATAAGATCGACTCCATGGCTGGAAGTTTGTTTTGCACACCTTTCAAAAAAGCCATTGCACAGTCACTGCTCGAAAGGGCACAATGGTCACCGCCCAGCAAGGCTCAGAACAAGTGACTTTCAACACCGTGCTATTCAAAAGATTAGAGTCGCAGCACATTAGTAAGTCTGTCTCGAAGAACAGCCAAGAGTCGGGTGACAAAGTGACAATGAATAGAACTGGAATCTTCCTTCTTCTTGCAATAAGCCCCCTTGGCTCCCCAGATCCAGATGGAAGATCCAGATACGCCGTGCAGAGCTGACCACAGTAAGGTTCACGAAGAACCAGAACCTTCCCAGAACACCTTATCCAGATGAAGTCAACAGTCCGACCTTCAGCCTCATCCTATGTCATCTCAGAAACTCTGGGACTGTGTGTGTTAAACAGGCAGTTACTCGGAGTTACTCAGCAGACCCTGTTGGGTACAAATCAAATCCAAGTTGAAAGGGATGTTGTGCTCAACTAGGCCCCGTTGCAAGACCGCGCACCCTGAATGCTGGGCACAGCTGAGAGGATAAGCAAATGAAGTCCGACCACTCATGGTCAGTCTAAAATAACACAATAAGGAGTCATTGTTGCCAGGCACGGCAAGGAGGCCTTGAGACCAGGTCCACGCCATGGTCGGAGGCAGCTGGCACAGCTCACAGGTGGGGAGGCGGGTGCAGACGCACAGGGGGGCAATGCAGCATTGTGATTGGTCTGAGCACCGTTAAACGGCACACAGCCAGGGGCTGGAGGGGTGGGCATGTTCTCCATGCAGGCTGTAATGCAGCCTGCATTGGGAACAGGGAAGTGCGCATGACTGGTTTGGGCGGCCCAAGAGGGTGACCAAACAGTCATTGTGGACAGGACTGTTCTACCACTCCTCCCCTGCAGCTCAGCCTCACCCCTTCACACACTGCCGCAGAAGGAGGACAGAATAAAATGATAATAATATTTTGTTATTATCATTTTATTTTTTACTTTCTTTTCTGATCCTGGGAGTGGGGCGACGCTCCTCCGACTTAGCGGAGGACCTGCCACTGGCTATAATGTGCATCACAACAGAAGCTTTCATGTGCTAACACTACCAGCATGTTCTGCAGCTGATATTCTGTTTCTGTAAGAAACGTTGCCTGCAGAGTAAATGATAGTTCGTATGCATTGGTATGTCCCTGTTACAAGCAGATTCCTTGCCTTGTATTCTCCTGTTCCTAGCTCTGTCTGTATACTTTGAGTCCTGTCATTGTTTATGTGCAGATTCCTTGTCCTATATTTTAGTGTTCCTTGATCTGTAAACTACCAGTAATCCTATTGTTTCTTAGGAGCTGGTCAGACTTTTCCTGAGCCTTGGTTCTGCATTCAGTTCTTCTTTCTGATTTCCCTTTGTCCTCCCTTATGTTTATGTTGAAACCTTCGTTATTAATACCAGAGAGTGCCAGTGAGTTGCGATACAAAAGGGGATGATGGACGGAGCGTTTGAACAAATCAAACACTCACCCCCAGTCAACTGATCTGGGTTTAATCCATCACCGTTCTTTAGCCCACTCTGCCACCCCAGTTCAGACATGGCTATATGCAAATCAGTCTGACCCTGTGCCTCATGGGAACAGTCCAGCCCGAATTGCCAAGCCATGTCTTCCCTGGAACAGAAACAAGCATCCTGGGACCGGTTTCAGTGGCAGTAAAAAAAAGTAAAGTCCACATTTGTAAAGCGCACAATCACCCGTAAGGGTCTCTAGGCGCTGGGGGCCGTCGGGAAGATTAAGCGAGCTATTGCCCAGAGTCACATGGTGCTGGGCTAACCTGCCGCCGGAGCCGGGGATCGAACCGTGGTCCCCAGATTCCAGCGTCAGTCGCCCTGGCCGCGGCGCCACACCTCTCCCACACAGTGAGTTCTCAGGCTGAGTGCCGCTCGCACAATATTCCGTCTTCATTTACCTCTTCCATGAGAGCTGCTGGGTATCTTCCAGGACTATTTTAGATGAACTACTCCTTGTCTTCCTGTGATGCCTGTTATTTATAGATAGATAATTTTCCACCAAGCATACAAACTATAAGTTATGATAAGAGTGCTTTTTACCTGAACCGTAATTCTGTAAGAGATGAAGTTGAGCTCTTGAAACCTAATGTTAGAATGTACATCATGTTGAGTACCTGTAATTCAATGGAATTGTATCTAACATGCTCCTTCACCACCCATGAAAAATTTTTGCTGACCCGTTTTAGGTTTAACATCTTTCATCAGCTTTTAATTAGACCCAAGTCGGACATTTTTAAGAAACCAGCAGCTCCCTGTGGCTGCGACGGGAAGTCTCCACAGGATATGCTGCATTTGATATTTTTATGTACATTTTATGAATATCCCCGAAAGCGGTTTCTGGTTACCCTTTTAAAGAAATTAAATTTTAACCAAATTAGACCCGCCCTTATGTACTTACAGTTGCTGCATCCTGATAGTGTTCTTCAGGTGTTAGAATTTTTAAAAATGACCATGAGACTAAGAAATTGTTTGGATGAGTAAATGTGCATCAACTGCAGTTTATGGCACTATCGCACTTTATTTCGTATATTCTGTATTTGGACATTACTTGCACTTTTTATTCTGATTCTGTCAATGCACTCGTTTTTATGATATATTTGAGTTGTATGTAATTTAAGATTGACTTTGTGATCACTGTGATGTTTTATTATGTTTTGTCTATTGTGTGTACTTTTATGGATTGCAATATATCCGAAATAAAGTCAATTTGAATTGAAAATTGAATAAGTTATGATAACTTCACTATTGTTCTACTGCTTTATACTTTCGTATTGCCTTCTTATTGTTTGTTGTACTGTACATGCCTTGTCTTTCTAAATTTGTCTTTCACTGTCAATACCTAGTTCCAGACCAGTCTTTAGATCCCAGTCCGTTCCAACCTGCTCTAGTTTTCAGATTCTGTCCTATACTTATACTTCCAAGCTCTCACGTACTAACTGGTAGAGGCTAAACTCACCTTCTGATTTCCCTTCTCACTGTAGAGCATGCTGTCCCTGTTAGTTAGTCTAGCCCTGGTCTCAGCAAGCACCCTACACCATTGG
The DNA here is from genome assembly GCF_964261635.1 of Lissotriton helveticus. Lineage (NCBI taxonomy): Eukaryota > Metazoa > Chordata > Amphibia > Caudata > Salamandridae > Lissotriton > Lissotriton helveticus. The sequence continues at coordinate 258,889,204 of NC_136073.1, read as the reverse complement.
GCTCCTTTGTCTATATCGGCAGCTACACCTGTTTTTTACCATTTACAAGCAATGAAGTGTCAATCAGGTAATTTTCTCTCTCTACAGTCCATGTTCTATTCAAATATTTTGATGCCACAGAACCAGCTGCCCCGTCTGGTATATACTGAATTATTAGAGGGCCGCTCTTTTGATTCTTTGCCGCAAAATTGCTCAAGTTTGTATCGTCCTGTTGATGAATAACACAGGGCCTGATTACGATGTCGGGCGGAAAACCTCTTCCCAACAGTTGGAATCTCCTCGACCGCAACGGAACCCTTCCGACCGACTCGGTCCGATGACATTCTGACTGCCCGATTACGATGTTTGCAGTCGAATGTAAACCCCACAGTCATTCCGAATCGGTTCAGAGCGACTAGCGGAGTATTCCTGTTGGTCAGAACCGCATCGTACACCCCTATGGACATCGTTTCTGCCCTCCTGATTACAATGTCGATTTCCAACTGCCTTTTTACGTTGGCCTGTCCGACACGAAAAGGCTGTCAGAAAGTGACTTTAGGGGCCCCTGGCAGGTCCCCCTAGGCCCTCACGGACTAGATTGATGGCCAGGATATACCTCAGAGAACCCTCCCTGTAAAACCTGGCACTGTGTGGCAGGCACCATGGGGTGCTTGCAACAGGGTGCAGGGTTTTCCTCAAACACCCCATTTCCTCATAGGAGCCTGTGTTATGGCTGGCTGTCGGGCGGAGCACAAGCTCCCATAAGGAAGAATGGAACTCTGACCGAACAGTGTTCGATCACATCGTAATCCGGCAGTTGGAACCACTGACCGCGATGTAATGATGGGTGCACACACATGGGGCACTAGGACCTGCCCGAGGGAGGACGAGGGCGGGCGGATAGGGAGGAGCCAGGGACTAGGGATTGCAGTTAGCCGATGTACCAGGACGACGAAGGAAGTACAATAAAGAAGCTCCCACCTACACCCTGTGTCCGTGTCTCTATATGCCAGGCAGGACACTACATCTGGCGACGAAGGTACAAAGAACCTGTGCGTGAGGAGGACGGCTAACTCGGTGCACGTCCATCTAGCAATGTGGGGCCGGTGACCGCCTGGCAGCCGAGTCATGGCGCGAGCGTCCTCGCGCACTGGGAGCCCACCCCATCCATCCGGCGGTGTGTTCACCTGCCCAGAGCTCGCCCCGCTGCACCGCGTGTGCGTGTGGCACGTCCTAGGGGCTAGAGCCTGCTGCCTGCCTGCTCGCCGGGAGCCCACCCCGGCGGTGAAATCACGAAGAAAAGCTGCCTCACCTGGTGCTCCTGCGAAGAGAGTGCTGGCTGACACCGACGAGTGAGAGAGAGCGGCAATAAATGCATTCGTATCTCCAATAGAAGGCCAAATCTCGTTGTACACGAGATTCTCGCGGCGGCCATTTTGAAGTCAGACGGTTTGTCTAATCCCCTGTCAGGGATCTTCGGCGGCCATCTTGGAGTCAGGCAGAGAGCCTGAAAGCCATCAAGCACTGATAAATGCACGGTGTTCAAGAATAAATAAGCACTGGCGAGTGCAAGAAGCATAATAAACAAGCACTGGCGAGTGCAATGAACTAGTAAACAAGCACTGGCGAGTGCAAGAAGTAAAGTAAACAAGCACTGGCGAGTGCAAGGAAACAAATAAACAAGCACTGGCGAGTGCAAGAAGCAAAGTAAACAAGCACTGGCGAGTGCAATGACCAAGTTAACAAGCACTGGCGAGTGCAAGAAGCAAAGTAAACAAGCACTGGCGAGTGCAAGGAAACAAATAAACAAGCACTGGCGAGTGCAAGAAGCAAAGTAAACAAGCACTGGCGAGTGCAATGACCAAGTTAACAAGCACTGGCGAGTGCAAGAAGCAAAGTAAACAAGCACTGGCGAGTGCAAGGAAACAAATAAACAAGCACTGACGAGTGCAAGAAGCAAAGTAAACAAGCACTGGCGAGTGCAAGCAGTAGCAAATCCAATCAAAGACTTGACAGAAAGGATTTTGTCAGCACGTTTCGAAATAACGGGATCGCGCGATGGCTGACCTCGTTCCCATGGGTGTGTTGGGAGTCTCGTTCCTGCGCCCTCCGGAGCCCCTCACTCTTGAATCTGGCGGGGGTATGGGCTTGCGGTGGCAAGAATGGCTAGAAGATTTCACGGACTTCATGAAAGGGTCTCATGTAACTGATGCTGGACAGCAATTGATTGCTCTCAAGAATCTTGTAGGCAAAGAAGTTGGACGGATCATAAAAGAGTTGCCTGCTGAGTCCGCTGGTTCATATGATAAAGTCTGTGAAGCACTCAACCGCAAGTTCCTGCACAAAAAGAATGTCGATTATGAGCGATATATATTCAACCTGGCCTCACAAGAGAAAGGTGAGCAAATGGGTGTATTTGTCACACGTCTGAGACGCTTAGCAAGATATTGTGACTTTGATAATTTCTCCACCGAGGATGCCCTCCGATTGAGAATTATAGAAGGCTGTCTGTAAGAGCCCTTGAGACGCAAACTGCTCAAGAAAAGTTACCCACTAGAGGAGATTGAGGAAAGGACAAGAGTCGATGATCAAGCCGACGAGCATGCGAAGAAGATGGAAGCCGGGAGAAGCGAGAAACGTGAACAGGCGTTCAGGATGCAGTCTCGACTCGCGCACGGACGGTCCCCACCTCAAGCGCGCTCCTCCAGATCCAAGAAGCAATACCACCCTTCAAGTCGTCGATGCAGAAGCGCAAGTCGCACCAAGAAAAGATCAGAAAGACAACTGAAGTGCTACAGATGCGGCTACGATTTCCCACATGCAGACGCATGCCCAGCACTAGGCCAACGATGTCGGAAGTGTGGTAGAGACAACCATTTCGAAAGCATGTGTGGGACGTCGCACAAGAATGATCAACGAGAACATGACCGGCAATATCGTCCCTCAAGCAGTCGTTACCATGTCAGAACAGTACAGGATAGACGAGACTCATCCACAGGGTCGTCACAATCCAGCTGTCACTCCTGCCGAACATATCGATCTCGACGTCATCAAGAGAGTCAAGATCCCTATCACCCATCTCACAAGACTGTGACGAATATATATGTTTTGTAGCGGATCCTGATTGTCTAAAAGAGTATCCACGGCTAGACATCAGAATTGGTTCTCATCACACCAAGTTTGTGCTGGACAGTGGGGTGTCACTAAACTACCTACCTGTGGCGGAATATCAAAGAATGAGGACACCTCCCAAATTGGTCAACGCCCACGTGCGAGTATATACGTGGATGTCAAAGAAACCACTCCACTGTCTTGGGAAGTTCGCGACCGATCTATCATATCAAGATCGCACGAGCCAAGCCTACATTCACGTCATCGATGGGCCTGCTTACTAAGCCTGCCCACCGCAGAACAACTAAAGTTGGTGGACATACTGTACAAAGTGAATGACAAACCATACATTACTCAGAAGTTCCCTAAGATCTTCCAAGGTCTCGGGAAGATGAGAAACTGCCAAATCAGACTGCACATCAACGAGCAAATCACACCAGTGGCACAACATCACCGAAAAATCTGCAGGAAGCCGTGGAGAATGAGCTCCAAGACTTACTCGAGGCTGACATCATAGAGAGAACTGATGGACCAACACCATGGGTCTCCCCGGTCGTAGTGGTTCCAAAGAAAGGAGAGACAGACCGAGTCTGTCTATACGTGGACATGAGTGCACCCAACACCGCGATAGAGAGGGAGAGGCACCCAGACCCCCACATCAGTGACATGATCACGTCACTCAATGAAGCCAAAATATTTTCAAAATTGGACCTTAACAAAGGATACCACCAACTGGAGTTGCATGAGCGGTCCCGATATATCACGACATTCTCAACACATCTAGGGCTGTTCAGGTACAAAAGACTCAGTTTTGGGGTGTCCTCAGCTGCGGAAATATTTCAAGAAGCAATCAGGAGAACAATTCATCATGTTCCCCATGTACTGAACTATAGTAATGACATCCTGGTATATGGAGCAACCACTCAAGAACATGACACGGCGCTAGATCGGGTCTGCCATGCACTGACGGAAGCCAACCTCATGCTCAATCAGGACAAGTGTGAATTTCATAAGCCAACGCTGAAATTCTTCGGCCACGTCTTCTCTGGAAATGGCATGAAACCGGACCCCGAAAAAGGTAGCAGCGCTAAATGACACACCGAGCCCAGGTGACGTTGGTGACGTGCGCTCGTTCCTGGGCATGGCCAGCTACTGCTCCAGGTACATACAAGACTACGCCACAATAAGTCACCCCCTGAGAACGCTCACCAAACAGGGGCAGCCATTTCAGTGGTCCACTCAAAGTGAACGGGCGTTCAGAGAGATCAAGGAAGCTGTGGAGTCTGCTGAAAACATGGCTTACTTCAATCCAAAAAAGAAGACAGAAATAACAGTGGATGCCAGCCCCGTAGGGCTAGGGGCCATTTTAGCACAGTAATACAGAGATGAAGATCAACGGCACATCGTAGCGTATGCCAGTAGGAGTCTAACAGACACGGAGAGGGCATACTCCCAGCCAAAAAAGGAAAGTTTAGCTGTCGTATGGGCCTGTGAACATTTCCACATCTTCATCTTCGGAAAGCATTTCACCTTGGTCACTGATCATCCAGCTCTGATCACAATTTTCGGAAACCCTCGAGCCAAAATGCCGCCACGAATAGAGAGATGGGTCCTCAGGCTACAAGAATACACGTACACCATTATACACAAGCCAGGGAAAGCTGCAAACCCTGCCGATTACATGTCCAGACACCCCACCAGGACCAGCAAATCCAAACAATCGATTGCGGACGAATACATCCACTTCGTGGTAGATCAGGCCAGACCTCCTGCTGTTCCCCTGGAAGCAATCTGTGAGGCAACACAGTCAGACGTCACCCTACAAGAAGTGAAACGCCGGATACAGACCAATAGCTGGCGACATTCAGAAACCAAGGGACAAAATGACCAAGAGATGTCAGCGTTCAAACACGTCCATGACGAACTGTCAATAGCGACAAATGGTCTCATCCTAAGAGACACTCGAATTGTGATTCCACGACAGCTAAGACAAGGGGTCATATATCTAGCACATGAAGGACACCGGGGCATAGTAGCCACAAAAAGAGCACTCCGCGAGAGAGTCTTGTTTCCAACACTGGATCTTATGGTGGAAACAACACTGAAGGATTGCCCACAATGTCAGCTAGTGAGCCGTCCAGATGCCCCTGCACCGCTGCATATGTCTCCACTGCCGGAGGGTGTCTGGCAACACATTGCCATTGATTTCTTTGAGCCATTCAAGTCGGGCCAATATGTCCTGGTCATCATGGACGAATATTCCAGATTCCCCATTGCACAACTGTGCACATCCACAAAAGCCTCCAGCGCCATACCAATTCTAGATGAAGTCTTTGCTGTGTGGGGCATTCCTCAAGTGGTAAAATCTGAAAATGGGCCCCCATTCAACAGCCACGACTTCGCCGAGTTTGCTCAACACCTAAACTTTAAACACCGGAAAATCACACCACTATGGCAGCAGGCGAACGGAATGGTTGAACGCTTCATGGCCATGGTCAAGAAAGCCATTCAGCAGGCGGAGCTCACTCGAAAGAGCATCCAGACAGCGCTAAATGAAGTACTACGGGCCTACCAAAACACGCCCCGCTCCACCACGGGCAAATATCCGGCCATCCTCATGCTAGGCCGATCAGTGCGCACCAGACTACCCATGAAGAGTGTCTCGGCGAGTGTACAGTATCCCGATTCTGACCATGAGGAAATTGCGGCCGTGGACAAGCTGAAGAAAGAAAAAATGAAGGGCTATGCGGATGAACGTCGACATGCCTCTCACGCTGAAATTCGGGAAGGAGACTGGGTGTTGGCGCATCAAGAGCAACACCGAAAGACTGACTGCAAATATCATGAGACTCCGCTGAAAGTGGTGCAACAGAAAGAGACTATGATCACCGCGGAAACCGACGGAAGACGAGTCACCAGGAATGTGACGCACTTTAAGAAGTGCAGCCCTAATGTCAAAGAACTATTGACTGAACCGCTAGTTGAGAAAAGGGAACCAGAGACACCGCTCAGCCGCAGTCAGGTATTGATGGAGACTACCGATGAGCACGAGTGAGACATCCCTGATCCTCAGTCGCGCCCCAGACGGACCATTAGAAAACCGTCTCGCCTCATTGAAGAACTTTAAGCGGCGATCTTCAGCGACGTGAAAGCAAAGGGTGTAGATAGATTGCTGTGTTTTTCTGTTTGTTTACAGAGGGGGGAGATATAATGATGGGTGCAAACACATGGGGCACTAGGACCTGCCCGAGGGAGGACGAGGGCGGGCGGATAGGGAGGAGCCAGGGACTAGGGACGGCAGTTAGCCGATGTACCAGGACGACGAAGGAAGTACAATAAAGAAGCTCCCACCTACACCGTGTCCGTGTCTCTATATGCCAGGCAGGACACTACACGCACGTTGGTCGGTCCCAATTCCTAGTCGTGTTAGGCTGTTGCTTTCCGCCCGACATCATAATGAGTTCCTTATGGTCAAAATGTTGTTGCCTCTATAGGCAATTAGACCAGCAGTCTTGTACCTAGGCTAGACTAGTTGGATTGCTTTTACATTTTGTGATTTTCCAACAACACTTTCTTTGCTCTATCTTTTTATACATATCTATTCTCACTGTCACTGTGTGATCAGGTTTTTAACATTTGACTATTGTTTGCTATCAAATAACTTTAATGTAAGATTTAATGTATGTTTGTTAAATTCACACCTACAATGATTGTGAGGAAAATTAATTGGTTCATAAAATTAGCATGACACTGACTGACTAAAACATGCTTGTGACTTGTGCTACTGTAAACAACTGTTGCTTGTTTACTTGATACTATGGGTTCCTGCTGGGGTAGAGCTTCTCCCTTTCTGATAAACTACTTTGGTATCAGAATGAGCAGAGGTTGTCATTGAAAATCTTCTTTATGAGAACACTTCCCCTGAGGATTTCTCTCTCAACATGCCAGTGCACACTTCGGTCCCCCATTCTCCCAGTTTGCAAACCTCCCAGGTCAACATTTCTCCCACTACAAGCCTACCTACTAGCATAGGTAAAAGGGAGATTCAGTGAAAATAAAATTCAGAAAAGGAATTTTCCCATAAAACTTGCATTAAACTTGCATTGGAGTGGAGGAAACTTTATGCAGGAGAAACTTAAAATGATATCATTTGAGTTTTAAAAATTATGCGTTTCCTGTCTAAGTTGGGACTATTTTCGTTTATGCACTAAGCCACTACCTGCTTGCACACATCACCAAAACAGACCTCGACTGAAACTCATTCTAGTCATGAATCAAGTGCAATGAGTCTGTAGATAAGGGGGTAATGTAGTGGTTCAGCTGATTAGAGCTGGACACACCCTCCAGTCCATGTGTTGTGCTGAGCGTAAGCCTGAAGTCTGAGAGTTAGGCACAGCCGGACTGGGGACACAAACCAGCCCTAGCAGGGCAGACGGACTGGACTGGCGGGGGGGCGGGGGGGGAGTGTGGAGGGTGCAGTTGTGAAGCACTGCTGCTTCTTTTGTTACAGGGGGCCGGTACTGAAGCAAAACCAGCCATCACTGGTCCAAAACTGGTCCCCACCCTTCCAGCCCACTGGGAAAACGCCTGATGCCCGCTACGGCCACTGGAGCTAGTGCCAAGTGAATTGATACACAGAACACAGCAGACATACTCTGATTGTCTCCCAGATGTAGGATAGAGTGTTACCTTTGGACATCTACTGATTGGCTTTCATAAATAGTTATCCCATAAAGGTATACATGTAGCATTATACCCATGTGTGTCAGTGTAACCCACAACTGTACAGCAGAGCGCTATAGTTGTCATAATTCGTAGTTGTGAGAAGTAAATAGCATGCTTGACACCATTAATGTTTATGCTCCATTCTTCCTTGGAAGTGTTATCCGCAAAAGCTTGAGAGGTAGTTAAGTGGGGTACCCTCTCCCCTTTTTTTGCCTTTGTTTTTACGTGTCCCCTGTCAGGGAGTTCTCAGTTCCATCTCACCTGTCGGCTGCTAGTATTTGAGGCCCCACTGCAGCAGAGACTGAGATTCTCTTCTATGCTCCAGGGTTGGAGTCACTGACTGCAAACTCAAATTTGCCAGACTCAGAAATAGAAGAACTGCCTTGAGCCCGTGTTGATGGAAAAAGCTGACAGACTGCTGACGAGTGATGCTGCTGGTAACCTTGCACAATGGAGAGGCTGCCCATAGCAGCACAAGGAAGGGCATGTACTGCCATTGTGTGAGATGCGGCCTTGAGATCCTGGCATCCCTGCAGCTTTCTGAGAAGCATAAATTCCTGTAATGTGTTGGCATCAGCAGTGTCAGCAAACTAAGGCGAAGCGGCTGTTACAGTGCAGCTCTCTAGAAAAATTCCAACCACATTTGGATGCCTTATCAGAAGAAGCATAAGCACCTTTGGATGTTTGGCAGTATACTCATATCAAAGCTGCAGGCATAGGTTATCCCTACCTCTGCTTTGATCACTGCTGTGACCCAGAGTGGCCTGTTACCTTTGTTTGGCTGGTGGGTTTGTGTCTGGGACAAAGTAGAATCTCTTCGCGAAGATCCACTGACCCTCATTGGAGCAAGTACGGCATAGCCTCTCCCTCACCTTCGTTAGTGCAGCTCCACTGTCAGCTGGAGACGCGCACCTGTGCAAAAGACGTAGAGACAGCAACAGCTTTAAGCATAAAAGGGCATAGTAAGAGCAGTCTCTTCTGGTGGACTATGTGGTTCTACACAACTCTTCAGAGTGGTACAGGCCCCACACCTAAGAGGCAGAAGAAGACCCTGCCAGCCGAGGACTAAGCAAAACTAATGGTGGAAGGGTGAAACTCTGCTGGGAGAACTTTGCCTTTTGAGCAATTTATGCTCTACAAAGAACATAGTCACACTCACTTTTTGGTGCGACGGGGGTATGTGGACAAAATATCGAGTTGTAAATATCGGGTTACAGAAATATTAGAAAAAAAACTATTATAATGCAGAATATTGTTGTGAAGAATATCGATTTTATTCACATAAGTAATATAGTTAGGAATATCGTAAATATTGTTCTTTAATTATCCTAATGTGTTTTAGTTCATATATACATTTTATGTGTTATTGTTTGCATAATTGTTAATAATATTTTTTTACTTAGTTTGCAATTTTAAAGTGATTCATAATTTTTTATTTCATTGTAATTTATAGTGTCATAGCAGGTTGCTAGATTTGTAGAGGTATAGGGTGGAAAGTTAATGAACTAATTATTAATTTAAAATTAAATATGAATGTATTATTAATTATTTAATTGATAATAAATTGTGTAATAATATTTTTTAAATAATGTTCATATTAAGAGTTTTATATTTGTTCTAAATTAATAGGGTTATTCAAATATGTATTGTGTTTGAAGTGAAGTACTTTCCCTACTGTTGCACAGGCTGGAGTGGGAATAGTATATTTAATCCCCCGAAGTCTAACGCTTTCCCTACTGTTGCATAGACTGGCACGGTAATAGTAAATTTAATTCCTCAGACGTCTGACTCTTTCCCTAATATTGCACAGGCTGGAGTGGGAATAGTAAATTCTTTCCTTTGTAGTCCAACGCCTTCCCTAATGTTGAACAGACTAGTAGTAACTCTTACCCCTCAAAAGTCCAACACTTCTCTACTGTTGGTGATACTGGAGTGGAAATAGCATATACCACCACTTCGAAGTCCAACACTTTCCCTCCTGTTGCTTAGACAAGAATGGGACCTATAAATCTTACCCCTCCGAACTCTAATGCTTTCCCCACTGTTGCACGGACTGAAGTGGGAGCAGTAAATTTAACCCCTTCAAAGTCCAATACTTTACCCACTGTTGACTTGTTTGGAGTAGGAATAGTAAATGTAACCACTCTGAAAGCCTACGCTTTCCCTACTGTTGCATAAACTGGAGTGGGAATAGTGTGTGTGTGTATATATATATTTATTTATGTATTTATTCCCATACTACAACACTTTTCTTAATATTGTTTAACTATATTATTATTTGTTTATTTTTTATATTTCATATTATTTGCTTATATATATTTTTCATTATTTTTATATTTTTAGTAAACGTCTTTTCTATTTAATAGTTTTTTTTATACTTCATTAATTTGGCAACATTCTTTTATAGTACATTTAAAAAAATAACCCCAAAAGTTTACTACACTGTGATATATGTATATCTGTGTGTTTGTATAAGTATATATTTAGTAATAAATATTATTTACATTTGTTTAGTTTACTTTATATTAGTGTTTAGAAAGCTTTATTAAAACTGATAAAGAAAACATGGTACAGAATTATAATAAAGAGCATAAAATACAAACCCAAAGGATAACGAAGATTAAAAAAGAAAAATGAATGGTGAAAAACCTGTTACATCATACATTGTCAGGATTAAAAACCAATATTAAGATTGAAATAAAATCTAAGAGTACCATAATGAAATTAGCATTGTTTAGTTTACTTTATATTAATATATATTAACCTCTTCGCTGCGAGGCCTTCCCCCCACCCCGTGCTAAGCCTTTTTTGGCTATTTGGGGGAGTGCGTGCTTATGTCCCTGTAACTTTTTGTCCACATAAAGTATCCAGGCCAAATTTGCGTCTTTTTCTTCCAACATCCTGAGCATTCTAAAGGTAGCCAGGGTTTGTGGCTGCAGGGGACTAAGAAATTGGCCAAAATAAGAAAATCTTTGGTTTTGGGGGGAAAATAGGAAAAAGTGCTGCAGAAGAAAGAGCCTGTAGATTCCCCTGCAAAAGGTATCAACACAGGGTTTGTGGTGCTAAAATCGCCATCTTCTCAGCTTTCAGGAACAGGCAGACTTTTGTCACAAAACCAACATTTTCTACATAGTTTTGGCATTTTACTGGGGCATACCCTATTTTTCCAAACAAAAGCTGCATTTGTATGTTGTGTCTAGGTGCTATAGCCTGACTAAAACAGAACAACAAGAGGCATTGTTGTTTTACCTTGTCTACTGTGTTCTGACTAAATCCCAAGAAAGAACAGAACCGAAAAACAACAGCAGGTTCTGTGTGAAAGTAAGTGCGGCCTAAAGCAAGATACGTATGTATAGTAACATCTGCAAAGCAGAGAGCAGCCTGGTTCTTGCTCAGACTAACATAAGAGAAAACAACAAGGGGCCTGCACAGGACACATGACACTCTCCACTTGGTCAGGATAGTGGCACCAAGATGATGACAGATTTCAGGCAGTAAGCAGAACCAAAGCGTCGCAATTTAATGACAGTTATTATGTAATAAAGTGAGGGCGTAGACAAAAAACATGTAGTCGAAGAATAGATAAACAAAAGGTTTTGTTAAATCAAAGTAGCCAATTAGAGCATGTCTCTGGGACCGAGAATGTAGGATGAGAACTGATAAATCAGTGATTCCAATACGAGATCCGAACCTGCTGAGGTGCAAACCTCAGCCATATAGTTGAATAGGGCAATGGAACAAATGACAGTTATTTTCAACTCAATTTCAATATTTTTTTATTTAATCTGTTAGTTTCCATAAGAAAACCTTGAAGGCTCTACACAAATGACCCCTTGCTAAATTTAGAATGTCTACTTTTCTGAATGTATAGTTTTCCGGGATCCATTATTGCTTTTATACCCATTTCTACCACTATCTAGAAGGAGTTTAAAAGCACAAAAAATAGTTTGGGAACACATACTCTTTGTAATATAGGTATGCACAGACATGCGGATACACACTTGGAGAGATATTTAAAGAGGAGATCGCGACTACATATAAGATGTAGAAATTTCATCGGTGTATGCTAAGGTACGAGGGCCGTTGCAAACACCCAGAGATCTTCTGATATATATATTCACCTTACTTCTTAGAAGGGGAAGGGGGTTAGTTTACCCTGTCTAATATCATGACAGCTCATTTTATGATTCATGGATTACTCACTATGCTGACTATATTTGTGTTAGGCATTTTCTTACATATTTTGGCATGTATACTGCATAATAGGTGTGGCGCATTGGCCAGGTTGCCTGACTGCGGAGTATGGGGTTCACGGTACGATCGCCGGCGGCAGGTTTGCCCAGCACCATGTGACTCTAGGAAGGAGCTCGCTTAATCTTCCTGAGGGCCCCCAGCGCCGGGACACAACTTCAGAGGTAGCTGTGCGCTTTACAAATACTGGTACTTCACAAATACTGGTATTTAGACCACAATAGTTTAAAATAAATATTTTAAACTATACTCGTGTCTCTGCCAGATCTTATTGTGGACAAATACGAGATTGAGAGTGAAAGGGTGTGTCCTGTCCAAACGATTCGGGTGTGTTGTGTTGTGTTCTGGGATGTTTAATCACTTGTTCCTCTATGGGTGAGTAGAAGGGCAAGTGAGGCACTACAGCTAGTCAGTCCCGGGCTCATGGGTACTAAAGTGGTAGGATAACTCAGTCCCTGCCCACTAACGTTCTATGGTCCCAAGCATAGTTATGTGCCTCTGCCGAATCCCTGCAACACTATTTGTCTCAAGGACAAAATTACTTGTCTCAAGGACAAAATAACATGAAACTTGTTATCCTTGATCCCAAAACAATATGTCCTTGACTTCAGGCTATAGGAATTCCACAATCCTGGTTTGCATTGCTTATACATTATGTTTTTGGTAATAAACAATGTCGTTATTGTCTTCCTTTCCATTTTTACAGCCTGTCATTCATGTTCCCCTTTCCCTATTCCTACTTCCCAATATGTCTAACACTGTCTGGTGGAATGTTCGTGGTCTGAGAAAGTCAAAAGACAAAAGGTACTCTCCCATTTGTCAAAGCTTAAGTTACACATTGCCTTTTTACGGGAAGCTCATTGTAATGATGTTTAATTGCTTAAATTAAAACGCCAAGAGGTTGGCCAGTTTGTTTTTTCTCTGGCCATTAATCGTAAGGGTGGTGTGGCCATCCTATATCATAAATCGTAAAATGTACAGATTTTATCAACTGAATGTGATACTAACAGACGATGGTTATTGGTTGCTGCCACTATTTATAATATACAGATCTCTTTATTCACTATCCATGGACCAGTCAAACCTGATCCTGATTTCTGGCATAGCATTAAAATAAAACTTACTTCCATGGATAATCCCAACATTATTGTAGCAGGGGATTTTAATGAATGGTTAGACCCCTTTACCAACAGGAAATCTAAATGCAAATATAACCCTGATAAATCCCATAAGGCATTTCAATCAGCCATTACCACTCGTCCATCATTTGATGTCTGGAGGACTTGTAACCCTGATACATGTGGGTTTGTGTTTTTTTTCCACTGTACACCAAACCATGTCCAGAACTGGCTAGATTTTAGTTGGTATGTACTTACTTTCTTCTATTCAAACCTCAGAAATTGGTTGCATTTTTAGTACAGGTCATGCCTGTTTTATCTCTCTTTGATTTAGCCCTCAATAACTCCACAACTGGTCATTGGAGATCCAATAACTCCTTGCTAGTGGATCATAAATGTATTACAGAAGCCACTGCTTGACACTTCCACTACTAATAATTGTGATGCCTTCAAAGCCTCCTTTCGGGCTCTTACTATAGCTTATCCAGATAAAAGGAAAAGGAAAAGGAAATTAAATTACCAATATCGTACAAACCTTCAGCAAATTAAAACACTTGAACATATTTACTTCACCTTTAATCTTTCTCCACTTTCCATGAATTAATTACAACCAAATCTAACCTCAATAAACTTGCTACCACTGATGCATGTAACATCTTACAGGTTAAATCTAAATTTCATGGAGGTCAACATAAGACGGGTAAAATGTTGGCTAATTACTTAAAAATTCAAACGGAGCGTAAAAATATTGGACCCATTTGTAATGAACTCACTAACACCACTGGAACCTCCGACTCTGACATTTCCAATTTTTTCTAAGCTCAGTACAAATCTATACTAATATTATAAAGAGAGAGCCCTAACCTTTGAGACGGGTAATCTCAGTAACCACAGCACCAATCACAACACCCAATACAGCATTGGAAAGGGCAGATGCAGCAGAAGGACATAGGCTATACAGATGGCCACCATATACATTTGAAAGGTAAAAGAACCTTGCCAGCAAAGTAGTCCCTTGTGGGCGTGTGCGTTGGCGGGGCGCGGCATGACGACAAAAAAAAAGCTTTCCTTAAACGTGTACGTTGTGCTGGGGGTGTGTGCTGGGGGCGTGACAAAGGCTGGGGGCATGTGCTAGGGGCGTGACAAAAATGGGCGCGGCAATTGCGCAGGAGCAAGGGGCCAGACAAACGACAATGGGCGCGGCAATTGCGGAATTGTACGGGAGCAAGGGGCGTGGCCAATGGGCGCGGAAATGCACGGGAGCAAGAGCGTTCAATGGGCATCTCAGTTCAGCTGGAGGCGCGCCAATTGCGCAATTGCGCGGGAGCAAGGGCCGTGACAAACGACAATTGGTCGCGCCAATTACGGGCAGTATGTGCCTTGTGCTGGGCGCGTGTCAAACGGACTGGGGCCCAATGCCGTTGGTACTTTAATAAATTGCCGTTACGTTCCTGCCTTCACGCCATGTGGGTCCTAAAAAACTAATAATACCGGGAAATAACTTTCAAGGGTCACATAATTCGCATTGTAATACGGTCGCCGCTGGAGCTGGGCGTGCCTGTGGGGACAATAACTGCTGCGTCTCCTACGCGCTGTCACTCAACTCTCTGCATAAACAAATTTACACACAGCGCCCAACATCAACCAGGGCTGAAGCCGGCCTCAAGCGGCGGCTGACGCGACTAAGCGGCCCTGCTGGCACACTAACCTTGAAACTGACTGCACTTTCCCACACGCGCAGCGTCTCTAGCGCGACCTGTCACACACTCAACTCTTCATACCCGGACAACGTCGGGACGGGCTGCTAGTCATTATATACAGAAGATACCATCCTCTTAGAACCTGATATAAAAAATAATGGTCTCCCCAATCCCCCTCCTATACCTGACACCTTCAAAGCATTAGAAGCTGTCATAAATCTTCCAAAAGTTACAGATGCCATCAAATCCCTAAACATTTCTACAGAACTAAGTTCCTCTTTTTCATCTTTTTTGCCCCCAAATTATCAGAGCTTTAGAACTCTTTTCTTTTGAATTCAAAGGCTAATGGTTCTTTTCTGGAAGACCTGATTGTGTTATCATCCCTAAGCCAGATAACCTCACCCTTTGTAAAAAAGGATCGACCCATCTCATTGATTAACTATGATTGCAAAATATTTGCCAAAATCCTAGCATCTCGCCTAGTTGTGCCCCTCCCTTAAAACCTGATCAATCTGGTTTCATTAAGGGCAGACTTGCTGCGAACAATGGCAGAATGTTCTCTAATATTCTTGCATTTGCTAAAAAATATCATACCTGCCTTGCAGCCTTATCTCTCGATGCTGCAACAGCATTTAACAGCATCAATTGGCAATCTATGTTTACTACTCTACATTGGTTTGGGCCTAAATGTATTTCATTCATAAAATTATTATGTTCAGACCCATGTGCTATTGTTTTTGTTAATGGTAATTTTCCCCTTGTTTTACTTCACATTGAGGTACCAGGCAAGATTGTCCCCTTTGCTCTTTATTCCTTGTCTAAAACCCTTTCTTGAACACATTCACTGTAACATACTTATCTCTGGGTTTAAACACAATGTCCTTGAGACTAAGCTGTCGGCAAATGATATTTTTTATTTACCTGTTAAATCCCCTGTCCTCCTTAAACCCTTTTTTAGGTTGAGCCTAGGCAAGGTGCATGCGCCGTCTGCAAGACAATCTGTACTCACTGTAAGGGATTTCATCCCGCCTATTGACTTTTTATTGGTTACTTTCACTGCCCTTAAGAAAGCCTTGCTTTCTATTGGGTAATATATATATATCTTTTTTAAAGATTGTATTAGTCTGCACAGATAGAGATGCAAAGCCCTGAACTCCAGAGTCAAATGCACACATCAATACAACAAAAATAGCATAGTCAGACAGTTTTTAGAGCAAAAGAAAAGAAAAACGAAAAAAAAAACACTCCCAACCTCCCCCCCAGGTTGCGCTGCTGCCGTACTCTAGACCACTTATATGCAGTAATATATACATTGAATACACACCAGTTCCATCAGGGCGCTATCGACGTACTCCAGCCAACCCCTACAGTGAAGGTGCCAGAGGGAAGTCACTCTCCGGAGGAGGGTCCAAGTCCAGCCCCCTATAGTCAGTCCACCAAATTCGATAGTGCTTACGGGGGCACCCCCTGGCCAGGAAGATGGGCTGTTCCAGCCCCATACAAAAGTCCATGCCGTTCTTCCAAGCAGCCAGGGGCGGAGCAAGGGTGCCTTCAAGGCTCGAGCAATATCACGTTTAGCCAGGGTGAGGCCAAGCAGCAACAAGTGACGTCTATTCCCCCCAACCCCCTCCATAACATGCAGTAGTGCCAATTTCGGATCCCTAGGCAGCTCCCACGCCAATACCTCTGAGAGACAGCGGAAGACCCCAGTCCAGAACCCATGCAACCCCGAACATCCCCATGTGGTGTGTAAAAGTGTGCCAACCTCTGACCCGCAGCGCAGGCAGTCCGGAGAACTTATCATACCTGCCTTCCATATGCGCTCCCTAGTTAAGTACGTGCGGTGGAGGTATTTGAATCGTATGAGTCTCAGGCGTGTGGAAATTGCCGCCCCCCTAGGACTCGCCAGGGCCTCCATCCAGTCTTCCTCTTCCAACTCCCCCACATCCCCCACCCACGCCGCTCGCAGCTTTTGTAAGTCGGGGGAGTGGTATATATGGGACAGTTTTTTGTCTGGAAATTCCTCCATGAACAGTGGGGCCTCAAGTGGGCTAAAGTCTGGGAGAATGTCAATGTCCGTCAGATATGGTGTCAAAGCATGTCGGAATTAGAGAAATCGAAAGAATTGAGAACGGGGCATCCCGAATTCAGTCTGCAGGTCCAGAAAAGACTTCAATGTAGCACCCGACATGACATCTCCCAGAGAGGAGATACCTATGGCATCCCACCCACCAAAACCCCTAAGTGTCTCCAAGTGGGGCAAGCAGCCATTGCTCCAAAGAGGGTTCTCCCGAGTGAGGACATTCCACCATTTCATCCTGCGTAGCGCCTGCCGCCAGATAGAGAAGACCACTTGCGTGGCAGAAGGAAGACCACGCCGGAGCGGCGCCGAGTATAGTAGCGTGTGGATAGCGGACGAGCTCATCAGGTGACGCTCCACCGCGTAGGCTGGATCGCCCTTGTCGCCGTACCACCAGTCATTAGGGTAATCTTTTTTTTTTGTTGGTCCCTCCTTTGGGTCCTTGGTTCCTTCCCAGGTGATTTCACTAAGTGATCCTTCTGGTTGGCCATCACAGCACATTCATGATTCCTCCTGGCACAACATGTAAAGGCCCCTCCGCACGTCTGGGCATCGCAGCCTCAGGGTTCCTTCTGGTTGTCCATCTTGAAGGACTTCTTCTGAACAGTTACGAACGCTCGGTCCACCTCCTTGGGATTTTTTTGGGTGTTCCTCTGCTTCTTTTCTGTTAATTAAAGTAAGTCACAAATATTTAGCAACACAATTCCATGTCATGAATTCTGGTCTCCGGCACGCTGTGGCGTGGTGTGTGGTGTGTGTGTGTGTGTGTTTGTTTGTGTTATTTAGCAGGGGAATTGCCTTAAAGGACCTCCCCGCTAGTGCTTACCCCATTCTGACTCCTTGGATGGAGTAGCGACCGAGGTCAGCAGTACACAGAGCAGCCACATTCTATTCTACCAGTGTGTCGAACCTTCTTTAGAATGTATTACTTGAGGTGCCAATATCCATGTGTTTCTTTCCTGCTCTCAGATGTCCCCGCTGCATTAGTTTCTAGTACGCCTCACACACATTGGTGTTACTGAGAAAGGCTGCTTTACTTTGGCGTTTTCTGTGTACAGCGTCATACATTTAAGTTCAATAAAGTTCTCGATGTATTTCAGTAAGCAGTTTTATATTTGTCCCCGAATCATTGGCCATAATGCTAATTTATGTATGCGTGACAACAGTAGTATATTTTATTAGTTTGTTACGTAGCAGCTCCAAAAGTCCGTTTTGTTTTAATATATGGCGCAGTACAGGGATTACATTTTAATCAAAGTTGCTGTACTACAAAAAAGTTGATTGGTTCCCAGTTTGGGCTTGGGGTGTAATTCTTTAGAAAATTATACTTTCCAATTTACATATCCGTCTTAACATAGAGCAATTGTGTGTCGGTCATGCCATCTTTTTACCTGTTCTGTCTGATTGGATGGTTTAGTTTCAACCTTATACGTTGCTGAAACACAATCATATCACATGATTTCATACCGAAAAAACATAACACAGGAGAATCCTTTTCATGTAGTCTTTTATACAATCAGTACTAACAGGGGTCAAGGAACTTTGGTGTGCCTGGAATAGTACAGCCACAGTGTTGCAGACTTATGGGCAATCTGACAGAATTTTTTGGTTTTTTTTTACTGACGTTTACAGTATGAAAGATGATGGCCTACATCTCCTCTGTTTCAAGTCTGATCTGTGTAAGCTAGAGAGGTGCTTCTTGTGCTGGGTATAACAGCGTTTAATGTTGCCCACATAAGCAAAAGGGTTCTGCATGGTTGAACACTGCTAAGGTCCCAAAGGCTAGACCTATTGGCTATTCCAATGCTTGTTTTACAAGAGCTTAATGTATACTCTAACATTTCTATATACAAACTCCAATTATGTTATCAATATATGTTTGCAAATCCTAACCGTACATGTTGCCCTTCCAGAATTAAATACCTGGGTGTGTGATTTTCTCCTACTATTTCGAACATAATCAGCCATAATTTTATTCGTTTAGAACTTAAAATACAGAAGTTACTCTAATCCTGATCTTCTCTCCATTTATAATGGTGGGGTGGCTTACACCCCTCAAAATTATGATTGTGCCACATGTCCTCTACACGCTTTCTATGTTACCATTCAAAACAATTGTTGGACTTGGCATCTTTTGGCGTGTTTCCCCAGAGCTTTTGCTTTTGCCCTCCCGGTTTTGGCTCTTTTTGCATTGCTGATCAGTGGTAAAGTGCAAGTGATCCTGTGGAAAAGTATGTTATGGATTGGTGTTTCCATGATTGGCTGTTTGGTTTTCTTGTCAGCCCCTAGTTAAGTGCACTGAGTGTGCCAGGTCCAGTGGCGGGCCGGGCGTTGATGGGGATCTTTTCCCGCTTGGGATTCTCCCGAGAGGTGGTTTCCGACAGGAGGACCAATTTCATATCGAAATATGACATCCCTGTGGAAGGAGTGTTGTGTCACTTACAAGTTCACTACCCCTTACCACCCACAAGGTAACGGTCTGGTAGAAAGGTTCAACCAGACCTTAAAAGGCATGATTAAGGGTCCAACAGAACCCATGAGGCGTACGTGGGACGTCCTCTTGCCGTGCCTTCTCTTTGCCTAGAGGGAGGTACCCCAGAAGTCTCTCGGGTTCAGTCCCATTTGAGCTTCTGTATGGTCACCCTGTGAGAGGACCTCTGACTTTGGTGAAGGAAGGCTGGGAGGCAGCTCCCGGGAAAACTTCCCAGGATGTTCAGTTACATGCTGGCCTTCCGGAACTAAACTGCCCGCTTCATGAAACTCCCTCAGGCGAACCTCGAGGCCAGCCAGGAAGAAATGAAGAAATAGTATGACCAGAATGCCACGCTGGTCGAGTTTCAACCTGGACAAAAAGTGTGGGTCATGGCCCCAGTGGAACCTTGTGACTTACAGTACAAGTGGACTGGGCCGTTTGAGGTGGTGGAGCGCAAAAGTGAGGTCACCTACACGGTGGATTTGCAGGCTCCCAGGAACCCTTTGCGGTCCCTCCACGTGAACTGCCTTAAACCCCACTTCAATAGATCTGAAGTGAGCATGCTCTTGGCGACAGATGACGGGGCTGATGTGCAGCGTGAGCCTCTCCCCGACCTCCTGTCGGCCAAGGAAGGTGATGGGTCAGTGATAGGTGTGATCCTCTCCCCGACATGGACCTCCGAGCAGCAGAGCGATTCTCACGGGTTGCTGGGTCAGTTTGCCCCGCTGTTCTCCCAGACCCCAGGTGTTACTCACTGGTGCACCCATTACATGGACACCGGTGACAGCCCCCCTGTGAAGTACAACATTTACAGGTTGGCTGACCGGGTCAAGGCCAGCATCAAGGAGGAGGTCTCTAAGATGCTGACGTTAGGGGTGGTTGAGCTGTTCAGTAGTCCGTGGGTCAGCCTAGTGGTCTTGGTACCAAGGGCATCTGCACCCAGGGCCACTCCAGAACTGCGGTTTTGTGTGGACTACCGTGGGCTCAATGCCGTCACCAGGACTGACGCATACACCAACCCCACGTTTGATTTAACGTCTGGGCACTGGCTGATTGCCTTAACCAATGGGGCCAAGGAGAGGTCAGCATTTTCAACCCCAGTAGGACATTATCAGTTCCGGGTGATGCCTTTTGGTTTGAAGAATGCCCCTGCCACCTTTCAGAGGTTGATCAACCAGGTGTTGGTTGGGCTGGAGGATTTCAGTGCTGACTACCTAGATGACATTGCAGTGTTCAGTTCCAGCTGGGAAGAACACTTGCAGCACCTCAGTTAAGTGTTGAAGGCGCTGCAGAGGGCGGGCCTCATGATCAAGGCTAGTAAGTGCCAGATCGGGCAAGGTTCTGGGGAGAACTTTAGACACCAGGTAGGGAGCGTCCAGGTGGCGCCCCTACAACCTAAGATTGACACCATTCTGGCTTGGGAGCCTCCCAAGATCCAGGCAGAGGTTAGGGCCTCTTTAGGACTCACTGGTTACTACCGGAGATTCGTTAAGCATTAGGGCACCAGTGTTGCCCCCTTAACCGAGCTGACTTCCAGGAAGCAGCCCAAGAAGGTGATCTGGACTGAGTCCTACCAGAAGGCTTTTGATGCCCTGAAGGCCGCCATGTACACGGTATCCGTGCTCAAGGCACCCGACTTCTCCAAGGAATTTGTTGTGTAGACTGACGCTTCAGAGCATGGTGTGGGAGCGGTGCCCTCACAGCTGAAAGAAGAGGGACTAGACCAGCCTGTAGTCTTCCTTAGCAGGAGACTACTCCCCAGGGAACCGAGGTGGAGTGCCATAGAATGGGAAGCTTTCGCTGTGGTCTGGGCACTGAAGAAGCTGAGGCCCTACCTGTTTGGGACTCACTTCTGGGTTCAGACAGACCACAGGCCCCTCAGGTGGTTAATCCAAATGAGGGGTGAGAATCCAAAACTGCTGAGTTGGTCCATCTCCCTACAGGGAATGGACTTTACGGTAGAACACCGTCCTGGCACAGAACACACCAATGCAGATGGTCTGTCCAGGTTCTTCTGCCTTAGTGAAGAGAACTCCCAGGAGGTTGGGTAGTTCTCCCTACTTTCAGCAGGAGGTGACATGTGTTAGACTTGGCATCTTTTGGCGTGTTTCCCCTGAGTTTTTGCTTTTCTGCCCTCCCGGTTTTGACCCTGTTTTTGCTGGCGTAGTGTTTATGTGCACTTTTTGCACTGCTGATCAGTGGTAAAGTGCAAGTGCTCCTGTAGTAAAGTATGTTATGGATGATTGGTGTTTCAATGATTGGCTGTTTGGTTTTCTTGCCAGCCGCTGGTAAAGTGCACTGAGTGTGCCAGGGCCTGGGAACCAAATGCTACGCGTTCCTCACTCCTTGTTACGTTCCTGGGCTGTGATGGGGAAGAGGGAGAAGATTTCCTTGCACCTCAAAGGGCCTGGTCTGCCTCTGACAATGCTGTCTCCACCCCCTGCTGGGAAAATCACACCAGAGAAGTCAGAACTGGTTCTGGCTGGGCACAGACACCGTCTGCCTAGAGGATCAAAGGATTTTTGGATACAAATACTAGGGCCCAGACCCCTGAACTTTAGAACTCTTTTGGATCAAGAAGACTGTCAAGAAGAAGAGCTGGAGAAGCTGTGAGGAGGGACTACCACTTTGCTGTGTTGGCCTACAGTGGCTGCTTCTGTCTTGGGCAGTGAAAGGACTGGACTGAACTTTCTGCAATCTACTTTTGTGAGTTTCTCCAGGGGCTTGAGGTAGAGCTTGCCCCCTGTTCAAGAAGTCTCAGGAACAGCAAAGACTGCAAGCTCTTCTGCCCTCAGCACTGGGGACTGTATGTTTTGTGCTGCGACAGAAGAAAAGCAACTCAACTACGTCTACGCTGCCGACTGTGTCCTTAAGACACCGCAGAAGGTACTGCTGCAACGTGACCCTGGTCTCACCGATGACCCCTGCTGATGCCGCCACCGAGCTGCTGCTCGCACCGCGCCCTGTGAGCACCGCACTCCGCACTGCCTCGCTTCACGAGGACGCCTTGGTCTCCGACGCTGCTGCTCCACGCCGAAATCAACGCCGCTGCTTGCACCGTGATTCAAGGGCACTGCTCGCAAAGTTACATGACGCACCACCCTCATTCCGCACCGCACCTTTGGCCTAACGACGCCGGCACCAGCGACTCCCGTTCATCAGCCGACGACAGCGCTTCAGCAAAGACGACGCCGGTGCTTGCACCGTGACCTGCTAGCACCATGACGAGCACCGCCTTCACTCGCACCGTGACCGTGGTCTCACCGCCATCTGACGTCACCACTGAGCCGCTGCTCGCACCATGACCTGAGGGCACCACACGCCGCACTTCACACTGCTGCACTTCGCACTGCAGCACCCGACGCCTGCCGATGTCAGCGCTCCTAATCTCAACGGAAAGGAGTTTGACCTGCAACACGAGTGACTTCAAGGGCCTCGGCGCCCTGCATCTCTAAAAGATGTTGTTTGCGGGTCTTTCCGACACCGTAGCTGGTCTGCGACGCCGCGACCAGCCTGAACTGGTTGGATTTGTTTGCTCACAATGCCGTCATAGCCACGGACGGAGCTATCAACATCAAGGAACTGTCTTTAAAGAGTATTTTGATGACTGTAGTTTTTAAAGTAAAATATTTTTGGTCTTGTGTATGAAAATATTGGCTATTATTTCTAAACTGGTGTGGTGTCCTTTTGTAGTGCTTACACTGTATTACTGTTGGTTATGTGCAAATGCTTTACACACTGCCTCTAAGATAAGCCTGACTACTCGTGCCAAGCGACCAAGGGGGTGAGCAGGGGCTATTTTAGGAGTGTAACTCCCTTATCCTGACTAGGAAGAAGGGTCCCTACTTGGACAAAGGTGCAAGCCCTTGCCAACTAGAGACCCCATTTCTAACAACAATCTAATATTACTTTTCACAGATTAATTCTATTTGCACTAAATTTCTCTGGAATAACAAACATCCACGTATTGCCTTATCTAACCTTAAACGCCCAAGGAATGAATGTGGTGTCCGATTTCCTGACTTTAAGCTATACTACTCCTCTTTTTTTAATTCAGCTATTTTGAGCCTTAATGAATGTCTTTCAAGAATCTACCGCACCATGAAGGAGTGCTTTTAAACGCTTCTTACTAAAAGATTTTTCATTCAAAGATGTGTTTCACATGTCTAATTGCACTTTTATTTCCAAAACAACTGTTTTAAAATACTCTCAGCATTTATTACATACAATATTTTCAGATGATCTTGATTTCAACAATGTTTTCTACCTCTTCAATTTGGTATCATAAGTGTATTACATTTTGCCACCAATTGTTTTATTTTAAACACTGGCAAGAGAAGGGTATTTTGTTTGTCCACCAATGGTAAGGCATAACTCTGTCATGCCTTTCCCTTAACTACAAACACAATACAACTTACCAAGCTCTTTCTTAAATGAATATATGAATAATATACTCTGTTCTGAAAATCCATTTAACTCACAATTATCTTCTTGGCCCAGTTTCAGAGACACCCTCGACACCGTTGGATAATATTAATCACATATCTATTCCCAAAGCTGTAGATCCATATATATACACACACACCCATACAATTTACCATGAGCTTCTATAAGAATTAAACATTCTATTGAATTATTATTGGTAAATGACCTTTGTACATCGTTTTCTGTTCATCAATGGGATAAAAGAAGGCTCAAAGTGTTTACCACCTCCTAAGCTGAGCATATTACACAGTCTCTATTTTTTGTTCATACCAGAACTGTTATCACCCCTGAATGTGGTTCAAAATTTGATCCATCTACTATCTTGGTCAAGTTCCCTCTTCAAATGTACTTTACTTCATCTAATCTATCACGCCTCTCATGTGTTCAATTCTTGGAAAGCTATTTGGTCCAAAAGTTTAAAGACCTTGTACTGTAATATTCATTTAACAGTCCAGAATGTTTTCTTTGTATCTATGTCAACTGACTTTGCTCACTTCCCCCCAAACCTAAGGTATTTGATCTTTTCATTGCACTTGCATTTGAGGATATACTCTCCTGTTGGAAAGATAGTCCTAAATTATCTGCACAAACAAGGTGGAATTGTATTTGTTATGAACACAGAATAGCTACTGTTTCCTCATTATCGGTATGGCAGAAGATTATTTCAAATTTATATTGGTTACCTTTTACTACGTATCTATCCACTTCTCATTATTTTAAACTCTCATGCTCTATTCCTCTCTGTACTCCTTCCTATTTTTCACCTCCTCTCTCTTCCTTCTATCACCCCCTACTCGTCTTCTAATTATTTTATCTTTTTCTCGCGGTTTCCTTTTTTAAAATATAAAATGATACATACTTGCTGAACTTCATAAGTATCTCATTTTTTTCTGATTTCTGATTCCTTCTATAATTGTAGTACCTTAGACATATAATTGTTATAGTACACTTGTTATGTATATTGTTATTGCTTTCAAAAAGCTTTATTGAGAATGAGACTCAACAAAATTACAATATTGCACCATAACAAAATAACATGCTCTGCGATACAACAATCAAAGGTTACCGCATACATATACAACAAAAAAAACAATATCAATTAAATTAATCGGGGAGACACCAAAACCAATGAAAAGAAAGTGACTTGCACTGCACCATGTATGAAAGGGGGTGGGAACACAGAGTCGGGGGGAAGAGAGGGAGCAGAGAGGAGGAGACTTGTTGACCTTCACCGGCGGCCACCGTGGGTGCAGTGCCGGCGGGGAGCGCGGTAGAGGTTGCCAGGGGCTGGGAAGTTTAACTCAGGAGGTAGGAGATAAGCGGTCCCCAAATATCTAATGGGTGGGATCTGGCAGGCATACGGTCTCAGAATTCGGACAGGAGGGTCTGGCAACGGGAAGCATCTTCTAGCCAAAGTGCCACCTTCGGCGCAGGCAGGGGACCACAGCATATGGAAACCCTGAGCCGCGCAAGAACTAATAACATAGCAATCAGTTTGCGGGAGGCATTTGGACAGAATTTGACGAAGCCTAAGAGGCAAAGCAGAGGGTGAGGTTGGAACTAAGAGGAGGAGATCTCAGAAATTACAGCGCATACCTCACGCCAGTAAGCGGAGACCTTGGGGCATAGCCAGGCGAGGTGGGAAAAGCCGGCTGCGGGCACCGAGCAGGGCAGGCATCTGTCACTGGCAATGAGTCCCATCTTGTGTAATTGTACAGGGGTCCGGTAGAGCCTGTGTAGATACTTAAAGTGGGTAAGGCGCAGACGATAGTTGGGGGAAAGGCGTTTGATCTGAGTGCAACAATACAACCAGTCGGCCTGGGAAATTTCAATGCCTAGGTCCTCCTCCCACACCATGCGTGCCGTTAACACCAAAAAAACACATCTTTACCATCTTTTCCCCTAGTGTGCCTCCTAGTCTTCTTCCTGGGAGTAGGGGAGGGAATTTAGAGCAAGATTCAGAGGAAATATCAGAGGAAGAAATGTTGCACTTCAATTTTCTCAAGGAAATCTTTTGTACCAACTGTACATCCCAGTCAATTTAACATAAAAGTGGAGCTACATAGTTTCTTTTGCAAAATGACACTCAGATTCCACTTCAGACATACCCATAATGTCACCAAGGAAGAACGAGAGGCGCTGAACACACTTAAAAACAACAAGTCGAATGTAATCAAGCCGGCCGACAGGGGTGGGGGCAATTGTTGTGCAAAATACCCTGGACTACAAGACAGAGATTTTCTCCCAACTGAGGGATGGGGTTAGTTACACATGGCTTAATACAGATCTTACTAAGGAGATCAGCAAATTGATCCTACATGTCACTGATGAAGGAATGGAACTTGGTTTTCTATCTGATCTGGAGTTCAACTACCTCAACCAAAAGCAACCTCACCTACCCACCATCTACACCCTACCCAAGGTGCATAAAAATCTGGAGCAAACCCGGGACGACCCATTGTATCTGGCTGTGGATCCCTACTTGAACCACTCAGCAAGTTTGTGGATTATTTTCTTAAACCCCTGGCAGAATCAACGAGATCTTGTCTTTGAGATACAATAGAAGCAATTAACTTGGTGGATGATATGCCTTTTCACCCAGAGTCCCAACTATTGGTTACCATGGACATCGTTTTGCTGTACACCAGCATCCCACAACGGCCAGCCTTAGAAGTCATCAAGAAAGCATTGGACAGGAGACCTCACCCGGTGTAATTCGTTTTTTTATTTTTATTTTTTATTTTTTTTTATTAAAATGTCCTCATACATGCCACCAGACTTGATAAGCTCTAGATGGGTCCCTCCGTGCCTTCTACACAGACGACATCGTTAACCGCCCTGGGTATGTCCGTGTCGGGCAGACAGAGTTCGTCGAGAGGAAAGGCTGCCTCCTGGTCCCACTCCCGTTAATAACCAGGGAGGACCGGACAACAAACCTCTGGCATAATCATAGGACTAAAATTATTTTATCCCCCAGGTCTCCAAAGCAGCCCAACCCTTATTGCGGCTACATTCATCACAGGCCATATCGGACTGGCTTATCTGTATGATATTCCTCAGGCATTCCGTAAATGTGGGTGGGGCCTCTGATTTCCATGCCCTGCAAATTTCCCTCCTGGCAATCACCATCACATAGAATAACAATTTTGTGGCGGGAGAATTCATACAATAATCTGGTGTGAGTCCAAAGAAGACCAGAATAGTGGTAAGTTCAATTGGTCTTAATAGGACCTCTTCTAAAAAACTGCATACCATGGCCCAGTATGAAACAATCCTTGGACACCCCATAAACATATGATAGTCATCCGTAGCCAGTTTTTTACATCTAGGACAATAATATAGTCCTGTACCCATCTTTGACAGTTTCCCCGGGGTCCAGTAGACTCTGTAAGTGGTGTATAAATGATTCCTCCTGAAATTTCCTGGTTTAATCACTGTCTGGGACAGAATGTACGAGTCACACCAGATTTTCTGAATAACCTCCCTGTTTCCTGTCAAAACCTGGCCCCAAAGATTATCCAACTCAGAGCCTAAACTGGCCCCAACTTCTGTGAAAGCTTTATACCAGAAGGAAACCTCTCTTTTCCATGGACCCACTCTAGAAATAGAGTCGAAAAGCGTGGTGTCTACTTCACTGCCCCATGATTGTCTTGCCCACCAGCCAGAAAGCTGATAAAACTTAAACCTCGTTAAAGTCCCGTTTGTGAAGTTAGAAAGGGACTCCCAACTCATAAGCTGTGGGCCTTTACTTAAATCCCCCCACAGTCTAAAACCCTCTTGCTTAAGTGGCTGGGAGAGTTGGTCCAGCAGACAATCCGGGGTCCCCGGGGAGTCCCAAATCGGAGCCTGTAAGGTATAGTATTGAATCCCCAGTATTCTCCTAATATGTCCCCAATTTTTAAGAGCAGTCAACAGAATCTTCAAACGGACCTTATTATAGAATTTGGGAAATATTCCTGCCCCTGAGGTATATCCTGTAGCATTGCTCTATATAATGTGCCCAGCGAGGATGAATCTAGTTTGTTGGCCAAAAGTCTAAAATTCTTAAAATGGAAGGCATAACAATATGAGAGTAGGTCAGGTAAGGCTAAACCTCCAATCTTAAGCCCTCTCCTTAGCTTCTTCCAGGCTATCCTAGGTGTTTTTGTTGACCATATAAAAGATCCAATCTTCCCTTGAAGACTGGCAATATCTTTAACATTGAACGATAATGGAATTTTATTGAACAGAAAGGTAATTTTTGGGAGGATCGTCATTTTTATAAGATTAACTCTTCCATAAATATTCAAAGGCAAAGTCCCCCATTTTAATAGTAACTTGCAGACTTCCTTTGATACTTTCTGCCAGCTAACCTTTGATATATCTGCCGATTTCTGTGTTATATAAATCCCAAGATACCTCATCTGATCTTTAGCTGCCTGAATGGGATTAGTATTGTTCCACCCCATTACATCAGTTTTTTCCTTATTTATCCTATATCCCGATATTTTGACGAATTCCTCGGCTAGTTCAAATAGTCGTGGGATTGCCGTAGTGTAATTTGAAGTGTAAAGAAGGAGATACTCTGCATATAATACTGTTTTTAGCTCCAGGTCTGCCAGTTTAAAGGGCAAGATGCAATTATCCCTTCTTATTGTAGACACGAAGGGTTCAATGTAAACATTGAACAATAGGGGAGACAAAGGGCACCCCTGCCTGGTGCCTCTATGTATATCAAACCAGCCAGTGAGGGCACCATTGACTAGAACTTTCGCCCTCGGGTTCTGATATAAAGATTTAACAGCTCGAATGAAATTCAATGGGATGCCGAACTTATTCATAGTGGCCCATAGGTATTCCCAGTTAACCTGATCGAATGCCTTGGCAGCATCGATGGCAATGATGGTAAGTAGCAACTTCCTGTCCTGCGCGAAAACGATTGCGCCGATCACCTGAAAGGTGAGCTCATTGAGCTGCCTCCCCGGAATAAACTCCCTATGGTCGGAGTGTATAATCGTTTTAACGATTTTAGCCATCCTGGTGGCCAAAATCCCTGAAAAAATCTTCAAATCTGAGTTTAGGAGCGAAATAGGCCTATAGGATTCTATTCTTTGAGGGTCTTTATTTTGTTTATGTATAAGTGTTACCTTCGCTTCCGACCAGGACGAAGGAATGCTTTCGCCTTGTATGAGTAGTTTATTAAAGAGTTTTTCCAATACTGGCACCACCTTCTCTATAAGGCAAAAATAAACCTTGGCTGGTAAACTGTCGGGGCCAGCAGCTTTGCCCACACTCATTTTCCTCAACTGATCCCTAATTTCCCCTTCAGATATATCAGAGGCTAGATAAGCCTTATCAGATTCGGACAATTGGGGTAAATCCTTACTGTCCAACCAGGCCCTGACTTCACCTTGTCTATGGGTGGTATCCTCTTGATAAAGGTCCTGCATGAAAGACCTTGCCTCCTCTCTGATTTTATCATCCTCTGCTAATACAACCCCTGACCCCCTCTGTAACAGACTCTTGATGTTATTCCTTATTCTTTCTGTTCTCGATTTCCAGGCCAAGAGGGGGCCACATTTCTCCCCATAGGCGAAATTCAGTAGCCTACTTGCCTCCCACAGTCTTATCCGTTCTAGCATTAAACTGCGCCTGTAGGCTTACCAGCTCCAACTCCAGCTGAGGGATGAGGCCCGTAGCTGATAAGAGCGCTATTTGCAATTCCGTCTTCTTCTCCTTGATTTTCCTAAGGACCTCTAAATCAGATTCCTTGCTGGCCTTCTTTTTATAAATCATCATAGAGCTTAGCACCCCCCTTAAATAGGCTTTAAAGGTTTCCCAAACCATCTGCTCTGTGGAGGTGCCAATATTAAACCTAAAGAAATCAGCAGATCTATCATTCAACTCCTCCTTCACATTCTCATCCAACATCAAGGTCCTTTCCAAGGTCCACCTTTTCTACGGGTTTTTCAGCCCAAGACTAAAGACCAACTCCACAGCAGAGTGATCAGAAATAATTGCTGGGATATGACCTACGGACCCTACTGCTGTGATCAAGCCTTGGTCTATTAATAAGTAATCAATCCTTGAAAATTGTTTATACTTTTTACTATACAACGAAAATTCTCTAACCCCTTTATTATTTATTCTCCAAATATCCGACAAATTATGTTCCTTCATAATGTTTTTAAGGACTTGAAATGTTCTGGTTGGAACAGTATATCTAGCTTTAGAAGTCCGATCTAATTGTGTGTCGAGTAGTAGGTTAAAATCACCGCCCAATATAACATGGGCTGAGGTATACATCAAGCTAGTCTGGAGTTTCAGTAACGGGCCAGAGTTATCTTCGTTCGGCCCATAATACACAGCACAGGTGATCGGTGAACCGGCCACAGATAGAGTTGCCACCAACCATCTGCCTGACTCGTCGTTGTCATACTTCTCAATCCTAATCCCCTTATTAGCCCTTACTAATATTACAACCCCTCTCGTGTGCCCACTCTGCCTGGAGCAAACCACCTCTTGCACCCAGCCTATTCTGCTGAAAACTTGTTTACATTCAGTGGCTTCGAGGTGGGTTTCTTGTAACAGCATGACGTGTGCATCACTCTTCTGCAGAAAGTCGCAAACCCGGGATAGCTTCTTACTACCACCTAACCCATTAACGTTCCAGGAGAGGAATCTTGTACTCGGTGACCCACTCATTTCCTAACAAAACATACCCTTGCCTTATGTATCTTCCATCTAAGACTAAACAGGCCAGAAGGACCTTCTTTGATCATGCATGAGGACAATTTTTCAAATTCCCCCCCCCCCACCCGAAACCCTCCCTCCCCCCTCCCTTGAGGAACCCCCCCTCAATTTAGGCGTTGTAACCGCCTTCAAGAAGCCCTCCTTTAGCGGCACAGCACCTCTTCTCACACAATATAGGAAAAGATGTATAAAAATGTGTAAAGAAAAAGAAATACCCCGGCTAACCAATAGCACCTATAACTATGCTTTAACCCTGTGTGTATTCTTGGTTTCTAATTTTCCCATCTCATAGCTCTATATATAGAAGAATTTTTTTTTTACATTTATTTATTTATTTTTAATCTATCCCCTAAACCTTTATTCTTTCCCCATCTCACGCTTTATTTTTGACCGACTGACATGCCCATTCAAAGCGGAGCATTTCACCCATCCCCCTGTTTCTGTACTCCTACCTTGATTCTATCTTATCATCCCCTCTTATCTTCCCCCCAGATGAAATTCACTACCCTGTATACCTACTAGCCTCGCATCTGGGCTAAAAGATCTTCGACGTCGTCAGGCTGACTACAATTATGCATTTTATTTTTCCACATTATCTTAAAAAATGCCGGGAATTTCATTTGAACCTGAGTGCCCAGTGATCTCAGTTCAGGCATTCTCCAGCCTAACTCCCATTGCCTTTGCGCCGTTCTCCCCCCAATATCTGACCGGATTTGATATGGAGTAGCCTGATAGTGAAGAGTGGCCCGAGTTAAACATCTCCCCAAGATTAGTTCTTTAATACTATAGGTCTGAAAATGTACTAATATTTTCCTTGGGGCCTTTCTGTCGGGATGCAGTCTAAAAGGGTCCCTATGTACTCTTTGAATTTCCGACTCTAAGTCTATGTCTGGTCGATCCTTAGGGACACCTTCTCTTAGTAGCTTACATACAAAACCCTTAATGTCCTCCAGTTCAACTCCCTCAGGTATCTTGAGGATCCTAAGATTGTTCCTGCGGGCATACATTTCCAACTTCTAAATGTCCATATGCAGGGACCGATTCTGACTTTTTAGAGAATCAATATCCTTGGAGTTACCTCGGACGGATTCCGTTAATGATGTAACTTTAAGCTCGAGTGAGCTGGTGCGTGTACATATGTCCTCCAGTTTAACCTCAAGGCGTCGAACTTATCATGTATGCCCTTTTGATTTACTTCGGAAATTTCTAATTTAGACATGAGATCCCCCCTTAATGTCTTCAGCAGTGAGCTTAAACTGTCACTATCGCTGATTTTACTATCAGATTTGGCGCCCCTGAGGCCCTGCATACTACTCTCCGGGTGGATATGGTGAGTGGAGGGGAGTGGGGGTCCCCCAGTAGAACAATCGGCCTGGTTATGTGCTGATGAATCCCTACGTGGACTCCCGGTGAGGGCCCCATGCCCTTCAACTACCGGTATGCTTTCAGGAGCCCCTGAATCTGCCCCTGGGTCTACCAAATTTGTTAGTGGCGCTAGTGATGCATAGCGATTTCTTAATTCAGGAGGTGGGGTGCTGTGCTCCTGGACAGGTATAACCTTATCAGCGGCTCCAGCCAAGCCCACACCGGAGCCAACAACAACCTGCTCCATGATTTTAAAGTATGTTTTGAGGGAAGGGGTGCTCTTTTGGGAAGGTATGGGTACCTTAGGGCCTTTTAGTTTCTTTATGTCTCCTGGCTTCCTCCTTCTCTTGTATGGGGTTAGGGGTGTCGGTCGTACCCCCTCCAGACAGTCCAACACTCCCTTGGACTTCAACTCTTGTTGAGATCGCAGCTGGTACCTGTTTCTATTTTTTCTAGAAGGTGATGGAGGTGGGTGACTTGAATGACACAGCACAGGCACTATGGGACCTTTACCAATACTTCCCTTCAACATAAAAGCAGGGCGCGCACTCTCATTTTCTTCCTCTAGGCACAGTGCATCAGACAATGAGACGGGCGCTATATTATCTCCCCCCCACTCCACACGGGGGACTTACTAAACCAGCCTCCACAGACTCGCGATCCATACACTCCAGAACTGGCCCCCTCCCTGCGCGGAAACTCCTTACCGAGGGTGAGGGTGGGAAAATACCATGCTGGATACCATACTGTTCTGCTGAAGTGCGCGGTGAAGAAGCCCCTCTTGACAGCAGTGGGTAATAGCCGAACGATAACCCTCGTGAGCGGCTATATGCAAGGGCAATCTGGGCCCGACACCACAGGCTACTCGAGAGCTCCTTCCTCCGGTGCACCTCACGTCGTCTATCCGCAAGAGGGCCGGCTTCCAGCAATCCTGATTCCGCCTCTCTGCCCATCCGCTGCTACGGGGTCCTAGCGCCTCCGTGCGTGGAGTCATGAATCGGGGAAGACAGAGAAGAGAGAAAACAGGGGAGACTTAGCCGTGTAATTAATCAGACGGTCCGCTTCCATGCATCATTTCTCACCAGGTAAATTATACAGGCTCAGCCGGGCATAGCTGCATCTTTTCCCCTCCGCCGCCTATCTGTGATGTGCACTGGGTGCCGTGCCGCTGCGAGATCCTGCGACCGGCGTCAGCCTGCCGCCGCCATGTTCCTCAGACCTTCTGCCTAGAACTTTTTCTTTTTTCAAGGGGCATTGTATCTGCAGACGAAGGGAGTGGCGATGGGCGCCAGCTTTGCCCCAGACCTGGCCATCATTTTGATGGACAATTTTGAAGACTAATCCATTTATACCCAGACCAATCCATACAAGGACAATGTGACATGTTGGAAACGGTACATAGATGATGTGCTGCTTATCTGGACTGGTAGCACAATGGACTTACAAATGTTTTTTGAGTGGCTCAACACCAAATCTGATGACTTCAATTTCACCATACTTTGTAACCAACATACAATTGATTTCCTTGAGAACAATCATCTATATACAACATTGTACAGGAAACCAACGGAAAGGAACACGCTCCTGAGATACGGCAGCCACCACCCGAGAGGCCTACAGAAAACAACCTACCCTCTGGCCAGTTCCTGAGGATTCACAGGAACTGCTCCCATAAGGGAGATTACTTCTGGGAGTCTGAGGATCTAATCAACCGGCTTGGAGAGCGTGGCTATCCTAGCAGGTTGGTTAAACGTGCAAGAAAAAGAGCGCGGTTTAACCCGAGAGAATCACTTTTGACACCTAAACAACGCCCTACAGACACCGTTGACAGGATGATATGCGTCACAACGTTCAGCACTCACAGCAATAAGACCAAACAAGTTATTAATGGAAATTGGAAATTCATTTCCGACGAACTAGAAATACCTAACCCTCCGATGCACTCCTTCAAAAAGGGCAAAAATGTGAAAGACTATGTAGTACGATCACTCCGTGAGTTACCTCCCCAACCTAGAGACCAATGTGTGGAGGTTGAATCACCTTTCACATAATTGTGCACTCAGATTGACATGAAGCTAGATTATTTCTTCTCCAGTTATTCAAAAAGTTTTCAATAATATAGAGTCAAGAAATGTATCATGAAATTATTTCCATTTTTATTCGCTGATCATTTTCATTCCTTATTTTATACCATTTTTGTGGTCGTCAGAATTTCTTTTACATTTTTTGATCTCTGGAATGCAAAAGTGATGTGTTCATTGAAAAGGCCTTTTAGATCCGGTTCCGTGTTGATTAAGCTCCAATGTTTGTTAATTATCCTTTTTATCTTCATGGCCTCAGTGGAGTATTTTAATACACAAACCGTTTTCTGTTCTGAAGTCGTGGTTTTAGGTAGAAATAGTTTTTCTCTGGGAATGTTTTGTACTCTTTTCATTGATTCTTGGAGAATATTGATAGGGTACCCTCTTTGTTGATACTTGGTCATTTGTTCTTTGAATGTTATCTCCAGTTGTTTAGAGTCTGAAGTGATCCTTTTTAGTCTGATCAACTGGGAGGTTGGTAAGTGCTTTTTTAGCGTATCAGGGTGAAAACTTTGAAATAAGAGACTCGAGTTCCTGTCAGTTGGTTTGGTATATACTTGAGTTGTGAATTGGAAATCTGTGATGTTGACTTTCATGTCCAGGAAAACAATGGATTCATGGTTGATATTGTGGGTGAATTTGATTCTCTCATTTCGTGTGTTCATGATGGTAATGTTCCTTTCAAGCTGAGTTCGGTCTCCCCGCCATAAAATGAATATGTCATCAATGAAACGTTTAAAGATGATCAAGTTGTATTGCCAATCAGGGTTATTCAGGATGAAGTCAGTTTCGAATTTTGACATATCAACACGGAACCGGATCTAAAAGGCCTTTTCAATGAACGCATCACTTTTGCATTCCAGAGATCAAAAAATGTAGAAGAAATTCTGACGACCACAAAAAACTAAAAAACTCTTCACAAAGGAATGTCTAAATGTCTCAACTGTACCCACTGCAACAACGTTTTGGTCGGTAATAAATTCATGCATCCAACGCAAGGATATGAAATAGAGTTACAACACACCAGCTCATGCGACAAAAAAAACACCATTTATGCAATCAAATGCCCCTGTGGAAAAACTTACGTAGGCCAAACGGAAAGAAAAATCAAGGTGCGCATAACAGAGCACAAAAGTAATATCCGTCTACACAACAACAAATCCACTATCGCTACCCATTGGATTGAGGCAAAACATTAAATATCCCAATTGAGATTCACGATTTTGGAGGCAATTCCGCAGCGCAATGACATGGACCCCACAAAACAGAGACTAAAAGCAGAATTTTTTTGGATAAAAAAATGAAATTCTTTACAACCCACTGGAATGAACGACCGTATTGAATACTCGTGCTTTCTATAGATAGCATCTATTAAGGACTACTCTACTCCCCGGACTATTTGATTGATTACCATTTATGCATGAGATATCCATTTGCTAATGATTGATACTTATAATTTGTTGCATCTGTTAAATTCCATTTTACTTTACTTTATTTTATTTTATTTGACCTCACGTTATGTATATATGTCACGTAAATTCGAGCACTACGATATATTGACTACCCTTACTTGTTCTAACAATTGCGAACACAACACACACTTTTTTATTTCTATTGTAGTCCCTTCACCTTGATCACATGAACATGCTGTTCATTTTTCTTTCATTAAGTACTTCCTTTAGAGCAATTTTCTCACGAGCTGATTTTATAATTCATTATGTTACCGTTTTTATAATATAGTTTCCACACATATTAAATATCGTCCCCATTTAACGCCTTTCCCATCACGCATGTTCTTCACTGTATACATTCCGATAAGTCTGT
Source organism: Lissotriton helveticus (assembly GCF_964261635.1). Lineage (NCBI taxonomy): Eukaryota > Metazoa > Chordata > Amphibia > Caudata > Salamandridae > Lissotriton > Lissotriton helveticus. Next base: position 258,853,280 of record NC_136073.1, on the reverse strand, counting down.
CTTCGACTTTCATTGAAGTCAGTATACTCATATCACGTGACCGCTATATTCGTTTCTTTGAACTATTCCACACCTGTGAACTTTTGGCAATCACTTACACCCTCGGTGAACTACTACGCCGATTTTCAGTAAGTCTCTTCTTATTTTGTAACATTAACACCGCATCTTAGTTTAACCATAAACGACATCAGCGTATTCCACCCAATTATCGTAATTCCTTCACATTATGGCACATTTCCCGCAAACGGAACCAGTCCACTGACCTTTTACTTTACCTCACTAACGATACTTTCACGACTATCCCCTAAGTATTGTTTGCACGTATCTTTTTTACTCACAAGTCAACTCAGTATGTACTATTTGCTCTCATTTGCCCTTCATGTGTGTCCAGTCCGTCATTGCGCATATTCATTTTAATCATGCTTATTCTAAATGTGTCACTTATAATTATCATGTTATATATTTTGACCTGTACTGTTTGCTAAGGTCCTGTATTAATTCATTTCTAGGCCCCTGACGAAGGGTCCCACACACCGACCCGAAATGCATTGGGCGAAAGAACAATGTTTAAAAATGGATTGCTGAACGAATATGTTGATATGCCCTTATGATATAAAATAAGGAATGAAAATGATCAGCGAATAAAAATGGAAATAATTTCATGATACATTTCTTGACTATATTATTGAAAACTTTTTGAAAAACTGGAGAAGAAACAATCTAGTTTCATGTCAATCTGAGCGCTCAATTATGTGAAAGGTGATTCAACCTCCACACATTGGTCTCTATTTACTAAGGCACGACTAGGCATCGTGTGACAATTGTTAGCGCTACTCAAAAACCAAGAAAGTTTACATTTAATGAAAACGAGTGCATAGGGATCAAAACTTTTTCTATATATTGACTTTTTGCCTAACCTATCCCGGTTGCACCAACGCTCAATCATGCAATTTGATGAAATAGCATAGATCACCGTGAACAAAGCGGAAACGTTAGCATTTTCCTCAGAAGCAGCCAAAGATATATATGGTTTAATACAGGAGACCAGAGCATTCACACCCCAAATATCTACAGTGGCACAATTGCTACGTCAATTTGAATACATTAGCAAAAAGGAAATCAACCAAAGGCTCCACGCCACAACCTTGATTCACTATCACAAAAATCAAAGAATCCCTCGGGGATTACGAATAGCCCTTAAGCCGATGCTATGCAAAAACAATAAGAAATTTATTGAAAAGTGGTATCAAATCCTTAACAAGTGTTCATTGGATCTCATCCTGTTAATCATTGAAGAACTAGCTAAAGTATTAAAGGAGCTTGAAGAAAAATTAGAAGGTATAAAAAGAGAATAAAATAAACAAGAATATCTTCAAAAATTATTAGATGAAATCAATATAAAACTTGACAAATACACTAAAGAGGTGAATGACCGCAAGATACGCAAATACCGTCGAGACACCATTGACTATAAACTGGAAGAAGTGTACACATGGGCCGAAATCTACAACCAAAAGAAATGGCAACAACCACAACAAAGATCAAACATTGGATCATCCCAAGAAAGTGTAGTTTCGGAATCCGATATATCTCAAACAAGGAAACCCATTCCTTCTACTTCAAAAACACCAGCAACCCAAATATCCTCAACTCAAGCACAACAACCGGCTTTTTTAGACATAAGTTCAGCGGCAAACGCTCCTCCACAAATTGGGAAACAAGGAGAGGAAAGAGAAACAGAAGAAGAACGAGTAAAGCGAGTCACAAGGAGCCAAACGAAAGTGACTTAGTCATCAACATTTAAAAAAAACAACTCAGTAATACTCAGATGATGATCTTAAATAAAGGAACTTCATTCATCCCTACATATAGATCAAACTTACCTGAAACCGAAATAGCCCTATTCAAATTCTTTCGTAATCTAAAATTACGTTATTTCTTCAAAACCAATGAAAATATCACAGAAACGGAATCAGAAACTCAAACCAAAGAATTCAAACCCAAAAGCACATTTTGCGCACCAGTATCTCATAAAACTATTGAAGCATTTGAAAGAACGGTGCTCACGGATCTTCAAAAGATCAAATTTGCAAAACCCAAAAGAACAAACCTATCACCTCGAGAATGGAATATTCTAAAAAACTTAAGTCAAGATGAAAAACTAACCTTCCAACGAGCTGATAAAGGGGGAGCTTTGATTATAATGGATACAAACTACTATCTTCAATGTGTGAATACACATGTTCAAGACATTAACACATACATACCACTTGACTCTGATCCAACCAATGAGTATAAAAAAATTCTACAACAGATAATTGACCAAGCTCTCGAAATGAAATGGATTAGTAAAAAGACTCACCAATTTTTTGAGACAAAATATCCAAGACGCCCTAAACTTTACATGCTACCAAAAATTCATAAGGACAGCAAAAATCCACCATTCAGACCAATAGTCTCTGCCTGCGGATCAATCTCTGAACCTATAGGAAAATACATTGATTGGTATCTTCAACCTATTGTTCAAAAAGGCAGTACTTACATAAAAGACACCACGGCATTCCTTAAACTGCTTAAAGATGTGACTCTATCGACAGAATGTGACTACTGGCTATGTACTGTAGATGTGACCTCACTCTACACTTCAATCCCTCACAATGAAGGCCTCGAAGCCCTAGAATGGAGCTTACTCAGAAGTGAAGAAATTGAAGAAACTCAGAAAGTATTTTTACTTGAACTGATGCATTTCGCTCTCTTCCACAGCTACTTTGAATGGCAAAACCACTTCTTCAACCAATGTAACGGGACATCGATGGGTTTTGGGGGGGCCCCCTCATATGCCTGTATATATATGTCAAAATTCGAAACTGACTTCATCCTGAATAACCCTGATTGGCAATACAACTTGATCATCTTTAAACGTTTCATTGATGACATATTCATTTTATGGCGGGAGACCGAACTCAGCTTGAAAGGAACATTACCATCATGAACACACGAAATGAGAGAATCAAATTCACCCACAATAGCAACCATGAATCCATTGTTTTGCTGGACGTGATTGTCAACATCACAGATTTCCAATTCACAACTCAAGTATATACCAAACCAACTGACAGGAACTCGAGTCTCTTATTTTAAAGTTTTTACCCTGATACGCTAAAAAAGCATTTACCAACCTCCCAGTTGATCAGACTAAAAAGGATCACTTCAGACTCTAAACAACTTGAGATAACATTCAAAGAACAAATGACCAAGTATCAACAAAGAGGGTACCCTATCAATATTCTCCAAGAATCAATGAAAAGAGTACAAAATATTCCCAGAGAAAAACTATTTCTACCTAAAACCACGATTTCAGAACAGAAAACGGTTTGTGTGTTAAAATACTCCACAGAGGCCATGAAGATAAAAAGAATAATTAACAAACATTGGAGCTTAATCAACACGGAACCGGATCTAAAAGGCCTTTCAATGAACGCATCACTTTTGCATTCCAGAGATCAAAAAATTTAAAAGAAATTCTGACGACCACAAAAAAAACCAAAACTCTTCACAAAGGAATGTCTAAATGTGTCAACTGTACCCACTGCAACAACGTTTTGGTCGGTAATAAATTCATGCATCCAACGCAAGGATATGAAATAGAGTTACAACACACCAGCACATGCGACACAAAAAACACCATTTATGCAATCAAATGCCCCTGTGGAAAAACTTACGTAGGCCAAACGGAAAGAAAAATCAAGGTGCGCATAACAGAGCACAAAAGTAATATCCGTCTACACAACACCAAATCCACTATCGCTACCCATTGGATTGAGGCAAAACATCAAATATCCCAATTGAGATTCACGATTTTGGAGGCAATTCCGCAGCGCAATGACATGGACCCCACAAAACAGAGACTAAAAGCAGAATTTTTTTGGATAAAAAAATTACATTCTTTACAACCCACTGGAATGAACGACCGTATTGAATACTCGTGCTTTCTATAGATAGCATCTATTAAGGACTACTCTGCTCCCCGGACTATTTGATTGATTACCATTTATGCATGAGATATCCATTTGCTAATGATTGATACTTATAATTTGTTGCATCTGTTAAATTCCATTTTACTTTACTTTATTTTATTTTATTTGACCTCACGTTATGTATATATGTCACGTAAATTCGAGCACTACGATATATTGACTACCCTTACTTGTTCTAACAATTGCGAACACAGCACACACTTTTTTATTTCTATTGTAGTCCCTTCACCTTGATCACATGAACATGCTATTCGTTTTTCTTTCATTAAGTACTTCCTTTAGAGCAATTTTCTCACGAGCTGATTTTATAATTCATTATGTTACCGTTTTTATAATATAATTTCCACACATATTAAATATCGTCCCCATTTAACGCCTTTCCCATCACGCATGTTCTTCACTGTATACATTCCGATAAGTCTGTCTTCGACTTTCATTGAAGTCAGTATACTCATATCACGTGACCGCTATATTCGTTTCTTTGAACTATTCCACACCTGTGAACTTTTGGCAATCACTTACACCCTGGATGAACTACTACGCCGATTTTCAGTAAGTCTCTTCTTATTTTGTAACATTAACGCCGCATCTTAGTTTAACCATAAACGACATCAGCGTATTCCACCCAATTATCGTAATTCCTTCACATTATGGCACATTTCCCACAAACGGAACCAGTCCACTGACCTTTTACTTTACCTCACTACCGATACTTTCACGACTATCCCCTAAGTATTGTTTGCACGTATCTTTTTTACTCACGAGTCAACTCAGTATGTAATATTTGCTCTCATTTGCCCTTCATGTGTGTCCAGTCCGTCATTGCGCATATTCATTTTAATCATGCTTATTCTAAATGTGTCACTTATGATTATCATGTTATATATTTTGACCTGTACTGTTTGCTAAGGTCCTGTATTAATTAATTTCTAGGCCCCTGACGAAGGGTCCCATACACCGACCCGAAATGCATTGGGCGAAAGAACAATGTTTAAAAATGGATTGCTGAACGAATATGTTGATATGCCCTTATGATATAAAATAAGGAATGAAAATGATCAGCGAATAAAAATGGAAATAATTTCATGATACATTTCTTGACTCTATATTATTGAAAACTTTTTGAAAAACTGGAGAAGAAACAATCTAGTTTCATGTCAATCTGAGCGCACAATTATGTGAAAGGTGATTCAACCTCCACACATTGGTCTCTATTTACTAAGGCACGACTAGGCATCGTGTGACAATTGTTAGCGCTACTCAAAAACCAAGAAAGTTTACATTTAATGAAAACGAGTGCATAGGGATCAAAACTTTTTCTATATATTACCTCCCCAACCTACCATCAAACACTATGGCACCATCCCGAGATTTTTGGACATTTTAAGTGAGGCCATTGCAAGGCTTGTGAATGAACTATCGTAACTAAACAGTTCTATTATAAACAACACACATATGACCTACATGCACATGCCAACTGCAACAGTACAGACGTAATTTATGCTATCCTATGCCCATATGAGAAGGTATGCGTAGGCCAGACACAACAGAAAGTAAAAACACGGGTGTTAAAACACTGTAGCAGGATCAGATATGACGGCACCCTTAGTAGATCATTTCAAGGCAGTAGGACACCAACCCGAATCATGTCTTACTAATGAATATCACACTGTAAACCCCTCTCTGGACTATGCGCTATGTCAACGTCACCATAAACAGCAAGAGGCTTTTGTGTATGTAACAACGAAAAGCACAGTCGCATTTGCTTTAATGCTGTTGTTCCCAGCTTGTTTTGGATTTTCTTAACCTATGGAGATTATTTCTTCACAACTGTATTTTTCTACATGTACTATCTAGATTCTAGAGTCTCCCATTGTTATTATAAATGCACTGCTGCTGAGCTTAAAAAACTCACAGCAAAAACTGTCTATTTATGCATATAAGCGAGCCTATAAACACAATGTCCCTCTTTTTAATTGCCATTGCCAGTCGCGTTTGCTTTAATGCGTTTTTTTCCCAACAAGTTTGGGATTTTCTTAAATCTATGGAAATTGTTGTCTCACAAATGTATTTCTCAACATGCACTATCTGTAGTTTCCAAGTGTTAATATGAATGTACTGCTTCTGAGTAAAGATGCTCTCACAACCAAAACGGTTTCTTTATGCCTACAAGCGAGCCTGTAAACATAATGTTTCCCCTTATAATTGTCATTGTAAAAATCTTCATATCTGCATGTATTGACTCATATGTTGTTCAATGTAAGGAGGACTGTTTCGTGTAGCTTTCCACGTTGTGTGTAAGGATTTATATTTTTAATATGCACATTCCAGAAGTCAAGTTCAGAATCCTTCCTTCGAGGATCATACTTGTACGGATATATTTTTAGTCTATCCCTCCCGTGCTTTTGAAACACGTACCCTTCGTTCATCCAGTAGGTCAGTATCTAGTAACAGTTCACGGCGCGCTGGTCGCGTGCATGTTTCTGAACATGTATATATCTAGGCAGCAGTTCCCGGGCCTGACTACCGTCTTCCGAAAGTCATACGGCGGTTTCAGGTACGTGCTCTCCGACCTGCGAGTAATATCCCTATTTGGTGTGCGGGTTTGGGCCGCTTTTTAGGGATCGCCTGCTGATGCGCTTGCGCATAGCTGGCGAGCTATATTGTGGCTTAAACAGAGCTTAACCATCTCGGCGATTTGTTACTGTGCCCGAGAAAACCAAGCTCAATGCGCAAGCGCATTTGCAAAGAGCGCGTGCACATCAAAGCCACCAGGCATCTCAAGCTTTCCCCAGCCGGCATTTCTCCTCCCCTAATTATTCACCGCATGGCTGGCGGGCACATCAAAGGCTGCTGCTGCCGTGACTCTCATTTCTCCTCCCTCCTCCCCTTTCACTGCCCAGGCACGGCTACATTTGTTTGTTTATACGACACATGTATTATTTTATTTGGCATTTATTTAACTTAACATGGCTGCACAAAATTGTTTGCATACTTTTGCTCATTTTCGCTGTTTGACCAGCAATGTATGACTGTATAAACTTGTTTGTCTCTTATTTTCTTGCCCTTTGTTTCAAGCTTTTTTTAAAGTTTTGTTTTCATTCTTCTGTCCTTTTCCTGTTTCGCATTTTCTCTTCATACCCGTTTCTTCTTTTGTTGGTCCATTTTTCTTTCTTTTTTTCCTTTTTTGTAATATCAATACATCTCCGGCTTTTCTTCTTTTTCTTTCCTCCCACATCTCTCCATCCCATTCCCTACCCCTGCTGCTCTCTGTCTTATCTCCTCCCTCTTCCTTTATCTCCTCTTCCTCCCCGGCACAGAAAGCACTCGTGACCCGCAGTCCCTTCCCTCGCGCCCTGTCCCTCCTGTCGCCCTGATATCTATCACCAGTCCCCGCGCTCACATCATTCTCCTGTCTCTGCCCGCCTTTTCTTCTCACGGTCTCCTCTTTCTGTCTCCATCTTTTACGAACAGCCATCTCCCTCCCTGCCCTCTTCCCGCAGTCTGACTCTTCCTCCCCCGCCATGATAAACTGTTGTTTTCCATGATGTGCAGAGCAGCACCGCCCGGCCCAGCCCCACTCCCAATCTCGTGTCTAGTTTCACCGGTGCAAAGTGTGTCTGTACTTCTCTCACGTTAAGCTTTAACTGCGTTTCTGCACTGTGGCCCACGGCTGTGTCCGTCCTGTTTTCAGAGCACAATTTTCACAATCGCATGTCCACTGTTGGTGCTGACGGTTAATCATTCCTATCTTCGTTCTGTGCTCACCCCGACCCCTCTAGCTCTCCATTTCATCATACTCTTGTCTCTTATTTTCTTGCCCTTTGTTTCAAGCTTTTTTTAAAGTTTTGTTTTCATTCTTCTGTCCTTTTCCTGTTTTGCATTTTCTCTTCATACCCGTTTCTTCTTTTGTTGGACCATTTTTCTTTCTTTTTTTCCTTATTTGTAATATCAATACATCTAAGTCACGTAAATACAAAACATGTTGCATTACAAATGCTATGGTGTCACATTTGCGAAAGTTATAACTATTGGCATTGTAAATGACAAAGCTATTAATTTAGCTATTTTAAAAAATAACCCATATATAAAAAAAAAATCATTTATAAGACCAATAGCTCAAACTTTCCTAATGCGAGCCCTATTGCATTTCCAATGCTTGTTTGTTTCAGTTTCTTCCTTATATGTTTAGAATCTGCTCACCATTGGCATTCAATATTTAACGGGGAGGGCCTCACGTCCGCATTTGGTTGGTTTACACGAAACACGGACTAGCCATCCATTAAGTTCCAGCGAATGCACACATAATCGCAGGGCTATGACACCACTGCACCGGTCGATTGTTCTTGTTTAACCCCTTCTGCGCTCATGACAAGGTAAGCGCGTCATGGGCGTAACCTGCGCTACGCGGATGACGAGCTGACCTTGTCACGTAACGCGGGAATTTTAAAATCGCAGCGCGCAGCGGGAAACCCGCCAGCGCGCATGCGGTTAATCTTCTGTTAGTTGTGTATGTTATCATTGTCTAGATATCATCTTACGCCCAATGCGTTACATTTGTTACATGCCAGAATAACCGGAGGATTTACAAGCCTAATTTGCTAAAGGTGTTTAGGTATTTGAATGCTTTTTAAGGTCTTTCTACGTTCCGATTTGATCCAGGGCTTTGCTCTGGACCACGGGTACTCATAGTACGGCCCGGCAAGCCTTCCTTGGCGGCCCGCGGACCTTGCAGACATTGTACATGTTTTCTGTTGCTATTTCTTTTAAATAGTGTCAGCAAACACCGCCGCAGCAGCTCGGACTCTGAGAGACTCTGCTATACGGGGGCGGGCGATTCCAGCGATAGTCAGAGTTGAGATGCAGGGGCGCTAAGAAGAGGTGAAATACAACAAAGCCTCATTAACAAGTAAATGGTCTTTTAAAGACCTGTGAAGTACTCGGGTGTGGCTGTGTGTGCCCGCCCTGGAAACTGTCCCAGCCTGGGCTGCCACACATGCAAGGTGAGGTGACAGAGGAAGGGAGACAGGGAGGGGGACAGAGGGAGGGACAGGGAGGGTGACAGAGGGAGGGAGAGGGATGGAGACAGAGAGAGATAGAGGGAGGGAGACAGAGGGAGGGAGACAGGCAGAGGGAGGGAGAGAGAGCGAGACAGAGAGAGAGGGAGACAGAGAGAGAGGGAGACAGAGAGAGGGAGACAGAGGGAGAGAGAGAGGGAGGGAGACAGAGGGACAGAGACAAAGGGAAACCGACAGGGAGACAGAGGGAGGGAGCCAGAGGGACAGAGACAGAGGAAGACAGCCAGGGAGACAGATAGAGGGAGACAGAGGGAGGGAGACAGACAGAGGGAGGGAGAGAGAGGGATGAGGACAGAGAGAGAGAGGGAGACAGAGAGAGGGAGACAGAGGGAGACAGACAGGGAGACCGAGGGAGGGAGGGAGACAGGGAGGGAACAAGAGAGAGGGAGACAGAGAGTGAGACAGAGAGAGGGAGACAGAGGGTGACAGACAGAAGGAGACAGACACATGGAGACAGCGGGAGGAGGGCGACTGAGGGAGGAGGGAGACAGAGGGAGGTAGCCAGACAGAGGGAGACAGACAGAGAGAGAGAGAGAGGGAGGGAGACAGATGGAGGGAGACAGAGAGTGAGTGAGGCAGAGGGAGACAGAGGGAGACAGAGAGAGACAGAGAGGGAGAGAGCGCGAGAGAGAGAGAGGGAGGGAGACAGAGAGAGAGAGAGAGAGAGAAAGATGTGTGTATGCCGGGTCTGGTGGCTCAGTGTACGAAGGTGTCCGCTGCAGGGGCCTGTGTTCAACCTCAATGTACAGTTTATTTTTGTGCTCTAGCCCCGCGCCCCTCCCCCACTGCCCCCGCCCCCACCAGTGCGGCCCTCGGCCAGAAACCACACTGTAAATTTGGCCCCAGAGAGAAAGTTTGTGAGTACCCACGCTGTAGACTATGGAGAGCTGTGTATCACACAGGCCTCGTTCTCTCATAATTAGTTTTAATTGTATTTCTTTCTGTGTCCCTTGGTTACCAGGAGATTTTTTTCCGCACAGGAGGTTACTTATCAGCCCTTCCTTGGATGCATGGAAGCTACAGCCTATATATTGTCAGGACTTGATGCCCACATTTCTAATCTGTTTAGTATCTAACTTCATGTCATGAAGTAACAGCTAGATTCATCAAGCTTAAATCCGCTTGCAAAGGGCCAGATTCTGAGAATCTGGCCCTTTGCGAGCGGTATTTTTGTATTTGGGATGCATCAACCCAAATGCAAACATCGCTAATTAAGAATTCGCTAAATTGCGATTCTTTGCATTTAAGTAATCTCAAATTGAGATTCCTTAAATGCAATACATGAAAGTGAAAAAAATAGCGAATTCGCTATTAGGGTACGCAAATTACCATGAAGTACAACTACGTGGTAATTTCCAAAAACTTTGAAAAATGCACTAAAGTGCATGTTTCAAAGTTTCATGTGGTGCACACACATGCCCTAAGGGCATGTGTGTGCGCAACATATGTGCACACATCAATTTCAGGGGTGCAACAGGGTGTCCTTTGAACACCCCTGCACCCTTGAAATCGCAATCTCAATTTGCGAATCGCTAATTGCGATTATAGGAATGAATGGGGAGATATTCCTTAATTGCGACTCGCAATTTGCGAGTCGCAATTAAGGAATTATTAGAAATCGCTATTTTTGTAGTGATTTCTTGATGCATAGCATTTTGCTATTCCTTAATAGCGAATCGGTATTTTTCGCTATTAAGGAATAGCAAAATGTGTTCTTGATGAATCTGGGGGTATGTGCCCACAGCACTCTGGAGGGTTGCAGTCTTTCCTCCCCCCCCTCTTGATTAATCTAGCACAACAGGGATCCAATGTATTTTCTTTCTAGTTTCCTATGAATTAGGAGCCTAAGGACCCACTTTCTTACGTTCTGCGGCCTGATTTCTCTTGCTGCATCCAATCAGTAATCATTTATCACTTGCTTCCTTCTCTTTTTCATTAGTCATGCACCTCCATCCCTTGAATAATGTGCAGTATTTAATAGTTTTTAGGTGCTCCTTTCCCCATTTCTTCAGTCTCTCGTCCTGATGAAGACTGCAGGATAAGGATCAAATTACCTTTATTGAATATAGGAGTCAAAACGTCGAAGGTACTGCACTAACTTTCAAGCATAGACAACAGAGATAAATTATCTGTGCCTATTTTTTACCATGCTTATGTTACACTAACTGGCTATTCTTTGGTTGGATAGGTTTTTTGTTCATATGATGTATATATTACACACTGCCCTCCCTCTCCTCCCACCCTCATGAGCACTTCTCTTTCACAGAGCACTCTATCCCCTTCTTTGAGCACCATTTCAATATTGCTGTCATGAATATTCATGTGATGACGAGGAAAATAAAATCACATGCATTTTGAAAATATCAAGGTGAAGTTTTAATAATTCTAAATTACGTGTCTCACTAAATTTGCATTCCACTTTGACCAACTTCTGTTGTATTGCATATTACCCGGGTCAGGTGGTATTTTGGGTTACCCCATTGTTACTTAACCCATCGTTACCATAAGTGGCAGAGGTATGGTACTTACCCGTGTTACCTGCCAACTTGCAACCGCCAAAGTTAGCAGGCTCGCGAACCTGAGGCCACCGACATCTAATAGCCTTCTCTCAGGGGCGCCATAAAGCATTGTGATTGTATGATCCTGCTGCGCTCTCTACAATTGGAACCCAGTACAGGGAGCCGTTAGAGGTCCAAGCCCAGCAGGAACCCCCATGCTACATCCTGGTCTGTCATGAGACAGGGAAAAAACAGGAAGAACTGGCTACTCAAGCCTATTATTGATGTCCATAAGGGCGGATGGGTACTATTCCGGAAAACACCTACTTCCTAAATTTCTTTGCTTGTTATGAGGTGAGAATCATAATAACGACTGGGACGAGGATATAGGACACACTGATAATTAAAATATAACCTCTCCTGGGCAATTCTCACAAATAAAGGGGATGCTGCTGATGGAGCAGGGGAGAAACAAAAATGTCTGTACCCCCTACAAAGTTGTCTCCTCATAACTTTAATAATATTAATTGTGTGAAGCATGAAAACTAATCAACAAAGTACACAACGTATCAAACACTATACGGGGGAAAACTAACTGCTATATGCAAAAATCTTACTTACTAATGAAAATGAGTCTGACTAATATAGAGCTATAATGATAAGAATAAACGCATGTATTTGTGCTTATGGTAGAAATGTTATAGTGGTAAAAGAAATGAAAATGGTAAGTAAAAATGCGTATATGTTGCTTCGCTAGGTAACACGTAGGTAACACGTAACAGGGGGAAAATTAGAAGTTGGGAGGTAAACAGAAGGGCTTGTTTGCTATATCTAATTTATTTCTGTTATGTTTGTTTTCAAAATAGTTCCCATTTTGGCCTGAGAGGCATAGTCTGAGAAGTGGCTGTTGAAACCCAAATGGTGGAGATGAGAAAATAAGATGGCCCCCACGCATGCGTAAAGAAAGAGTGAAGTCACGAGTGAGTGGCCTATGCTTGGAGTAAGAGATGTCAAGGCCAGCATGGCCTACAGATGAGAGTTGTGCCAATTGCCCGGATTTAAAAAGCCTGGGAAAGTATGAACATTGAAAACTGAATGTGAGGAACTGATACAAAAAGGAAATGCCAGAAGACATGAGAAAATTGGTTAGCTCATGGGAAACTGTGGAATGATTTTGCACTTTTACGAACCGGTTTGAGCAAGGAGGACATGAGGTGATCATCGCCACCCCTCCAATGGACCAATGAGAGATGAGTGAAGCCCCTAAAAGTTTCAATTTTAGCTTTAGGTAGTCAGTGAAAGCGTATAAAATGGCTCGTGAAAATGATCTTGGTGTGGCTTTCTTACTTTGCACCACGACATGCTGTTGGTCTGGACGATTTTTCTTATGGTGCAAGAGACTTTGCCATTTTTGGCACTTTAAACTTTTGATGGGGAAGAGAAACGAGATTTGTTGCGGAGATTCTATGTCGCGAGGGCGACATCGAGGAGGTTAGAAAAGACAGTCAGCTTGGGAACCTGTTCTTTAGTCTACTGTTCTATCATCGCCCTATGGCCAAGGAGCAATGAGCTCTTTTTATTTTCTTTTGCTTACAATGAATTACTAAATGCTTAAGAATGTACTTGTTTAATAAATTTCTGGCAGTATAAAATTTCTCTTAATGATTTAGATAAAATTATATAAAACATAAACTTGAGTCTGTGATTATTAAAGTTAGGTCATGATGATTAAATATTAAGATGTTATGAGAATAATGTGATTGAGCTGGACTTAATCGCCATCAACTGAATCCTACTAGTTGGTGCATCGACCAAATAGCGGAGTACCTTGATGCTGTTCTCTATGACTACTGAGCACTAAAATTCTAATGTATATAATGTGCAAAGTTGATGTATAGGATAATAAGGTACCCCGCATGTCTTGCAGCTCGTCTACTTATCAGTGATTCGGGAGCAAGTGTAATCTGAAGGGTGTGTGTATGTATGACTCGCGGTGTTATGGGCACCACCGATGAGTAAAATAAGTTTGTTCCTGGATTGGTGATATGGGAGGGTTTTAAGATATAAGCGCTGCACCACTGCCAATGGAATGGAGGTTTATAAACATCCTAAGGACAGGTTAAACGCATCTACTATTTGGAAATGTAAGCAGCTGTAGCGCTGTGGCACAGGGTGTCACCTCTAAGCATCATGGTAATGGGAACGGAATCATACATGTCAACCGTGCCAATTCAGGCAGGAGATGACCGATTTCAAGGCTGGTCTCCCACCTCCATATTCCGGCATCCAGAAACCTAATTTTGACTGCCAAATCATGATCTGCTAGAAACAAGGCAAAAGTGAAATGCTGATGTCTGTCACACAAGCTTCTATCTCACCCACTTAGGACTACCTCTAACATCAACAGATAGTGCTTTGTAATTAACTATTGGAAGGGGAGTTTAAAGCATGTCACTTGCCTCGACATTTTATTTTTGGCAGTTTGATATAGCGCATACAAAAAACTGATTTGTTTGTGCTATGTTATTGTCACGGGGCGAGGGAAACCAGGGAAGATGGTGCTCAAACTATGGACTGGTGGGACGTGACATCCACCAATTTCCCTCTTCTTTTCCAGCAGCAGAGTGAATGGAATCAGCCTCTTAAAGGCACACAGAAAGAAGTCGACAAAAAGTGGTACGGCTCCTTTAACTGGGAGGCAGATCCCGAGAAGCACACCCTCAGCGATGACGTTACGGAGTTTCTTCCAACAAGAGTGTGGGGAATCTGGAAGTAGGCATGTGGTATCACCGGAGCAGGAGAGGAAGGCGAGTTAGAGAAGGACGTACAAGGAGAAGAGTGGTCGCAATCGTGTGAAGGAGGTAAAGTGGAGCAGCAACGAGGAGCAAGAGAGCCAGGAGGCCAACGGCACCACGAGTCACTCAACCACGCTCCAGGAGGAGCGTGGCTATTGCAGGTACGCTTGCGGTTTACGGGTTGGGTGGGGAGGAGGCCGAGACCTGACGCTTTGGACGTAAGCACCATGCTAGTCCCACCCCAGGTTACACTTTCCCGAGCACCTCACTCACTTAGATAGATGTGCTGCACTGGATATGTGGTCCTTCACCCCCCTTCCTGATTCTATGTTTTAATTCCCCACACTTACACCGCACTTTCTTTTTTTTCACGGACATCATCCAGTGCTGCACTGAATGTGTGGTCCTTCAACCTCCCTTCCTGATTCTATGTTCTAATTCCCCACACTTACACCGCACTTTCTTTTTGTTTCACGGACATAACCTCATCGGAACCACCGACCCCACGTGTCCCAATAGGAGCGGATGCGAAGGTGGAGATCGCCAGAAGATGCGGAGGGCGGGGATAAGAAAACATTATCCCCACCATTTTTCAAAGGACTGGCTACCAGGCGAAGGCATGTTTTACACCAAATAAAACCTTCCTTATCAAGACCTAGTCTATTGCCCTATAATTCCAACCCGTTACAGTTATTAACCCCTTTTGTGCGTATGACAGAATGGTTCCGTTGTTTGCTGAGAATGGAACCATTCCGTACTCTGCACACGAGCACCCAATACCTCTGCTGTAAACAGCAAAGGGATTTCTTTTTTTCCAGCCTCGGGAGCTGGGACAAAGCTATCCCAACCTTTGAGGCATTTTCTTTTCAGTTTAATAATGCTCCGCATGCATAGCGTGCGGACGTAATAACACTGAAAGTGAAAGTGAAATGAGGCGATGGGCTAGTTTCACTTTCACTGCCTACATACTCGGGACTACCTCAGCCCTCTGAGCACGTAGGCAGACAGGATAGGTATCATTAGAAATGGGAGAATCTCCCCTTTCCAAAGGCACCCTTCCCTGGTGGATCCCTGCTAGGGGATTGCCATTGGAGGGCGATCCCCAAGTAAGAATCTACTGACTAGACACCAGGGAGGGGGAGCTGCACCTTTGGCAAGGGCTTTGGCTCCCTCGTATATTTTTACCATATACTGTCTTTCTGGCCCCCTGGGGGGAAGATAGAGGCAGTCACACCCAATCTGACAATTTAGAGGATAATATTGTTGACGCCCTGAACACCTCGGCCCAGTAGTCTGTCAACAGGACCATTGAGAGCACTGTACCAAACACAGTACAACAAGCCTTGGCAGTTGTACTGAAACCGATCACTAAGCAGCTAGAAAGCTTTGCAAAGCGCTATGGATTTCAAAACCCTCTTAAGCCCCAAGATGATGCCCCCTCAGGCAATAGCAAATCTAAGTTGAGGCAGTGGCAGTGGCCTCATGCCTGCGCTTGCCACAGGCGAGCACAGACGAACATGGCTATTTCTCCACACCTACCACAGAAGGGGGTAAGGCGAAGTGCAAGCCCAAAGTGTACATAGACACTGATACCACTGACGACGAATCTACAAAATCGGATAACGAAGGTACCCCTAAGAAGAAAACTAGGAAGGCAGTTATTCTCGTTCCCGATATGACACCCCAGAATCCCAGCACACCTTTCACATTTAACCCGGCGGACATTGTTCACCCCCGCTCCTCAGATTGGGCTCCTGCCCCTGAGGTAGCAGAGTACCTGCAGCAAAATCTTAGGAAAGGCTTTGACAAGGAAGTTCACAACAGGTTGCGGTCAGAGTATCCCAAGCCAGATATACCGGACAAAGTGGCGGAAACGCCCGATATTGACACCAGTCTTTTGACCTTCTTGAAGAAATTTGCTAAGGACCCAAAAAATTGTATTGATCACACCTGGCGGGGATGCCAGGACAAATTACTGATGTGGCAGGCCCCCTGCCAAGTACCTGGAAATGGCCCTAGCTGTGAAGGAATCAGCTAGTCCAGGGGGTCCAGACATTTTAGCGGGCTGGACACAGAGAGCAATATGCTTCTTGGGGAATGCAAACTGCACCATCTCTACTGAGAGACGCAAGTCACTACTGATGAGGATGGGCTCTAGTCTTACAGAGTTAGCCTCGGCTGAGCCAGGTCCCCTTGCAGAGGGCAATCTCTTTGGGGAGGGATTTGTTAAGGCTGTCTCAAAGTATGTGGGTAAGTTTACGTCTTTGGACAAAGCCCAATCAGGAATTAAGAAAGTGTTGCAAGCAGGCCTTTTTAACAGGGCCGGGCGAGGCAGAGGACGCTATCCAGGCCATCAGTATTACCAAGGTCCTCCCAGAGAAGACTAGGGAAGAGGCAGAGGTGACTGGGATTCTACCAAAGGCGGCACATTTTACCCCACGAGATAGAGGATCAACAAGCGCCGATTCAATAGAGGCGGACACAGGGCGGGATTCCGAGACCAAAATTCTATTGAGATATCTCATTTACCTTTGGGGGTCGTGCCCAGTTTTTCATACACACCTGGAGTGTGTTTCAAGATGCATGGATTGTACAGACCATTCAGGGGTTTGACCTAGAATTCTATCAGACAATACACCAAGACTCGTACCGAGACAGCAGAAGAAAGGTGGTGGTCATTGGTGAGTGTTAAACCTGAGGAAATCCAACCACTTCATGGTTTACAAGCATTTCAAGATGGAGGGTATCCCTCTCTTAGCGTATCTACTGAAAAGGGGAGATTGGATGGTCCGGCTGGACCTAAAGGACGCTTACCTGACTATTTTTATTTTTCCCCCACACCGCCGTTTCCTGCAATTTCAATGGAGGAACAGGTGGTGGAATATTTGGCTCTTCCTTTCGAGCTTTCCTCGGCCTTACCGCGACAACCACGTTATGCAGGGAATCTCTCCTTTACTTTAGGATATGCTTCATATAGAGGAGCTTTTTATCTTGACCAAGTATACACCGTTTCTACTATGATTATAAGCCTCAAAGAAATATTACTCAAGGATTACAATGGTTTAATGGATTTTGAAATAATGGAGACTTATTGATATTGATGCTTACCATAGAGCTTATATTTGTTTGGAAAATTCTTGGATTTGGGAAGAAGTTTGAATATATTTCAAAATAACAAGAAGCTCGGTCTAGGCCCGAGGAAGTCTATGGGTTATACGCCACAGACAAAACACGTGTTGGCTGTTGTTTGCGTTATGAAAGAAATGACCTGTGTATCAACAAGTCTTCAAGGAACAACTGTAATCTGAAAATAAAGAAACAAGACTGATGATTACGACATCTGCATATGGACATTTGATTTGAAAAAGTTTAATTTATAATTCTCATACTTTGACCTAGCTCAGCGTTCCTGTTCACATTTTATGATATAATAATAATTGTCTTTGGGATTGTTATTTCTTGAAAGCGTTGGGTGGTCGCTGTCTCTGGTTCCCTTCGATGCAACTGTGATAATTGATGTATGACTAATTTCTGCCAGGAATTTGCTCTAATCATACCTCACTACCCGTGTGTGTAAATTATATATAGGATTACAGCGATTGACAATTCCACCCTCGACTGTTCCAATGGTTACAGGCAGTGTGGGATCCTGGCAGAATAGACCTTTTTACATCCAGACTGAACCGGAAATTGCAGGCGTTCTTAAACTGGAGGCCGGATCCGCTAGCAAAAGCGACGGACGCATCCTCCCAGGATTGGTCAATGGGCCTGAATTATGCTTTTCCTCCATTCATTCTCATTCCCAGAGTGACGACCCAGATAGCTCGGCAACAGGCTGACGTGATTTCGGTGACCCCCCCCCATTTGGACGTCGCAGCCCTGGTTCCTGATATAATTGAAGATAAGTCGCGACTTCCCCCGGATGCTCCCTTGGTTGCAGACGATGCTCCAGGGCCCTCACAGAGTACTGCATCCGATGGTAACATCGAAGCAGTTGTCCCTGATGGCATGGAGGCCTTCCGGCAACAATGGGAAATGCCAGTCATTTTGGACAGAGCTTCAGAGTTCATCAAGCAAACCTGGGCCCCTTCCACGAGGAAGAGATGTTCATCAGCTTGGAAGTGCTGGGTACGTTGGTGCTTGGAACGGTACGTGGATTCCGTGGGGGAAGAATTATCCCATGTTGTAAACTTCCTGTCAGAGAAAACTTCAGAAGGTTTGGCGTACCGGTCAGTAAATAATTTCAGATCAGCAATCTCTGCAGGGCATAGCCAGGTGGATGGAAAACCGATAGGTATCCCCCAGTGGTGTGTAAGTTACTTAAAGGAATCAGAGTGGCTAATCCCCTAAACCGAAATATTCATGTTTGTGGGATGTATCACTGGTCATATCCCTCTTTGACAAATGGCCAAATAATGCTTTGCTGTCCAGGAAACAATTATCAGTTTAACTAGCTATACTTTTGTGTTTACCTGCCTGCAGACGTTCTTCCGATGTGAGGGCTCTGAACCTTACAAGTAGAGTATTCACTCCAGAAGGTGTTTCCTTTGGCATTACTGGCAGGACAAAAACATTGTCACATAGTTTAGAATATAATGCTTTTCCCAGTAATGTTAAATTATGTGTAGTGCAATGCCTAAAATTCTATGAAGAATGCACACGGTCCTTGCGACCAGAGGGTTCAACGCAATTATTGATTGCTTTGAAAAAAAACTTTCAACCCAGTATCATTGGCTACAATAGCCAGATGGTTAAAGTCAGTCATGAAAGAAGCTGGTATTGATACCCAAATATTTGGGGCACATTCTGTACGTGATGCCATGGCATCCAAAACTTTTAAGCAGGGTTCAACTATTCAAGACATTATGAAATCTGCTGATTGGTCATCACAGTCTACGTTTAAACAATTTGACTATAAACCGGTGGGTGATAGAACTACAGTGGTATTTGATAAGCGTTAAATGAGCAATAATCCAAAGCCTCTGCTCCTGTAATAGAATATGAATTTGCTAGCATTTGCGCCAAGAATTTTAAATTCTATTAAGGACACGGAGGCATTCTTCTGAGGCTACGCTCAGCACTACGCGCTATAATCCCTGATGTTCCACTAGAACCCCCATCCTTTACTCCGCTAACGATGGTGATAGAGAGCGAGCGAGGAGCGCACCTTATATCTAAACTCTGCAAGGCATGTGCTGCAATTATTCCAGTTATGGACAACCAGATACGCAGTGCATGGGAGAAAGACTTAGGAAACCCAATTACAGATGAACAATGGGCCTACTGCTGCTCAGTGACGAAAAATGTATCTCTAAATAGCTGCCATAAGCTGATACACTTTAAATGTTTGCATAGGACATACATAACCCCATCCACAGTCTACAGACTAGATCCTACCAGACCCCATCAATGTCCAAAATTCAATGCCCGCATGCAGACTTCGCCCACCTAGCATGGACCTGTCCATGCATTCACACATACTGGGAGACGGTGCATTCAACTATTAGCAGTATGGTGAGTGTACCTATGGTTCCCCCACCAGAAATAGCCCTTTTAGGGTACGCTGCTCAGTTTCCCCCCAAGATTCGAAAATTTGTTGCCATTAGTCTATTGCTAGCCAAGAGAGAAGTTGCTGTTCATTGGGGCAGGAAATCTCCGCCTTCGGCAAAGGGATGGCTAAGTAGTCTAGCTTTCTGTTCCATGAAGAGTGAACTATATGTGACCACGACCCCGCCATCTTCCAGACCCAGGGATATATGGGGCCCTTTCAGCACTTATTTAGCCACGAAGCAACAGGACCCCTCCACACAGCAAGAACAACGGAATATAGTGCAAGCTGGCATTGGGTAAATATGGCCTACACATATGCTGATTGTTATTATTGAACACACCGGTATGGTCATTGTGTTGCAAGATGCTATTATACAAGAGAATGCCTGGATGATGAGTTCTGTTTGTTTAGGAAGAACTAACAACCCTGCGCTAGAAAATACCACTGGCAAGGAGCGAGTACATTTATTAGATATGATGGCCTGACTTAGTACTTTGTCCTGCATACCTACCCAAACTGTATTATCCACAATGTTATGCTGCAAGTAAATTGCATATAATCCATTGTATCGCTTTATGATGTGTAAAATGCTAAATAAAGTTTATAAAGAAAAAATGTTTAAAAGGACACGGAGGCGAGGACTATCCCACCCAGTTGTATTTCAATAATTCTTGCAACAAAGTACCCACCTGTATGTAATTGTATTCTGTTCAACAGAGATAACATGTTTTTCTGTTCCATTTATTCCTGGTTCAGAAAAGAAAGCAGAATAATCATTCTTCTGGTTGAAGAGGTGGGAGGACGTCCCAGTTCTTGGTTAAAGTTCTTCCACGTTGGAGGATAATACTAGTGAATTTGAATTAATGTTTGCACTTGGACTAAAAGGCTCTGGCAAAGAAAGAGGCTCATGGGATGGAGATGGTGACTCTTATAGGGTCTGATGGGACATGATTGGTGCAAGAGCATCATGGGAAATGTATTTTTATTTTATGTTGAAACGTTTTCATTGGCTGCTTTAAATTTTAACAGTAAAGAAAGAGGAGCAATAATCCTTGCCTCTGTGCCCTTAATAGAATTGAAAATCCTTGGCGTAAATGCTAGCACATTTTTTATTCCGGGTAACAGAACTTGGTGAGAGCCACACAAGTCACCCCATCCTGGATTCCCCTGGGTGTCTAGGTTTCAGAAATATGCAGGCTTGCTAGGTTTCCCTAGGTGCTGGCTGAGCCAGGGTCCCAAATCCAAAGCCAAACACATTGCGAAAAAAGGATCAGTTTTCACTGCAAAAATGTGATGTGTCCACGCTGCATTTTGGACTGTTTCCTCCCGCGGGCACTATGCCTACCCACACCAGTGAGGTACCATTTTTTTGGGCGACTTGGGGGAATTCTGGGTGGGGTGTAGAAGTTTGTGGCTCCCCACAGATTCTAGAACTTTCCATCACATAAATGTGAAGAAATTGTGGTTCTTTTTTACAAAGTTTGAGGTTTCGATTGGATTCTGGGTATCAGAACTTGGTGAGAGTCACAAAAGTCCACCCATCTTCAAATCCCCTGGGTGTCTAGTTTCCAACAATGTACAGTTTTGCTAAGTTACTCGCTGTGCAGACTTAGCTGGGTCCAAAATCCACAGCTAGGCACATTGCGAAAAAGGGTGCGTTTGCACTGGGAAAATGTTATGTGTACACGTTGCATTTTGGGCCGTTTCCTGTTGCAGGCACTAGGCCTACCCACACAAGTGAGGTACCATTTTTATTGGGAGCCTAAGGGAAAAACAGAATAGTAGAACAAGTGTTATTACCAATCGATTTTCTATGCATTCTTGCCTTCCAAATGTAAGCTAATGTGCAAAAAAATAATTATTTTTGAAATATGCACTCAAATTCAAATGCTAGTATGGGTATACATAAATTTGGAGATGTGCAAATAACCACTGTTTCTAAACGCCACTTTTTGCTCCTATTTCTAAAATGGATAGTTTTCCTTGATACCTATTTTCCACTCTTTATATTTTACCAAATGAATTGCTGTATACCCTGTACACAATAAAAAATCACTGCAAGGCGCAGCTCAATTATTGGTTCTGGGTACCTTGGATTCTAGGTGCACCTACAAGTCTTACATATCCTTGCAACCAGAAGGGTCCACCGGCTGTAACTGTATATTGCGTAAAAAAAATCAGCCAAACTTAGAAGAAGTTACAGGTGAAAACCTAAGCGCAAATGGCTGCTTTTTTTAAACTAAATTTCAATATTTTGTTATTTCAACTGTTAGTTTCTTTAGGAAAACGTTGAAGGATCTACACTAATGACCCCTTGCTAAATTCAGAATGTTGTCTACTTTTTAGGAATGTATAGCTTTCCGGGATCCCTTATTGGTTTCATACCCATTCCTACCACTAACTGAAAGGAGGTTGAAAAAACAAAAAATATGAAAAGTAGGCAATGTCCTAGTAAAACGCCAAACTGTGTAGAAAAAGTTGGTTTTCTGACAAAAGTCTGCCTGCTTCTTTCCTGAATGCTGGGAAGATGGTGATTTTAGCACTGCAAACCCTTTATTGATACCATTTGCAAGGAAAAAAAACAGCACTCTCTCCCCAAAATAAAAATATTAGCTGTGTTTTGGCTAATATCTGTGTCCCCTCCAGAGGTATCCACAAACCCTGAGTACCTTTATTATCCTCAGAATGTTGGAAGAAGAGCACGCAAATTTGGCGTGGATACGTTGTGTGGACAAAATGTTACAGGGGACTAAGAGCCTACTACCCCAAATAGCTAATAAAAGGCTTAGCATGGGAAAGACCTAGCAGCGAATGGGTTAAACGGACAAAAATAAAATGCCTATAGGCCCTGCTTCAGAATGTTGGTATGTATGCAGCATCCTCTTTCTAGAAATTGTGGGGGCACTATGTACACTAGCATCCGCCTCCGACTTGTGCCCTTGATCAGCGTTTCCCAAACTATGGTCCGCGGACCCCCAGGGATCCGTGAGACATTCCCATGGGGGTCCGCAGGACTAGAGTGCCTGTCGTAGTGAAAAATTAAACGCCCATGCGTCCTCACAGCACACAAGAGATGTGACACAGAAGGCAGAAGGGCACAAAAAAACGAGGGGAAAACGGAGTGGAACAGAGGGCAGACGGGCACAAAAAACGAGTGGAACAGAGGGCAGACGGGCACAAAAAACAAGTGGAACAGAGGGCAGAAGGGCACAAAAAACGAGGGGAAACAAGTGGAACAGAGGGCAGAAAGGCAAAAAAACGAGTGGAACAGAGGGCAGAAAGGCACAAAAAACGACTGGAAAAGAGGGCAGAAAGGCACAAAAAACGACTGGAACAGACGGCAGAAGGGCACAAAAAACGAGTGGAAAACGAGTTGAACAGAGGACAGAAAGGCACAAAAAACGAGTGGAACAGAGGACAGAAAGGCACAAAAAACGAGTGGAACAGAGGGAAGAAAGGCACAAAAATGAGGGGAAAACGAGTGGAACAGAAGGCAAAAGGGGCACAAAAACGATGGAAAAACGAGTGGGGCAGATGGGCACAAAAAACAAATGGCACAGAGGCAAAATACAGAATACAGAAATATAGGTGCAGCTAAGAACAGAATGCAGAACGGGCAAAGAGGCATGGGGGTAACGAGGGGAACAGAAGGGAAAACTGGAAAGAGACACGGGGCAGTGAGGGGTACAGAAGGAAAGACTGGGCAGAGAGAGCACGGGGACAGCTAGGGGAACAGAGGGAAGAAAAAGGGGCACAGACCACGTACAGGCAGCGGGGGAAGACAGACAACAGCAGTCACAGACACAACAATGAAAATACAGGCAATACAATAAAAGCAATAAAACGTTGAAAGGCACATGTGTATAGGTTACCGTTACTTGGCAGGCAAGTAAAAATAGATGCAGCCAGGATCAGCAGTAGGATTGTTGTGCTTCTGTCTGATTGCTCACTTTCCACAAGCCCTTGGGTACTACTAAATAATACACTGCTTTATGCATACATGTCCATGCCAATAGACCCAATTCAGGCTGTCTCCCTCTTGAAATTGCTTCTGCTTCAAAAGGCGTTTTTATTTATTTATTTATTTATTTATTATTATTATTTCTAAAGCGCACTGTCACCTTGCAGGCATCCTGGCGCTAACTAACTTGCGGGCAGAGAACATGCATCAGACAGAGCAAGGACCACACATCTAGTTACTAAGGAAACAACCAGGTTTTAATCTTTCTCCTAAATGGGAGAAGCTCCGCGGTTTGTCTTATCTCGAGTGGGAGCAGATTCCATAATTTAGCAGCTGCCACCTCGAAGGATCTGCCTCCTGCTCTAACCTTCTTAAATCTAGGTACTTTCACCAACTTGGCCGCTGAGGACCGAAGGTGCCTGGTTGGAGTGTACCAGGTAAATTTCAATTGCATGGAGGCAGGGCCAATTCCGTGAAGAGCCCTGAACACCAGACAGAGGGCTTTGAATTGTATCCTCTGTCGCACAGGTAACCAGTGCAGCTTCGCAAGGGCAGCCGGTCCATGTGCTCTTCTGGGGAGCCCCAGAGCCAATCTGGCAGCTGCTGATTGCACCCTTTGGAGCCTATCCAAGAGAAACTCAGGGGAACCCAGTAAAAGAGCATTGCAATAATCCAATCTACTGAGGGTTGTGCACCTTGCCACTTGAGCACGGGCGTGGAATGGTAAAAGTGGTAGGATTTTACTCAGAGATCGAAGAATAGCAAAACAGCAGGCGGTCGTTTTGTTGACATGAGTCTACATACTAAGTTTTTGATCAAGCATGACCCCTAAATTACGAACTGAAGCCACAGGTCGTACATTAGTCACTGTTTCAGGAGGCCAAAAGTTTTCTGGAAACGGACGGGAGATCTTATTCCCAGCACTAAAAAGCACCTCCGTTTTGGCAGCATTAAACTGAAGAGAATTATCCTTTAGCCACCGTGACGTATCCCGCAGACAGTTGTGGAAAACTTCCACCGATGTTGACTCCTCTCCCTCAAAGGAGAGGATCATCTGCGTATCGTCAGCATAATTCATGTTGTGGGTCTTAATAAGCGAGATCAAGGGTTTTAGATATAGGTTAAAAAGTATGGGACTGATTGCCGAGCCCTGTGGGACTCCATGAGGCACCTGATTGAACACAGACTGAAAAGGGGGCAAAGACACTGCCTGCTGCCTATCCTGCAAGAAAGATCGAAACCATGCCAGAGCGCTGCCTCTCACCCCAGCATCAAATAAACGGTTCAGCAAGATCTTATGGTTGACCGTATCAAAGGCGGCAGACATATCTAACAGAATCAGAAACGCTGTCTGTCCCTTGTCTGCACGCCTCTGAAGCTCATCCACGGCGGTCACCAGGGCTGTTTCGGTCCCGTGAGCTGGTCGAAAACCAAATTGATCGTTCTCTAATAAATGATGCTGTTCTAGATGTTTAGAGAGGGTTGCACTGACCAGTCGCTCAACCACCTTAGCTGGAAAAGGCAGCAGAGATAGGCCTGTAATTTTTGGAGCAGTCCGGATCCAAGGAGGGCTTTTTCAGCAAGGGGGAAATCACAGCCTGTTTCCACTGAGCTGGAACAGTGCCAGTAGCAATAGACTGGTTGCAAATTAGGTGGAGTGTGGGAAACAGTTCCTCTTCGTACTCCTTCCAAATTTTGCATGGCACAGGATCCAAAGGAGACCTGGAGGAGATCCCCCTAGCCAGCCCACGAAATACATCATATGTGAGAAGAGGGAATTCAAATAGCGGTTCCCCCAACACCCAGGCTGAGTCGTCTACCCGATCTGCTATTGCCTCAGATGTGGTGTCATGTCATGTGTGGTGTTTAAAAAGAAATTTAAATTGTACAAATTGCTTGGGGGTCCCCAGCTTCCAGTAGAGTGGAGGTCCTCATGAGTCAAAAGTTTGGGAACAACTGCCCTAGATGCTAATGTTTATATTGACACCTGCACAGAAGACCATTTTCACCAAGGTTACTGTTGTCGGCTGCTGTTACGTAGCAGTAAAGGAAATCACACTTTATGGCCGAAACTGTCTACTCGCTGAGTTCCTTTATCAATCTTTATGCACCTTTGAGACCAGGGTTTTAGCAAATGATTCTTGCGCATAAGCATGTGTGGTTGTTCTAGTACAGAATGCACATGTATTAGTGAGGTGAGCAAGTTAGACCTTATAATGCTTCCATACACATATGAAACTTCACTCCAGAGACCTAAGCATTATCGAAATTTGTAAACAGGGATGGTAGCTTTAGAATGAGCTAAAAATAAAAAATAATAACACTTTCGGGTTTTTATTTGTCCACTTTGATCGCTGAAAATAGTCGATATTCAAAAAACCGACTGTAGCTTTTTTTTAAGTTATACGATAAACAAAAAAGAGCATAATAACTGCCAGTGCCTATCCAACGCAGCGCACCTCATCCATTTTCAGCCTTTAGGCATACTCTTGAACAGCACCATTTTACGGCCATGAAGCATCTCGCATCATTTTTTGACCAATCGGGGCAGCACACCCAATTTTTGGCACTGAAGTGCAACCACAGGCACAGCAGTTATTACCCAACGAATTGAATTGGTACTCATTTAATCGACCTCTGAAGGATGAAAGGCTGAGTAAACCTAGACCGGGGCTCGAACTCAACATCAAGGGGCCCAGTGGACTCTGAGCTCCCCTCCTTCTCGCTGAGCCAGCCCCTTAGTCATGTGAAGTGCTCCCCCTTGACTCCTCTTTATCGTGCGTCACGAGGGAAGAATAGTCTTTCTTCTACATATGATATTGTAGCCTGACCTTAGCTTCCTTCCTCGCCTATGTTCTATAGTGAATAGTACCAGTGATATTGAAAATCGATGACAAAAATCCCCTTTGTGGGTGTATGATCGATGCAGTGGCAATCATTCCAGAGATTTTTTATACGGAGAAACTCCCAACTCCTTTTTAACAATCAGAGTAACACGCTTCGAATTGCCAATCGTTATAATCCTATGATTAATAAATAACTGTAACATATATATATTTTTTTTTGCAAAAGCGCTATTTAAAAAAATAAAATAACATTTCGCATCTCTATTACACTAGGTATTAAATCAGTAGCACGGAAAGGTTGCATAGTCTGGCTTCTGTTTCTATTACCATTAAAGCTCACCTCGTTTGTGTCGATGATCCTCGACTACGGATTACACGCAAAGCTCTCAGACCAACTTTTGTGAAAACCACGACGACACGACCCGAATGTTGTTATATTTCGGGAAGCAGAACTCAAAGTGCTCCAAAATCAAGTTAAAGAGCAACTACTAAGGTCCATAAAGCCTGGCTACAACGGGACTTGTGACATGTTAGGCTGCTGCATTTTGCATTTATTTATGATACAGCGCGAACTTTACCCGATGGTGTCAGAGCGCTTCACAATAGGACCCGTTACATTTCAAAAGGACGTGCTTAGTTCCACACGAAAAGTTAAATAGGCTGGTAGGTAGAAGGCGGTGTTATAACGTAAAGCGCATGCTCAGCTTCGGGTATCTTGGTGTTAAATTAAATAACAGACTTTTCGCAATTAACCAACTCAATGCACTAAGTTTGTCAGACCTCTGAAGGATAAATGGTCAAGTGGACCCACTAGGATTCAAGCCTGTCACCATGAAGCCAAACACATCGCTCTTTGCAAATTTAGAAAATATTCAGGTCTAAAGTCTCGTGTGCTTTTGTGTCTAGACGCACTGACAGGTCTAACTTGCTCTCATTTATACATGCGCATCCGCTAAAACAACAGCCACAGTTTATGCGCAGCGTCCCCCGAGAATCATTTGTTAAAACACTTGTCAAAGGCACATGTCTAATGAAGACCTATTATGATAAATGGACTCAGCGAGTAGACAGTTTCCACCATAACGTGTTTTTTTCTTCACTGCTACTCAGCAGCAGACAACAGTAAGCTTGGTGAAAACGGTTTTCTGTGCAGGTGTCAATATACACAGTAGAATCCAGGGTACTGTGATGATATGAATTTATGAAACTATATAAGATTTAATTGCACCAACAAATACACCATTAATTGTGGAGCTGATTTGTTAAAAAGCATATAAATGGCTTATATATCCTAATGTCATTCGGATATTGAGGTTAAAAGAAGTTCCAGACGCTTTCATATCTGTAACTCAATCCGTAATCTTCAAACATGATCGCCTATAAATCACACGTTTGACACCTCAGAGGAGACTTTCCAACCCAGATCACGAAAGAGATACTGTGTCCCAAAAAACAAAATGAAAAGAAAAAAATCATCAGGTGCATATTTTTCTGTTTGACTTTTGGTATTTTTGTAAACTTATTTAAGGTGTGTGAGTTCTGCACAGGGCCTGTAGTTGCTTTTTCCTTCTTGTTTAATTCCCTAGCCACTCCTCAAGGACAGAGCCTTTTTTGACATTTGGGCACTTTAATGCCTATTTAAGCCTTCATAAATTTCTACAAACTGTATCAAATCAAATTTGTCTTCTTCTTTCCCCACATGTTGGGAATTCTAAAGATACCCACGGGTTGTGGATCCCCAAAGTAGGAGTGGAGAAAATAGACAAAATATAGCACACATTTTTATTTTTATTTGTTGTAAAAATGGCAAACAAGTGCTGTGCAAAAAAAGCGTAGGATATTTTCCTAAATATGACATCAACAAAAAGTTTGTTGTCCCAAGATCAACCGTTTTCCAGATCACAGGAAAAAGCAGTGTTTAAAAAAAAATCTACTTTTTAACCACAGGTTGTCATTTTTAGGTTTCGCCTGGGGCACGGAGCTCCTAGCTCCGCCCCCAGGAGAAATCTTATGTCTCTACAGTGTACTGCTTAGTCCCGCCCTCTGTTCCATTGGCTAGCTCCATAAATGGAGGCTAGCCATTGGAACAGAGATCTGTCCGTCATGGCCGGACCAGATTCGTGGGGGTTCCCGAGATTTTTTCCCTCTCCGCCTCTGCGATGTCGTCATTGCGGCGGTGGGCGTTTCCTTTTTTGTTTTTTTTTGGTCGCCATGTTTTTCTCATTTGGAATTGGCTTTTGCAGGAGTCGGCTGGAGCGCCGGAGGAAGTCCAGGTGAGTGCTTGCTGTTTAGTGTTTTTTACTTTCACGGGGAGGTATCCCAGTTTCCTGCACTGGCCTTCACGCGTGTGCCCGTTCCTGCCCGCCGTTCGTGTTCCCGCCCCCCTCCCGCTGTCCTTTCCCTGCCCGCAGCTCTCCTCTGTCCCGCTCCTCCCACCTCCCTCCGCCCGCAGCTCTCCTCTGTCACGGAGTTAGAGGGGGCTTGGTGACTTTCGGCAGACTCCTCCCAGGCCCCGCTGCAGTGACTCACAGGCAGGAAAGAGCCCGCAGCCACGGTTTTAAGAGCACGTGACCGTCCTGACTCGTGCAGATCCGGTTGCTCCCCTCTGTTCTCCTGCTGGGTATCATAGCGCTTCTCCCACGCTGCTTGTAATCTCTGCATTCTTCAGCTGGACTACCATAGCGCCGCATTGTGCATTTGACTCGCTCTGTCCTCAGCGCTGCTTTGCTGCTTTGTGATTGCTGCTCTGTGTTTGCTCTGTGCCCAATTTCATAGCGCCGCCTGTCACTCTTAATGTGCTGTGCTCATAGCGCTACTCTATGTCAGCCATCTCTTTTATAAAATATATATTTTGATCATTGCGCCCCACTGCTCGCCCCAACCTCTCCCTGCGTTAAGTGTTTGTTGTTGTTGCAGCCATTTGCTTCCTGTGACGTCCTAGCCCGTCCCTCCAATCACGCTCCCGCCTCCCAGCGGAGCCTGCCTCCCACAGATAGATTAGACCGACCCCTCCCCCCCGAGAGCTGTGACCGTCCTGACTCGTGCAGATCCGGTTGCTCCCCTCTGTTCTCCTGCTGGGTATCGTAGCGCTTCTCCCACGCTGCTTGTAATCTCTGCATTCTTCAGCTGGACTACCATAGCGCCGCATTGTGCATTTGACTCGTTCTGTCCTCAGCGCTGCTTTGCTGCTTTGTGATTGCTGCTCTGTGTTTGCTCTGTGCCCAATTTCATAGCGCCGCCTGTCACTCTTAATGTGCTGTTCTCATAGCGCTACTCTATGTCAGCCATCTCTTTTATAAAATATATATTTTGATCATTGCGCCCCACTGCTCGCCCCAACCTCTCCCTGCGTTAAGTGTTTGTTGTTGTTGCAGCCATTTGCTTCCTGTGACGTCCTAGCCCGTCCCTCCGATCACGCTCCCGCCTCCCAGCTGAGCCTGCCCCGCCCCTCCCCTTCAACTATCCACTTATGACAGTGGCTTTTGCGCGCAGCGTTCACGCGCAGCGATCGCGCCCCAGTCGCGCCGAAGGTGCGCCAAAGGTAAGCCCGTCTACGCCCGTCCGCGCCTGGACCGCGCCCAGAGCCCCTGGTCCTCGTAATGCCCACCCCTCCCGCATTACTTACGATGCCACCACCCTCCTAGCCCTTAACCCTGGCCGCTCCCCCATCTGCGTCCAAGCCGCTCCTGGACACACCCATGGACCCTTTTCCTGCTACTCCTGCAAGTTCGACTGCACCAAGAACAACTCCTCATCTACGACCACACAACAGATATCCGATCCCAACCACCTACAATGCTTTCTGCTCAACACCCGCTCGGTCCACAGACACGCCATTGACCTCTGGAATCTACTCGACACCATCTCGCCGGACGTCGCCTTCCTAACAGAAACATGGATGAATGCCTCTTCAGCCCCAGACATCACCATTGCCATCCCGGAAGGCTATAAGATCATTCACAAGGACCGTACCGGCCACACAGGAGGAGGCATCGCTATCGTCTATAAGAAATCCATCCGCATCTCAACCAGCTCAGACGTCAACCTCGCCAACTCTGAACACCTTCACTTCCAGATCCACATCGACCCCAAGACCACACTCAGAGGCACCCTCCTTTACAGGCCACCAGGACCCCGCGCACAATTTAGTGAAGACATCACGGACTTCATCACTCCACACGCGCTCCCCTCCGAGGACTACATCCTTTTGGGAGACCTCAACTTTCACCTTGAAAAGAACAACGACCGCAACACCACCACCCTTTTGGACAACCTCGCAAACCTCGGACTTAAACAACTTGTCACTACCCCCACCCACATCGCAGGTCACACACTCGACCCTATCTTCACCTCCAGCAAGCATGTTTCCTTCAGCCACACCACAGCTCTCCTTTGGACTGACCACAGCTGCGTTCACTTCACCTACAACAAGCCCACATCCAACAACCACCCCCAACCCACTCTGCAAAGAAACTGGAACAAAATCACCATCGACCAGATCTCCTCATCGCTTCTTCAAAAGCCCCCCGCCCACACCTCAAACCCAGACCAAGCAGCCACCAACCTCACCCAATGGTTATCCAACAGCGCCGACATCCTAGCACCACTGAAAAAACGACAAATCAAACTAGGCAGCAAGAAGGCCTCCTGGTTCAACGATGATCTTAAGAAATCCAAGAAACTCTGTCGCTCCCTCGAGAAGGCCTGGAAAAAAGACCCAACCACCCCCAACCCACTCTGCAAAGAAACTGGAACAAAATCACCATCGACCAGATCTCCTCATCGCTTCTTCAAAAGCCCCCCGCCCACACCTCAAACCCAGACCAAGCAGCCACCAACCTCACCCAATGGTTATCCAACAGCGCCGACATCCTAGCACCACTGAAAAAACGACAAATCAAACTAGGCAGCAAGAAGGCCTCCTGGTTCAACGATGATCTTAAGAAATCCAAGAAACTCTGTCGCTCCCTCGAGAAGGCCTGGAAAAAAGACCCAACCACCAGCACCAAGGACGCCTTCAAAAACGCCACCCGCATACACCACCAACTAATCCGAAATGCCAAGAAAGCAGCCTTCAAGGACCGTCTAGATAACAACGCCCACAACAGCAAGGAATTATTCAACATCGTCAAGGAATTTACCAACCCCTCAGCCAACTCCAACGACATCACCCCCTCTCAAGCCCTCTGCGACTCCCTAGCCTCATTCTTCCACAACAAAATTGCAGACATCCACAACAGCTTCGACAACCAACCCGAAGACCAACCCACCCAATCCCCTGCAGGACCCCCACCCCCCCTGAACATCCTCAATGACTGGAAGCCAATCTCCATTGAGGACACCATCCGTCTGATGAACTCTATCCACTCAGGATCCCCCACAGACCCTTGCGCTCACCACATCTTTAACAAAGCAAACTCCATTATTGCACCGCACCTCCGAGACGTCATCAACTGCTCCCTCAACTCCGCAACCTTCCCGGAAAGCTGGAAACATGCCGAACTCAGCGCCCTCCTGAAGAAACCCACAGCTGACCCCACCGAACTCAAAAACTATCGCCCTATCTCACTCCTTCCATTCCCGGCCAAAGTCATCGAGAAAGCTGTCAACAACCAGCTCGCCGCATTCCTCGAAACCAACAAATCCCTCGACTCCTCACAATCCGGCTTCCGAGCCAAGCACAGCACCGAAACCGCCCTCATCGCAGCAACAGACGACATTCGAACTCTACTGGACAATGGAGACACAGTCGCCCTCATCCTCCTCGACCTCTCCGCAGCCTTCGACACAGTCTGCCATAGCACCCTTCTACAGCGCCTCAAAAACATCGGAATCCAAGGAAAAGCACTGGAATGGATCACCTCGTTCCTCTCCGGAAGAACCCAGAGAGTCCGCCTTCCACCATTCAAGTCAGAAGCCACTGAAGTCATCTGCGGCGTACCTCAAGGGTCCTCACTCAGTCCCACCCTCTTCAACGTTTACATGAGCCCCCTCGCGGCCATCGCACGCCTACATAACCTCAACATCATCTCCTACGCCGACGACACTCAACTGATCCTATCACTCACCAGAGACCCTAACACGGCCAAAACCAACCTACACGAAGGAATGAAAGAAGTAGCCGAATGGATGAAGCACAGCCGTCTGAAACTGAACTCAGACAAAACAGAAGTCCTCATCTTAGGTACCTCCCCCTCCGCCTGGACTCCTCACTCTCGATGAACAGACAAGTCAACGCCGTTTCTTCATCTTGCTTCAACATTCTTCGCATGCTCAAAAAAACATTTCGCTGGATCCCTACCGAAACTAGAAAAACAGTCACCCACGCTCTGGTCACGAGCCGACTGGACTACGGAAACACCCTCTACGCCGGCACCACCGCAAAACTCCAGAAAAAACTACAACGCATCCAGAACGCCTCAGCCAGGCTCATATTAGACATACCGCGTAAAGAACACATCTCTGATCACCTGAAAAACCTCCACTGGCTCCCCGTCAATAAGAGGATCACTTTCCGGCTCCTAACCCACGCACACAAAGCACTCTACAAAATCGGACCCGAATGCCTCAACACACGACTATCCTTCTACACCCCCTCCCGCCAGCTACGATCCTCCAACCAAGCCCTTGCCACTGTACCCCGCATCAACAAAACCACCATGGGAGGTAGATCCTTCTCCTACCTAGCAGCTAAAACTTGGAACTCACTTCCCACTCACCTTCGCCTTACTCAGAACCACCTAGCATTCAGAAAGCAACTCAAAACGTGGATATTCGACAAGTAACTCCCCACCCTTCTACAAGCGCCTTGAGACCCTCTGGGTATGTAGCGCGCTATATAAATCTTTTGACTTGACTTGACTTGACTCTGGAGCAGGGGCCGTAGAGACAGGACAGGAGGCAGAGAGCAGCGCCGGTCCGCACAGAGAACCCAGGAGACCAACCATGGCAGCCCTCCTCGCGGCTCTCCTCGCCCTGTGCCTCCGCCCGGGGGCTCTTGGATTTAACCTGGATGTTGGGAACCCCGCAGTTTACACCGGACCAGAGCCCGTTCACCCGCCCCCCCTCCCGCTGTCCGTGAGCCCTTTCACCCGCCCCCCCTCCCGCTGTCCGTTAACCCGTCCCCCTCCCGCTGTCCGTGCATAGTAGGGGAGAATGGAATGACGTCAGCAGTGTGTCTGAAATGGCTTTGAAGTTCTCCCTGTTCAATGAGAAGTCAGTGGGTGAAACGACGACCCTCACCTTCCCGTGAAAGAGATGGCACAGTCCAAGTGTTTCCAAAATATGGGCTTTAGATTATTATCTGAGTAAAACTGCTCCGGGAACCGGGTATGCTCCGGAAAAGCCTCAGCCACCAGACATGTGAAGAAGACGCAGTGTTAGGGTGGCTGCTGCTGTTTGCATGTGGTAGCTTTCTTTTGTTTGATGTCCAGACATCCCATGAATCAGCCATTCCGCTGCTGTCCACCTCGACATCACATACTATCCGTGACTGACCCCTCGCGGCTGCCACAGTGGGGGATGGGAGCTCAGGAACCAGCACATTTGGATTTGTACATTTTGCTGCAAGCTGTTGCAAGCTAGGGACCTACAAGTGGCAAAATAATGAAATAATAGACATTTCTCAACGCTTTTGTGCTGAGCCCCGCCCCTAACTGTGTATTTGCCGCATTAAAGCGTTGTTTTCGGGCCTGGGTCAGAGACCTTCACTGAAGGGGGTTGTTATGTTCTGGGTAAAAAGGTTGCAGTTGCTTTCTAGCAGCAGTAGTAGTGCTCCGAGCGCAGCTGCTTCTCGTTGCCCCTACGAGGCGGGGAGCGATGCCTTCTCCTTGAGGGTTCGGGCTACAGAAAAGACACCCGAGACGCCTAAAACTGCCTGTAGCTGACCAGGGAACTCACCGGCTAATCCCTGCAACGTTTCTGCTGCTGAATCCATTTCCGCCTGGTTGCCCTTTTTGCCGTCGTTGGACCTCGCGGTACCCGCTGCGCGGGTCCCGCATCGCCCGTTCTGCTGGGTATTCCTGCTGAGGAGTGGGACCTTCACTGGAGTCTTGTGTGGGCTGCAGGGCGGGAGGAGAACACTCTACCAGGGCTGCGAGCGCCAGGTGAGGGACAGGGACTCCATTTCCCAGGAGTCCCTGTGTTGCCATCACCTGCACCTGGACGCTCTCCCTGGTTGCCCCGCCCCCCACCGCCGAGCTAAAAGCTGCCGCCTGTGAAAGAAGTTTGGGAGACGCCTAAAACTGCCTGTAGCTGACCAGGGAACTCACCGGCTAATCCCTGCAACGTTTCTGCTGCTGAATCCATTTCCGCCTGGTTGCCCTTTTTGCCGTCGTTGGACCTCGCGGTACCCGCTGCGCGGGTCCCGCATCGCCCGTTCTGCTGGGTATTCCTGCTGAGGAGTGGGACCTTCACTGGAGTCTTGTGTGGGCTGCAGGGCGGGAGGAGAACACTCTACCAGGGCTGCGAGCGCCAGGTGAGGGACAGGGACTCCATTTCCCAGGAGTCCCTGTGTTGCCATCACCTGCACCTGGACGCTCTCCCTGGTTGCCCCGCCCCCCACCGCCGAGCTAAAAGCTGCCGCCTGTGAAAGAAGTTTGGGAGACGCCTAAAACTGCCTGTAGCTGACCAGGGAACTCACCGGCTAATCCCTGCAACGTTTCTGCTGCTGAATCCATTTCCGCCTGGTTGCCCTTTTTGCCGTCGTTGGACCTCGCGGTACCCGCTGCGCGGGTCCCGCATCGCCCGTTCTGCTGGGTATTCCTGCTGAGGAGTGGGACCTTCACTGGAGTCTTGTGTGGGCTGCAGGGCGGGAGGAGAACACTCTACCAGGGCTGCGAGCGCCAGGTGAGGGACAGGGACTCCATTTCCCAGGAGCCCCTGTGTTGCCATCACCTGCACCTGGACGCTCTCCCTGGTTGCCCCGCCCCCCACCGCCGAGCTAAAAGCTGCCGCCTGTGAAAGAAGTTTGGGAGACGCCTAAAACTGCCTGTAGCTGACCAGGGAACTCACCGGCTAATCCCTGCAACGTTTCTGCTGCTGAATCCATTTCCGCCTGGTTGCCCTTTTTGCCGTCGTTGGACCTCGCTGTACCCGCTGCGCGGGTCCCGCATCGCCCGTTCTGCTGGGTATTCCTGCTGAGGAGTGGGACCTTCACTGGAGTCTTGTGTGGGCTGCAGGGCGGGAGGAGAACACTCTACCAGGGCTGCGAGCGCCAGGTGAGGGACAGGGACTCCATTTCCCAGGAGTCCCTGGGTTGCCATCACCTGCACCTGGACGCTCTCCCTGGTTGCCCCGCCCCCCACCGCCGAGCTAAAAGCTGCCGCCTGTGAAAGAAGTTTGGGAGACGCCTAAAACTGCCTGTAGCTGACCAGGGAACTCACCGGCTAATCCCTGCAACGTTTCTGCTGCTGAATCCATTTCCGCCTGGTTGCCCTTTTTGCCGTCGTTGGACCTCGCGGTACCCGCTGCGCGGGTCCCGCATCGCCCGTTCTGCTGGGTATTCCTGCTGAGGAGTGGGACCTTCACTGGAGTCTTGTGTGGGCTGCAGGGCGGGAGGAGAACACTCTACCAGGGCTGCGAGCGCCAGGTGAGGGACAGGGACTCCATTTCCCAGGAGTCCCTGTGTTGCTATCACCTGCACCTGGACGCTCTCCCTGGTTGCCCCGCCCCCCACCGCCGAGCTAAAAGCTGCCGCCTGTGAAAGAAGTTTGGGAGACGCCTAAAACTGCCTGTAGCTGACCAGGGAACTCACCGGCTAATCCCTGCAACGTTTCTGCTGCTGAATCCATTTCCGCCTGGTTGCCCTTTTTGCCGTCGTTGGACCTCGCGGTACCCGCTGCGCGGGTCCTGCATCGCCGGTCTGCTGGGTATTCCTGCTGAGGAGTGGGACCTTCACTGGAGTCTTGTGTGGGCTGCAGGGCGGGAGGAGAACACTCTACCAGGGCTGCGAGCGCCAGGTGAGGGACAGGGACTCCATTTCCCAGGAGTCCCTGTGTTGCCATCACCTGCACCTGGACGCTCTCCCTGGTTGCCCCGCCCCCAACCGCCTCATCCCTTATCAGGAACAGCTGATCCCCGCTACGCGGGACGCGTGCGGGACGCCCGGGGCTAAGCCCGGGCAAAGGGCGGGCCCTCTGTGGCCCTCAGAGGCCAGAGGAGCCTGGACTGGGCCACTCCCTTTGTCATTTGTCTGCCAGCTTTTGTGGACTATTGGACCTTTCATTATAACTGTAAGTCTGTTTTTTTTGCTGTTATCATTATTATCATCGGGACTAACATTAGAGGCTGAGTTTCCTTTTTCTTTTTTCCCTACACTCAATTTCTGCTACTCTGCGTTATTAAATTTCTGGGGCTTGTTATGAACTTACGAGAGACTAGAAGTATGGCAGCTGCTGGAGCCAAAAAATTGACAGGGACCCTTGATGATTTTATCGTCCGGACTCATGCTTTAATAGATGAAGGGATCATATTAATGGATAGAAGGGTGTCTCAGGACCTGGCAATGGCCAGGAGATCTTCTTTAGGACTTATAGCGCAGGCCCGCACTCAACATGCAGCGACTGGCTCAAACACCCTTGCTATTGTACATAATGAGGGGGCCCATGATGATATTAGCTCCCAAGAGGGCTTGGAGGCAACACCTAATCTTGCCTTGTTAGTTGAGAGCGATTCTTCAAATGAGCCCGAAAATGTTTCTGTGGTTAATGTACACGACAGAGGTCTGAAAGAGGGTGCAATTCCCAAAAAGAAGTCCAAATCAGCCAAACGTAAAGGAAGGAAAGCACTGACCACTCAAGACCTAGATCAAACCACTTTAGACCTGGCGCCCTCGGACAGCATCCTGGTTGCGCATGCCGCTGACTCGGATGGAGCGGTCCAAACTAATGTGCGTTTATCCCTAAGCCTACCAGATGACACGGTCATAGATAGTAGCTTAGAGGAAATACTGAATTTGGGTGATGATATAGATAACCATGTTAGAAGCAACGAGGATAGGAACAGCTTAAACATGGTAAATAACAACATCCTGGAAATGTTAAAAATCCTGCTTGAACCAATTGAGGTCAGGTTGCGTTGCTTAGAAACCATCTTAAAAAACATTCACAAATATATAAGTGCCCCAAGTTTTAGTTTGGAAAATAAGAAACCCCCTGTAAAAAAGCCCACGAACAAGCCTACCACAGCTGACAAAAATACCCTTTCTCAAAAAAAGATTGTACCCACTAATCCCACCAATGTTACCATCTCAGGTGGCACTTCTTCAAAAACCACTGATTCCAAGCACATAACGAACCCAGTAAAAACCAAGGTAACCCCTCAGGTTAAGTTTAAAGATCCAACACCCCCGGCCCCTAAATTAGATCAGACCCCGAAAGAAAAGAGAGAACCACGGAGAAACATCCACCTCCCCCCGGATGCATGCTCCTATGTAGTGATTCTGACTGGGGTCACTGAACTTGTAACAACTGAAACGGAGTCTTACCAAGCCTTAAAAAACAAGGTATGTCATTGGCTGTCTAAAAATTACCCCTTACCGCCTGGCATGCCTAGTAACATCCTAATGGTGGAGAGAACCCCTTGGGTGGGAGGCAATAGGAAAAACCTACAAGGTGACTGCGTTGTGGTCACCTTTGAGCATCAAGAGGTAGTAAATTACATCTGTGCTGGTACACCACGCCATCAGGCGAGTACGGTCACTGCCAGGCCTCTCTCCTATTTTTATGTACAGGGGAATCAACCAGACAGTAGGTGGAGCTGGTTAAAGGGCCCCCAGGAGCTTAACTACCGACAGAAGTACAATCCCCCATGGGAGGCTCAATCACGTGGTTGGGAGGAGAGGGGTGAGGACGGGTGGAACGTGGTTAGAAGAATAAGAGCCAGACCTTTTCAGGGTGGGTTTGCTGCAGGCCCCCAAAATAAATTTTCATATCATGACCATCACTACGTAAATGGGCAAGATAATTACTTTAATGTCCCAACGTTTAATCATTACGATCACCCGTCCTTTATGGACTGGGTAGATTGACAAACATTAGGCCCCTCCACCAC
Organism: Lissotriton helveticus; assembly: GCF_964261635.1. NCBI lineage: Eukaryota > Metazoa > Chordata > Amphibia > Caudata > Salamandridae > Lissotriton > Lissotriton helveticus. The sequence continues at coordinate 258,814,463 of NC_136073.1, read as the reverse complement.
ACGAGTTTTAATTGCTCCTCTCATCACACCACAGGGCAGTCAACACTCACAAGAATTAAACCCCGAGCCAATTATTGAGTCAATGTTAACCTCAGGACAGGGTCTGGAGGAAGGGACAGCCTCGTGTGTGATTGATGGGAACAAAGGAAGTAGACGGGTGATTGCAATGGCCACTTGGAATATAGCGGGCCTTAGGAATAAGATTGATGATCCTCATTGGAGAGACTTAATAGGCACTATGGACATAATTGCCATGCAGGAAACGTGGGCGACTGAGAATTTGCTCACACTGGATGGGTATACCACCTTTTACCTCCCAGCTGTCAATTCATTGAGAGGGCGGGCTAGAGGTGGTCTGGTTACCTTGATATCTGCAAAAATCTCAGGCATATATAAAGAAATTCCCACTGGAAGCCCCTATTGTTTGGCAGTCTTAATTACATATAGGGGATTCAACGCTGTACTATTAGTTAACTTCTACAACTCCTTTGATAGAGAACATCCACTTGATAACCTGTTGAGGTTAAATTCTTTCTTAATTAGTTTTCAGGAGTCTATGGAGGCTAACTGCATTGTAATTTTACTGGGTGACTTCAATGTCCATAGTTGCAAGGAAGAATGCCCCCCGAACCTTTTGTTTGGTCCCCCAGAAGAAGAGAATATTCATTTTGAACACTCAGAACAGGGATCCTGTTTAGAATCCCTGTTAGCTGAAAATGGTCTAATGTTGCCTCTCGGGGGGGGAAGAGGGTATTCCAACTTTTACGGGACATGGCAGTGGGTCTACCATTGATTCCATTTTTTTAAGCAGCAGTTATAGTAGTTATATTCTCGGTTATACCGTTGTAGGGTCTCATTTTAGTGACCACAATCTTGTTGTATTAAAAATTGAAAATGTACTAGCTACTAATGTTAGCAATGTGAATCCAGTAGATAAATGTGATTTAAGAACATCTGATCAGGCCCGCCGAATCAAATGGTGTAAAACAATTCCAGAGGATTTTTTTGGTAACCTGTGCATAAGTAGCCAGGAGGCCTTTGCACTCTGTATGGATGATCATGTGGGAGACACCGAGGTGTTAGAGGCGTATAATAGGGTCTGCGCCAATATTGTGTCCAACCTGACACAACAGTGTAAAAGGAAAACACAAGAAAGGGTGGGCTGGTTCGACAACAAATGTTCTGCTGTTAATCGCAAATTAAAATCAGCTTTAAAATCGAATCCAGTAGATAGAAGACTTGTGGCTACCCTTAGGAAAGCATATAAGATCGCCATTGAGAGTAGACGGCGCGAGATCAGAGAGGACGATTGGGCTGACCTGACCTCAACTGATGTTTTGAAGAGTAGCGCCAAATTCTGGGCCGTGGTCAACCAACCATTTTTTGCGGATTCACACAACAGTGAGTTGGATTGTGGCATCCAAGAAGATAAATGGCACCTGCATTTTAAATCTGTGTATGAGCAGGAAGCCCCCGGGGCCGAGGGCATGACCAGCTTATACCAACTTCCTTACAGCCTAACGGTGGATGAGGTAGAGGTGGGTTTAGCCATTGAAAAAATGACCAGCAACAAAGCTCCAGGGCCGGACGGGGTTCCCGCCGATCTTTTTAAAGTGGATATTTTATTTTGGTCCAAAATTTTAGCTAGAGTTTTCAACAGCATTTTTAAAATAGGTATCCCAGCTTCATGGTCCCAATCAGTAATTGTCCCCATTTTCAAAAAAGACAGGGGGGAGCCGGGAAACTACCGCCCCATATCCCTAATAGACTCTGCGGTTAAGGTCATAGGGAGAGTGGTTCTCAGTAAACTTACTGATTGGCTAGGTGAGACTAACATTCTCTCACCCCTTCAGTATGGTTTTAGAAAGGGAAGGAGCACCATCGACCAGAGTCTAAACTTACAACTGTTGATAGGAAAATACACCATAGCTAAGCCTGGATCCCTGTACATCGCCTTCATGGATCTGTCCTCGGCCTTTGACCGAGTCAACAGATCCAAGCTATGGGGTCAGCTCCTCAGCATAGGCATTGATCCAAATATCGTGTACTTCCTAGCAGACCTCCACAAAGACCTTACCGCCACTGTTCGTTATGACAGAAAAGGGAACTGCACAGGGAAAATTCATATTACCAACGGTGTTAGGCAGGGCTGTATCCTTGCCCCGCTGTTATTCACTTTATATATCAACAATCTGGGCGGAATACTGGGTACAGCATGCATAGATATACCTAGGGCAGGGAAATATACACTGCCCGCATTATTGTACGCAGACGACGCTGCTCTTATAGCTAGAACCGCAGTAGGTCTGCAAAGTCTGTTGAATTCCTTTTATAATTTTATGATAAAGCTGGACTTAAGCATCAATTTTGGTAAATCCCATGTAATGGTAGTAGGGCCTAAAACAAAGGCAAAAAACAAGCCATGACGTTACACTGTAATGTTCACAAATTATCTAGAGTTCCCAGATTCCCTTATCTGGGTGTAGTGTTTGACGATCGCTCTACATGGCTTCCCCAAATGCTGGCGAAAAAAAGGGTCTTACCACGATCCATATCTGCAGTTCTCGGCTTTTCACGTAAAATCGGGGTGAAGCCTATAGAGGCCGTTTTAAAAGTGTACGCTGCCAAATGCATAGCTATTGTTATGTATGGCGCAGACCTGTGGGGTTTTAGGCCTGTCAAATTTCTTCAAGTGATTGAAGACAACTTTTTAAAATCCATTCTTTCCTTACCTAAATCCACGGCAAGCTTTATTGTACATCAGGAATGTGGGGTGGATTTTTTGGAGGATCGGGTCGCTATGGCTCCCCTCCTGAAATGGATATCTGTGTGGCTCAACCCAGAGCTTGAAGTCAATCATGAAATCCTGAAGGACTGCCTTAAACTAGATCACTGGAACAAGATCCCCTGGCTGAATTATGTTGAGCAGTTGTGTGCTAAGCTAGGAAGACCTGAATTGTTCCATAACCCCTCTGCCCTTGTGAAGGCAGACTTGAAGTGGACAAAGAACACTTTTTTGTTGTACAGTGGAATGGACAGGGAAAACAGGGAGTTGATAAAACCTTCGGTTAGGTCGCATCAATTGATTGTTTCTTCAGACCATGATCCGGAGCTTTATCTGAAGGTCGTAAACAACCCAAACCATAGGTACCTTCTCACCAAGTTCCGCCTGAACAAAGTTCACTTGTTAATTTCTGGCCGTCCTGGTTGGACCAGGGACTCGGAACTGAATTTATGTACTTGTGATGGACATTCAATTATGGACACTGCCCACTACCTGTTCTTTTGTATCCACTTTAAATCTATTAGGGAAAAATTTATTATTCCCCTGTTAAAAGGGAGAGGGTTTAGGCAGGTCAAACCAGCGTTATTATACCTTCAGATGCTAAATGATATCTGGCAAATCTATAATGTGGCCAAATTTCTAACTATCGCAGTCAGACTGGGTAAAAAGATTAATTGGGTGTAGAATACCTACCAACAACAATCATGCTTACTGTAAAATTGAATCTAGTTTTTTAAAATTTTGTAATGTTTTTATTCTGATTGATAATTGTAATCCTTTTTAATGATATATCGTGCTTTTTGGACCATTGTTTATGTGTGTCTTGTACTTTTATGGTTTTGAAAATTCGAACCGAATAAAGTATTTCTTGACTTGACCCGAGTTGTCCAATAAGAAAGCGCTGCGAAAACAGCACAGCGCAGAGAAGACACATTTCCCCTGGGGTACCAAGTATTATTACACAACACCGGGGCTCAGGGGAAGGGAAAGCTGCAGGAAGAGACAAAACACCGGAACAGACGGGTCTCTGAGAGAGCAAAGACTGCAGAAGGTACAAGAAGAGAGACGTGAGGAGAACAGGGGAGTGGCCGGGCATTGAGGGGATTGGCAGGGCCGGTGCGGTTTGGATGCTCAAGAGAGTGTTTCTGCGCGAGAGACAAAGAGTCGAGAGAAGGAAGGAGAGGTGAGGAAGCAGAAAAAGATATACACGAAGTGAGAAAAGATCAGAGTTACAAGAACAGCAGGACTGAGCCGTATCACTGACAGCCACAAGGGCCCTCAGTCTTTGACACCATGAGTGGGAGAGTGGGCGATCTCAGTCCGGCGCAGGCAGAGGCTTTAGCCAAGTTAAGTACCCATCCATCTGTTCTGTCCATCTGTCTGCCAGGGTATCCACCCGGGCGTTATTATTGTCCGTCTGCCCATTCTTCAACCAGTTCATCTGCTTGTATGCCCATCCTGTCCACATGTCTCTTCCGGTTGTCCACCTGTCTCCGACCATCCCTTCTTCCTATCTGTCCAACCCTGCTTGCCCCCCGGTTTGTCCATCCTTCACACCTATCTGACCCTTCTGCTTGTCCTCCTGTCCATTAACCCTTCATTCAAATTCATATGCGTTTCTTCAGCTCACCCATCATCCAGCTATGATTCACTCGATCTCCCCGCACTCCTGTCTGTCCGTTTGCCCACCACTCCTTCCCGTCCACCCAGGTGTTCCCCTTTCGTCTCTGTCCTGCTCTCTGTCCGCCCACGGAGTCCATCGACTCCTTTTTGGGCTGTCTGAGTTGGTCCTTCCTCAGTTAGAGCCTCTTGCAGACACAGCACTCAAGGACACTGAGCTCTCCACTTCAACGTGCGCCTTTCTTCCCCAGTGGTCAGCTATTCTGACCAATGAGACTCAGTGTCATCTTAAGGATTTTTGTGGCCCGCCCCAGACAACACATATTTTGGGGCCCCTTTTCGGAAAAACTGTGATTTCTTTTTTACTATTTTCTTCTAATTCAGGTTGACATGATATAACAAAATAACTTTCAGAAACGTGATGAAACAAGAACAGGTAAAATACGTCTTCTTGGTGACTACAAAAATCCTTAACATGACCTGGGGCAAAGAGAGAGCAAGTGAGTGATGTCTAGAGATGAGGCAGAGCGAAGGTTCACTTTCCAGAGGGCCTTTAGAAGGTGGGGTCCTAGGCAATCGCTCACTTTGCCCATGCCTTAAAACATCTCTGCGTAGACTGTCACTGGACCAGTACGCCAATTAGTGCTTAAAACTGTCCGGTACTGAATCCCTGCACTTCTCTAATTTGAAAGGGAGAGTACCTGCACTTCTTGGCACCGCTGCAATATATTTAATGGGAGAGTACTTGCACTTCCCAGAAACAAACATATACACTATGACGTAAAAGCAAACAGGTACTCTAAAGAGCGAGTACCTACATTTTTTAATTCAATATAAACCACTGACACCAAGGACTTCTCTTTCACAAGACTCAGGGCCGGCCCTAAATCGGATTGACCCGGACAGCGCCCTGGGTACGAAAGAAAATGTGTGTGTGTGTGGTCGGTGTGATGTGACCTCAGGAGGTGGGAGGAGTGTAGAGTCTTGATGGGGTGCTATGAATTACACTGATGTACATTAAGGGCTGATCACAAAGTCTTTAAAGGGACCTGATTGAGACTAACTGGGATGGTCGAGCTGCTGTCTGCATGACATTAAGTCCCTCTGAATATTGACGCCCCGGGCCTGGGCCCAGCTCGCCCATGCCCAAGACTGACCCCGACAAGACGACACATTTTAATCAAATGGCTTCCAGCAGTCTAAAATTCGATGCATGTCAAGTGGCTGTGCCAGAGGGACACCAAAACAAAATGTCAGCCAAAGGGAAATGAGACTACAGTAATTACACATATGTAGCCTAAAGCCCAGGGATTCAATTCCATGCTATGACATAGAGTGCCGAGTATCTCCTCTGTCCAACATACAGCCAAAGTAACATCGGGACAGATTAATACTGCAGTACTGGAACCCTAGCCTCGCTGCTCACAGGATTGCACCAATCTAAAATTCACTCAACTGGTCCAGAATGTTCAGGCCAGATTGGCAGTAGGCCTAAGCCACTGGGAGCGCGCCACACTAATACTTTCACGACATCATCTGGCTCCTCCATGATCCCAGAATAATGTTAAACTGATTTACAATATTTTGTAAACTCCGTCATCCCTACCAACACTCGATTCCATCTAAGCTAGCATGTCTCATTTGGCAAATTCTGCCTCACCATGATTAATGCTAATTTTACACTAGATACGTATAGATAAAACGTAACTCGCACCTCACTGGCTCGGCTCATTTGCATCTAAAATCTGAGCCAACTAACCTTATTGCCCATAAATTATGAGGCACTTCCCATAATGACTCAGTGGATTGAGCAGCTCCTTCTTGACCACCTCATCCTACCTATTTCTGAGCTCCCCATCAAACCTTCTTTCGTATCTGCCTCTCCATGCACCCCACTCTGCTTCGACATCTATTGTTTGCTTCACTCTCTAGTAAAATGCTGGGACACCCCTCGCGTGATCTGGTGGCGATGGGCAGCAGCACTCTGACGGAACCAGTTTTATAAAACGAAGCAGTCATAAACAGTGAAGAAAGCTTTGCAGTGGGTGGGGTGAGGGCAGTGATGCTGCCACATTGCCCACTGAAGTACTAAACCCAGTGAGGATAAATCAGCATAATGAACATTCATGAGCATTCTTGAATTAGAATTCTTTGAAACAGAAATTAAATAATCTTGCCTATAATCAGTGTATAAGGGGCAAAACAGTATTAAGTGACTTGTGCTTTGTGTGGAAACTTCATCACAGTGACACAGGGGGAAGTCATGTTTCTAGATACTGTGTTGAGGAAAAGCTACCCTATAGTGTATCTTACATAGCCTAAAACCCCTTGCTGTGCTTGCTTCCCTGCCCCCTCGCTGTGCTTGCTTCCCTGCCCCCGGAGTGTGTGTGTGGCTCTGGGTGGGTGTGTGTGTGGCTCTGGGTGGGTGTGTGTGTGGCTCTGGGTGGGTGTGTGTGTGTGGCTCTGGGTGGGTGTGTGTGTGTGGCTCTGGGTGGGTGTGTGTGTGTGGCTCTGGGTGTGTGTGTGTGTGGCTCTGGGTGTGTGTGTGTGGCTCTGGGTGTGTGTGGCTCTGGGTGTGTGTGTGTGTGGCTCTGGGTGTGTGTGTGTGTGGCTCTGGGTGTGTGTGTGGCTCTGGGGGGGTGTGTGTGGCTCTGGGGGTGTGTGTGTGTCTCTGAGTGTGTGTGTGGCTCTGGGAGGGTGTGTGTGTGGCTCTGTGTGTGGCTCTGGGTGTGTGTGTGTGTGGCTCTGGGTGTGGGTGTGTGTGTGTGTGTGGCTCTGGGTGTGTGTGTGTGTGTGGCTCTGGGGGTGTGTGTGTGTGTGTGGCTCTGGGTGTGTGTGTGTGTGGCTCTGGGTGTGTGTGTGTGTGTGGCTCTGGGGGTGTGTGTGTGTGTGTGGCTCTGGGGGTGTGTGTGGCTCTGGGTGTGTGTGTGTGTGGCTCTGGGTGTGTGTGTGTGTGGCTCTGGGTGTGTGTGTGTGTGGCTGGCTCTGGGTGTGTTTGTGTGGTAGTAATTGCTGTCTGCTGAGCTCGTCCATAGGGTACAATAGGTCTCACATTTGCGAGACATTAAGCTAATGGCAATGTAAATGACAATGCCATTTATTTATCTGTTTCAAAACCAACACATATATACAAATTTTGTCATTTACAATGCCAATAGCTCAAACTTTTCCAAAGGCGAAACCATTGCATTGTAAATGCTTGTTTTCTTAGTAGTCATTGATTTTTCCTATTTTTCGCCATTTTACCTTTCAACTTATGGTGGAAACAGGTGGGAAACCTATAGCTCTAAAAGCTAGACAAATTTCCAAATAGAGCCTGGGGTTATTTGTGTAGATCGCTCATGGTATTCCCAAAGAAACTAATTGTTGAAATAATGAAAAAAAATAAGTAGAAAAAAAGAATAGGCTGCAATGTTTTTGTCTACTTTTTTGTCCCTTTGGCTGATTTCCAAAAGTTATATACTGTTACATCCATCAGACACCTTCTGGTGACAGGGATATATAGTGCTTATGATTATCCAAAAACATGCAATACCCAAAGCCAACAATTGAGCTGCAGTTTATACTCTCACCCCCAGCGAGCCGGCTGACCGCAAGCTCTCCAAGATGGTGACGCGCCTGCGTCTGACCTCCAGCTTCATCTCCCACCTTCTCTCCTGGACTTCTTTACTTTTTGTTCTGTCCTGGCCGACACTTTGCTGCTGATTTCGGACAGTTTTTATCTGGACTCTGACCCTCATTCCATTCCCTCGTCCTTTAACCCTTTTCCCCGTTGATGATCCTCAAATGGTTCTTCCCTTTTCTGCTTTGCCTTCTCTCCATACCCTTGCATCCCCCCCACCCTCCCTTTGTGCTGTGACTGCATCCACACTTTTGGAACTCTGTTTTTTTTGCATACTCTAATCACTAGTATATGCAGTAGACCTTTGTTCTCTCTACCATTCCTATCTGACCCTTAGAGTATATCCAATCATATCCCTTCCTTTGTATATAGAGATAACTCTAACGACTAGTCTCCTATGTGACTTTTAGAGTATATCCATGTGTATCCCTTCCCTATGTATATAGAGATAACTCTAATCACTAGTATATGTAGTAGACCTTTGTAATTTCTATTATTCCTATGTGACTCTTAGAGTATATCCAGTCTTATCCCCTCCCTATGTATATAGAGATAACTCTAACCACTAGAATTTGCAGGAGTCCGCTATGCTCTCTACCAATCCTATGTGACTCTTAGAGTATATCCAGTCTTATCCCTTTCCTATGTATATAGAGATAATTCTAATCACTAGTGTATGCAGTAGTCCGCTGTGCTCTCTACCATTCCTATGTGACTCTTAGAGTATATCCATGTGTATCCCCTCCCTATGTAGATAGAGATATCACCAGTATATGCCTAGAGTATTTCCATTTGTATCTCCTCCTTATGTGACTCTACCTCTTGTACATTTGCAATTTTTTTCTGTTTGTATCCTCTATGTAACGCATGTAATCCTAAGTCCTTAAGTTTTCAACTGGTTCTTATGTAAAGCAAAAATTTGCTATGTTCTCAACTGGTTCTTATGTAAAGCGCTCTGACACCTTCGGGTAAAGTTCGCGCTATAGAAAATGGCAAAAATAAATAAATAAATAAATAGTGTTTTTAGGTTGAGCCTAGAGGCAGCTGGCATGCACAGCTCTGCGAGGTATGGTGTATTTGCTATGTGAGTTAATGCCACACCCACCACTGTCCATTTGTTGTTTTGTGTGCCTTTCAAAATTGGGTTAATTTTATTGATGAAAGGCTGTTCTTTGTCCTGCCTTTGGCCTTGTTTTTTAAGTTGGTGGCGACTGCCCCTGTTACAAGTGCCCTTACTGTCGGGTTTATGTATCCTTTTTTCGCTGCACTCCCTTTTCTTTGGCTTTCAGTGGTCCCGCGCCATTTCTTGTGTGCTCCCTACTGCTCTCATTTTCTTTATGAATATCTATAATCTGCTCCACGCACGAGCGCTAGCAATTGTGTGTGTTGCCTTTGCTCCTGCCCCTCCCTCGTCCCACCTCCTCTCCCTTTCCTGGGTGTGTGATAAGAACTCTTCAGAAAACTCAAAATGTCTTCTGGAAGCTTGCCCCATCTACCGTTGCACCCCCCCCCCCTCTGCTCTAATTACTGGCAGCGTCGCCTTACAGAGCTTCCGATAAAAGCAGCTCTGTGCATTCATGCACTTTTAATCATTAATCAAGTGTGCATAGGTAGCGAATGCTTTTGCTGAGCTCGATTTTAATATGTGCACTTCCTGAGTTTTGTTTTTATTGCCTGGGCAGAAGACATGGGAGGAGTTAGAGGTTACTGCTCCCTCTCCCTCACCACACAATTCTATGGCAGGACCGGAGGCTCAGATTATGCTTTCTCATTTCTTTACTACTCAAACAGCAGTCAATAAGAAAAAAGTAAACATGGTATACAACTACAATTCCCATGAGGCTTTGAACCACGGACAGTGCAATAGTGACTGCAATTCCCTGTGAACACCATACACTGCATCCACAAGGGCAGGTAAGTGAACAAGTACTAGTGTGTTATACAGAATGGAAGGATATAATGTCTGCATGCCAAGGAGGATAGCCAAAGTTACTTGTGTTTATTTGTTTATATAACACAAACATTGCCTCTAAGCACTTTCAGAGAGAGATCAGGGGTGTGAGCGGGTTAAAGTTGCTCTAAATTTTGATGTTAGCTAATAGGGTTACATTTAACCAGATATTGCATTTCACTAGAGTGGTATAGGTAATGAGGCACCATAAATCATTATTATCACAGTGCCTAGTTTTGGTGTGCAAGGCATGTGCAGCCTCTGGACGGAAGTAGGGGTGCTTCATTTGGTTCCGGTATTGAGGATATTTTGTTTGTTTGGGCATTCACTTCTTGTCAACTGGGCCTGGGATAGCTGGGTTACAATGCTATGGAGTTCCCCATGTCGAAACTTGGCTGCCTTAAAAGGCTGGTTCTTTGGTTTGTCCTGAATAAGCAGAGGCTTTGTGAATGCGCTGAGGGATGTGGGGCCCATCACTGAGAAGTCGGTCTCCTCTTCACTTTTAGTGAGTTCTGAAAATGTGTATGTGTGTGGTATACACATTGCACATGATGAGTGTAGGAAGGTAGATCCCTGACTATGGTTGCCCCCAACTTTTTGCCTGGTGTTTTGCTGGTTTTCTGACTTAGTTGACCTGGGGCCCTGCTATTCAGGACCCCAGGCCCACTGCTCTCTCTGTTAAAATGGACTCCATGTACCTTAGGTACATATCTAATTGGATACTGAGTCACCTTATCAGTCCCTGTACAGTGTACCTTAGGTACCCAGGGCATAGGTGTACCCAGGGCCTACCAGGGGCTGCAGCATGTATTATGCCACCCCTGGCTGGCCATCCAAATCTGACACAACTGGCTGCTTGACAGCTGGGGCAAAGTGGTGTACTCACCCTTTGCTTTAGATATAGTATACCTATATCTAAACCTAAATGGACACACAGATCTCCTATCAGTCACTCCTATGGCAGGCCTTGACAATCCTGAAGGCAGAGTGCGTGGAATCGTGTGAGATGGTGCTCTGGCATGAGCCTAGCCTGTCTGCGGCTTTCGGGATCTATCCCTTAGCCGTTTCCATGATATCGCATACCATATACTCTTAAGTGCATTATAATCCTCGCGGTTGTATGCCAACTCTGGTATCACTTTATCAAAACATGTCGAGTTAGGTGTCATACGAATTGGAATACTAACCCCTCGCCAATTCTGGCGACGGGGTTAGCATTCCACCCTTCTAGAGGGACACGACATGTATGTAGCCTATAACCCCGGTTAAAGTCAGACAGAGCCTTAGCTCCACAAAATGGATGCTGCCACCGAGACACAAGTCTGCCCTCCTGCTGCTGGGAGTCCTCCCAGAGCAGGAGGCAAGGACAAAGGGTTTCCTGCCAGGGGCGGTGCCAGCACCGTCCCAGACAGGGTTTTGTGTATTCTAGGTAGGCAGGGCTTTAGAGGAAGGTGACTGCAAGTGGCACCCCGGTGCTCATTGTGCATAGGCCGGCTTGAACCAGTTCCAGGGGCACACCAGACCCTGAGCTGGGGAAAGCCCGCCAAAGGAGAGGGGTGTAACCACCCCCCTCCTGGTCCCACCCATAGGGCAGGACTTAGTCGCGTGCCAGCCCCCTTTTTCAGGATAAAGGTAGGAGCAGGCCCCCTTCCAGATCAGATCATCTTTGAATCCTGAAACTACTTTCCACGAAAGGAACTCAAGACTTCTTCCCAAGATTCTCCCTTGTGACTAAGGAGTAGTCACCCTGCAGCAGCAGGCACCAACCAAGCTCCGCGGTTTGTTGCCAGTCTCTCCATCGGATCAAGACTGCTTCATCATGACGAGAACCGGCTTCCCTGGCACCTCTGACCTCAACCTACATCATCAGCCCAGCTGTGATCCGTGGGTGCGACGAGACCTCGAGGGACCGGCCATCTTCTGAACTGCACGACGCTTGTCCAGCACGACACCCGAGTGACCCTCGACCGAGTGCTTTGGGGTAAGAGAAGCCCCGACCCTGAGCAGCTCCAGCACCGAAGTCCAGCCCCCTTGCATCCACGAGATCTGCGTGGGGCCCTTCTGCTTGTTGCTGCCCACCGCGTTGTCCAGGTCGCTTGCCCGTTGGCTAGTGGCCCCTTCACGACGCTCCACGACAATCAACACTGCTGGTCTGGTTGCTCCAGACTGGCCCTTGCTTCCCTTCTTCAGAGAAGCACCTTGGACCCTCCTGGTCCCCTCAAGACGCCATTTTAGGTCCACCGCGTGGGCCTTGCATTTGCCAAGACTTGTTGCCCCAATCCTGGGTCCAGCGACGTTGACAGCAAGAACCTTCGTGGGACAGCTCGCACCTCCATCCTGGTCGCCGACAACGCCTCCTGGTCCGAGAGACTGCAGAGCCCAGCAGCGTCCACTCACCTGACTGCGGTGACTTCGCCCGGTGCCATCCTGGTGCCCACTTAATCACTGGCTAGTGATTCATAACTTGGTCCCCTCTGCTTTCAGGTTTTCTTCTTCCCTGATCCAGGCTTGGATCTCTTCGAACTTTTCTTCACTGGCCGCCTGCCAGCAACTTCTTCTTCAGGCTCCTGGTCCGTCAACGTGGGTTTCCGACGCAACTTGAACCCTATGCAGCCGCAGCCCCTGGGCTAGGTAAATCCAGCACTCCGGTGCCCCAGCATAGTCCAACACTCCAAGTGTTCGGATCCACTCCCGTTTTCGTCCCAGCTAGTCGGGTTCGCCCGAGAACAGTAACTTTGTGAATTCTAGCTTCCATAGGCTTTTTCCCGCCTTACGCGTGAGAGTTCCCACTCTGCACGTGGCTTCCCTAGGCCTCCTGCTTCTAACCTGAGTGTTCAGTATTGTAGGCCTAGCGTTTCTAAAGCCTCTGAGAATCGTTACTTACCTGCTAGTAATTCGCATTCCACTTTTGTAGTATATGGTTTTTCGTGCCCCTCGGGCATTTGTGTAAATTGTGCAACTTGAAGTATTTTTATAAGAGTTTTGTTGTGTGCTTAGCTCCCTGTCTCATAAAGAGCCAGGGTAGTCTTGTTATAAATAAATATACTGTTTATTTTCATAACAACTTGTGTGGTGTCCTTTCACTTGGTGTTCAAGGGGTAATGTAATGGTAAAACAGCTGGCTTAACACGCCCTCTAGAGTCTTAGCCTTAGACTGCTCGTATCCATGCTACTAGGATAGCTGGTCTATAAGGTTGACTTACAACCAATCATCAATAAGGGTTGTTTGGACTGATATATAGTGATCACTAGAATAGTGAGCACTGCACATCAGGCCAACTTCTCACATTGGTGAGCAGCGGTTGGGATTTGAGCTTGCTGTTGTTTTACCACACATATCCTAAGAATATCATTTGAAAGATCACATAAGTACTGAGGTACATATAACTTAGCTTAGAATACTCTGAGTTCTACTGAACCAGCTGTTGTAGCTCCTAGGGCCTAGCACACCCTAAACTACAACTCTAGCAAGGGATCAGTAGGCAAACATATAGTGTAGGTAAGTGCACCACTTACACCTCACTAGAAAAGCATGTCTAACCAGGGAGAGTCTACTGAGACCCCCCTTGTGGTTATTGACCCTCCACAGGTCACTTCAAGATATGCAGCTCTCAGTTTCCAGGAGATGAGACAAGTGTGTACCTCCAGGAAACTGAAACAGGGGTCTAACCCCACCATTCCCTTTCTGATAGGTCTCTTAGAACTTATGATGCGAGAAAGATGTCTCAGCTAGATGGGAATATGCCAGCCTTAGAGGGTACCTCTGGGGATCCAGACCTCCCCAACACTGCCAATGCAGTTGAGGAGGAGGATCAAGAGGAACTCTCTGGGGATGAGGTAGACAAAGGTCTTGAGGTAGTCAGAAGGCTAACTAGGGCCAACTTAGACTTACTTGGGCTAGGATCTGGGGGACCCCCAGTACGGACCCGAAGTGGGCCTAACCTTGGAGTTAGGAGAGATAGATCTCTTTCTAGGGACTCCATTAGATCTCTGCACTCTAATGCCTCTTCTCAGGGGAGAAGGAACTCTCCCCAGAGGAGATTGACTTCCCCTCAGAGAAGAGAGCATGAAGCAAGGATGAGACAAGCTAAACTGAGGATTGAAAGGGAAGAACTTGCCCTGGCCAAAGAGAAGCTTGCCTTTGCTAGAGAGCAGCAGATGAGTGGGATAGTTCCCACTGGTGGCAGCAATCTCCCAAGAGATAAAGAGAAGGGTTTAGATACTAAACACTTGACAAAGATAGTGCCCCCCTTTAAACAAGGGGATGACATCCAGAAATGGATGGCTGCTTTGGAGAGGGCCTGCACTGTGCAGTGCATTCCCCAGAGTCAGTGGGCAGCTATACTGTGGCTCTCCTTTGATGGCAAAGGTAGAGATAAGCTCCTCACTACTAGAGTTGAGGATGCTAACAATTACCAGGTCCTGAAAAATGCACTGGTTGATGGGTTTGGCTTAACCACTGAGCAGTACAGGTTGCTGTTCAGAGACACCCAGAAAACTCAGTCTCAGGACTGGTCTGACTTTGTTGATTGTGCCACTAAGGCTTTGGAAGGCTGGCTACTGGGTAGTAAGGTTACTGATTTCAAAGGATTGTATAATCTAATTATGAGAGAGCAAGTCTTAAATAATTGTCAGAACCAGTTATTACACCAGCACCTGGTAGACTCTGAGCTGACCTCTCCACGAGAATTGGGTAAGAGGGCAGACAAATGGGTCAGAACCAGGATTAGGCCCAAGAACCAAGGTGGTGACCAGAAAAAGGAATCAACCAAGCCTCAAGAGAAGGGTGGGAATAAATCTACAGATCAAACCACATCAGGGCCCCAAAAATCCTCTGAGGGGGGTGGGTCCCAGAATCCTTCTAATAACCAGAAGAAACCTTATTGTTATCCCTGTAAACAGGTGGGTCATTTGAAAACTGACAGCAGTTGCCCAAAGAACAACAATAAGGAGAACATACCCCCAAGTAACATTCCCAAACCTCCTGTTACTACTAGTAGTAATCCCCCAGGTGGTGGGAGTGCCCCCAAGAATTTGGGTGCATTTACTTTGGGAGTTCCTGGGGACTCTGGCCTAACCAGGTCCCCAAACTTAGATACTCTTGTCTGTGAGACTGGCATGGGGTTTGCCAACTTCACAACTTGTCCCAACACTTTGGGCAAGTACAGGCAGGAGCCCCTTATCAATGGTATAAAAGTTGAGGCCTATAGAGATACAGGGGCTAGCATCACCATGGTGACTGAGAGTCTAGTCCCCTCAAGGCAACTTTTACCTGGTGCCACATACCAGGTGACCAATATTGATGGAGTACAGAGAGATCATCCCATGGCAGTGGTCAATCTCAGCTGGGGAGGTGTCACTGGCCACAAGAGAGTGGCAGTGTCACCAAAGTTGCCTGTAGATTGCCTACTGTCGAATGATTTAGAGCTCTCAGCCTGGGCTGAAGTAGAGCAAGAAACCCATTCTAAAATGGTAAACATCCATGGTAAGGTTAGTGGGGCAGTGATAGCCACAGCCCCAGTCCAAGATGTCCTCCCTGAACAGGTCAGGAGGGCTGTGCCAGTCGCAGCCCAATCTCAGACACCTTCCTTCCCAGAACAGGGTGTCAAGGCTGTGATGGTCAAGGCCCACACCCAAACTGAGCCCCCTCCTGAAAAGGTTGGGAGAGTTGTGATGGCCACAGCTCAAACTCAGACAGATGATAGTGTTGTGAAGCCTGAAACTATGGATCACTCCACTCAGACAGAGAGCATTGAGGAGGAAGAGAAATCTACCTCCCACCAGACTTTAGGAAAGGATCAGCCTCCTCAGGGAACTGATCTGACCCCTTGTGAGGAAACTGCCACAGAGGTAGTCAGGCCTAGCCTGGCAGAACCCCTGATGTCAGTGGACCCTTCCAAGGTGGGACCCAGTCTGGAGCAGGTAACCTGACCCTCTCTACCCTGCCTCAGTCAGCCCAGGGCTGTAGAGGTCAGGGAGGCCAGTGTTGGACCCCAAAGGGCCCCCTGTCCAAAAGAATTCCACAATCAGCAGATTAAGGGCACTGAAGCTAGTAGTCCTAGCCAAGTGAAAATAAAACAAACTCCTGAGGGATCCCCCTTAAAATTAGTTAGGGACCTCCCACAGATGGACACTGTTGGGCACAGCCAAACTTGGGACCTGAGGGCCCCAGGCCTGACCTGTCCCTCCAGTAAGCCAAACAGAGGGACCCAGCCTCCAGCTTTAGGTAGCCAGAGGTTGACCCTGAGAGCTCACAGCAACTCAGTCCTGGAAAGAAAGGCACACGTGGTAGATGGTGATTGGAGGAAGTTGAGCCCAACATTAGTGGAGCCTCACTTCAGTACTCCATCCCAGCACCAGCCTTTTACTTTGCCAAAACACACCACAGGTAGAGATTCCCTATGGTGGAGACCCTCAGATACCCTTAGGGTGAGGGATTGCTTAGTAGACCATGAGATAGGGGGTAACCATGCCAGTGCTGGTACTTCCTTATATGGCCACTTAGGCAATATAGGCTTACCTGGTCAAGGATAGCCTTATCTCCTTTCGTTTGGGGGGGGGGGGGGGGGGTTATGTAGGAAGGTAGATCCCTGACTATGGTTGCCCCCAACTTTTTACCTGGTGTTTTGCTGGTTTTCTGACTTAGTTGACCTGGGGCCCTGCTATTCAGGACCCCAGGCCCACTGCTCTCTCTGTTAAAATGGACTCCATGTACCTTAGGTACATATCTAATTGGATACCGAGTCACCTTATCAGTCCCTGTACAGTGTACCTTAGGTACCCAGGGCATAGGTGTACCCAGGGCCTACCAGGGGCTGCAGCATGTATTATGCCACCCCTGGCTGGCCATCCAAATCTGACACAACTGGCTGCTTGACAGCTGGGGCAAAGTGGTGTACTCACCCTTTGCTTTAGATATAGTATACCTATATCTAAACCTAAATGGACACACAGATCTCCTATCAGTCACTCCTATGGCAGGCCTTGACAATCCTGAAGGCAGAGTGCGTGGAATCGTGTGAGATGGTGCTCTGGCATGAGCTGAGCCTGTCTGCGGCTTTCGGGATCTATCCCTTAGCCGTTTCCATGATATCGCATACCATATACTCTTAAGTGCATTATAATCCTCGCGGTTGTATGCCAACTCTGGTATCACTTTATCAAAACATGTCGAGTAAGGTGTCATACGAATTGGAATACTAACCCCTCGCCAATTCTGGCGACGGGGTTAGCATTCCACCCTTCTAGAGGGACACGACATGTATGTAGCCTATAACCCCGGTTAAAGTCAGACAGAGCCTTAGCTCCACAAAATGGATGCTGCCACCGAGACACAAGTCTGCCCTCCTGCTGCTGGGAGTCCTCCCAGAGCAGGAGGCAAGGACAAAGGGTTTCCTGCCAGGGGCGGTGCCAGCACCGTCCCAGACAGGGTTTTGTGTATTCTAGGTAGGCAGGGCTTTAGAGGAAGGTGACTGCAAGTGGCACCCCGGTGCTCACTGTGCATAGGCCGGCTTGAACCAGTTCCAGGGGCACACCAGACCCTGAGCTGGGGAAAGCCCGCCAAAGGAGAGGGGTGTAACCACCCCCCTCCTGGTCCCACCCATAGGGCAGGACTTAGTCGCGTGCCAGCCCCCTTTTTCAGGATAAAGGTAGGAGCAGGCCCCCTTCCAGATCAGATCATCTTTGAATCCTGAAACTACTTTCCACGAAAGGAACTCAAAGACTTCTTCCCAAGATTCTCCCTTGTGACTAAGGAGTAGTCACCCTGCAGCAGCAGGCACCAACCAAGCTCCGCGGTTTGTTGCCAGTCTCTCCATCGGATCAAGACTGCTTCATCACGACGAGAACCGGCTTCCCTGGCACCTCTGACCTCAACCTACATCATCAGCCCAGCTGTGATCCGTGGGTGCGACGAGACCTCGAGGGACCGGCCATCTTCTGAACTGCACGACGCTTGTCCAGCACGACACACGAGTGACCCTCGACCGAGTGCTTTGGGGTAAGAGAAGCCCCGACCCTGAGCAGCTCCAGCACCGAAGTCCAGCCCCCTTGCATCCACGAGATCTGCGTGGGGCCCTTCTGCTTGTTGCTGCCCACCGCGTTGTCCAGGTCGCTTGCCCGTTGGCTAGTGGCCCCTTCACGACGCTCCACGACAATCAACACTGCTGGTCTGGTTGCTCCAGACTGGCCCTTGCTTCCCTTCTTCAGAGAAGCACCTTGGACCCTCCTGGTCCCCTCAAGACGCCATTTTAGGTCCACCGCGTGGGCCTTGCATTTGCCAAGACTTGTTGCCCCAATCCTGGGTCCAGCGACGTCGACAGCAAGAACCTTTGTGGGACAGCTCGCACCTCCATCCTGGTCGCCGACAACGCCTCCTGGTCCGAGAGACTGCAGAGCCCAGCAGCGCCCACTCACCTGACTGCGGTGACTTCGCCCGGTGCCATCCTGGTGCCCACTTAATCACTGGCTAGTGATTCATAACTTGGTCCCCTCTGCTTTCAGGTTTTCTTCTTCCCTGATCCAGGCTTGGATCTCTTCGAACTTTTCTTCACTGGCCGCCTGCCAGCAACTTCTTCTTCAGGCTCCTGGTCTGTCAACGTGGGTTTCCGACGCAACTTGAACCCTATGCAGCCGCAGCCCCTGGGCTAGGTAAATCCAGCACTCCGGTGCCCCAGCATAGTCCAACACTCCAAGTGTTCGGATCCACTCCCGTTTTCGTCCCAGCTAGTCGGGTTCCCCCGAGAACAGTAACTTTGTGAATTCTAGCTTCCATAGGCTTTTTCCCGCCTTACGCGTGAGAGTTCCCACTCTGCACGTGGCTTCCCTAGGCCTCCTGCTTCTAACCTGAGTGTTCAGTATTGTAGGCCTAGCGTTTCTAAGGCCTCTGAGAATCGTTACTTACCTGCTAGTAATTCGCATTCCACTTTTGTAGTATATGGTTTTTCGTGCCCCTCGGGCATTTGTGTAAATTGTGCAACTTGAAGTATTTTTATAAGAGTTTTGTTGTGTGCTTAGCTCCCTGTCTCATAAAGAGCCAGGGTAGTCTTGTTATAAATAAATATACTGTTTATTTTCATAACAACTTGTGTGGTGTCCTTTCACTTGGTGTTCAAGGGGTAATGTGATGGTAAAACAGCTGGCTTAACACGCCCTCTAGAGTCTTAGCCTTAGACTGCTCGTATCCATGCTACTAGGATAGCTGGTCTATAAGGTTGACTTACAACCAATCATCAATAAGGGTTGTTTGGACTGATATATAGTGATCACTAGAATAGTGAGCACTGCACATCAGGCCAACTTCTCACAATGAGCCAATGCTGAAATCCGAGATGGAAAATATAGCCATTAAAGAGTCATTGGCTACTAGTGCCCATGAAGGAGACTCCCTCCTTCACTGAGAAGAGCAGCCCTGAAATCCCGCCCACGATCCCACCCCGAAGTTGTTAAATATTCCCCCACTAACGCACACGCTGGTGCCATGTGTGTTCATCAAATTGACCCACACTGTCTTTTGAGGCTATGCATGATGATATGTTCTCCAGGGTAGCGCAATACTCTGCTGCATACATGTGCCTGCTGAGACGAGGGCTAGACTAACAGGGATAGCGTGCTAGAAGACAGCCCAAGACCTGTGTGGGTGACTCCAGCCCATGGGGCTGGGAGAAGGTCTGGAATGGTTACGACCTCTGCTCTGAGGAGAGGAAGATGGTGTGTAGGCGGGAGACAAGACGGAGCCGATATGGGAGGAGGGTGAGATAGCTGGAGAGTTAATATCATCCTTTGAGTGAATTGAATGAATAATTCGTTCGAGCTCCAGGGGTGATTAAGGGACGGATTGGTAGGTTTTTGTGATTGTATTAGTGAGGCTGAACTTGTATATTGTTGATGATAATTGCTCTTGGATCTGTCCTATTAAAGTGGCCTGTTCAATAGAATGAGTGTAGACTTTGGTTAGATTTCTCATCATGACCAGGGTGCATGACTCCGGACCACAGGGTTCACAGTTCGATCCCCGGCACCGGCGGCAGGTTAGCCCAGCACCATGTGACTCTGGGCAATAGCTTGCTTAATCTTCCTGACGGCCCTCAGCGCCAGGACACCTCTCCGGAGGTAGCTGTGCGCTTTACAAATGCTGGTATTTCATTTCATCATGCCCGATCTTGACAAGAGCAGTACTCCCAGAGTTGATGTTCTTTGGGCAGCTGCTCTAAGGCAAAGGAAACTTGAAGTGTCACATCAATGCTGGCAGTTACAAGGAGAGGCCACTAGCTACGAGGGGGAGGAAAAGGGACAGAAGATAAACCCATGCAAAAACTGTACTTTTAGGGGGAAAAGGGAATGGAAAAACAGCAGCCAGGCCAGATGCTTCCCCTAGTGGTGGGCCAACATCATTGATCATAAAGATGCTGCGCACTCAGAGAGGCAGCCATCAGTAGTGCAACTGGTGAAGCAGCACCAGGGCACAGGGGGTCTGAGGTGTCCACTACAATCAAATTATAGCTTTTTTGAACTACCAAACCAGGGGACAATGGGGCCCATTTCCTTGCATGCATTAGGACCCGTGGAACATTTCCTTGCCACTGTATGATAATTACAGTAAGAAAGAAAAAAATACTTAATACGGTAAAAGTAGATCCAGAGGTGTATGGGGTGCAGAGGGATTTTCAGAATTTAACTGAAGAGACAAACTTTGATGGCCAAGTTAAGGCACTCAATGTGTGTTTTCAAACACAATGAAATTCTGTAAACAATTCTAATTTACAAACACACTACAAGACCGAGCAGAAAGAGTGAACTACAATTACGCACAACTTCATTATTTAAATGCCTCATCTACTTATTGTGACCCCCCAGATATTTACTTGCAACTGATTTATGAGTTTTGTAATCTACCCTGCTATACTGCTGTCCAGTTGCAGACATGCACAGTTGTAAAGAACCACAAATAACTAACGTTCATTTGTAATGCACCAACCCAACACCCCTGGTGGGAATGAAGCTCTAGAGCGCTGGACGCGTCAATTAAAATTCCACTAGTAACAGCCAGGTTGCGACCGAAAAAAATCAGCAGACTATTGCTTCAATTACGTGTTCTTTGCAATTACATTGTTATTTGTTGCATACATAAATAAAAATACGTAGGGGTTCGGCAACTATGAGTTTAGCCCTCAAAATGGGGCATAACATACAGATTTTGGTTCCTACTGCTCCGAAATCTGCATGTCAGATAATTTTCCAGAGTTTGTTTTACATGGTAAATTTCAGCAGGTTTGACCTCACAATATTTATCAGGTGAAAGACCCGACTGTTTTCCCCCCCCGAAATGCTCATATTTTCAACACCTATTTAAACAATGGTACTTATAATTAGAAATCCTTAATTGAACCTTTTGAGAACTCCCCACACACGCAAGAAGTGTTGTCCATGTCTAATCATTGTTTCATATGATAAGAAGGGGAAACATCCTTTACCACACAACCATTACAACGCGTAATGGTTACATCGTGGTTTTAACAACAAGTCGTTACATCGATTTTCAATGGAGGGCGCTCTAGACTAAGGACTAGTGTGAATTACTATTCCAACACCTTCCCTACTGTACGTAGACTGAAGTTGGAATAGTAATTCACACTGTTCCTAAATCCAGCGCCCTCCAACGCAAGATGATGTAACGACTTGCGTTGTCAAAACCGCGATGTAAAATACCGTGTTGTGATGATATGCGTGGTATCATCATACATTCGATAAGAAGTAGATGTGGCTTAGTGGGCAGAGCTGTCAATTTTGAAACTTGGAAATTCTGGGTTGAATCCAGCTTTGGTATTTGGTTTAACATAATTTGATATTGGGCAAATCACTGTACCTATCAATTGGGAAATGTATTGGTGTAATAACCACTTGATGTATAAGATCTTGCTGATCGCCTCCTCATCTAATGCTCAGTTACTAGCTGGTGATCTAGGTTCCTGGTATATAAATACCAATGCACACGAACTATCACTTACTCTGCAGGCAACGTTTCTTATAGGAAACAGAATATCAGCTGCAGAACATGCTGGTAGTGTTAGCACATGAAAGCTTCTGTAGTGATGCACAGTATGGCCAGTGGTGGCACCTCCGCTAAGGCGGAGGACAGTCGCCCCACTGCCAGGAGCAGCAAAGAAAGGAAAAAATAAAATGATAATAACAGAATGTTATTATCATTTTATTCTGTCCTCCTGCTGCGGCAGTGCTTGGGGGGTGAGGCTGAGCTGCATGGGAGGAGTGGTAGAACACTCCTGTCCGCAAAAACTGTTTGGTCGCCCTCTTGTGCCGCCCAAACTAGTCATGCGCACTTCCCTGTTCTCCATGTAGGCTACATTACAGCCAGCATTGAGAACATTCCCACCTCTCCAGCCGCTGGCTGAGTGCCGTTTTACAGTGCTCAGACCAATCACAACACTGCATTGCAGCGTTGTGATTGGCTTAGGGGTGAGAGCCTGGCTGCCTGCTTCCTGTTCTTACCTGGAGTCAGACGCAGGCGAGCAGGAGAGAAGACCCGGGACTCGGTGGCGACAAAGTAATTTGCCCCCCCCAACTGTGAGCTGTGCCAGCCGCCTCTGACTATGGTGTGGCACCTGGTCTGAAGGCCTCCTTGGCGTGCCTGGCCACAATGACTCCGTATTGTGGTACTTTAGACTGACCATGAGTGATCTGTTTTCAGTTGTTTATCCCCTCAGATGTGCCTAGCATTCAGGGTGCGCGTTCTTGCATTGTGGCCTAGTTGCCCACAACATCCCTTTCAACTTGCATTCGATTTGTACCCAACCGGGTCTGCTGAGTAACTCTGAGTAACTGCCTGTTTAACACACACAGTCTCATTATTTCTGAGATGATGTAGGATGAGGCTGAAGGTTGGACTGTTGACTTCTTCTGGATGAGGTGTTCTGGGGAGGTTCTGGTTCTTTCTGAACCTCACTCTGGTCAACTCTGCAAGCCGCATCTGGATCTGGGGAGCCAAGGGGGCTTATTGGAAGAAGGAGGTAGATTCCAGTTCTATTCATTGTCACTTTGTCACCGACTCTTGGCTGTTCTTCGAGACTGGCTTATTAATGGGGTGTGACTCTAATCTTTTGAATAGCAAGGTGTTGCAAGTCACATGTTCTTAGCCTTGCTGGGCGGTGACCATTGTGCCCTTCAGATCAGTGACTGTGCAATGACTTTTTTGAAAGGTGTGCAAAACAAACTTCCAGCCAGGGTGTCGATCTTATATCAGAACACAGGCCCTGATCTGGTGGTAGAGAATTTAGCTCTCCTACTTCTGGAGACTTCGCAGCAGGAGAGTTTTCACTTTGCCTGCTATGCTACGTTATTCAGTAGAGTCCAGAGGGAAGTGTATCCTTCATCTGTCTTCCGACCGTTAAGACTGCAGGTGCCGTGACGTGGTGCAATGAGGATTATTGGACTACATTGGCAGGAAGTTGATTATGTTCTACTTTACATGTTCTTGTTACTTAACATCAACACTGATCATTTTGTTTAGGGTTCTCATGAACCTGTTCACTTCCCCGTTGGCCTGGGGTCAGTGGGTTGAGGATGGTCCAGAGTTTCTGAAGACATGCTTGAAACTCATTCCTCTGAAACGGGGCCCATTGTCTGTCTTCACTTTGGAGGGTACTTCGTAGACTGCAATGGTTTCCTCCAACTTGTGCATGATAAGTGCTTAGGGCCACTGGCGAGACAGTTTCTGCCACTTGAAATTTTGTGCACAAGTCGTTGATGATCAGCTATTGCCTGTTCTCTACACTGATTTTGGACCACAGTCGTTCATACCTTTCATCAGCTATCTCGCGGCTGGACACTAACCTTCTTGTGTGAGTTGGCATATTAGGCACACTTGGACTGTGGTTTAAGCGAGATTGTCCAAGTTGGAAAACAACACTTTCTCCCTCAGGCTCACTTTGGTCTTAGCTATGCTCAGGAGTCCCTGATGAGTCAGTCGAGTCACTCGTTCTTTGCGTCCCTTCAACACCAATTCCTCAAAGGTGGAATTTAGTTTTGACCTAACACACCACTGTATTGTAAGGTGCGTTAAGAGAGTTTTCCAAAAGTTCATCCTTGATAACTTGATAGGCCAGCTGCAAGCAATTATTCTGCTCTGTAGCTGGTGTGATTTCTTCAAGCGACACTGTTGGGCCATGTCAATTGTTAATTGATATTTATATAGTTCCAATCACTGGCGGGTCTCTAAGCGCTTTAAGGGGAATAGCCAGAGGAAATGTGAATTGAATAATGAGATTGAGCTGCTGTTCAGTGCCATTGGCCTTCAGACTCGCTTTTGCCTAATGGATAGCCAGGTGACTCGAAAGATAGCCAACATCGTTGTTGACTAGTCATAGGTAGGCTACTGTGAAACCGTATTTCTGCAGCTTTATTACAGCTTCTCTATGTTCAGCACAGCATGATGGGACATTCCAAGGAACAGGTTAGTGGTCCATGAACACCTTGAATCCATGACTATGCAGAGAGTGGAAGTCTATGCACCCCTGCTTCATTGCCAGGACTTCTCTTTCAATTTGTGAGTTTCGAGTCTCTGTCTCGGTGAAAATCGATTAGTGCCACATGCCTTTAGATTGGTCTTGTAGCAACACTGCCCATAGGCCCGCTGGGCTGGCTTTGGCCACCATCTCGGTTTCCTTTTGAGAGTTAAAGTGTTTTCTGGTAGTGTCATGTAGTAATTCAGACTGGATGTCCTCGGTGGCAGTGCACTGCTTCTCTGACTATTACCAATTTACTTGGTCCTTTGTGAGATTTAAATGGGTTCCATCAGAATTGCAAAGTTTGGTATGAATCTGCAACAGAGGTTGGCCTCGCGAGGAAACTCCATACTTCAGAGGCGTACAGTGGGGCTGAAGCATTCTGCTGTCATCAGATTTCTTGGGGTCTATGTTGACGTTTTCTTTTGAAATCACGGACACAAAGAATTCACACTTGTATCAGTGTAGGGTGAGCCTGCACCCGGACAGTCTCCTGATACTGTCTCGGAGCAGAGTAAGATGCTCGTAGCCATTTTTGCAGAGATAAGTATATTGTCACAGGTTTTCACGATGCCATCCAGCCTCCGTAGGGTCTTTCAAATTGCATTTTGGAAGGCTCAGGCAGTATAGGCGTCTGCAGATTTTTTTTCCAGCTTGAGGGAGGGGCATAATTAAGATTATATAATTAAGTATTACACCAGCAGCGCGATATTGACATTTTATTTAATGGCATTTGAAAATCCAGGTTATTTGGGGGGAGAGGGGGAGAGGGGGAGCACCCTCCCTCCCACCCTTGGACGCCCATGTGCAGGCAGCCAATGATATTCTAAAGTTTATTTTCCTATATCTTCGAGACTCTACATGTGTAGAAAACATTGTGATGTGCCAGCTGTCAGCAGCTAGGAGAAACTGCTAGTACCCACAGCTGTGGTCTGATTAAAAAAACCACTAGGCTCTATTGAGATCAGCCAATATGTCATCAATCGTGAGGGTTATGTGGCATTCCTCTTAATGTCCAGATACATAGTTGAGTACACACCATTGGTTTCCTTCTGTTCCAAGTTGCTCCTAGCATGCTTTATCCACGCGTGCAGACTGGGCATGTGCCCGGCCCCCATGGCACGACTATGTAAAACCTTCAGAACTGGAGCGCAGTTACGCCCCTATCCCAATCGTTGTCCATAAATATTCACAACATCTCTATTTTCAATGTGTAAATCATTTTTCACAGTTTTATTCCGGTTTGTCCACTGTGTTTTCTAAATGTTCTCGATTCTCATGTAGGGCCCCATGCAGTCCAATTTCTTCTTATGCTAAAGATATGCCCCTCCGGGCCTTTTTCAAAAGCATGCGGTAATGCATTGTTCCTGCTGGGTAGTCTCAGTTGCATCAACCCAAATGCATTTCAGGCTCACTAGCCCTTCCTCAGGGGTAACTACAAAGTTAAAAAAAACACCATTAATTATTTTTACTACATTAAAATTGTGAAGTAATTTATATTTCATTCATCTAGATATGTAAAAGCTATAATTCATGCAACCAACATCACCCGTCATTTATCCCACAAAAAACATGATTGTAACCTAAAGCAATCCAATGACGTGTCCCACTAGTGTTTTACAAATCTACATGCATCCGCCGTCAATAACTTTTAACCCTGTTTCACCACACCCAAAGTGTTTTGAGTCAACTCCTACCAAAACGAACGAATAAAAAACAAACACCACGCTCTCAGGTGTGCCTGCAAAATCTTCCTCCTGTGTTTAACAGCAACACCGCTTCAACCGCTTTCCATAACTCCCACGTGAGAGTGCTCAACTTTGATCTCTCACATGTCGCTGATCATTTAAACTCTACAAACATACCCACACCCTCCTATTCCTGTGATGATGTTTTACGTGACTGCAATTTCCCAATCAAAACCCCATGCCTTCAAATAATTTGCTAAAAAAAATACAACTCCCATCTACCATTGTATCCCACCCACCACTGCTGCATGAACAGGCAATTTCCAACTTATTGTTAACATAATTATATGCATTCGCAAAATCTTTGTTTTTCATATTCCTCATTATGTTGGTAAAAATAATTACAAGTGAAAACTAGTAATTTTCACCAACACTCAGATGGTTCTTAGCCCACCACATAAACTCCAAAGTTGTGAACTTGATGTTGCCCAACTGCCCTGCATGTGACATTATGTTGTTGCATCTGTTTCATTCTTGATTATGCAGGGTGCAAACGAATAAAGGAGCACAAATAAACTGTACTCCAAATTTGATGATTCCCTCTTAATAGCCTATATTTATGCATATTGTGACCACTAGAAGTGAATCCCATGGGTTTGGTCTAATACCTTCTTATCACTTCCATTTTGCCAGCTCTTGCTCTACCAGTGGCCTTAAATAAAACATAACTCTCCTGTGACTCAAGGTGGTTGGCCTAACGGTCTTATATATGTGTAGTTTGGTGATTTTCGACTTGATGCACTGTAATTCGTGTAAGAGAGAGAAGCAAATTAATTGAAGATGTTATCGAAGCCATGCTTACTGACCCTCTTGCCCCCTTTGGCCGTCTTGCACCTGACTTATGTTCTTGACCATTTCTTGGTTGCATAGAAAAGGTGCTTTCAACTGCCACGCCAACATGTCTGACTTTCACGGAGAACGTTCTGGCGATGGTGATGGGTCTTATATGGAATTATTCTGGTTTTCCTGAATAGCAGTTTTGGTCTGAGTTTGAACTGAGCCCTATCCATTACATTGACTGAGGTTCTGGAGTCAATGAGGGCTGTTACAGAGAATCCTCGTACTTGTACCTTGCATTTGGCTTGAGCCCATCTGTCCTTTGCCAGTTATTCACATATGAGATGAGGTCCTCTTTCTCCTCTAGATCCCTGCTAATTGTCAAGCTAGATGTGGATCCTATTCAAGATTCTGCCTTCTGACAGACATTGCCAAGAGCTGTAGTTGATGGCGGGTGCTTCAGCTTTTTCTTCCCCTAGCACTTGCCCTATTGGCTAGTGATTTCTACCCACCCACAAACTCAAAATGGGCATACTTGTGGCACCCCTGGCTACCATCCTCAGAACACTGCCGGTCTTGGAAAGAACAGAAGAAAGACTGAACCTCAGAAAGAAAGGCTGCACCAAAAAAGACTGCATCTGCTGAGTAAAGACAGGCCTTCAGAAATAGAAGGCCGCTTCTGCTGTTGAACCCCTGGCGAGAGAACATAAAGTCTAGGTCTGCTCCCACTTGTGACCAAGGACCAGTGTGTGGAATCCAAGGGCTAGTTGGATAACCTCCAGTTAAGCTTCAGGGACACAAAAGGTAAAGAAGCCCTGCACAGTGTCCAGCTGACCAGTTTTCACTGGACTTGCTCTGGTCTCTGTTGATGTAGCTGTGCGATCCAGACCTAGTCCCCAAGAAGTACCTCCCAGGCCTTGGACCTTTGGCTAGTGCTAGAGTGTAACCCTTCTCCCCAAACAACTGCAACTTTCAAGCCTCAAGCCAAAGATAACGGTTTCTGAGTCCATATTCCGACGCTCATAGACTACCTCTACTTGCCAGTTTGTGGCTAGCCTTGAAGTTGCTGTGAACCAAGGCTTCACAGGACCATGGGACTTTGTCCATTCGTTGATGTCAACCCCAACTGTGAAGTCAAGCTGCAGAGGACCCAGTCAACCTCACTGTCGATCAGAAAAAAAAACCAGAAAAGTTTCCAAGTGGGAGGGTAAAATCTTCACTGGGAACAACCCGGGGCATGCATCTGAACTAGACTTCCATCATGGTTGACCTACAACTTTGAATTTGCCCGGGCCCTCGCGTTTGAGGCTCATAGACTTCCGCTATGAATGAAAAACAGTGATTTACCAGCTTTTAGGCATGAAAAGCAGTGGTATTATTTCTATTTTTATAATTGGAGTGAGATTTTTATTGTGTTGTGTTTCTTAATTATTGACTGTTTGGGTACTGATGAACGTCTTACACCTGTTTCTCTTTCACTTAAGCCTGCCTGTTCTGTGACACAGCTACCCAGATCTAAGCTACGGTTTGATTTAAATAAACATAACACAGATTAGTGACATTATTACTTGGTAAGGTCTAACACCACCCCAACTACTAATCCCCTTTTCTCACAGGCATTATAAACAGTCTGAGAAGAACCGTGTGTCAAACCTTTAATAAACCTCATCACCACAGCTGATTTAAAAAAAATGCAATTGGTCTGGAAAACATAGAAAGGCTAAAAGGCCAGAATAATAGCCTTTTAGAGTGCCCACTGCTGGGGCTTGCTGGGCTAACAACAACACAAATACAATGACGTCTGACAGCCTCACTCGTACGGGGTCAGTGTCCCGGGCACCACATCAGGTTACAAACTTGTCCCAGCACCCAGGGTAGATGGATTTTGTAGAAGGAACTCTGGAGGCAAGAATGGTATCCACCACTTCAGATGGCAAACTGAATGCAGCCAGTTGCCGTTGTCACATATGGGGGTGTAATTTACAGAGGTTCAGGTGTTGCTGGGACAAGAGGTCCTCTCAAAGTAGTAACCTGTTCAGAGAGTAAATGCTCAAGAGAGCCAGGTATCACGCTCACCTGGCCCAGTCCAGGGCAATGAGGATGACTTGGATTGTTTATTCTTGATCTTCTTCAGAACTCGGAGCAAGAAAGGTAGTGGTGGTATAGATGCACAGGAGTCCCTTGTCCATTTCAGTCAAATGCGTCTCTTAATGAGCAGCCCGGCGGAAACTACAACGCGCGAAATTGTTGAAACTGTGTGTTCTCGATGGTGGCTAAAACACTTAGCTAGATATCTTCCCACTGGTTGAATACTCTCTGCACCCCCAGGAAATGTAAACACCCCTTGTGCTCTGCCAGTCAATGTCGGCTCATTTCGTCTGCTCTAGCATTCATGGATCCTGCTAGATGGTCGTCAACATGGAAGATGTTCTGGTGTTTCAGCCACATTCCAAGAAAAAGGAGCCTCCTGGAGGAGGACCGAGGACTCGACTCAGCCCTGCTTGATAAGTACAACATGCCATCTCCTCTGACACAATCCTGATTTCACAATTAACAGGAGAAAACATCTCTCTGAACACCAAACTTGAAAGTTTTCCCAATGTTTAGAGTAAGCCTTCAGAGTGGAAGGATGTCTGGATTGGTTATGGGAAGTGCTAAATGACCAAGAATATCATTTTTGTATATCCTAATCCTTTGAACTTCGATACCAAAAAAGCTAGGTTTCATAGAGAAAGGGTCCCCAAGGATAGAACTGGAGATGGAAGGAGAGGACTCTTCAAACAGGGGTTATTGCTATAAATAGAATTGTACGAACACAATTGTTTCTGCTGCCTCCTGGATTTTTGCAATAAGAGCAATTGATGGAATGAATGCTGATCAATGTAACATATTCACCCCAGTACAGAGA
This sequence comes from Lissotriton helveticus, assembly GCF_964261635.1. Taxonomy (NCBI): domain Eukaryota; kingdom Metazoa; phylum Chordata; class Amphibia; order Caudata; family Salamandridae; genus Lissotriton; species Lissotriton helveticus. The sequence continues at coordinate 258,784,536 of NC_136073.1, read as the reverse complement.
TCTGGGCCGAAATCCATCGTTTTTTTGCTCCCCATTCCATTCCAGTTTAAACCCAGCCATATGCAAATCAGTCTTGACCCTGTTCCCCATGGGAACAGTCCAGCCCGAACTGGATTTTTGTCAGAAGATGAGGAAGTAAAGGAAAGGGAGGAAAAGGATAAAGAAGAGAAGACCAAAGAATAGTTAGAGCATCCACTACTGAAGCAATCCAGTGCCTGAAATTGAGGGCGGAATTTCTTCAGGTGTGCAATGTGATGGGAGGCAAAGATATCTATTTGTGGATTCCAGAATCTGTGGCAAAATCTCCTCGAATACAGACTGTGTCAGACATAAATTTTGAGATATTACGAATTTTCCAACTGAGGGAGTCTGTTGTCATTTTCTCCTACCTCTAATAGATTTGGCAGTCAGAGATAGGAGATTACATTCTGACTAGACTCCTATATTCTTTGCCACAACGTTCAGGGATGATAATTTTTATCCGCTCTGTCTGATCACATAGGACATTTCAACCTGATTGTCTGTCTTGATTAGAACATGATGGTTCTTTACTCTTTTCTTTAAATTAATCAGGGCTTTCAAAATGGCACGTGTTTCTCAACAGTTCGAGGATTGTTGACCCTCCATTGAGAACCAGTTGCCCTGGGCTATCTGATCTTCTAATTTTGAACCCCTTGCATCTCTTGTGAAGATTTTTGGAGTTACAGATATTAGAGAAAACCCCCTTTTCAAGAGATTCCTTCCCCTCTGAAGTTGCCTCGAGATGAGAGGATTCATAGAAATCTGGCTTTCGAAATTCATTGATGAAGGTTACCAATACTGCAGAAGACTATCAGTAGAGTTTCATGTGTAATCTGGACAAAGGCATCAGAAATACACATGAAGCCATGTGTCCTTGGAACTTTTAACCAGGTTTTTGCTGATGCTTGACTCTGTGATAAGAGGTGGGTAAGAGCATGCCTCAGTGTGTTTGCTCTTTCCTGAGAGAGAAACACTATCCAGAGTCTGTTCTGAAATATACACCTTTGAAGATCTGGTCCTGAAAGGGGGGGTCACACTGGGACATTCAGGAGTAGACTGTGCCTGGACAGACAATCCATCATTATTCTTGAACCTTCTAAAGCTGCTTTTTCTGCCAGCTGCCAGCAGTCTGACGTCTAGATATGGGAAAACCATGAAGCCTTGAAGGTGTAGAAGAGAGAGAAAAAGAGCCGTCATTTTCGTAACGACTCTCATGGCAGATCACATGATGAAGTGCAAGACCTACAACTGATAATGTTTCCCGAGATGACAAAGCTTAATAACTTTTAATCAGCGACAGCTACAGTAATGTGGAAGTAAGTGCCCATGAGATCTAGGAAAATTAAAAATGCCAGTGGTTGAATTAGGGAAATTATTTTCTGCAATGTTTCCATCTTGAAGTCAATTATTTTTATCCACTTGTTTAGTTTCCTGAAGTCTTTGATCAGTCTGAAACCTCCAGTTGCTTTTTTAACAAAAAATATTCACAAGTAAGTTCCTTTGATCTCCTAGTTCTTGGGAGCTCGAGTTACAGCTCCTTTTAGAGTGAAGGAATGGCCGATTGTATAGCTTCTAGCATCAGGCAGACTTGACGTTTTTGCACAGGAATAGTCCCAGTTACAGGTGGAGTGGTTAAAAACTCAATTCGGCACCCTTCCTTTGCCACTGATAGAACCTATGAGCTAGATGTGGATTTTTTCCATTCTTGAAGTAAATGTTTTGTCCCTTCCCCAACCTGTCACTCTGGGCCATTTCTGGCATCACCTGGACAGATGTAAGCTCTTGGTAGAAGAAGATTTATTATTCTGATCCGATTGACTCTTAAAGCTCTTTACTTTTTGCTTCCTGGAATAGACGTTTTAATGTGTTCTCAAGGGTTGTATGAATGAAGATTTAGATATATTTTGACCCGTAAAGTAGTATAGTCTGTCTGAAAGAGGAGTGTTTCTTCTCCCTAAAAATCTTATTAAGTCTATCTTCAAGTTCTGATCCAAAGCGTTTGTCACCTTCAAATGGAAGACATAAAACTGCGTTCTTTTGTGCAGTCAGTAGGTCAATTTCTAAGGTTGATGTTGTGTCTGGCCGCTATGATGGCACCCTCAGAAAGAGCAGCTGCTCAAACAACATTAAAGGACATGTCTGAAAAAAATTAAGTTAGTTTTTCTTAAGTTAGTTTTTCTTGACTTTTCAGAAGTTTTGCACATTCAGTACTGCTATGGGTGGCTTTAATAAGTTCCTTGAAGTCAGAGATATGGCTCCAGCTAGAATAGTCTCCATATGTTCCTGCTCTCAAAGTAAGATTAGATCCAGCATAAGTTTTTTCACAGCAGAGTCTATCCTCTTATCAGTAGAATCCTTTAAAATATTTTCCTCTGCAACAGAGGATCTTCCTACCAGGCTTGCCACCAAAGAATCAATAGCGACTTTCTCTGGTATTTTCTTTTCCATCTTCTCAAATGGGTACTGCTTGGACATAAAACCAGGTATGCCAATTCTATCTGGATTCTTCCATTTGAATAGGATAACATCTTATGAATGTTGATGTAAGGGCAAAGAATGGGTGTTTGTTTTAAGATATTGGTGCCAAACTGGCTCTCTAGAAGATCTAGGATTTTTTTCCACTGGAAACCCCAAATTCTAGCGAATTCTGGATAATACCACTGGCAGGAGCTCCTTATCAATGTGGATGCCCCTCTGTTCAGCAAGGGATACATGTACTTCATCTTGTAATTAAGAGGAAATGTCAGCTAAATCAGTGTTCCTCTTGGTCTTTTCTTTAGATCTTGCTGGGTACAACGTTTCCCATAAGATTCTTCTAACTTTGTCCCCAAAATCTTCATCATCTTATCCCTTAGTGTGCTTCCCAGTCTTCTTCCTGGAAGGAGGAGAGGGGAAATCTAGAGCACAACTCAAAGGAAATATCAGAGGAAGAAATGCTGTGCTTCGATTTCCTCAAGGGTTTTCCAAGGTTGATCGATATCTGCTCAGGATCAAATTAAAACACCTTACTTGATACAGCGAGGTTCCTACTACTGCACCTGCGCCGAGAGCCAACACCGATCTCTCGCGCATACGCTAATTGAATCTAGAAGTACAAGGGCTCACTGCCAAGCCCAGGCTCCAAGAGGACACTACTACCAATCAGAGCACCGATACCATTCACAACAGAGTGAAGGTACTCACCTGTGTTACTTGCTAACTCACAACACCCACAGTTAGCAGGCTTTGCCGTGAGCTAACAGCCTTCCTTAAGGGGCTCCATGAAGCTTGTCCAATCCTGCTTTGCTCTTTACATCTGTATCACAGTCTTAAAGGTCCAAGTCCAGTAGTAACCCTTCTACCATCCGGGTCTATGTCATGAGACAGGTAAAACATCAGGGAGAACTGTTGGTAGTGGAGTCTATTATCAATGCCCATAGGGGATAGGTAGTATGCCTGAAAACACCTACTTCCTGGTTTGTTTCCCTTTCATGAGGTGGAAATCAGCTCAATAATAACGAGTGGGATGAGGATATAGGACGCACTGATAAATATAATTAAATGTCAACCTCTCCTGGGTGATTCTCACAAATGAAGGGGGTGTTGCCAGTGGAATGGGTGTTCACAAACATCCTGCGGCCAGGCAGGGTATATGCATCTAGTGTTTGGATACGTAAGCAGCAGCGCTGGGGCACAAGGTGACATCTCTCAGCCTCATGGTAATGGGAAGCTAATCCTTTTTTTCTAAGTTCAAGTTTATTGAAACCCAGCACAAAAAGATAGTACAATAGGAAAGCATCATACAAGATAATATAAATATATATATATAAATACATAATAAGGGCATATGAGTAAAAGGAATCAATAAACAATAAAGCCTGAGTAAAGAATAAAAGGGGGAGAGGGAAAGGGAAAGGAAAGAAACATGATGTTGAGAAGCAGATAGCAAAAAGTCAAACTTTTTTGTATAAGACTATACATTGTATGTATATACATAACAATAAAGGTAAAAGTACAAGCAACTTATAAAAATAAAGTGAACAATAATAATGAAAAAGAATTTAAAGAAACAAGACAACAAGGGAATGATCATGGGAAGCTTATCCTTTTAGCTTCACTATTTACACGAGCGTCCGACGTGTGCCCTGTAATGATCACATTGACCCCTGCACAGAACCCCGTTTTCACTGTTTGCTGTTGTCCGCTGCAGTTGCAAAGCAGGAATGAAAATCACATTTACTTTATGGCAGAAACTGTCTACTCGCCGAGTTCATTTCTCACTCCAGGTCTTTATTGTAGGCGCCTTTCTTTGAGACCAGTGTTTGAGCAAATCACTCTCGGAGGATGTTGGGCATAAGCACCAATGTAGGGCTCTTCTACTTATTAGTGAGGGGAGCAGGTTAGACCTCACAGTGCTTCTAGGCACACATGAGACTACAAAGAACAGAAGATCTTTCGAAATTTGCCATTATCGCTGGTAGCTTCAAAATTAAAAAAAAGTACACTTTTGAATGTTGATTCATTATCCACTTTGAGCGCTGAAAATGTGAAAATAGTCAAGTTTCATGGCGTGATTAAAAGAAATTGCATAATAACTGCCAAACTCGCAGAACTTTCCGCTTTACAACAGGGCTTACCCTTACTTACTGGCAGTTATTACCCAAATCATTGGTACTCATTTTTATCGACCTCGGAAGGATGAAAGGCTGAACCTAGACCGGGGATCGAACCGGCCCCAAGGAAAGCAATTTACTTTTACACACACAACGGATTCCATAGGAAGGAATGGGAAGTTATTCTCAATTTGCGATTCTCAATTTGCTAATCGCAAGTTGAGAATAATTTCAAGGGTGTCTTAAGGACACCCTGCTGCACCCCTGAAATTTACATGTGTGCGCATATGGCGCACATACATGCCCTGAGGGCATGTATGAGCGCCACATGGCACCTTTACAAATTGCAAAAAGTGCATTTCTAAAAGAATTCGCAAATTACCACCAACTACAAGTTGGTGGTAATTTGCGATTTCTTAGCCTATATTCGCAAAACTTAAATGATTCAAACATAGCATTTAAGGAATCGCAATTTGCGATTCCTTAAATGCTTACGCAATAATAAGAAATCGCCAAATTTGCGATTCCTTAATATTGCGAGGATTTTTTCTTGATACATTCCATTTTCCAATTTTTTGGTCGCAAACGCTGTTTTTTAGCGATTCGCAGCGTTTGCGACAAAAAATAGTTTGATACATCTGCCCCCGAATCTTTACTGCGCTATAAAACAGCAGCCAATGAAAAAACTGTAACATATATAAACACTACAAATCCCATGAGGCTTTGAACTGTAGTGTAGCTCCTATTTTCCCAATAGGCTCTGCGCATTGGAATAGTACCTACAGCAGTAAAGGCCTAGGCCAGACGTTAACTAGGTCTACTACTGTCGATACTAGACTTAATTTTTGGGTTTGCCAGCTAAGCTCAGAGTTCGCTAGAAACTTTCTCGAATGTTCAAGGAAGGATTAACTTCCCTGATTAGACAAGAAGGGATTTAGTTTCTGACAATCATAGAACATGACAACTTTGCTCTCCCCTAATCAAGAGTCAATCTCAAGAGTCGTGTGAGCATAAGGCAATTATTTTACTCAGTCAGTACGTGCATTCTTAGTCTCATCAGAATGTAGAGAAAAGGAAGAGACGGGCGTGTTCAATAAAAGATGTTATTTATTGATCAGTCTCTTTTCTCGTACAAGAGAAATGGATCGATATTATTGCGATACTTATAGTTAAGTAAAGTGCATACATTAGAAGCAATAGTATAAAATAATACTGTAAAAACATTGATATGGTTTCTGAGCCATATGATGTTTAAAATGATTAAAATATATTTACATACACATATACATTTGACTAAACGTACTCAACTGGTGTTTCTAAATACGCCTACCCCGTGTACCTGACCTAAGTCTAATACGTGGGCGGGAATAGAAAGTTACAGTTTAAGTTAAGTTTGTTTTTGCCAAGTGAATAACTAAAGAATTCTCTGTGAGGGGTTATTCAGTTCTGTACCTGGAATTTAGGATGAATGAGGAATGGTATCTCTTTCTCTGCTCTCGATATTCCAGGCTGCCTGCGAGGGCTGCCCAGAAGCGCCGGTGCTGGGTCTCTCGGCTTGAGATAGCAGCGCGTCTCTCAGCGCGTCAGGAAGGCGGGGCTGCTGCCTGCGGGGTCTGCTTCGGCTCTCTGCTTCGGCAAGTATGGCTGCTCCGTCTTGTCACCACGCGTGTGTTTTGCATAGGGCAAGGTCGGCAATATTTATACCTTAAAGGTGCCGGGATTGACGTAAGGATGGACATAGGTACGTCAATAAAGATGTCATACGACTTGCTCGTTAGCACATTCTTTACTAAAGTTCTCTGTGAAATCAAAACAATGGCCGCACGGATTATCCAGGTTGTCATAGGTTTGATTTGTTATGAGAACGTCGTATGCCTTATCAGGGGCTGGAGGAATATCGCTTGTCTAATTAGATCTCAAGCGTTATGACCTAATCAGATAACACGTTCCTGTGCCGTAGTGTGACTGCGTCAGATAACGGTATCTGCATCATGGGGGATTTCTTGCCTCATGGGCTGACTGTTAGTTAACTAGCTAGTAAGTTTAACCAGAATAGGGTCAGGAATAGGGGGATCGATTCAGAACCTATAGAAATACACGACACCCACTCCACGCTAACTATGGTCATATCTACTAATCTATGCATAGTATAACATAGTACAACATACTATAGAGTATTGTGTATACCTTACCACCCCAAAATACATAAATGCATTTTGAAATTTTCAAATATACTGAAAAATTGCAGTCATATATATTGTATGCACTTAAGCTATGAATTAAATGCAAAAGTAAACACGCATTGTTATGCATTATTGCTTGTTGGTATATGAGAAATACACATGAAATGGCTCTTAATATGGCTATACAGAAAAAAAGTCGAAACCATTTCATCACATAAAATATATTGTGAACATACCAGTGGGCAGCTAAAGTCTATATAAAGTCTATAAAGTATCTAAAAAAATAGAAATCTTAGTTCTCTAGGAATAGTTTCTTACTTTAAGCAGAAGATCAGTGTCCCGGGAAAAAATATATAGAAAAATATTTTAGGGGTTTGCTGAAAAAAGTTGCTGTCCGTGAACTGGATTGTAATTGTTCATGTGACTTTATTTTTAAAGTTGAAGGCCGAATTCAGGGAACGCCGTGTGCGAGTTTACTCAAAAGTCTCTATTTCTGTTCCGGAGAGAACATCATATCATTCAGGCTTTCGAAAAAACTGTCAACAGCTTCATGGGAAAGTTCCTCTAAGTCGGAAATAGGGGTAACCATGCATTCGTGCGCATGATTGTCTCCATTGACATTCTGATTTGCATTGCTGACAGAAGGTCGTACCTGTTCGATGCTGCTTTCATCTTGAACTTCACTACTCTTCAATCGCAGTGGTGAAGATTCCAGGAATGCCGTCATCAGAATTGGCAGCCTTTGAGGGCAGCACAGTGCGTGAACCTTGGTAGGAACCAACAGTGTATCTGCATCCACCGGCGCATCCGATTGTAGCGTCAGACAGGTGTCTAACACGCATTCTTCTCCGCATAGCAGACACCTTAGTACAGGTAAAACACACCTTTGCCACATTGGTCGAAATGATAGAAACCAAGTCATGTTTAGGTCTCTAAGCCGGGAGAGTCCCAGGATTTTTGATATCCGGTCCCGGTATCCAATGGCTAGGATCGTATCTTCCATTGTCGTGAGATTTTGTTCTGTGACATGGGTTGCCATAACGAAAAATAAGGACCAGGAATAGGATTCCTGCAATTAGTCCTAGGATCAGGGGAAGTCCGCCAAAAATCGAATGGACGAAATCTGGAAAAATACCCAGTATGGCTTTGAATGGTGTTAATGCCATCGAAAATACTGTCTTAAATACCTTTGAGACCCCAGTGGTATCAGAAATATTTAAGATTTCGCTCAGGATTTCCGCGAAATGTACGGGGGAATTGGTTGATAATAATGTATGTATCTCTGCAGTCGTCCTTGCGACTTGTAGATCATACGTTTCTTTAGATGACGTGAGCCTTGTAGGCGTCTGAAGAAGCACTGTTTTCATTCTGCTTAAGTGTCTATTCGAATAGAAGTAATTTTCAGACCGGGCCATGCCCTTGCCTCCCTGTCTGGAAAGGAGCTGGGGAACAAAGAACGTCCACAGCACTTGACCTTCGCCGTCGTAGTGACGAGATAAGGAGTCCCGGGCATAAGACTACAGCATCTGCGGTCTACAATAAGAATGTAACTCCCATTATAGAGTCTTTGAAAGAATGGTTCTATTTCAGTTGCAGGTGCGCCTTGCTGGTGACATGAAAGGTTGTATGAATTCCCTTCACAGGCTCCGTGCAAACTAATACCGTTACACAGAAGCGTGCCGCTTAGTGACATAGCACAATTGTTGCCACTAAGAAACACTTTCTGTCCTTTGTTACTGACACATGCATGTGAATAGGGCAGGTTCCAAGTTGTTTTAAGGTACCCCTTTCCCAATTTCTCGTACATGCCAGCCTGTATATATTTTTGGCAGTATTGAAACCTGAAGGTTGAGATAGGAATATTTATGATTCCGTGGATTATCCATTCACTGACAGGTCGTTCTGACATTGTCATTGGTAATCTTTCTAGTTTTTCAATGCTCAAGATTGTATAATCAGCACCCTTCTGCGCCATACCGATTTGTCTATCAGTAAGGTTAAAGATTTGGAATAGTGACGTAGTGTTGATTAAACGCCAAGGCACGTAGCCTGAACGCAGATTTTGTAACGTCCAGCCAAGCTGTACGATAGAACGCAATTGTGACTGACCATGTTGTAATAACAGTAAGTCTTGCAATAATATATCGATTGCTGAAGACACAATGCTGTCCAATGAAAAAATTCTGGAGGACAGAGTCATTAACCCATTGTCCACTACAGAAAGTGATTTTTCCAAATTAATACGGTCAATTTCCCGTATTCTTTCTGCTGTCTCAATTTGAGTAACCTTCCAGGCCTCATTGTATGCTGCATATACAGAGGCTGCTATGAAACGCTTATGACGCTGTTTGCGTGGTCCCAGTATGAAATCACGCAAGTCAGCACCATCAGTAAGTAAAGTTAGGTGTTGCTTAATTTCAGGCAGTGTGGAAGTTTGTAGCCATTGAAGGCATAATTTGCCCACACTGTAGGTTGTTATTATCCCTGGGTGATGTCTTTGGGGATATCTAGGGTCTGGCCTGTTCATTTTGAAACCCTGTGTTTTATTCAGGAATCTATCTTGACAGTTATTTGTATCTGTGGGCCAGATCAACCATTGTTTCCAATCAGGATGTGTTCTGTTTTGGTTAAGTATATGGTTTATGTCTATATCAGAGTTATTGCTAAACATTGTTGGCTTTGGAATAGACAGGTTATTTAAATCTTTGATTTTTGCTAGGCCAAGACAGGTGGTTTGTTGAACGGTGTCATTTAAAAATATCATTTGTTCTGGGATCATGCAGGCTCTAAACAAAGCTTCTAAACCCTGTACTTGCCATTCTTTTGTACCCCAAACACTTTTCAAATCAACATTTTTGTCCCAATAATCATATCCAAAGGTATTCATTTTTTCAAAGAAAGAATCTGAATATATCAATTTTGTGTTGGTTATCATGGTTTTCATCCCTGTCTTGTTTGACAATTTGTAATAAAATGTTTCAGCATTAGTTATGTTAAAACCTGAAAAATATGAATATTTGTCATAAACGGTTCTAGAGCTCCCTTTTGGAGGTGTAGCACAATGTTCCCATTGATTATAACTTAAAACATTTCTAGGTTGTGCAGATTTATGCACGAAATGGTTACCATAATGGTTATAGCAGTACATGCTGTCATAATTTGTAGAACCCTGCAAATAATCATGTTTTGTAAATTTAGCAGACATTACTAAGTCAGACATCATATTGTTAATACTTTCAAAGTCCCAATCATCAGCAAATGAGTTCGGTTTTGCAAAGTCACTCAAAGAGATCTTAATTTGGTGTGGATATTTCAGGATCTCGACCGGACCATAAATTTCATAGTCAGTGTTGTCCCAGGCTACCCCACCAGGTATTGGAATTGCTGTGAAGTTGGCTGAAGAAAGTTCTGAAGAAAGTTCTCGTTTCTCGACGTGTGAAGATGTGTGTGGTTTGAGGACCAAGTTGATGTTCTGACTTGCTGTGTCCATTTTAGCATATTTTCCCTCAATGAAGCGTCCCAAGGTAAATACCATGATGAGCCAAAGTATGAGGATAAATGCACCAAAACCCACCCAAAATTCAATCCATGGAGAGATCAGATATGTTTCTTTTAGTTGTTTCAAAAGTTCCTTCGCTTTGTCTTTAAAGGATTTTGATGATGGCTGTGTCTTTTGTTCGCTGAAACCGTCGGAGGAATCATCGAAGTTGATGAAGTAACCGGATGCAGTTCTGTCAATTGTTCCAATTGGTTCAGGATTTTTGTTTCTTGCATTTTCACTTGGTACTTCTGTATAGATTGGTGTGTCTCTGCTAAATGTCTTTATTTGGGTTTTCAGAGGTCTTAGTTCTATTGCATTGTTGCATAGTCCTTGTTGTTCTTCTGTAGGCGTTTCGAATGTGATGAGCCTCTTTGTTAGGACCTCTGTACTGGTAGCAAACCTTGGTGTTCTGCTACTTATTGGGAGTCCACTTGGCCTACTGTTTGTTATCGGCCACATGTTGTGGTTTTACCAGGTCGATGGATACAACTCGGTTCTCCTTTTTTCCAGCAAGTGGCGGTAGTACAACTGATCTTGTCCCGTTGACAGACAATACAGGAACTGCTTTTCTGTAAGAAGGCCCAAATTCCTTCTTTACCGCGATCTTCTCCCTGACTAGATCCCCGACTTTTGGAATCCAGACAGGTCTTGCTGGGACAGGTGGTGAATCTTCAGTGGTCGTTGGCTGTTCTTTCAACTGTATGTTGCTCAGGTCTTTTCTTGTTTTGTTTAAGTCCTGCAAAATAGCCAAACGGTCTTTGACATCAAAGCTTTTTTCTGTTACCACTGAAGTCTGACTATCAAGGTCAGAGATCAACATCCTAGTTCCGAATAATAATTCGTACGGACTGAATCCCTTCAGAGAATTTCTTGGCAAGTTATTTAGACTACGTTGGACACTTATTAGATGTTTGACCCACCCAGCTCCCGAACCTAATATCCTTTCTATTATAGATTGCTTTCTGTCTTGGTTTTTTCTTTACACCATCCCATACCCTCAGGAAGGAAGTGAGAAGATTCCCGCTGGGCTGTGCTCATTTGGCCATTCTTTCCCCCCCCCAGGCTGGATTGCCTGAGAAAAAGAAAAAATTGGTCGAACGTAGCATGCTCTTAGCGTATATGCCATTTAGACTCGCAAATCTTGTATAACAGTCCGGACGTCAGCCGAGTGCTGTGGATCTACATTATAAGTGGGAACTAGCCTGTATATGTTAATCGCAAGCCATTCTTTTTACTGGTAATATTATCTGCCTTGATACGACGAGGTATTAAACTGCTTCTCTCCCCACTGCGATCTCTGTTGCAGTTTGGGCAGTTTTTTACAAACATGGTGTAGTGCAGGCTCATGCCTGGCCACCAGTACCGTGATTGTAATTCTTCCAGAGAATCTTTTAATTTAAGGTGTCTGAGACCCTCGCCCATGTGTGCGTCTGCGATTAACAAGTTTCTCCTGTCCATGTTTGGAATCACTCTATCCCCCACTCCAGGGATTCGAGCAAAAGGAATGGAGTTTGCATCTATGATGTATGTGTAATTGAGTGGATAGTTGATCGGTAACGCCGAGCAGTCGCCTTTTGATGACGTTTTTACTGCCAGCAATGTTTCGCCGTCAATGTATTTTAATGTACGCTTTTTCCGATCTACGGGAGCCGGTTTACTGGCTGCCGCTGCGGCTGTTTCAGCCAATGAATTCCCTACAACGTGAACGCCATCACGCTGGTGACTCAGTGAGTGTGTCACGTGAGTCTTTGGTAGTTCTTTTTTCAAAAGAGCTACCTGTTCCCAGAGCAGTCTCTGCTTTATTGGTGCATCCGTGTCATCGTTGTAATCGTTCTGAATCCAGGTCTGCAAATCCTTGTTATATGCTTTGACGCAGAAATATGAATCTGACACTATAAGTGTCGGGAATTCGCGATCCGCATTATCTAGCGCCATTTTCAAAGCTAATATTTCAGTTTGTAGTTCTGAATTAGTTTCTACTGAGTGTGATTTTGTTAATAGAGGTCTTAGTTTACCTCCGTGCCACACTTCTTTTGTAATCTCACATGTGGGATTGTATGCATGTTCTCCCCAAACGGAGGGTTGAGCATGTCCGTCTGTATAGATTACACAGGCGTAGTGTCGTAGAGGCAGAATGTCGATTGGCAGAGGATACGTTTTTTCATATTTTAGATTTTTTAATTCTTCTAGTTCTGGATCAAAGAAGTAATATACTTTGTCCGTTGTGATTGAATTTACCCATTGTAACCATTCTGGATCCAATGTTGTTGTTGGTAAATTACACGGTGTTGTTAATGCCTCAAAGGCTGATTCTGCTGTTCTGACTGTGATATGTCTACCGTCAGCTATGTCTTTTTCTCTAGCTATTGCGGTTTGAACTGCTTGAACAATTTTTCCTTTGTTGTTGAATCTCTGTTCAGCTTTTGTGTACAAATGTGATTTAAATGCAATTGGTACGGTTTTACTGGTATTCCACCTAGACTATCTCTGCCTAGTTCTTCATAGGATTTTTCTATGATTCTGGCAATTTCAGCTGGTTGGTCTGCTATATCTGTCTCTTTTAACCTCTGGCGGATCGCCACGTTTGCTGCTTCACCCTTTATGTTGGCTAGTAATATAGCCGAGACCTGCTTGAAGTCTTTTAGTAATTTCATACCAAGAGTTAAAGCAGGTTCTGGACCATATTCATCTTGAATTTGTTTTAGCACATCTGGTATTACCGAAATGGATGGAACACCGTGCGTTTTTGTGTAGATGGAAGCAAAGACTGTACCCCAAGTGTCACAGTCCTCAATGTGTGGTGCGATTCCCATTGGGAGACATATAGTCAGAATTCTGTGTTTTTCCAGCGGGGTGGTGTCAGGAAACACCGCCTCTATTTGGGTAATTTTCTGTGCCAACCAGAATGGTATCTGTTCCCGTTTAGCTGGAACTTTACCTAGGCAGGATTGGATGTTCTGTGGTGTAATTTTATTTGTGTTCCCCTGGTGAGGGGTCAGCTGTGGAAGTTTAATCGCTGGCTGAATTGTTGAAGTCCGCATTACATACTGAACTAATTGTCTGTGAATTTTTAGTAGTTGTTTTAGCTGTATTAACAGCTCTGCTGCAGGCATTCTTTCGATGTCTGGATATGGTGTGTATCCGGCTAAGACCGGCCACGTTGCTCCTGGTCTTCCTAAAGGACCGAGCCTTGTAATGTGATTATTATGTTTTAGGGCGCCATCAAATAAGAGCAAATGCTCTTGGAATTTGAGTGGTACTTCCACCTCCTCGAAAGGAGTGTACTCATTAGGAGGTTCCTCTACTTTGTAATAGTGGAAGTACTTTGTTACAGCATTTGCTGCTGGAAAATGTATCCATGTATAGTATACCTCTGTCTGCCGATATTCGTGTGCCTCGATTACGAATATGACTGTGCCACCTCTAGGTGTCAGTCCATTTTCTATAAGTTTTAAGGTTATAGATCTCCTTTTAATGACCGGAATGAGTATTATATCCGCGTCTGCTGCTTGCATGGTAGCATCAGCATCTGCTATTTCAGTAGCTAATCTAATTGCCTCTCTTTCTCCATCACTGTCTCCCATTTTACTGACAGGACGGTATTATTTTTATTTGCAGATCAGGTTTCTTATGGAAACAGAGATTAGATGCACAATATTCTGGAACTGTTTTATCCTTCAACGTTGACTAGACCAAAAACCATACATAGGAGTTCCCTCCTGCGAGGTTTTGGAGGATATAATAACCTTTCACCCACTCCAGACGTCTTTGGAGTATTTGGAAAAAGGGGTCTGAGTGAGAAAGCACGACTGAGTTACTCTAAATGTCTTACGTTAGTTTTATCGCCCTTTCCAAACGCGTTGGGCGCCATGTAGTGTAGCTCCTATTTTCCCAATAGGCTCTGCGCATTGGAATAGTACCTACAGCAGTAAAGGCCTAGGCCAGACGTTAACTAGGTCTACTACTGTCGATACTAGACTTAATTTTTGGGTTTGCCAGCTAAGCTCAGAGTTCGCTAGAAACTTTCTCGAATGTTCAAGGAAGGATTAACTTCCCTGATTAGACAAGAAGGGATTTAGTTTCTGACAACCATAGAACATGACAACTTTGCTCTCCCCTAATCAAGAGTCAATCTCAAGAGTCGTGTGAGCATAAGGCAATTATTTTACTCAGTCAGTACGTGCATTCTTAGTCTCATCAGAATGTAGAGAAAAGGAAGAGACGGGCGTGTTCAATAAAAGATGTTATTTATTGATCAGTCTCTTTTCTCGTACAAGAGAAATGGATCGATATTATTGCGATACTTATAGTTAAGTAAAGTGCATACATTAGAAGCAATAGTATAAAATAATACTGTAAAAACATTGATATGGTTTCTGAGCCATATGATGTTTAAAATGATTAAAATATATTTACATACACATATACATTTGACTAAACGTACTCAACTGGTGTTTCTAAATACGCCTACCCCGTGTACCTGACCTAAGTCTAATACGTGGGCGGGAATAGAAAGTTACAGTTTAAGTTAAGTTTGTTTTTGCCAAGTGAATAACTAAAGAATTCTCTGTGAGGGGTTATTCAGTTCTGTACCTGGAATTTAGGATGAATGAGGAATGGTATCTCTTTCTCTGCTCTCGATATTCCAGGCTGCCTGCGAGGGCTGCCCAGAAGCGCCGGTGCTGGGTCTCTCGGCTTGAGATAGCAGCGTCTCTCAGCGCGTCAGGAAGGCGGGGCTGCTGCCTGCGGGGTCTGCTTCGGCTCTCTGCTTCGGCAAGTATGGCTGCTCCGTCTTGTCACCACGCGTGTGTTTTGCATAGGGCAAGGTCGGCAATATTTATACCTTAAAGGTGCCGGGATTGACGTAAGGATGGACATAGGTACGTCAATAAAGATGTCATACGACTTGCTCGTTAGCACATTCTTTACTAAAGTTCTCTGTGAAATCAAAACAATGGCCGCACGGATTATCCAGGTTGTCATAGGTTTGATTTGTTATGAGAACGTCGTATGCCTTATCAGGGGCTGGAGGAATATCGCTTGTCTAATTAGATCTCAAGCGTTATGACCTAATCAGATAACACGTTCCTGTGCCGTAGTGTGACTGCGTCAGATAACGGTATCTGCATCATGGGGGATTTCTTGCCTCATGGGCTGACTGTTAGTTAACTAGCTAGTAAGTTTAACCAGAATAGGGTCAGGAATAGGGGGATCGATTCAGAACCTATAGAAATACACGACAGAACCACGAAACACCAATCATATTAGTCCACGGGCACTCATAGTACGGCCCGCGGGCCGGCAGTGGCCCGGCAAGCCTTCCGTGGCGGCCCGCGGACCATGAGACATCGTACCCGTGTTTTCAAAGAGTGTCTTCAAACACTCTGCTGCTCTGTGGGGGCCGGGCGATTAATTCCAGCGAGGCCAGAGTGGAGATGCAGGGGCGCTAAGAGGAGGTGAAATACAGCACAGCCCCATTCACATGCAAATGGTCTTTTTAAAGACCTGGGAAGTGCTCAGGTGGGGCTATGTGTCTGTGCGCGCTGGGGAAGCAGGCTGGGGAAGCTGTCTCAGCGCAGGTGACACACATGCTGGCTGAGATGACAGAGGGTGACAGAGGGAGGTAGAGGGACCGAGACAGAGGGAGGGAGGGAAAGGGAGGGAAGACAGAGACAGAGGGATAGGGAGGGAAAGGGAGACCGAGAAATGGAGACAGAGAAAGGGAGCCAGACAGAGGGAGGAGGGCGACAGAGGGAGGGAGACGGAGTGAGGGAGATGGAGTGAGGGAAGGGAGTGAGGGAGGGAGTGAGTGAAGGGAGGGAGGGGGTGAGGGAAGGGAAGTGGGGGAGGGAGGGGAGGGAGTGAGGGAGGGAGTGAGGGAAGGGGAGTGAGGGAGTGAGGGGAGGGAGTGAGGGAGGGGGAGTGAGGGAAGGGGAGGGGGGAAGGGGAGGGAGGGAAGGGGAGGGAGGGAAGGGGAGGGAGGGAGTGAGGGAAGGGGAGTGAGAGAGGGGGTGAGGGAAAGGGAGTGTGGGAAGGGGAGTGAGGGAGTGAGGGAAGGGGAGGGAGTAAGGGGAGTGAGGGAAGGGAGTGAGGGAGGGAAGGGGAGTGAGGGAGTGAGGGAAGGGGAGTGAGGGAAGGAGAGGGAGAGGGAGTGAGACAGTCAGAGTGAGTAAAGGAAAGTCCACATTTGTAAAGCGCACAATCACCCGTAAGGGTCTCTAGGCGCTTGGGGCCTTCGGGAAGATTAAGCGAGCTATTGTCCAGAGTCACATGGTGCTGGGCTAACCTGCCGCCGGAGCCGGGGATCGAACCGTGGTCCCCAGATTCCAGCGTCAGTCGCCCTGGCCGTGGCTCCACACCTCTCTCACAAGTGAGACAGAGGGAGACTGGGGAGGGAGAGAGAGGGAGAGAGAGGGAGGGAGGGGAGTGAGGGAATGAGGGAAGGGGAGTGAGTGAGGGAGGGGTGAGGGAGGGAGGGAGGGAGTGAGGGAAGGGAGTGAGGGAGGGAGTGAGAGAAGGGGAGTGAGGGAGGGGTGAGGGAAGGGAATGAGGGAGTGAGGGAAAGGGAGTGAGGGAAGGGTAGTCAGGAAGGGAGGGAAGGGGAGTGAGGGAAGGGGAGGGAGGGAGTGAGGGAAGGGGTGAGGGAGGGTTGAGGGAAGGGGAGTGAGTGAGGGAGTGAGGGAGGGAGTGAGGGAAGGGGAGTGAGGGAGGGAGGGGCGAGGGAAGGGGAGTGAGGGAGTAAGGGAAGGGGAGTGAGGGAGTAAGGGAAGGGGAGGGAGGGAAGGGGAGTGAGGGAGGGAAAGAGGGAAGGGAAGTGAGGGAAGGAGAGAGGGAATAGGGGGAAGGGAAGGGGAGTGAGGGTGAGGGAGGGAAGGAGAGGAAAGGAGAGGGAATGGAGAGGGAAGGAGAGGGAGAGGGAGTGAGACAGTCAGAATGAGGGAGAGATAGGGAGAGAGAGGGAGTGAGACAGTCAGAGTGAGTGAGACAGAGGGAGACCGGGGAGGG
The DNA here is from genome assembly GCF_964261635.1 of Lissotriton helveticus. Taxonomy (NCBI): domain Eukaryota; kingdom Metazoa; phylum Chordata; class Amphibia; order Caudata; family Salamandridae; genus Lissotriton; species Lissotriton helveticus. Next base: position 258,767,194 of record NC_136073.1, on the reverse strand, counting down.
AGAGAGAGGGATGGAGGGAGGGAGGCAGAGAGAGAGAGATAGAGGGAGGGAGACCGAGAGAGGGAGAGAGAGAGAGAGAGATGTGTACACCAGGTCTGGTAGCTCAGTGGACGAAGGCGTCTGCTGCAGGGACCTGTGTTCAACCTCATGGGCAAAGTTTTTTTTGTTGCTCTAGCCCCGCCCCCTCCCCCACGGACCCCACCGCCACCGGTGCGGCCCTCGGACACAAACCACACTGTAAATTTGGCCCCAGAGAGAAAGTTTGTAAGTACCCATGTATTAGTCCAATGTCTACAAAATAGTGAGGCACCATCTTACTGCCTCTTTCTTTGCTGCTCCACAGTCAAGATAAGTGCCTCGTTATTTTGTATACATTGGTTAAGCAGTATTGCTTATATTGCTTTGTATTTCCTTATATTGATATGTATATTTGCTTGTATTTGAAAGGTACATACCGTTTATGTTTGCAAGTGCTCTCGGTAGCGCATTTGTTCGAATTAGGTAATCGTTTTTTCAATTTCTGAAATGTTCCTATTTTCTTTATAGGAGTCCGCTTTCCAGCGGTAATTTTTTCACTCCCCACTGGGTGCATGTGCGCCTCTATGGGAAGCCGTTCACGTCAAAATTACAAATCCCCACATAAGACACCTCCTGAAATGCATGAAGTGCTGCAAAATAAGTTTGAGATACACCAGAATAAATGCAACATGTGTCTAAACAAATATGAAACCTGGCAGAGTGACTATGCTATTTAGTGATTAATATGAGTAATACACACTCCAAATTAAATAAAAGATGTAATGAAATATATATCAATCACACTGAAGTGAATATGGCCTTCACTGTAAACCATAGAGCAATCACTAAACGAATGCAATAAGCATCAAGAAGAATGGGACATTTCTTGAAATGACCTACATATGCCAAGAAGAATATTACATACTTTGAAATTAATATGATCGACTGAAATGAATATAAGTTACTAAAAGGAATGTGTTATATTCTGAAAAGAATATGATGCACATTGAAAATAATATAACATACACTGAAACAAACATTACACATGTTGCAATGTATATGACTTGCACTGAAATTAATATTGCCCAGTTTGCAATGAATCTGAGAAATACTGAAATGAATAGGAGATGATTACAAATGAATATAGATTGTGTTAAAATTAATATAAGCCCTATTGAATGGAATCTAACATGCCTTAAAATGAGTATGACCAAAGCTGAAATTCTCATGACATTCATCCAAATGAATATGGCATGCATTGACATTAATATGATACATATTCAAATGAATATGATATATATTAAAGTGGATACGTTGAATCTTAAAATTAATATGACAAGTGTTAATATAAATATGACATCCATTGAAATAAATCTAACATTAATTTAAAGGAACATGACACGTTAAAATGAATATGGCATGTGTTAAAATGAATTTGACACGATTTAAAATGAATATGAGTAATGTTGCAATGAGCGTGACATTCATCAGAATGAATATGGCTTTCATTGAAAAAAGCATGATACACATTAAAATAAATATGATATATGTTGAAACGGATATGACTTGTGTTAACAATAAAATAAGTGTTAATATGAATGTGATATCCAGTGAAAGGAATATGTCAGATTCTAAGATGAATGTGACATGTTGAAATGACTATAAGTCTAGTTGGAATTAATGCAACATGCCTTACAATAAATTTGACCAATGCTGAATTTAAAATGGCCTTCGTCAAAATGAAAATCACATGCTTTGAAATGAATATTGTATCATCAAAATGAATTTCACAAATGTTGGAATGGATATGACATGTTAAAAGGAATTTGGCAAATGGTAATATTAATATTACATCCACTGAACTAAATATGGCATGAGTTGAAAGGAATATAACACATGTTAAAATAAAAATGACATAAGTAGAAATGAATATGAGCTTTATTGAAATTAATTTAACATGTTTTAAAATAAATATAAGTAACATTAAAATGAACATGACATTTATCAAAATGAATACGGCTTGCATTGAAATTAATATGATGCACATTGACATGATTTTCATATGTGTTGAACTCGATATGAATTATATTAAAACTAGTATAAGATATGTTAATATGAATGAAACATTCATTGAAAGGAATATGACACATGCTAAGATGAATATGACATGCATTGAAATCAATATTAGCTCCTTTAAAAGTAATTCAACATTCCTGCAAATGAATATGACCAATGATGAAATTAAAATGAAACTTGTCAAAATGAATATGGTATCCGTAGAGAGGGAAAGAAAAGTATGGCAGTGGTGGGGAAGCTTGGTTTCCTGGAAGTGTGAAGCGACCTGACGGTTTGCAGAGTTGCACAGTGATTTCTGGGGCGCACCTGCTCTTCAAGTGCAGTGAGCATTAAATGAAATGAGGCCATAAATGTGTTTAACCAATTGCATACCAAGAGCCTTCAGAACTCGATATTTAGCGATTTAATATGGAGGCATTTTATGTTGCAAAATGCCAAGAGTTCCATTTTTAAACAGTACATTCTGGTAAGAAGAAATAAAAGCAAAACATTATGGGTGGCCATGCGCAGGAGACAGTTTAATTTGTGGTGAAAGGGCACTGACACGTTCAGTGTGAACTCCAGATTGTCCATAATGCAAGTTAGAGGTGCCCAGGCTGCATTGACCACTTGCAACAGAGAGAATTCAACTGCCAGGACTGAAAAGGCCCCATGAGGGCTCACCTAAAATGTCTTTGCGATCTGGTGGCCAGCCCTGCGTCACATCCACTCTCACAACATTTGTGCTAGAACTGGGGAGAAATGCACGCAATTGGCTGAGTGCTAGAATGTTGAATCCCGCTGTTACAAAGAGGGGAGGGACCAGTTGCTCCAGTGAAACATAGAATAAGGGCCACCCATCAACTCTAACTGTCTGTGCAGATCAGCATTGATCTCCTTTCAAACAGGGGAAGTGAGAGGACTGTTTGCTGCAGGAAGGTACTTCGGAACACGTTCAAAGCATAGCTTAATCTGATCAGCTGTGCAAGCTCTGCGAGGAGTAGCACTTTTGCATGACAAACTCAAGCATTGCGATAATGCAAGGACATTAACGAAAATGCGTTATTCTAACGAGAGATGCGTGGCACTTGGCAAGGTTGATCAATGGCATCGAAACCAGTTAAAAATGTGTCCAAGAAAATCGGACTAGGCCGGAACATGATCTCTATGATCATGGCCCCCTACCTCTCCCACAAGCTAGAATACGGGTCAACTGGCAGCTTACGGATCCTTTTTGCATTCACAGGGGTACACGGCAGGGTGGCCCCCTGTCTCCTCTGCTGTTTGCCCTGGTGGTAGAGCCTCTAGCGGAGATGATCAGGCAGGCTGCGGATATACATGGTCTTTCCCTCGGGGGTCGGCAGAATAAGGTAGCGCTTTTCGTTGATGACCTTATCTTCACATTATCACGTCCACATATATCCCTCCCGGCACTCCACTCCCTACTACAGTCTTTTGAGCGGACCTCAGGTCTTAAAATTAATCATGGCAAATCCTGGGCTCTGAACCTTACAATTCCTGAGGAGGAGATACCAGTCTTGAAAAAGCTCGCTCCTTATCAATGGGTCACTGACCACATTCGATATTTAGGGCTTCTCCCTTGACACGTGGACCCAAGTAAACTGGCAGAAGTGCAGGAGACCTGTTTTGGAGGATATGAGAGAATGGAAATCTCTGACCCTGTCCTGGCTGGGCCGACTTAGCAATATTAAAATGTCGATACTCTCTAAAATCCTGTATTTATTTCAATGCCTTCCCACCCCTATCCTACAGCACCAGATTCAGAGCCTTCAGCGAGACCTCACCAGCTTCATATGGGGCGGGCATAGGCCACGATTCTCCCACAAGGTCCTCATGCTCCCGCGAGACAGAGGAAGGCTAGCATGCCCCAAACTCCTGGAATATTATTGGGCCGCCCATCTTCGTGTTGTTTCGGGGTAGACAACCATTGAAAGTGAAAAGATATGGCTCCACATGGAAAGGATGGTAACTGGGCGTACCATCTGGGATCTTACGTGGCTCCACGGTACTGCGTGCTCTCGTAGCGCATATATTACAGTGCCCACAAAGACGGTTCTGATATATGGGACAAAGTGGCCATGCGTAAGGGACTTAAGACCTTTCCCTCCCCCACACTCTCATTGCAGGCAACCCGCTATTTCCTCCAGCCCTTAACCCGCAGACATTCGCCAAATGGTTACAAGGGGGATGCAGAGTGATCGGTAATCTGTACGAAGTGGGACCGCTTAAAACGTTTTCAGTGTAGAGAGGAATTCCACCTTCCAGTATGCACAGCTGCGACACTGGGTGTCCTCGCCTGAGATGCAACAGGCCGCCATTCGACTATTCACTCCCTTTGAGCGATTGGTTTGTTCCTTTGACGAATCGAAGGGCCTTATCTCTCTGACATACCAGATCGTGCAGCACCCCCCGTTAATAACTGTCCATCCATATCAACGCCAATGGCAACTGACTTCCTCCACGGAAATCACACCCGCACAGTGGAGTCACCTATGGCGCGACATTCCAAAGGTCTATCGCAGTATTTTGCAGCGGGAAACTGTGCACAAGATCATGACGCAATGGTATTACATGCCTACTCCACTGCACAAAATGTTTCCTGCCACATCCCCATTGTGCTGGAGGTGCTTGAATGCATCTGGAGACTTCATTCATATTTGGTGGGCTTGCCCACTCCTGACCCTGCTCTGGAAAGAAGTCCTCAGCCATATTAAGGAGGTATTAGGCTTCCCCCTGCCTGAGTCCACAGCCACGGTCCTTTTAGGCCTCAAGCCTGACAACCTAAAAGCACTTACCCACAGCGATTGGATTATAGCACTTCACATGCTTGGAGCTGCTAAACAACTTATAGCGTTATATTAGAAGAAAGCGGAGACCCCCCCGATTGCCGCTTGGTTTGTGCGCTTATGGCACGTAGTAACCATGGAACTATTTACAGCACGACTGCAATCGCGTGACACCCGCTTCACCACCATCTGGCAACTCTTAGTTAAATATCTTTGTAAAACAGAACATGCACGCTACCTACCTTCAAAACTCAGGGCTTTACGACTCTTTGAGGACGCTATACTCCTGACTGACCCCAACAGATTACTCATGCGCCCAGATCAACCCTGCGTGTAATCCCCTCTGACAAGTATTCAGACTCTCTATCTCAGTAACATGAGACAATGGCTTCGCGGAACCCTTCCCCCGTCTGCCCACAACACCCCCTTCGCTGCTGTCTACTTTTTTAGGTCTCGGCCTAGCGTACACTGCGCAGCAGTGTCGCGCAGCCGAGATTTTATGTTTCACAGTACTGGGGCTTAAACCCGCCTCTTTCTTCCATTGGCTGGCTTCCAAAACGGAGGCCAGCCATTGGAGGACAGGGGCGTCACTCAGTTCAAGCCCCGCCTTGAACGGATTTGGGGGCGTGTTTTTGCAATTTTTTAATCTTGTTATTTAATCTTGACGTCACTGCAAAAACACGCCCCCGATTGCGAAAATGTCAGAGCTTTGTGGCAGCTATTTCAGGCCCACCGGCGCCGGAAGAAGTCGTCCTCAGGTGAGTGCTTGTTTGCTATTTGCCGCTCCCGCTGTCCTCGTTCCCACCCCCACCCGCTGTCCGTATCCTCGTTCCCGTTGTTTCCTGCCCCCCTCCCGCTGTCTGTGTCTTTGTTCCCGCCCCCCTCCCGCTGTCCATGTCTCCGTTCCCGTCCCCCCTCCCGCTGGAGTGTCTCCTTTTACTGCCCCCCCTCCCGCTGTCCGTGTCTCCTTTTACTAACTGTGAAGGCTTTGCTCCCTGTATAGCGCCTCTTCCTCCTCCCCCAAAGACCGCTCTTTCACTCCCATTCACCCGGGACCCACCCGTGGGTGCAGCGCTCACCCGTGCCTGGCACTGCAACCCTCCACGCTCCTCTACATTCCTCGCAAGCCCCACTTGTAAATGCTTGTCTGTCTCTGTGTTCCTTTCTCCCTTCATGTCTTCTAAGATTTTTATCTTGCTTGGCCTGTGACGGGGTGAGTGTATCGAATGAGCTCGGTCATGCTTGTAGCACTTTTAAAGAATGAGCTTACATAATAACTTGCATAATGCCACAAGGACGCTGCTGCATAGAAACAAAGGATGGAAAGAGGAGGCGGAAGGGGTGCCTGGAAATGGAGCGGAGATTCTGCATTTCCCTTTTCAAGCGCTCATTTGTGCCTGGCACTGCAACCCTCCATGCTCCTCCACATTCCTCGCAAGCCCCATTTGTAACTTTCTCCTCCTGTATCATTACTGTTCCTATTGCGAAGCGCTACCTTCGGCTAAAGTCCTCGCTATATTAGAACGCCCAGGCTCGTCCCCCCCCCGAGGAACCACCCACCGTAAGGCCCCCTTCCTCACTGCGCTCTTCCGCCCCCCCGAATTCTTTTACTACCCTTTAACCCCCCCGCCGCCCGGGTCACAATTCCCCCCCACTTTTGCCTCTTGTAACCTTTCCCTCCTGTATCGTATCGTTTGCTACCTCTTGTATTTGCTGACAATTGTTCCTCTTGCCTCGTGTAACTCAACCTTGTCCTTTTGTAACCTGCTCACTTGTAATTCTCTCCTCCTGTATCCTTCCTGCTCCGACTGCGAAGAGTTCCGACACCTTCGGGTAAAGTCGGCGCCACACACATACGCATAAGTAAATAAATAATGAATTGCAGCACATCTAGTAGGGAACCGGCCATCCCTCGCCGGTGGAACCCCCCCTGCCGCCATTCGCTTCCAGCCCCAAAGGAGGCATATTTGTTTTTATTAAGTGTGCGGATACTTAGAAAAGGTGTCCTGGCGCTGGAACTGGTACACAAGCTTGTGCAATAGCAGGGTTAAGGTCTTTAGAGCAATCCAGTTTCAAATATGTGGCAAAAGGAAAACCGATTAGCTTTGGTTCTTCAATTCAGCGGGAGAGAGTTCGCGTTTAGCTGATGTGTCTGATAAAATCTGGCCTCGCGATCTGTCCAGTCTAGCTGATCGAAGCTGCATCGGAAGTTAATGGAACTGGAACTTGTTTTGCAAGTAAAGTGGATTGAGTCCATTTATGGCCTTGAAGACCGTACAGAGGGACTTGAAGGCAGTTTGTTTGGCCGTAGAGAGCCAATGTAATGTTTGCCTTGGTGGCAGAAGAGCGAGCTGGAAGCTGGCCAAAGAAAAAACAAAGAGTTGTTGTGGTTTGCAGCTCTTGTAACTGGTTCATGATATAGTCTGGAGCTCCAAGTAATAGTGAATTACTTACAGCAGCGCCTTGGTTGTGCTTACTTGTGATCTGGTTTTTGTGCCTCTGTTCCCTGCTTGTGCCTCTGTTCCCTGCTTGTGCCTCTGTTCCCTGCTTGTGCCTCTGTTCCCTGCTTGTGATCCGGTTTTTGTGTTGCTCCCCTGCCCCCTCGTTGGTTGTGCTTGCTGTCCTGCCCCCCCCCTTGTTGTGCTTACTTGTGATCCGGTTTTAGTGCCTCTGCTATCTGCTTGTGCCTCTGCTCCCTTCTTGTGCCTCTGATCCCTGATTATGCCTCTGTTCCCTGCTTGTGCCTCTGTTCCCTGCTTGTGATCCGGTTTTTGTGTTGCTCCCCTGCCCCCTCGTTGGTTGTGCTTGCTGTCCTGCCCTGCCCCCCTCGTTGGATGTGCTTGCTGTCCCCCCCCCTCGTTAGTTGCGCTTGCTTGTGATCCGGTTTTTGTGCCTCTGTGCCCTGCTTGTGATCCGGTTTTTCGTGCCTCTGTTCCCTAGGGCGTTACTGGGCAGAGAGTTGTGTGGGGCTCTGTGTGTGTGTGTGGCTCTGTGTGTGTGTGACTCTGTGTGTGTGTGGGTGGGTGCGCGTGGGTGGCTCTGTGTGTGTGTGGGTGACTCTGTGTGGGTGGCTCTGTATGTGTGTGTGTAGGTGGCTTTGTGTGGGTGGCTCTATGTGGGTGCAAATGCAATAGGTCTCGCATTTGTGAGAGATTAAGCTATTGGCATTGTAAATGACAATGCCATTTATTTATGTTTTAAAAACAAAAACATAAATAATGTCATGAGCAATCCCAATAGCTCTAACTTTAACAATGCCGAGACCATTGCATTGTAAATGCTTGTTTATGTACTGTCTCTTCTCTTTTTTGACACTTTTCTGTCTACTCCCCACTACTCGCTTTCTATGGGCCTCTCGCCCACGTTCTCAGTGTTGTTGTTTATAGAGGGTCTTGAGACTTCCCACAATAGTTCAGTACTGCTATATATAGTGCATCACGCGGCCGGCCCAACAAGGGTTGTAGGCGACATGCTGTGTTTAAAATACTTCACTAATGCTTCTCCAAAAATGTTGGAGACCCTTTTACATCACGCGGCCGGCCCTGTATAGGGTTGTGGGCCCAACGCTGTGTATACCTGCACCTTCTTTCTTTTTTTTTTCTAGAAAATAAAAACAGATAAAAAAAAAATGTGGCCAAGCATGCAAAATGAGGGAGGGATGGAGGTATAATGGGAATGTGTATACACACTGATTGCTGGACAAAAGCTCTAAATGTAATAGTACCCAAAGTGCCATCTCGGCCACATTTCAGCTCTGATTAATGCCACTGTGCTTTGGAGGTGCCATCCTGATGTGTGAAAAAGATGTTCTGGTAAAAGAAGGAAACTGCTGGACTGTTGTGCCCACATGCATCATTGAAAATTGCATTCGCAAACGGTGCAAATCGCAATTTTCGGCCGTTTGTGAATGCAATTCTCAAATTTGGGATGCATCATGCTTTTCGCAATTTTAGGAATTGCAACCATGTTGCGATTTCTAAAATTGCGATTGCATTTAAGAAATCACAATTTGAGATTTCTTAAATGCAATGCATGACCAATTTAAATTTGCGAATTCGCAAATTGGGAGAGGTAAATTAGCATGAAGTTGACCTTCATGCTAATTTGCGAAAACTTTCAAAAATGCATTTTTGAAAGTTTCATCTTACACACACACATGTCCTTGGGACATGTGTGGGTGAAAATTGCACTTACAGTTAAGTTTCAGGGATGCGGGGGGGTTTGGACCCCCCTCTGCACCCTTGAAATTGCATTAAAAAATTGCGATTCTCAAAGTGCGAATCGCAATTTCTGAATGCCTTCCCATTGATTCCTATGGGCCTCTTGGCCCATAGGAATCAATGGGAAGGGATTCCTTAATTACGATTCGCAAATTGTGAATCGCAATTAAGGAATTTTTAGAAATCGCAAATACAATTGCGATTTTTTGATGCATAGCCATTTGCAATTTCTTAATTGCGATTCCTAAATTTTCGCAATTAAGAAATGGCAAATGGTAAGTTTAATGCGTGTGGCTGTTAATGTACTAAATTATATACAGCTTCATGTGTGATGGTGCTGTAATTTACTGCAGGCAACTGTATTGTTTTGCAAAGAGTTGAGATAACACAAAAGGTAATTTAAAAAAGATTTTAAAAAGTTAACATTACAGAATGGTTTACATATGACAAATCTTGAAATTGATATAAATAATAGTGAAGCAAATATTACTTCTCTCGAAATAAATATGGACATCACTGAAATTAGATACGAATCACATTGTGTTGTATAGCATACTGCATGAACTGGATAAGCATGTGAATGAATCAAAAATTTGCTAGCATTCGCGACAAGAATTTTCAATTCTATTAAGGACACGGAGGCGAGGATTATGCTTCTCAAACTTTACTGCATCAACACAGCAGCCAATGAAAATATATTATTTTCTCAAGTAAACAATAAATTACTACATTTCCCATGAACACCATGGTTATAGGCACGCCCCCACAGTCCATAAGAACCCCTTGCGTGCACATCACTTCCTCTTTCTTTGAGGCGAAAAGTCCATAACGTGAACCAAACAAAACAGTCCATAACATGAACCAAACAATCCTCCAACGTGGAAGAAGAACTTCAGATCGTCATCTCGACGTCAGTCGTGTGTCGGTCCGACTTTGTCTCATCCTCTCCGGATTCGATTAATCCGACTTCTTATCCGATCCTGAAATAAAGGAAACAACACCCCGTAATTCTTGCATAAAAGGGTGGGTAAGCTTAATACATACAGTACATTAAGCCGGGTGGGATAATCCTCGCCTCCGTGTCCTTAATAGAATTGAAAATTCTTGTCGCGAATGCTAGCAAATTTTTGATTCTATTACAGGACCGGAGGCTTCAGATTATGCTAGTTTAACGCTGTTTAAATACCACAGAAGTAATATCTCCCACCGGCTTGTAATAAAACGTCTTAAACGTTGAATCAGAGGACCAATCTGCACAATGCATAATATCTTGGATACTGGATCCTAAACCATATGACTTGGACGCCATCGCGCCTCTAACTGAATGAGCACCAAAAATACTCGTATCAACACCAGCTTCCTTCATAATGAACCGAAGCCATCTAGCAATAGTGGCAGCCGCCACTGGTTTAAAGGGCTTTTGAATAGAAATCAACAATTGCGAACAGCCCTGCGGCCGCAAGGCCTTCGTACATTCCTCGTAGGTCTTCAAACAATGGACCACACATAGTTTTTCATTGTCAGGAAAAGCATTATAAGATATATGTCGAGACATTGTTTTAGTACGACCTGTAATATGAAAAGAAACCCCCTCCGGGGTAAACACTCTACCTGTTACGTCGAGCGCTCTGACATCTGAAGATCTTCTGCAAGAGGATAGACAAAGCAACATGGCTAATTTAGCCCACAATTGCTTCCTGGACAGGAGAGAATTAACCGGCCATCTGTCGAGCAAAGAAATCACCACCGAGACATCCCACAAACCTGAATACTTGGGTTTGGGAGGGTTCGCCACCCTGATGCCTTTCAACAACTTACAAACAACCGGGTGCATGCCTACTGGTTTACCATCCACCAGGGCATGCCCCGCCGAGAGGGCTGAGCGAAAGTTGTTGACTGAACGATACGCTAGGCCACTTGCCGCCTTCTCGGATAGAAAGTTCAACACTTGGGGTAATCCTGCCCCCACGGGATCCAGACGTCGTCCCACGCACCAATCCACCCAGTTCTTCCAGGCAGCGGAGTACCGCTTCCTGGTGGAAGGTGCCCAAGCCTGCTTGATAAAGTCAGCAGCCTTGTCCGAAATTCCTGGCATTTGCCACTGTTCCCTGAAAGCCTCCACGCCATCAGGGATAACCTGCCCTCCAACAGCAACGGGTGCTGTTCCTGACGAGGGCCCTGCAACAACCACTTCAAATCCGGCAGTAGCCGGGGGCGGTCGCAGCTCCACTGTAACAACTTGGGAAACCACGCTTGTGATGTCCACCACGGAGTCACCATGACAATTTCCGCCGCTTGCCGTATCACATGAGTCATTACTCTGGGAATCAACAGAAAGGGGGGAAATGCATACTGGGTCCCCTCCGACCAATCCTGGAGAAATGCGTCCGTCGCTTCTGCCATCGGATCCGGTCTCCAGCTGAAGAACCGGGGAAGTTGACACGTCAACCTGGAGGCGAACAGGTCCGTCTGAAAAGGACCCCAAATCGCCTGTAACCAGAGAAAGACCTGGGGAAGCAGCTTCCAGTCGCTGTAATCCCTCAAGTGTCTGGAATGCCAGTCCGCCACTTGGTTGGCCTGACCCGGGATGTACTCCGCTATGACTGAAATCTGGTTCTGTAGACAGTAATGCCAAAACTCTTTGGCTATCTGGACAAGAAGAGACGACCTCGTGCCGCCCAACTTGTTGATATACCTCACTGCGGACACATTGTCCAGGCGCAGGAGGATGCAACATGATGTCTGCTTCGGGGACAACGTGCGGACCGCGAACGATCCTGCCAGTAATTCCAAACAGTTTATGTGAAGTTCCAGATCCTGAGACGACCATCTGCCGCCTGTGGAAACCTCTCCACAGCGCGCGCCCCAGCCCCATCTGCTGGCGTCCGACTCGATTACCACATCTGGTCACGACCCGAAGATCGCTCTGCCGTTCCAGGCATCCACGTGGCCTAGCCACCATTGGAGTTCGTGCCGAACTTCGTCCGTAAGCGGAACCGAGTCCGTATACGAGAGACCCTTCTGAAGGTGTCTGATCTTCAGACGTTGGAGGGCTCTGTAGTGCAAAGGACCCGGAAATATCGCCTGGATAGAGGACGCCAGGACTCCTACAATCCTGGCCAGTGTTCTGAGCGAGACCAATTGCCTGTCCAGCAGTTTCCTGATCTCCTTCTTCAAGTCCCTCAACTTCGCCTGTGGAAGAAGCAGCTGCGCCGTGAGGGAGTTGACCGTGAACCCCAGAAAGTCTATTACCTGAGCCGGGGTCACTACTGACTTCGCTAGATTTATCACAAACCCCAGGCCTTGCAACAAGGAAGTAGTCATGGTCAAGTGTTGCTGTAACACTGACCGGTCCTGCGCCATGATCAGAATGTCGTCTAGGTAAATGATCATGCGCACACCCCTCTCCCTGAGGAAGGCCACCACTGGTTTCATTACCTTGGTGAAACACCAGGGAGCCGAGGAGAGACCGAAAGGAAGAGCTAAATACTCGTACCACTGGCCGCTCCACTGAAATTGCAGGAACCTGCGGTGTGGAGGAAAAATCGGAATAGAAAGATATGCATCTTTCAGATCTAATCGCACTAACCAATCTCCTTCTTGTAACAAATCCGCTAACATGTGGATACCCTCCATTTTGAAATGGTTGTACACTAGATGTTGGTTGAAATCTCTGAGGTTGAGTACAAGTCTGTTGCCACCTCCCTTCTTTTGGACTAGAAAGACATTGCTGGCGAAGCCGCGAGGACTTCTCTGGCAAAGAGCGATCGCGCCCTTCCTCAGCAAGTCTGCCACCTCTGCTTCTATAAAACTGTGATCTAGTTGGGAAAAATGGAGAGGTGGCGGGGGAAACGCTTGCGCAGGAGGAGAGTAGAATTCCAGCCTGAATCCCTGAACAGTCTGCAAGACCCAAACATCCTGAGTTAACATTTGCCATTGCCGCAGACAATGCTGCGTGCGACCCCCCAAAGGAAGGAAAGACACATCTGTCAGACTCACCGGAACTTTGATGGGCCTTGTAATTCGCCCTGTTGTTTCCCGACTGGAAACGGCCCTTGTTGAAGCCTCGTCGTGAGGGATAGAAGGTTCCTCCGCGGGTAGAGTCCCACTCGCCGCGGCCGCGGCCAAAATCCCCTCTCTGGGAGCCTCTCTGGAATCCTCGGCCTGACGAGCGACCCCCGCCTCGCCCGGCCCTGTTGAAAACACCCTGCGTGAGGGCGCGCTTAATACCACTCTGGGCCTTATCCAATGCGGTGAAGGTGCCAACATACTTGGTGACGTCCTTCACGAACCTGTCTCCGAAGAGACACCCACCGGCCAGAGGGCCAGGTTCAGCTTCCGCCAGCTCCGTTAAATTGCTGTCCATGCGCATTAGTAAGGACTTGCGCCTCTCCGAAGAGACGGCGCAATTTGCGTTACCCAGAAAGCAAATGGCGCGCTGAGTCCACTCAGCCAAGATGTCCGGATCTACAGGAGTCGCACCCTCCTTGGCCGCTAAGGCCATCTCTAGGATCTTCGCCAGGGGCCCAATGACATCCAGCATCTTGTCTTGACAGCCCCGCCAGGCCCTGTCAAGCCCCCTCTTAGGATCCTTGGAAAATTTTTTAAGAAATGTCAGCATGCTTGCGTCTATTTCCGGTGTGTCAGCGACACAGTCCGGAATATCCGGACGCGGGCACTCCGACCGCAGTCGGTTGCGCACCTCCCGAGAGAAGCTCTTCCGGAGGTGATCATGAATATAATCAGAGACGTCCGCCGGCGGAACCCAGTCCGAAGACCGGGGGTGGACGATGTCCGAAGGGTCAAAGTGGAAAGCCTTAGAGGCTTTGTCCTCCACTGATTTGGGAGCCGGCTTGGCTTTCTTGGGGGGAGGAGGCTGCTCCTCCGAGGTATCAGTATCCGTATTGGTGTCAGTATTAGTGGTGGTAGTATCCGTGTCTATCACTACCTGGCGCTTACTCTTCGCCTTGCCCCCAGAACGATGGTCAGTTGGGGCGTCACGAGCCGGCAATGAGGCCATGGATTGCGCATGCGGCCACAGATTGCGCTCTTCAGAAATAGAGGTAGAGGTAGAGGGAGTAGCCCGCTTCTGCTTCCTACCCTTGTCATATCCGTGTCGCTTAGCAAACCCTTCTAACTGCTTGCGAATGGGGCGCAGGGCCACTGCTAGTGCTTGCTGCACAGTCTGGGGGACCTTCGTCTCCATTGCTCTGTCCACCGAAGCTTGAACCGAGGCATCCAAGGCTTCGACTATATTGTCTTCCAGAACAGCTTCCTGCTGCCCATCATTATTATCTTCCCCATCAGCCTCCTCTTCTTCGGGGTACTTAACCCAATTCTCCATGCTCACTTTCTGATAGTAACTCACTGAGGCAGGTGTAGGGGTGGTGGGGGGGGTCAGCCCACTGCACACAAATAATAAACTGGCAACTGTACCCAAACCCCCTCAGCAAAGCTGTATTCCACAAGGCCAAAGACCTAGGTCACAAATATATAAAGAGTGTGTGCTCACTCTGGACCTTAGACTATTACAGCCAGCACTGGCGGTAAAACGAGGGGCCAGCCGGTGTGTGGAACGAGAAAACGCGCGTTCCAGTGAGCCTGGGGAACGAGCTGAGGCGCGCCGCCCAAAACGCTACCAAAAGCTACTAAAAAGTAGCCCAATTGAGCAGCGCTTTTTGACGCGCGCGTCGGCCGTGAGCCACCCGGCCTTTACACGGGGCGCATTAGGGAGCTCCCGTGCGCCCGCAGGCTGCCGGTGAAACGGGCTCAACTGTAAATCGCGGCGGCCCCCCGCCGGTCAGCGACCGTTGTAGCAGCGCTGAGCGCGCGCGCTCCACAGCGGGAGACGTCTGAGGCAAAAAGCCGGCCCAAGCCGAGCGCCGTGCAAGGTGAGCGCTCGCGATCCGTCTGCCCCACAAAAGTCCTAAAGCATGCTAAATAACAACAAGCGCACCAAATAAACATATGTCCCCAATTATGTAGCGGAGCGACCCGCCTCAATTCAAAGGTTATACACAAGTCTCCCTAGGACCCCCAAACCCACAAGCAGAGTGAGGGAACAGGGAAGGTGCACTTAACTCTGGCTTGAGCAGCAAAGAAAGAGGAAGTGATGTGCACGCAAGGGGTTCTTATGGACTGTGGGGGCGTGCCTATAACCATGGTGTTCATGGGAAATGTAGTAATTTATTGTTTACTTGAGAAAATAATATATTTTCATTGGCTGCTGTGTTGATGCAGTAAAGTTTGAGAAGCATAATCTGAAGCCTCCGGTCCTGTAATAGAATTGGATATGGTGAATTGTGTATAACATGCACTGAGAAGCACATGACACTCACAGCCAATCACAGTGGAGTTCAATGCAAGCTCAGCAAGAGGAGGGGTTGCCCCTACCCATAATTCCATTCAGGCCTTCCCTTTTCTGCAGTACATAAGAGCTCCCACTCTTGCTGAAGCGTCGGGCGGTAGGCCTCAGCTAACAGGTGCAGAGGCTTTTGGTGGGCAGTGGCACTGGCACTGATCAACTGCCTGCCAGTGCCCACCAGCCACACCAGCCCCAGTCTGACTGCTGAGCCCTACCGCCCCGGCGCTGTGTCACAGCAGCAAAAACAGAAATTAGGACTAGAAACAACCGGTATGTAGACCGGATGCAGCCCTTGTCCAGAAGCCGCGGTGTTAAGTGTGCGGGGGAGGAGGGGTTACATGGCATGGACTGGGGCTCACAGCGGACCTAAGGCTTCTCAGCGCTGGCAGGCTCACATTCCATGCTAAGACTACGTTTGACGTCTGCGTTGCATTATTAATGTTTCCCGCGGCAGGGCTCTCACTTGTCAGCCTGCCTGACGTCACCGCGCCCAGTCAGGTTGTGTGTAATACTGCCAGTGCGGGCGTGACGTCACATCCTGCGTGCTGGTGTGGAAGGCAGGAGGCGGAAGTTGCGCGCCTGGATACCATGCATTCGCATTGTCCTGCTGTAGCTCGCACCGGCCTGGGCTGCAGTGTGTTCTGTATTCGCTCACCCTGCCACTGCACGGGACAAATGGTGGTTAAAGGGGGGCTCTGTGCACAGGGCGCAGCACGGCCCGATCTGTTTGCATCACCTCCAATCACATGGCCGCACTGTCTCGGGGTTCACCTGCGGAACCAGACCCCGACATTGTGGTTTTGCCAGCCGTTCCTGCCCCTGTCTCTCTGGATTGCGCGCAGGCTCAGCCTCAAAGCAGATCATCTCATGCCTGCAGCTACTACAGAGGCACCAGACCTGTGTTCCAGACACACTGTCAGGTCACGGAGAGTGCACAAATACAGCATTACAGCATTTCATTCCTCAAATACTGATCACAATTGATGTAAAAACATGGTCTGCAAGTCGGCAAATATTGAAACAGATTTTACTGTTATCAAACTGTGTCGGTAGTAAGAGCCTCGCAGCTCTTTAATTTTAGAGACACAGACCTGCCCTCACTCTTGGAAGCACTCAGCCCAGAGCAGAAGAATCACATTTATTTTCTGCCTAACAATTTTTCTTTTACAATTGTATATACGCAACCAAAAGGTATTCAAGGGCTTTACACGAGCACCAGTTACATTATACTGGCACACATTCACATTTATTTTCCTACATTAAATTGAAAAGTAACCTTGGTGGCAAACCCAGTGCAAGGCTGCAAAACTACCCGATCAGAGAATAAAAATAAGTGCACAACCAAGCACAGACCTTAAGTTCCCTCCTTATCTATTGCTCACGTTGGTAGCGTAACCAACCCCTTTAGGAACTTATCCGTTTTCTACAAAGCACACAGTTTTATAGATGCATTGCTCGTGGGATCTGGCACCCGACCTACCAGTTCTGTGTGACCTTATACTCAAAGCTGCGCACCAGCATCTAATGTTCTAATGAGTCATTCTGTATTATTTCTTTTTTTACATCTAATATTTCAGCCGAGGTGGCTTGTTTAAAAAGTAATTTATGGCAATTTTAGACAACTCAAAAACACTATTGATGTATCTGTAGCTGTGGGTTTATATTTCAAAAGAAGTGTTAATTCCGGAAGTTGTTCGCCATTTTTTTACCTGCCCGGGTCTAAAAATACAGGCTGGGTAAACACTGGTGCAATATTGGTAGAGCCTTAAACCTAATAATGCCTGAGTGATGTACGTCTTTCTCAGTAACCACTGCAAGGTTTCTCTAGCATACCATAGTCGCCGCAGAATAGGGGTCTGATCAGTACTCCCCAAAAGTGATCAGGCAGCACCCATCACAAGGTGTCAAGGATCTTTCTAGAAATCACTATAGTAAGACCACTTTAGAAATGTAAATCAATTAGTGACCCTCCCTTTCAGGAGTTTACAGCAGTTTCCAGGGCTTCTACAAGGCTTCTTACTGCTCAGACGGTGGTAATTTCCAATATGTATCTCTTTAAATGAACATTATTCCTCAGTTTCACTTGTGAGAAAGTGGCACTTGAAGTGTCACACATTTGGCACTACAATGTCCCTCATAAGCGCACCTAATTCTTGGAAATGTCACACTTGAGCAATCTGAAAATCGGCCACTATGTGTCAGCTGTGCTGCACCATGCCGAATTCAGTTCTTAACGCAGCCAAGGGAGACAAAGAAGGAGTCAGTGACCCGGGTTACAGCAGCCACCAGGACAGTTTGTTACTGGAAGGGTCCCACCTGGGACGGACTGGACAGCCTGGACTAGGACTGACATCTCAATTAGGATACTTGAGTGATAAAATATATATTCACAAAATTCAACTTCAACATTTACTTTTATCCGCTTTCATTTTACCAGGTCATGGTGATAATGTTGCATGAGTAGTACTACGCCATGTGTCAGCCGTTTGTTTTCTGAGTGCTAAACTGTCAACACAGTATAAAGTCTTCCTGCCAGTGATAGAGCGCGGGTTTTTTTTTATTTTTTGTTTTAAAAGTTTTATATAGCGCTGGCTAGACCCGGAGGTATCAGAGCGCTTTACATGAGCATCAGATCATAGTTACAGGTTACATTGTTACAAAGGTTACACAGTTCTTAGAGCATGGCAACATAGTTACTTGTAAGGTCGAGATAAACAATAAGCACTAATACGTAAGGGGAAAAGAAGGCAAGGTGAGAGATTCAGGGGGGGGTGGAGTAGGGGGAAATAGACAGATAATGAAGGTGGGAAAGAGGAGGGTGAGAGACACAGCATGGGGAGAAGAGGGGAAGGGTGACGGGGACACAAACCATACTCACCTGGGCCCATAAATATAGTAATACCTTAAAACAGTTGAAAACCCTTTCACTATACCAGGATGTTATTCACTTTACACTTAGGACTTTTAACTTATACCTTGACTTACCAATCCTTGTCATCGGTACCTAGAGTCCTAAGGGATCAAGGGAGTTAGCAAGAAAGTAGGTAGTTATAATAACATTTCCTATATAAATAACCACAAACTCGGGAAAGGTTTAAACACTTTATCTAAGAAAATTAATAAATGTTAGAGTCCATACACTTTCAATTAGAGCCCTTTCAATTAGGAAGATAATAATCAAAGTAAAGATATGCAAAGATGTTATGCGACTGTCTTTAAGCATTAGGACATAGGATGGGTAGAAAAGGGAAACAGCACTTTGACATACCCACACAAATTTATATATACCTAGATGGTGTGAAGACCAACCCTGGCCACGGGCTGGGACCAAGAAACAGGATTCCCGATAGTTCAGATACCACCAGGACAGGACAGGTGTAGACAAAAACCAGGATAGGTGCGGACCAATATGGATCCGGATAGGACGGATGCAGGTCAGGACAGGTACCCCCAGCTAAGTGCAACACTAGCGTTACACCCCTCTCTGTGGCTAACAGTCGGACCCCGATTGGGTTATCGAATTTCCTCCAGAACCCCGATTGGGTATTCGATTCCTCTCCCTAACCCCCATTGGGTTATCGAATCTTCTGACAGAGTGCTCCGCCAGCACCTCTGCTCTCGATCGCCTATTGAGTGCGTTGGGTCAGTGACAGGTCAGCTATTCAGACAAGTCCGACAATCTAACGAACTAAGTCTACCTTAGTTATACCATTTTCCAGGGCAGTGTACCACCCCCCAATGTTGCCAATGTGTGTATTCCCAATTTTGATTGGCCAAAAAAGATGAGGTCACCACACCATGTCAGTATGAGATCATATATTTCAAATTAACGTTCCCTCCCATAACTTCATTTTCCCATGCACTTTTATTCCACCCAACAATGGATGTTTCATTAAATGTATTTTATTTGATACAGTTCAGCATCCTCTTGCGAGGTCACAGGGTCAGGTTCCCGGGGATCTTGAGGTCAAGGACGTCCTTGGCAGTGTGTCAATGCCATGACTTGGGACTCTTGATCTCTTCTGCGCAGTTGCGGAAAATGTCATCATGGAAGCAGCAAGAGTTTATCAGGCCCAAAATACGAGCTTATAGCAAAGTAGAAGAGAAACAGTTTTAGAACAAAGAATAAATGAATATTCTGTATACCACTTATCTCTACACTATTCCCATTTATTTTATTTTAACTACAGCGTTAGTTATTATGCGAAACAAACATGGCTTAGGAAAAGCGGTAGCAGGTGCATTAACGATTAGTCACATGTAGTAGCCATCTTAATTCTAGTGCGCAGCTGCAGAATTTCCCACCAAGCATTAGAAGACGTCACACCACGTGAGTGTGGTAGACGCATGCGCAGTACAGTTCCCACGTTCTGGTGGCCATTTTAATTCACTTGCGTTATTGTTAGTAAAAGCACATAGTCAAGCTTCCCCTAGATACTAGAAATATCGTGTGGTGGAGTTTATTAGTAATACGAAACAGGACAAACATACGATAAGTACGTTTATGCGTTATTCGAGAGGATTGATCCAAGCAAGTCTCTTTACATCCAAAACCCTGCTCCATCACCAGCTTCATGCAATCATAGATATACGCTACTTACGGTGAGTGGTAGTTTTAGCAAGGAAAGAATAGTCTATTCTGGAAAATCCCCACACATCTGATTACGAACTGCTGAAATCAGATGGCTCCTCATTTTATTGGCTGACGATACGCACGGTGGTCCGGAGCCATGTTTGAATGGGAGTGTATTTTACAAACAGGGAAGGGACACAAGGCCGGTATGTTGATAGTGCTATAAAATGTGGCCCGCAGAGATACAAATACCTGACGTTTCCTGGTAAGCTTCAAAGTGTGTGATAACCCTATTGTCTAGCAAGGGTGATTTGGTTTCTGCATCACTGACCCTGAATAATACCATTGTGGGTGGCGTGGTTTCTACATTAGTGATCTGATAAAATAATGACATGACTGCAAAAAGCTTGTTTTTAAAACTAAAAAAAGACTGGCATTGCAACTTGTATTTGATAGCACTATCACGTGTTCAGAGTAAAACACTGTCAAGTTTTGCGCTGGTGTTTCCCACCATTCTTTTTTACCTTATTGCATTAGCAACTGATTATGCCTGTGACTGAGTGATTATGCAAAGGAAGGGGAAATGCCCTAAAGGACAAATACCGGGGCAGGCGTATTCAATAAGTACAACAAAGGGGAACCCGGTATTCTGATTAACTCATGCAATTTCCTTATTACAATAATCACACTGAATTATTTCATGTGATTAGGTTATTTATTTCACCTTTTTTCTTTTTAGTAGCTTCTTATCTTTCCAAAAGTATATACATTAAGGAGAACGTAGGTGCAAAAAGACTTCTAATCCTTCTGGTCCAACACATATCACAACAATTCCTGCTATTTACACATATTCACATATTTTTACAACATTTACCACACTATACAGTCCATACGTTTATCAAAAACAAATAATAACAACAGGGGGTCACTGCGGCTGGCCAGCGCTTCTCGCTGTGAGGGGGGCCTGAGGTCGGCCCTGGAATGTATTCACGCCTGACCTGGCTGACATCTTGGGGCCCCGGTATGTTGTTGTGGCTCCATCTTGCTGCCTTCTGCAGGGCCTGAAAATCCACCCAGAGACTGCCTGTGAGTGACTCCTGACACACGCTGCTGGGACGCGCTGATTGGGAGTGCCATCATCTCTTTTTTATTTTCTGCTTTTCTGTCACTTTCTGCATTTTTTCTGTTTTTCTGTCACTTTCTTTCACTTTCTGCATTTTTCCGCTTTTCCACTTTTTCCTCTTGTCACTTTTGTGCGTTTTCCTCGCTATGTCCCTGCCACTTCTCGTCCCCTGTGGGCACACCCCCCTCCAGCACCGCTTACCTGCTTCTCCCACCTCCCAACTGTCTAGCCCTCCCCCTCATGCTACTTAATGGCGGCTGCTGCGTGGCGCACTGTTGCATGCCGAAGGCACCTGGACCACGCTCAGCTCCACGGACCCTGGTCCTCGACCGTCCACCTCTATGACACCAACACCCTGCATGTCCGCAACACCAGTTGCCAGCAGCAACATCATCTTCAGCCACACCTCTGAGTCTGAGCTCTTTTAGACCGACCACCACTGCGTCCAACCCCACCGTACACCACTGCACCCATCGCTACCCTTACAGAAGTTGGAACAAAGTCACAGAAGAAGAGCTCACCATCTCCCTCCACGAAACCCCACCTCCAATATCCACGGACACTAATACCCCAGCACGCAACCACCACATATGGCTCTCCAACTGAACAGCAAACACAACAATGATGGACAGAATGTGGATCAATGCTTGTTTCCGTTCTGGGAAGGACATGGCTTTTGTAGTTCGGACTGGACTGTTCCCATGGGGCACAGGGTCAGCGCTGATTTGCATATCGCCATTGTCTAACCCAGGGTGGTGTGGAGTGGAAAAACGATGGATTTGGGCCCAGATCTTTGGACTGGGGTGAATGTGTGACATTGATCCACATTCTGTCCATCATTGTTGTGTTTGCAGTTACCGCTCTAAGTGTACTGGGGATGCTCAGACGTGAGTCCCAGTTACTCCACACCACTGGAATCAAGCTAGCCGGGCTGAAGAGAGGTGTTACCTCGAAACCGGGCCGGTCCTCGGATGCTTGTTTCCGTTCTGGGAAGGACATGGCTTTTGTAGTTCGGACTGGACTGTTCCCATGGGGCACAGGGTCAGCGCTGATTTGCATATCGCCATTGTCTAACCCAGGGTGGTGTGGAGTGGAAAAACGATGGATTTGGGCCCAGATCTTTGGACTGGGGTGAATGTGTGACATTGATCCACATTCTGTCCATCATTGTTGTGTTTGCAGTTACCGCTCTAAGTGTACTGGGGATGCTCAGACGTGAGTCCCAGTTACTCCACACCACTGGAATCAAGCTAGCCGGGCTGAAGAGAGGTGTTACCTCGAAACCGGGCCGGTCCTCGGATGCTTGTTTCCGTTCTGGGAAGGACATGGCTTTTGTAGTTCGGACTGGACTGTTCCCATGGGGCACAGGGTCAGCGCTGATTTGCATATCGCCATTGTCTAACCCAGGGTGGTGTGGAGTGGAAAAACGATGGATTTGGGCCCAGATCTTTGGACTGGGGTGAATGTGTGACATTGATCCACATTCTGTCCATCATTGTTGTGTTTGCAGTCTCCAACTGAACAGACACACTGGCTCCCCTCTAAGAAAACTCAGTCAAGCGACATTCCAAAAAAGCCAACTGGTTCTCTCCCACCCTTCATGAGTCCAGACCCACCTGCAGATGGCTTGCAAAGAGATGAAGGAGCAGCAAGACCCCGGAGGACCACTCAGCCTTGAAAACCGCTGTCACTGCACACCCCCACCTCATTAGAACAAAGAAGCGTCCCTACAAGAAAGGATCAACACCAACGCACTCAATAGCAAAGAACGTTTTGCCATGGTCAAAGAAATCACCAAACCCAGGGCAGAGACAGCAGGGATCCCACCCTCCCAAGACCTTTGCAACAACCTCAGCACCTTCTTCCACTGCAAGATTAAGGAGATCTACGACAGCTTCAACAGCCTCAATACCCAAGACTCTCTCACCCCACCCATTACCACCACACCAAATGACACGGGACCCCAGCAGACCCTGCTCAGTTGGACTCCCCTCACTGCTGAAAACACTCTCAAGATCATGAAGAGCATTCTTTCTGGAGCCCCCTCGGTTCCCTGCCCGAACCACATCTTCAACAGAGCTGCCCCCCAAATTGCCCTGAACTCTGCTGCACCATCAGCTGCTCCATCAACTCCGCCACCTTCCTGAAAGACTGGAAACACGCAGAGATCAACCCCTTGCTGAAGAAACCCTCTGCTGACCCGAAGGACCTCAAGAACTTCAGACCCATCTCTCTGCTCCCTTTCCCACGCCAAGGTCATTGAGAGGGCAATCAACGCACAACTTCCTGAGTTCATTGAAGAGAACCTCATCCTGGACCTCTTCTAATACGGCTTCCAGAGAAGAGAAGACTGAAATCCTCATCCTCGGCTCCACTCACTCCACCTGGGACAACTCCTGGTGACCCACAGATCTTGTATCCCCCCACACTCACAGATCATGCACAAAACCTCGGCACCATTTTGGACTCCTCGCTCACCATGAACCACCAGACCAATGCAGTCTCATCCTGCTTCCACATGCACATCTGCTCCGAAAGATATTCAAGTGAGTCCTGAAAGATGGTCACCCACTCACTCATCAGCAGCAGACTCAACTACGGCAATGCACTCTGTGCCAGCATCAATCAGAAACTCCTCAAGAAACTCCAGAACATTCAAAACGCATCTGCCAGACTATTCCTCAATATCCCCTGCCGCAGCCACATCACCGGTCACCTGAGAGACCTCCACTGGCTCCCTGTCAACAAAAGAATCACCTTCAAGCTCCTCACATAAGTCTACAAAGCCCTACATGATGTGGGACCTGCGTACCTCAAACGCCGCCTCTCTATCCACTCACTCACCAGAGTCCTCCACTCTGCCCAACTGGCCCTGGCCACGTATCCGCATGTCCACAGCCTACCTCACAGCAAATACCTGGACCTCAAGCCCTGGCTCTTTGACTGAACCACAGTGCCTTCAATGGAGCAGCAGTCCCTCCCCACCAGTGTCTTGAGACCCTATGGGTGAGTAGTCGCACTTTACAAGTCACATCATTGACTGATAGGCTTACATGTGAAGGGTTGCTTTTATTCAATTCAAAGCTGTGATACAGTGCCTGGAGTGGTAAAACGCTTTGGTTATTTTATATTTCGGCATGGCTGGCACTAGCTAATTCTATGTTTAAAGACTTTGCTGTAAAAATGACAAAAAACTTAGGGCCTGATTACGAATTTAGCAGTCCGATGGACCACCAAACCCACAGTGGTGGTGCGGCTATTGTTTGATGGTCGGACCAGCATAGGACCCTGTTACCACAGGGATCCACGATCCCTATCAGTCTTGCCGCAGTCTGAGGCCCTCAATATGACAGTGGTGCCGCTGCGGCACAGCAAGCAAATTACGAGTTTCCTCACCGCTACAGTTTTCATGTCAGTAAGCCCACCATGAAAACTGTGGTGGCGAGGAAACTAAGGGGGCCCAGTTGTTGTTTCTAGGCCATGGGATGCATGCAGGGGGGCACATTGTTTGCACCCATCTGTATGCACCCCTGTACCAACACGGCATGGACTTCACAATCCATGCTGTATTGAAACGCTCTGTGATGGTTACATGGCGCTGCCTTTCTAAGGCTCACATATGAGTCTTTGATAGGCACCGCCGTGGGCCAGCTAGCCGCCGCAGGACTGCTCAACCTGTATTCCAATTGGAATACGGCAGGCGGCCAGACTACTGGTTTGGCTGTCTTGGAGCATGGCGCTGGCGTGGCAGCCACCTCCAAGTCTGCCAAACTCATAATCAGGCCCTTAGTCACTTTCTAGCTTGGAGTGGATCGAACTGTACAAATCCTATGTTAAAAAACTTTGCTAGAATAATGGATATTTGAGGTAAGCAGATTTAGTGGTGTTGTAGAGTGCTCCATAGAAAGGAGCTGCACTCCATGTAAACTTAGCTACTACCCAGAGTTCCCTGCTTCCTCTTTTGCACAATTTAGACGGGACTCTAATCCTGAAATGACAAAGATATGTACATATGTGTGCACACCCATGTATATGGATGTTAATGTGTGTTTTTTACTTTTATTTTGAACGTGAGAACCCCTTTTTTATTCCTTACCTCCCTTTACCTCTACCCCCTTCCTAAACCCTAAAATCACCATTACTTCTGTTTACCTTTACCCACCCCGAAAATCAACAATTATTCTTACCTCCCTTTACCTCTAACCACCTCTAAACCCTAAAATCATCCTTACCTCCCTTTATCTCTACGCGCAATCAATCAATCAATCAATCATTTGTAAAGCGCACTAATCACCTGTAAGGGTCTGAAGGTGCTGGGGGGGGGGAATGCAGCTACTGCTCAAACATCCAGATCTTGAGATGTCTCCTGAAGGTCAGCAGGTCCTTGGTCTGGCGCAGTTGGGTGGGGAGGGTGTTCCATGTCTTGGCGGCGAGGTAGGAGAAGATCTGCAGCCAGTGGTCGTCCTGTGGATGTGTGGGACGGTGGCGAGGGCGAGGTCGGCGGAGCGAAGCTGGCAGTTCGGGGTGTAGAAGGTGAGTCGTTTGTTGAGGTATGTTGGGCCGGCGTTGTAGAGTGCTTTGTGAGTGTGGGTGAGGAGCTTGAAGGCGATCCTCTTGTTGACTGGGAGCCAGTGCAGGTTTCTCAGGTGGGCTGTGATGTGGGTGTGGAGGTGGTCGTCGAAGATGAGGCGTGCGGAGGCATTCTGTATGCGTTGTAGCTTTTCTGGAGTTTGGCCGTGGTTCCTGGGTAGATGGTGTTGCCGTAGTCTAATCTGCTGCTGACAAGGGCCTGGGTGACTGTCCGTCTGGTTCCAGTGGGCATCCATCTGTAGATCTTGCGAAGCATGCAGAGGGCGTTCAAGCAGGAGGAGGAGATGGCGTTGACTTACGGGGTCAATGAGAGCGATGAGTCCAGGATGACCCCCAGGTTGCGTGCGTGGTTGGTAGGTGTCAGTGCGCCTCCCAGAGCGGTCGGCCACCAAGAGTCGTCCCAGGCGGAGGGGGTGGAGCCGAAGATGAGGACCTCTGTCTTGTATGAGTTTAGCTTCAGGCGGTTGTTCCTCATCCAATCGGCGACGGCCTTCATTCCTGCGGGTAGGTTGGTTTTGGCTGTGACAGGGTCTTTGGTGAGTGAGAGGATCAGCTGGGTGTCGTCGACGTAGGAGACGATGTTTAGGTTGTGCGATCGGACGATGTTGGCGAGCGGTGCCATGTAGACGTTGAACAGGGTTGGGCTAAGGGATGATCCTTGGGACACGTCGCAGATGATCTTGGTGGCTTCGGATCGGAATGGGGGGAGGCGGACCCTTTGGGTTCTGTCGGTAAGCAAGGAGGTAATCCAGTCCAGGTCTTTGTCACAGATCCCTGTGAAATGGAGGCGTGTACGTAGGGTGTGGTGGCACACGGTGTCGAAGGCGGCTGAGAGGTATAGGAGTGCTGTGGTTTTGCCGTTGTCCAGCAGGGTCCTGATGTCATCAGTGGTGGCAATGGGGGCGGTTTCGGTGCTGTGGTTGCTGTGGAATCCGGATTGGGGCGCGTCCAGGATGTTGTTCTCTTCGAGGAAGCAGGTCACTTGCCTGTTGACGATCTTCTCAATGACTTTCGCCACGAGCAGGGAGATGGGCCGGAAGTTCTTGAGGTCCTTTGGGTCCGCTTTGGGTTTCTTGAGTAGGGCATTGATCTCGGCAAGCTTCCAGCTTTCCAGGAAGGTGGCGGTCTCGATGGAGCTGTTGATGATCTTCTGGAGTCGGGGTGCGATTATGTGGTTTGCTTTGTTGAAGATGTGGTGAGGGCAGGGGTCGGAAGGTGATCCGGGGTGGATGGTGTTCATGGTTTTGAGGGTGTTGTTGTTGTTGATGTGGGTTCAGGAGACCAGGAGGTTGGTGAGGTTGGGGGGTGGCGAGTCTGCGTTGTCGGTGGCTGTCTGCCGGGTCTGGGTGTTGAAGCTGACATGGATGTCTGCGATCTTGAGGTGAAAGAAGGTGGCTAGGGAGTCGCATAGGTCTTGCAATGGTGAGATGTCGTTGGAGCTGGGGTTGGAGAGTTCCTTCACGATGTTGAAGAGCTCTTTGCTGTTGTGTGCGTTAGTTGTCGATGCGTTCCTTGAGGGAGGTATTTTTGGTGGCTCGAATGAGTTGGTGGTGCTTGCGGCTGGCGTTCTTTAGGGCAGCCTGGTTGTCTGGTGTCTGTTTGTGGCGCCACTTTTTCTTGAGTCTTCGGCAAGTCCGCTTGGATTCCTGGAGGTCGTGGTGAACCAGCTAGCCTTTCTGTCTGTGCATCTGTTGGAGGGTTTTCTGATCGGGGCGAGAGTGTTGGTGCGGTTGTCGATCCATTGTCTGAGGTTGCAGGCGGCTGTGTTGGTGATGTCGGTTGGTGGATCTCGGGCGAGAATGGTGATGAGCTGGTCTTCGGTGACCTTGTTCCAGCTGCGGTAGGGGGTCCGTTGCGGGTGGTGGTGCATTTCTTGAAGGTGAAGAGGATGCAGCGGTGGTCGGTCCAGTGTGGTTCAATGGTGTGGCTGTAGGTGACGTGGTCGCTGGCGGAAAAGATGGGTTCGAGCGTGAGTGGGTCCAGCAGAGTGGGTGGGAGTCGTTATGAGCTGCTTGAGTCCAAGGCTGGCGAGGTTTTCGAGCAGGGCAATGGAGTTGCTGTTGTTGGCATTCTCGAGGTGGAAGTTCAACTTGTTGGCATTCTCGAGGTGGAAGTTCAGGTCTCCGAGGAGAATGTAGTCTGTGGAAGCAAGGGCGTGCGCGTTGACGACATCAGTGATGGCGTTGAGAACTGTGGTCGGGGTCCGGGGGTCTGTAAACGAGGGTTCCTCTGAAGGTGGTGTTGGGATCAGTGTGGATCTGGAAGTGCAGGAGTTCTGCGGCGCTGTAGATGTCTTCAATCCTGGTTGAAATACTGAGGGTATTCCTGTGGATGATGGGGATTCCTCCCACTGTTCTGTCAGTGTGGTCCGTTCGGATAATCTTGTAGCCGTCCGGGATGGCTATGGAAATGTCAGGTGCTGAGGAGGGGCTCATCCAGGTTTCCGTCATGAAGGCGACGTCCGGGGAGGCTGAGTGGATGCTGAGTGGAATAGGTCCCAGAGTTCGATGGCGTGCTTGTGGACGGAGCGGGTGTTGAGTAGTATGCATCTGAGATGGTTGCTTCCTGCCCTGGCAGGTGGGGTGGAACCTGCGGGTTTTCGTCGGCTGGTGAAGCTGGAGCTACGGCAGGAGAAGGGTCCATGGGTGAGCTTAGGGGTGGCCTGGAAGCAGGTGGACGATCGGTCGGCATTGAGTTTGTGGAGGAATTTGGTGTCGTTGCGTCGTTGGGTGTCGTGGCGCTTGCGAGGGCCAGGGTGTCTAGTGCTGGGCGCGGTCCAGGCATGGACGGGCGCAGACGGGCTTGCCTTAGGCATGCCTTTTGCGTGCCAACGGCGCACCCACTGGGCGTGTCCGCCCAGCGTCCACCAATAAGTACGGAGGGTGGCGGGACTGGAGATGGGGGGGCGGGAGCGGGGCTGTCGGTGGGAGGGGCTGCAGGGCAGCAACGGGAGGAAAGGTTGCCTGGAGTGAGGCAAAATCCTCAGGTCAGGAGCGAGATGACGGAGTCAGCTAAATAAGTAAAAATGAGTCAGGACCAAGAACAGCTAAATGGAAATGGAACTTGAAAACACGAGTCTCCTAACAAGTCTGGAGAGGACCAGGTGGTGCTGGGTGAAGCGCAGGAGCGGCGGACTGCCGGCGCGAACCCAGGAGGCGGGAAGGCTCTGCATCTGAGGCTGGGAGGCGCTGCAGGCGGAGCTGCTGGGGAGTGTGTTGCCTGGACCGGAGGCGCACATAAACAAATTATGTTATTTACAAAAATACTTACCTGTGTGATAAGTAGGGTGTGACAAATGTAGATTTATTTAACTGCGTTGCAAATGGATGCATGTAATGGATGCATGATAAAGGCTGGCTCCTTGTTTTATATTCTGTTAAATGTGTGTTATATTTATTTTAGTTAATTCAATGTAGTCCTTATCATATCTCTTCAGAATATGTAATATTCATTTCAATATGTAATATTAATTTTAAAGCAAATCAACATAAGTTCATTGCAAGCCATATTAATTTGAACAGGGGTCATATTCATTTAAACATGGCTTGGTTCATTTCGATATGTGCTTATTAATTTCAAATCATGCTACATTTATCTCAAATTGTTTCATATTTATTTTAAAAAATTGCATATTCATTTTAATCAATGTCATATTCATTTTGATGTGGCCATATTCATTTCAACAGGTGGCATATTCATTTCAAAGTGGTTCATATTCATCTTAACATGTGTCATATTCCTTCAAAAAAATGTCATATTCATTTCAATGGATGTCAGATGCAGAGTAACGCCTGTCATATTAATTTTAACATGGGTCATATCCATTTCAACATAGGTCATATTTATTTCAATAATTGAAATATTCATTTTGATGTATATCATATTCATTTCAAAGCATAACATATTCATTTTGTCAAGTTTCATTTTATTTTCAGCCATTTTAAGCCATTTGGAATCAATGTCAATGGGGCGCATAGTCATTTTAATGCATGTCCTATTCATCTTAGCATATATCATATTCCTTTCAATGGATGACTCATTCAAAATAAAAAATCTTATATTAATTTTAACATGAATCTATCCATTTCAACACTGATCATAATCATGTCAATGTATATCAAATTACTTTCAAAACAAGTTGTATTCATTATCATAAATGTCATGGTCATTTTGATGTTACTCGTATTCATTTTAAAACATGTCAAATTCATTTCAATGGACTTCATATTAATTTCAACTCATTTCATCGTCATTTTAACATGTGTTAGATATTTTTCAATCAATGTTATATTTATTTGAATAGATGTCATATTCATATAACACCTGTCGTATTCATTTTAAGATGCAACGTATCCATTTTAACATATATCATATTCATTTGAATATGTATCATATTAATTTCAATGCATGCCATATTAATTTTGACAAATGTCATGAGAATTTCAGCTTTCTTCATACCCATTTTAAAGCATGTCAAATTCAGTTTAACAGGGCTTATATTTATTTCAACACAAGCCATATTCATTTGAAATCATCTCCTATTCATTTCTTATATATATCTCATCTTCATTGCAATGTAGGTAATATTCATTTCAACTCAATTTATGTTCATTGCAACATGTGTTATTTTCATTTTAGTGTATGCTATTACAATTTCAATATGCATCATATTCTTTTCAGAATATAATATATTCATTTCAGTAACTTATAATCATTTCAATCTGTCATATTCATTTTAATGTATGTCATATTCCTCTTGGCATATGTCAGTCATTTCAAGGAATCTCCAATTCTTTTTGATGCATATTGTATTTGTTTCACTGATTGCTATATTGTTTATAGTGAGGGCCATGTTCATTAAAGTATAATTGATATATATTTCAATATATCTCTTATTCAATTCAGAGTGTGTGTTATTTATATTAATCACTAAGTAGTATATTCAATCTGCCACGCTTCATATTTGTTTTAGTTCAAGTCAGATTCATTCTGCCAGCTATCATATTTACCTTGACAGATATTATATTTCTTCTGGTGTGTGTCATAATCATTTTGCATCATGATATGCATTTCAGAAGGTGTCGTAAATGGGGATCTGTAATTTTGACGTGAACGGCTTCCCATACGCCTCTTCCCCGTTCGCTGTATAGTTATTTGTGCCCGCGACCGTGGTCATAGCGGCCGGGCTGAGGCAGACGTCTGCTGCGCTGTTCCCATGAGTGGCCTCTCCCTGGAGTGAGGTTGCAAGACAGCCCAATTGGGCTGCATCCATGTACCTCGGGAGACCACGCGCAAGTGTGCTTGCAACAGCCTCCCGTTCCTCGAGCTGGTGACGCCTGACCCGGGCTTGGATGACAGGATGTTCCTCAGCTAATTTGCATACGGTACCGGGCCACTCTTATATTTTCCTGGATCGGACGATTGTCTCTACACTCCTGTCCTAGTAACAGCCTGATTTGGCAAATGTAATAATTTTTGGACACTTTTAGCTACTTCCCAGGCTTAGGGTCTCCAACCCTTTTAAGACCTATGGAAACAAGCTAGGGTACCAAGGTTCAGCTCATTGCTCCTAACCTACGTCCTCCCTCAGCTGTTTAGGGCTGCAATAATAATTTGGCTTCCCTCTGGGGAATTTTGATCTAGGAAGTACCCTCTTCACTACACCATGTCTGATTACGAAGTGTGTGAGTAGGAACTGGCTGCCTATGGTCCACAGGACAATGAGGATTCTTATTATGACGAAAACATGGAAACCATGATCGACAAAACCCTTGACAAGAAACTTGACAAAGTTTCGTCCTATGCCCTTCTACCCATATCTCAACGTCTTGACAAACTTGTAGGTAGCAACCCATCCCCGTCTCACTCCAACCCTCTGTCTAATCCTCTCCCACCTTCAGTGCCCCCCGGCCACTACTGGCCTCATGTGAAAGTCTACACTAAAGTCACATAGAAGGCAAGGGATCATGAATATTTTACCGGTCCGTTGGCCCTTCTGGCCCCCTCTCTCCCCCTTCCTTCCCCTAACACAGACGCAGCTACTGATTCTTCCTCCTCCCAGTAGCCACAACCACATAAATGCTCCAAGAAGCTCAAGCGTCCTTCTCCCCCTTCAACTCAGTCCCCCTTCACTTTTGACCCCGCTAGCATTGTTCACCCTAGATATTCCGACTGTTCCTCAGCCCCGGCGGTGGCTGATTATATGCACACTAATCTGCAGAAAAGTTTTGACAAGGAGATCAGATCCTGCCTTAGGTCCGAATGTCGCCGACTGGACCTTCTTAAGAAGACCGCTCTCACTCCTGACATAGACGCATTGATGCAAACCTTTCTCAAATTTTTTTGCAAAGATCCAAAAAAGAGAATTTATCGAGCCCTGTGAGCATGACAGGACAAACTTCTTGATGTGACGACCCTCTGGCCAAGATCTTAGAACTGGCTCTTCAGGCACAAGAGACGGGTGCGGCAATCCACACAGAAGTCCTCACGGGATGGAATCAGAGAGCGATGTGCCTCCTTGGCAACGCAAATTGCGCACTCTCTTCTGAAAGGCACAAATTGGTTCTCCTACGAATTGACCCCCAATTAGCCAACCTGGCTTCTGCAGAACCTGGCCCCTGTCAGAGGGGCAGCTGTTTGGAGACCATTTCGAGAAAGACATCGCAATATTTGTCTATATTGCACATCATTGGACAAATCTCAGTCATCTCTTATTCCATCCCCTCTCTGATAGGGTTGATCGTGGCAGAGCATGCTCGACCGGCCGCTTCAATCAGCAAGGTCCTCACCGTGATTACAACCCTAGACGCAGGGGATATGCTCAGGACCCGGACCCAAGCGGAATTCTATGCAACCAAATCTCGAGGCTTCAGGGGCTGCTTCAACAGAGGCTTCCGCAACAATGATGCCCAATCCTCAGGTATTGATTCAACCTTTTCTCCCTTCGATTCCCTTGGGGGGCAGGCCGATGCACTTCATACACAATTGGTTAAAGGTCACTTAAGATACTTGGGCCCCCGTTCAAGGGTATCAGATAGAATTGACCTCCCATCTGACCCAGTTTCCCCCCCTTCTCCTCTCCATTTTTCCCAACAAGAAGAAACTTTTATAGACTCAAAACTGAGAGATCTTTTGGCAAAACAGGCCATTACTGTGGGAACTCTCCAACATGGAGGTTTCTTCAGCAACGTCTTTTTAGTTAAAAAGAAAAGAGACGGGCAGAGACTATTTTTGAACCTCAGAGCTTTCAATCCCTTTGTGACCTATCGTCACTTCAAGATGGAAGGCATCCATCTACTGAGGGACCTGTTGTTGGAAAAAGATTGGATGGTTCGGTTAGATCTAAAGGATGCTTATCTAACAGTCCCGATCTATCTTCCTCATCAGCATTATCCCCAGTTTCAATGGATAGACCGGTGTTTCCGTCATCAATCCCTACCCTTTGGCCTCTCCTCCGCTCCTCAGATTTTCACCAAACTCCTGAAGCCAATGGTGACACAATTAGGAGAAATGGGAGTTCGCATGATTGTCTATCTGGATGACATGCTTCTATTAGCACAGAATCGTTCATTGCTTACAACACATCTACAATGGACAGTGTCTCTATTACAAGATCTAGGCTTTGTGATAAATCACAAAAAATTCATGACAAGTCCCTCTCAACAGATAGAGTTCCTGGGGTTCCAAATCAACTCAGTGTCAGCTCAATTACTCCTTCCAAAAGTAATAATAAATTCTATCAAGAGAGAAATCAAGTCAACATTGTCGAGACAGATGGTTTCTTTGAGGTGAGGATTGTTGGCCTATTGGCCTCTTCCATCCAAACAATCTTCCCAGGCCTGCTTCATTACAGACCACCGCAACACCTAAAAATGCATTATCTCCAACAAAACTTCAGCTATGATCATTCCATTGTTCTGACTCCGGAAGGGCAAGAGAAGCTTCTTTAGTGGCTGACGCATATGGAAGCCTGGAATGGCAAGGCCATTTTCAGAGTCTCTCCCGATGTAGTCATCAAATCAGATGCCAGCCGTTGCGGCTGGGGTGCAAGATGCAGAGATTTCGCTACCGGCGGTCGCTGGTCAGCAGAAGAATTGAACATGCACATCAACTGTCTAGCGGGCTCCTTTGCCATCAAGTTCATCTCACCATTGAAGAGCAAATGTTGCATCCTCCTCCGAATGGACAATGTGTCAGAGGTACGCCTAGGAGGGACGTGGTCTCGGCTACTAGCCAACATAGCTAAAGAGTTCTGGCATTTCTGCCTAGCTCAGAAGATCACTGTCTTAGCGGAATACATCCCAGGCAAAGACAACTTAGTGGCGAACAGGAATTCCCGGTTCCTGAGGGACTTCACCAACTGGAAGCTCCATCCTTCAGTGTTTCAAAAGATCACTGCTATTTGAGGCCCTTGCCTCATGGATATTTTTGCCTCTCATCTGAACGCTCAACTTCCCAGATTGTACAGCAGGAGACCAGATCCGATGGTGATGGGAAACAGATGTTTTTCTCCATCCTTGGGGAACTCAGACAAATTACGCCTTTCCACCCTTTGCGATGATCCCCAGAGTAGCGGCCCATGTCCGTCGACAGTCAGCATCATTGATCTTAGTTACACCTCTGTGGAAGACACAGTCAAGGTTTCAGACGCTCTTGGAGTTGTCAGTAAATCTACCTTTGCAGCTTCCTGTATTTTCACAGCTACTCCTGGACCCAGTCGGGTCCCCTTATCCGTTGATTCTTCAGGACAAGCTGGTTCTCATGGTGTGGATCTCAAGAGACACAAACAGATTGAAGGCCTTTTATTGGCAGCTACCGGATTCATACAGCAAGCTTGGGCTCCTTCCACCCATAAACGATATTCTGCTGCATGGAAGCGTTGGGTGGGTTGGTGCCCATGGGATCTGATTTAAAAGATGTATTTACTTATATTGTTTTATATTGCGCGAACTTGACCCAAGAGTGTATCAGAGCGCTTTACATTTAGGATCGTTGCGTTACAAGTTACATCAGATACAAGAGCATAGTAAGGTACAGTACACATAAACAATGTTTCAATAATTCGTAGGAGGGAGGGGAGGAAGGGGTAAAAGTGGGGAGACGAGGAGGAACAATGCCCAATGTCCGGCTGGGTAGGTGACGGTCAAGGGGAAAAACCAAGGCCAGACTCCTCATTAGCTGTCAAGCAGCTCCACCGGTCATCAGCCATGTTGCTCAGGTCTCAGCGTTCAGGAAAAAACAGTTTTTAGTTTATTTGATTTGCAAAGGTAATATAGCGCTATCTAGACCCGGAGGTATCAGAGCGCATACCCAGGGGAATGTTGCATTAGAAGGTACATCAAAAAGATTATAAAGCGCTGGCTAGAACCGTGGGTATCAGAGCGCTATAGCAGAGGAACATTGTGTTACAAATTACATCAGTTACAATGGATGTATGACATTACAACGCATGCTTTTACCACGCATGCCTTTACAACGCGGTTTTTACAACGAAAACCTTTACAACGCATAGTGCTTTGGGGTGCTGGATAGTGAATAGTTTAATTTACTATTCCAACTCCAGTCCCCGTGGACACTAGGGAAGATGTTGGATAGTAAATTAAACGTATTCCCTATCCAAGAGCGCCCCCAGCGCAATGCGTTGTAATGGTTTGCGTTGTAAAAGTTGCGTCGTAAAGGCACTGCGTGGTAAAAGTTGCGTTGTAAAGGATGTTTCCCGTTACAATAGCATAGAAGGGTACAGTAAACAAACAACCCAGTTGAGAGAATTTATAGGAAAGGAGGGTAGGAAGGAGCCATAGCAGGGAAACTAGGAAGAACTGTGTCCAATGTCCGGAGAGACAAATAGAGAGGGAAATGGGAGAGGTGGAGTGAGAATGGAGAGGACAAGGGGGAAGACAGAATAGAGATAAAGGGAAAGTCATTACAAAGACCGAATGGGTTGGTGACGGCCAGGGAGATAATCAAGGCCAGTCCCCTCTATAGCTCTCTAGGAAGCTCCAACGGGTATCGGTCAGAAAAATGGAAAGAAAGGAGACGAGGAAAAGGCAGACACGGCAGAAATACACAGAGGGGGGAGGGCGAGACAGGGAGAAGGGGAGAGACAGTGTCCAGTGTCCGGCTGGGCAGGTGACGGTCAGGGGATAAACCAAGGACTATCTCCTCAATTAGCTGAACAAAGCAGCTCCACTGGGCGTTGGACAAAATGCTTGAACTCCGCTGTCCTGGTAGGGGTCAAGTGTACTCAGGGGAATGTAAGAATAGTGCAGGCGGGGGGGGCGGGTGTCATGGTCTGAGAAAATTCCAGACGTCCTCTTTAAAACCCAGTCTTTGGCAATTTTTGTACAGCTTTTCAACAGCATCCACAGTGAAATCTTTTCAGAAACTGAGATTTAGGCACTCTAGTGTTTTGTTACAATAGCTAGCCAGCAAGCAAACACCCCTTTTTCCAGATCCCATAGAACTTGAATCAAGATAACAACGTTGATGGCAGGTTCTTCCTAGGGCCTGGATCCCAGTGTCTGTCACCTTTTTGCATCCACTTACATCAAGATATCGAACTGTGAGCAGATAAGTGTTTATCTCTACAAGGTTTACATCAGTCACTTGCGAGCACGAACTGATAGTCAGTTTTTCCAGTTTTGGACATTGCTTTACAATATGATGTACAACACGATCTCTAACCACATTGAGCCCTGTTACATTCAGCATGGTTAGTTCTTTCAAAGCAGAGGCTATCTTTCTTAGGCAGGCATCGTTACTTTAGGGATTCTGCCAATGTTCAGGGTCTTCAGATGGATGCAATCTGCAGCAGTGGAGTTTATACACTGCGGCGTTAAAGCATGGTAGCCAAAAACTTCTAATTTGTTGAGACTTTTGCAGTGCTTCTTAACCAGGACTTTCATGGCATCATCAGTGATCTTACATCCATTAACAGACAGGCCCTGCAGACTGCATTATTCGCGTCCACAGTTCAAGCAAATCATATCACAGAGCTAGGCACGGATTGAGGCCTCAGCAAAGGATCGGTCTCATGGGACGCTGCGCCTGCGATTCAGGCTTGTGTGCCCCTCCCCCTCCAGCCGCAACCTTAACTCGGCAGCGGCTGCGGGTGCGGTCGTGATTTTCAGTCCGGTCTCATAGGACGCTGCAGGTCAGGCTTGTGAGCCTCCTCCCGTCGTTACCAGGTTCGGGCCCCGGTGGAAGTCCGTTCTTTTGGGATGCAGCAGGTAAGGTTCATGCGCCCCTCCCCTTCCAGCCGCACCCGTGCCGGACATAATCACATAGATGGGAAACCGGTAGGTGTGCACCCGGTTGTTTGTAAATATTGAAAGGCACTAGGGTCGCTCGACCCCTGAAACCCAGATACAACACTCTATGGGATGTCTCTATTGTGTTGTCTTTATTCGAATCTTTACCCGAAAATTAAGATTTAACATTAAAAAACGTTCTGCAAATCTTACTATGCTTTTGTGTCTCATCTCCTGTCGGAGAGTTTCAGACATACGTGCATTAGATCTAGCAGGTAGGCTATTTTCACTACATGGTGTATCATTCATGGGGCGTGGCTAGCAAGCCAACATGGCGGACGGAGACTGCTAAAGCTCCGGTGCTGCCGGGAGCAAAACGATCCTGTACGCCGTTTCCGGGGGTAGCCCTGTGCCATCGAGGACTGGATCCTGCTCCTACGGTGCCCTGCTAGCCTCGACGGAGTTTTTACGGCCCTGGGAGGCACGA
Organism: Lissotriton helveticus; assembly: GCF_964261635.1. Lineage (NCBI taxonomy): Eukaryota > Metazoa > Chordata > Amphibia > Caudata > Salamandridae > Lissotriton > Lissotriton helveticus. The sequence continues at coordinate 258,729,708 of NC_136073.1, read as the reverse complement.
GCGCCAGACAAACCGACGAAGAGAGATGCGGCCTGGTCCCGCACTGTGAGCCGGGGACTCGAGTGTGGCCTGCGCCCGAGACGCGAGGACGCCGCCAGCCGAACCGCCGGAGGACTGCCTGGCCATCACTGCCTGGGGAGCGACCTCGCTGCTGGTGAGACTGGGGGGCGAGTGCACATCTTCCGCGACCCCCCCCCCCCTTCGGCGACCACTGGAGGCACGACCCAGGAGGCCTGGGGGAGCTGCGCTGCCACACGTGGAGGTGCCCTGCCTACGAGGCCCCGGACCTGCGCGGCGCCGACGGCCCGGGGGGGAACCCAGAGGACTGCCATCGTGGGAAGCGGGCGCAGGGGCTCTGAGGACGGCGCCGCACTGAATCCATCTGCCCTCTCTCTGGTCTCTTCCCCCCCTCTCTTCCTCCGAGGCCATTACAGTCACCGGCGGGCCGGACCGGAGACGCACTGCTGGCGTCACTGAGTCGGGCTGAGACAGGGGGCACGATACTGGACCACCGCCATTACCCTGGGTGAGGAATGGGGTCTGAACGAAGGGGCTTTGCCGGCCTGGACCCGCGCCGCGCTGGAGGGCTGGGGTGACGGCCGACTGGCGCCGAAAAGAGAGGGGAAGTGAGAGTGGACCCCGGGAGCCGCCTCCAGGCGCGAAGAAGCCCACCGTCTTCCCCCCGGGTGGGGACTGTAACAAGGTCCTCTTTGGTGATTGCGAAGCGGCGGCCCTGCCTGACCGGCCCGTGCGCTGGCCCCCTGCCGCCTTCACAGTGAGGGACAGACACGACTGCGGCCTGCGTCTCCACGTCCAGCGGTCCGGTGCTGACGAACTCTGTGAAGCTGCCCGTCTGCTGCGATCTGGAGAGTCTAAGGGACGTAACGGACGCCCGAGGGGACGTGTCTTGAGTAGAGGTTGGAATCTGCCCTGCAATAATCACCATGGGGCGCAGGGGCGCGAGGGCGACAGATGGCCAGGATGGTACAACTACGGGACCTATCCCTGATGCGACCCTGGATGGCTCCACGCCTCTGGCATTGAATTCTACCCCCTCAGAAGTCCACCAGGGAGACAAACTGGACCTGATCCTTAAAGAAATTAGAGATTCTAGGGCTGCGATGGAGGCGCAAATGGGCACCCTTACTACTAACCTCTCCCTGCTTAAAGCCGATCATGCCAAACTGTCGGACAAAGTCAAGGACCAGGGAATGACCCTGCGGACCTTACCCCGACGGTGGCGGAACATACAGACTCCCTCCAACATATCCAACACCAGGTACAAACTCTTATAGACAGAGTAGAGGATGCGGAAGGACGCAATAGACGCAACAACATACGCGTCATTGGCCTGCCGGAACGCTGTGAGGGGCCCCACGCAACGGACTTTATGGAGCACTGGTTCCGAGATAATGTTGCTGCAGAAGGATTGTCCCCGTACTTCTGTGTGGAGAGAGCTCATAGGATCCCTACGGGTCAGCCAGCCCGGGCCGGCCACCACGACCCCTGATTGTGAGGATCCTCAACTATCGGGACAGAGACACATTGCTTAGACAAGCCCGGCTGAAATCCGTTATAGAATACGAAAACAAACGCATATCACTCTACCCGGACTACACCAATCTAGTGCAGAAACAGAGGTCTTCCTACTACGAGATTAAAAAGAGACTCCAAAAAGCCAAACTCCGATAAGCTCTGTTGTTTCCTGCACGACTCAAAGTGATCCACGATAACGAAACCCACTTCTTCGACAGCCCCACGGACGTGGAAGAGTGGCTGGAAGTGATGGACATTGAGAAGGACCTGGATCCAACTCAGTGCTCAACGACCAGCGGATCTAAGGACGGAACGGAAAGTGCAAAGAGTGGATCAAGAGCGCGTAGTGCGGAACCGAAGAGACGTGGGCCTCCTGTCCACGAACAGAAAAAAGGGCAAGACGACGCTGTTGCGATGGTGGGTTCCTTCAGGGAAGACCGAGGGCAAGTAAATACGGACACCGAAGATAGCACTGTACATTCGGACTCAGAAAACAGTATGGTGCTGTTCCCGACTGTGACGCCCAGAGCTGCGGATGAACTCCTGGACACCGCCCTGGAATAAGGACTGTTGCTGATATGATCTGAATCGTCAGGTCAAACTGGTATCCTTTTTCTTTATTGTAACCTTGATGCACGACCGAAAAGTGGGGGGGGGGAAAGGCCCTATGGACGGAGTGCGCAAATGTGTTTATGCACTACCTGTTAGCTCCTGAGGTGAACTATCCTTGTCCACTATGCACTGTCTCAGACGTGCGGCCCGTGTGCGACCCACACTCTAACCCATCCCAGGTCTACAACACTGAATGTGCGGGGATACAGGCCCCCCCCCCCCAAGAGGCGGACAGTAACAATGATTGGTTGAAAGATAACCCTCCCGGCGGCGCCGTTGAGCAGGCGGCACAGACTGGCATGGTCCATTGGATATGGCTCAAGCCTAGCAGACCCCCCAAGAGCGTATGCACTGTTAAATGTTTGCTTTTGTTTTACAGTTTCATGTTCGGCACAGCAAGGTTCCGAGGCTGTGCCTCCAGAGTTGGGGTTTGGGATAGGGAGGGAACCGTCTCCGGGCTGACACGGCCGATGTACATACTGCACTGCATAATGTTGTCCCCTTGGACGTCTGTATTTGGATATGGCTGAAGAGAAAGGGAAGTATAGGCTGGTTACGTGGAATGTGAGGGGGTTAGGGGCGATACAGAAGCGGCATAGGGTACACGCCTTCTTGATTCGCCAGAGAGCGCATATCGTATTCCTCCAGGAATCCCACCTGACACAGCCTGAGGTGCACACTTTACGGAAAAAATGGAGGGGAGCTGTGTTTTCCACAACGTACTCTGCCTTTTCCAGGGGATCCACGATATGGGTACGATATGGGGTCCCCTTCGTGGAGCTGGAGAGGAAAACAGACGACCAAGGGCGTTACCTTCTGGTAAAGGGCACACTAGACGGTATAATGGTAGTCCTGGGTTGTATTTATGCCCCGAACTACGACCAGGACAGATTCCTTTCAACGGTTGGCAGGGCCCTGGCAGGCTGGGTGGACATCCCGTGGATTTTGGGAGGGGACTGGAACATGGTCCTAGATGTAGGTCTAGATAGATCACACCCTCCCCTTCAGGCGGCAGGAGTTCATAAACTGTCTGACTCGTTTGGCACATGGCTTCAGGGGTGGGGGTTAGTAGATGTGTGGCGAACACTGTACCCGACACATAAAGAATACTCATACTACTCCCCACTACATAACCTACACACCCGCCTGGACAGATTCGCTTGCACCAATTCCCTGACGGCGCAGTGTGTATCGGCAGCCTACCTTGCCAAAACGTTCTCGGACCATAGACCGCTAACGCTTGATTTACAGTGGGGCAGGATTCCCTCACCGGTACCCACCTGGAGGCTCAACCCCTCATTGCTTGAAGATGGCCTGTTCCGTGCTCACCTTGAGGACACGTTAACCGGCTACTTCAGAGAAAACTGGGACTCTGCGTCCTCGAACCTGGTAGTGTGGGATGCAATGAAGGCTGTGGTGCGGGGAGCTGCGATTGGCCGGCTGGTGGGCGCCAGACAGGAAGTTCATGATAAACTCTGTACGGTGGAGAGCCGTCTGAAAGAGCTCGAGACCGCGGTGGGAACGGACCCAGGTCGCAGAGATGACCTACAACTGTGTAATGTTGAGCATGCGGAACTCCTAGAAACCTTACGGGTTATTGACTATAGGGAATACTTGAGGCGACAGCAGGCGGAGGCGGACAGGTCGGGGGCACTGCTGGCTCGATTGATCAGGGATACCCCTGAGACCCCAGTAATTACGAGCGTCCGGGACGACACGGGCAGACAGGTAAACACGCAGATGGAGATTAACAATGTGTTCAGGACCCACCTAGAGAGATTGTATGCTCCTCCCCCTAATGATAATCGGGATGCATGGTGGACTTCCTGGATGAGTTGGTAATCCCAGCCCTGCCCCGGGAGATCCAGACGGCCCTAGCCGAACCCATATCGCAACAGGAAATTAAAATTGCCATCCACACTTTAAATCGGGGCAAGACTCCGGGTATGGATGGTCTACCTGGGGAGTTTTATCAAACTTACTCCTGATACGCTGGTGCCTATCCTGGAAAAAATATACAACACTGCTTATGAGGTCGGCCATCTGCCAGCCCCGACTATGCAGGCCTTGGTCATATCCATCCCGAAGCCCGGCAGAGACGCCCTAGATGTGGGTAATTATAGGCCTCTGTCTATGCTCCCCTCGGAGTATAAAATCCTTAGCAAGGCTATCGCCATGAGAATACAAGCCCACATCCCTGGCCTGATACACACTGATCAATGTGGTTTCCTCCCGGAGAGAAGCACTTCTCAGAACACGAGGCGACTACACGCCCTAATGTCATCCACCCCCCCCCCCCCCAGAGTTCCCGAACGCTGGCTGCATAACCTTTGACCTACGACAAGCATTTGACTTACTGGCATGGGACTTCATGTTTGAAACCTTACGCCGTTTCGGCTTCCCAGATGCCCTGATAAAATGGATTTGTCTATTGTACACGTATCCAACGGCTAGGGCGCGCACCGGCAGACACACTTCGGACAGCTATGACGTTCACAGGGGCACCCGACAGGGATGCCCACTGTCACCGCTGTTGTTCGTGCTCACATTAGAACCCCTGGCGATTGCACTCCGGACTAGGGCAGCGGAGGAGGGCATTATGGTTGGAGATACTCATAACCTGATCTCCATATACGCCGACGACATAATACTGTTCCTTTGAAATCTACAGGGTGACCACACACACCTAGCGACAATCTTTACTCGATTCGAAAGAATCTCTGGCCTGGCTGTGAACCCCCGAAAATCACTGGGTTTCTTTTTCCGAGACGGACAACAGCCTACCCAAATACAATTTGGCGCTCACGAGATCCAGGTAGCTCCAACTACATTTAAATACCTTGGTATTAACGTATACCGGAACCCTGAAGACCAGATTGAGGGCAATGTGCGGAGAGCGATCAATGGCCTTCGGAGTAGCGTGACCTTCTGGGCGTCCCTGCCCCTCTCTGTAATGGGCCGGGTGGCAATTTCAAAGATGGTCCTTCTTCCCCGAATATTGTACTACTTTGTGAATTTACCCGTCCTCCTCCCACAACACATATTCACCAGACTAAACTCGTTACTAATCAATTTAATTTGGGGATCGGGGAGACGGCGGGTGAGTCTCAAGAAGTTACAGCTGTCCACCAGACAAGGGGGCCTGGGGGCACCTGACCTGCGAAGCTACTACTATGCTAGCCAGCTTCAGTGGCTGGCAAGATGGATGGCGGGCAGAAACCTCCACGAGATCGCCTTCACGGCAGACAAACTGGCGCGTGGAGACCTCCATCCCTCCTACTGCCTGCGGCCCGAACTCCCAGGGATTGTCACCCCCTACTACTCGTGGCTCTGAAATGTTGGCGGAAAGCACTAAAGTACACTGCAGGAACCCCTCCCTATGCAGACAACATCCCCCTAATTGGCCTCCCGACTCCACAGGGGACTCTGTCAAGACGCAGATTACAACCCTGGACGGATGCCGGGGTAGACAGGGTGGGAGACTTATTTGGTGACGATAACCTATTAGATCATGCTACCTTCGCACAATCCACAGGGGCCCCGCAACGACTGTACTTGTTACACGCCTCGGAGACCCACTATGTTAGACGCACCTGGGCTCCACAACGCACTAAGCCGGACCAACACGAACTGGTCCATCTCCTCCACTATATGGGGACGGGCGGACACTTAGTGAAGTGGCTCTACGTGGGCATCAGAGAACACGCAGCTTTGCCCCTCACCGCACTTAGGGAGGCTTGGACTACAGACACAGGGGAGGCGATCACAGACGGCGATTGGAAGACCATCCTTGGTCATCCTAGGAGAGTGTCCAGGAACGTTAAATTCAAATTTATACAGGCCATGGTTTTGCACAGGGCATATCTCACTCCCCAAAGACTAAATAGGATGTTTCCCAACACCCCCCACAACTGCCCTAGGTGTCGGGAAGATGATGCTAATATTATTCACATGTTATGGACATGCCCGAGAATACGTAACTACTGGGTGACAATTAGAAACACACTGTTCACTATAACTGTTCTGCAGATTCCTGAGGGTGCATTGCCCTGCCTGATAGGTAACAGGAAGAGACCCAAGGCCTGTAAGGCACAATTGAAATGTATAGACTTGGCTCTCTTGTTGGCACTCCGAACCCTCACCATGAGATGGAAGCCACCTAGGCCCCTGGATGTAGAGGTATGGAGGTCCGACATGCTGAAATGGGGAAAGGCAGAGTCTGCGGAGCTGCGCAGGGAGGAAGAGAAGGGCCACCATAAATACCCTATTGCACAGGACTGGGACCGTATGTTAATAGAACTGGAGTATGATGACCCAGAAATGTGACTGGCACATATTGTATGACCACACGCTTGGTATGAGGAATGCCTGCATGCGCGGCTACCTAGCCCAGTTACACCGATAACCACGCCTATCCATTGTAGTATTCATTCATGCAGATATAAAGCTGATATATCCATCTTATGGACGATGTACACGGGAACTGCCAGGAGACGGGACGAGGGAGGGGGGAGTTGGGAGGGATGGGACTTGAAGGGGCAATACAGTATTCTACAGACGCGGAATACATGTTATACTGAATTGTTCTCTGGGAATGTTACGAGGTATGGCGAATAAATAGATGCAAGGAATAATATGCCAAAGTTAAGTTACAGAAAAAGGAAAAGACTGATAATATGTAAGATGATTAAATGTACACTGTAATGCTTGTCACAGTCATGAATAAAGAGTTTTAAAAAAATGGTGTATCATTCATTCAATCCAGTGGAACTAAGACTGCGTTGCCCTCAATTAAATATCCTGCGTTCCCGCATAATGATAAAGTATGTGTTGTGAAATGTTTAAAATCAAATGAAGAACATACATTGTCTCACAGAACAGACCCTCTTGGATCTTTGCTTCTAGCTATTCAGAAACCCTTCCGTCCTATTTCAGCAGCAACGTTGGCTCGCTGGGTTCGATGGGTCATGGCTGAAGCTGTTATAGATATTTCTGTCTGTATATCGTGCTCACTCGACTAGAGGTGCAATGGCGTCCAAGGCTTTTGCCATGGGTTCCAGATTGGAGGATATTCTTAAGGCAGCTAATTGGTCATCTGACTCAATGTTTAAAATATTTTATTACAAACCAATTGTACATGTCGCTTCTATTGTTGTTGGTCAGCTTTGTAACAGCATAATCTGAGCCTCCGGTTTTCCAATAGAATAGAACATTTTCCAGCATATGCGACAAGAATTTTAGATTCTATTAAGGACACGGAGACAAGGATTATTCCACCCAGTGGGACAGGTAAGAAAGAGTTCTTAACTGCCATACTGTCATGTGATATCTCTGACATGTTATTTTTCCCTCCCTTGAGATAAGAAGTTTCTTGGATTCTATGATACTCAAACTTCTTTTTGATTTTAGGAACGGATTCCAAACAGAATTGAATATGAAAATTGGTCGGATGGCTTTCCGCACTCCTTTGGATTAAGTAATCTCTTTTCAGACCTGCTGTTGAATGTTGCTCCCTGTTGAGAGTTGGAACTATATCCTGTTTTGATGCACTTTAAAGAAGACTGCTTGTGCAAAGAGAGAGGCATTAAGATGGTGCCTCGCTATTTTGTAGACATTGGACTAATATGATTGGTGTTTCAAAGAGGTGTGGTTCAAAGCCTCATGGGATTTGAAGTGTTTATATATGTTATTGTTTTTTCATTGGCTTCCGTTTTATTGTGCAGTAAAGATTGAGAAGCCTAATCCTCTCCTCTGTGTCCTTAATAGAATCCAAAATTCTTGTTGCATATGCTGGAAATTTTCTATTATGTTTCTCTTTCTTTTACTGTAAAACACAGCGGCAATGAAAACATCAACTACACTTCCCATGAGCCATATGCCCATCCCTCATGGTGTCCAACCAATCAGGTACCATCAGCACCTATAAAATGGCATGAGTCCATTCCTTTTTTTTGCTGCTGTCCAGCAACGGATAAGTGTCCCTCTTACATGTATTGCATAAAGTTACCAGGGGCGGCTCCTCCACTATGGATGGGGATCGTCGCACCACTGCTTTCTCGCAGTGCAATAAGCAGAAACATAAAATGGTAATAACTTTTAGTTATTACCATTTTATGTTTGCGTTGCGGGTAAGCAGGAGGGTGGACGGCTGCTTTGCTCTCCGAGCAGGGCAGGGGAGGAGTAGTGTGCCCACTCCTGAGTGCGCAAAGGCTGTTTGGTCAGCCTTCTCGGTGTCAGGAGTCACGATAGCCATGCACTTCCCAGCAAACCAAGAAAAGCGTGACTTGCTGGCACTACAAATCCCGGCATCCTCAGGGGACGTCGGACGTGATACACGGCATATCACGTGACTTCCAGGATACCTGAAAAGATGTTTCCTCGGCAGGAGACTCTGCCGATTATTCCGAGTGTCCGGTTCTGGGGGCAGCCCTGTTCTTCATATTGCTGGAATTCCTTGGTCGGGCAAGGGTGTCGGAAGACACTGCTTAACTTTCTGATTCTTTTGCAATTGCAGTGTCATTAGGCGGGTCTGCCCGCATGGAACAATATCCTGTGACATACCAGTAGTTCTTAAAGGTGTCCCTCATTGGAGAGTCCGCATTCCTGACGTATTTGGGTCGGACTCATGCGAGGGACTCGTATTGGTGTATTTGGCGCAACGAACAACAGGTGTGCAAAAACGAACTCTGATTTGGGGAGGAGTAATCGGGGCGTGTCAACATAAACTGAGCAGGAACGGGCACATTTGAAGCAGAACTCCATGCAGATATGGCGCTGAGGAAGGCTTATTGCTGAAATGCATTCACCAATGCTGCAACGTTCCAAATAAAGCGGTTCTCCTTGCTGAAATCCCCTTTGGCCTCTGATCTTTTCTTTTGGAGAGATGTGGTGGTATATTTGCTGCGCCGGCCAGGGGCGCAGAACAGATGGCCCTGCTGCACAAAGCGACCCGGACTTCATACTGGCACCACGCAGTTTCACAGCGTTATTTGGCTCGGGGTACCGAGATGTCCGGAGACCACCGTTTGTGAATGCGGCCTGCATTAGAGATTTGAGGTATTTTACCTACATGGGGGTGCTTGATTGTCGTAGTGAAGGCCCCTACTCCACTGCGGTCACGCCCACATTGGTAGCAGCGGTACGAGGGGACTCAGAAAGGTGCCGTGGATGTTGGACATCATGTGGAGACTAGCATCACCTACCTGCAGACTTTTTACACGCCCGCACCTACGTGTTTCACTGCTTCCCATGCCGCCAACCCAGGTGCATAATCATGATGCACTCTGGGAATTGTAGTTGGTGTATTTGGCGCAATGAACAACAGGTGTGCAAAAACGAACTCTGATTTGGGGGAGGAGTAATCAGGGCGTGTCAACATAAACTGAGCAGGATTGGGCACATTTGAAGCAGAACTCCATGCAGATATGGCGCTGAGGAAGGCTTATTGCTGAAATGCATTCGCCGATGCTGCAACGTTCCAAATAAAGCGGTTCTCCTTGCTGAAATCCCCTTTGGCCTCTGATCTTTTCTTTTGGAGAGATGTGGTGGAATATATATATATATATATATATATATATATATATATCTATATATATAATTTACAACGTGCTGATTGACGCTTTGTTTCTGACTTGATTTACGCTACTTCACGGCAGGGTATTGTGTCCTGGTAGTGAGCCCGTTTTGGCAGTGGTTCCTATCAGGAAAGGCTTTATCTGAAGTGCTAATTCTCCCCTGTTGGCGAACCAGAGAGGTTCATGCAGGGTAGAACCTGAGGAGATCTTGATTGGATGTTGCACTTGTTTTTGGGAGTGATATTAATCTCTCTACTTAAACCTTTGATTTCTTTGTTCGCTCTACGGATTATATTGCCAGGGAATGTGCAACCAAAAGACAATGCTGTTGGAAGTGATATATGTTCTATGTGTTTCATATTGCGTTGTCTGCTCTTTCTCCTTTTCATCTTCACAGGGGGTGTAGAGACAGGTGGTCATCTCCACTACCAAGTTCACAGGTCTTACAGGTATATACTGTAAATAGTAGTGTTTAGTACTCTAGTAGTTACAGGGAGAGAACAAGAAATATGTAACCCTATCATATGTTTATTCTTTGCAGTATCCACCTGTCAATGTCTGCTCCTCACCCCGTATCTGCACAACATTATTTTCTTTCTTTACAGGTTAGTGAAGGATTGGGTTTCACTTAAGAGTAGTACTGATACCTTATTGTAGGACGTGGTCTGACAGTCTCTTCTCTTGTATTTTCAGGTCTCCTTCCCCGCTGTTCCCATCCTTCCCTTCCCCCGCTTGATAATCCTACACGTCTGTGTCTGTTATATATCCAGACGTGGGGTCTGTCGAGAAGTGGACCCCTTAAAGCATCGGTTTGATCCCGAGGATACGTTCAGGCCTGGGACACTCGGGCTGCCCAAACCAGTCGTGCACACTCAGCCCTTCTCTATGCAGGCTGAATGCAGAACATGCCCACCCCATAAGCCCCTGGCTGGGTGCCGTGAGGACCAATCACAACGCTGCATGCAGCATTGTGATTGACTTAGGGGAGGGAGCCTGGCTGCCTGCTTCCTGTTCCTGCCAGAGACAGGACAGCAGGAGAGCAGGAGCCGGGAAGACACTGAACCCTGCCTCAAGGTAAGTTTAATTCATTTCTTTTTAATTAACCCCCCACACCCGGACGCCCGCCACCCACTAGCCATACCAGCGGCGACTCACGCAACTCACGCGGACTCAAGCAACTGGTCAACACCCCCACCCACTACGTCGGCCACACGCTTGATCCCATCTTCTCATCCAGCAAGCACATCACCTTCAGCCACTCCACCGACTCCACTGGACCGACCACAGCTGCGTCCACTTCAGCTTCAGAAGAACCACGACCCACCACCACCCGCAACAGGTTCCTCACAGGAGCTGGAACAAGATCACCGCCGAGCAGCTCACCACCTCCCTCAGCCAGAACCCACCCGCCAGCACAACGGACCCCAACGAAGCAGCCCGCAACTTCACGCAGTGGCTGACCGCCAGCGCCGACGACCTCGCGCCACTGAAGAACCCTCCCAGCAGACCCAGAAGCAAGAAAGCCTCCTGGTTCACCGACAAACTCAAGGACTCCAAGAAGAACTGCCGCACCCTCGAGAAAGCCTGGCTCCTCGACCAGTCCACATACAACATGACCGCCCTCAAACAAGCCACCCGCAAGCACCACCAGCTTATCCGCACCACCAAGAAGAAATCACTGAAGGAACGACTGGACAACAACGCCCACGACAGCAAGGAACTCTTCAGCATCGTCAAGGAGTTCTCCAACCCCAGCACCGGCAACAACGACATCACTCCTTCACAAGACCTCTGCGACTCTCTCGCCTCGTTCTTCCACCGCAAGATCACCGACATCCACAACAGCTTCGGCGCACCATCCACGCACCCCACCGTTGAACCGACGCACCCCACCGCCACCCTCCGCACCTGGACCACGGTGACCACCGAAGACACAGCCTGCACGATGAACACCATCCACTCCGGATCTCCGACCGACCCCTGCCCCCACCACGTCTTCAACAAGGCCGTCTCCACCATCGCACCCCAACTCCGGAACATCATCAACACCTCCTTCAACACCGCCACCTTCCCGGAGAGCTGGAAGCATGCCGAGCTCAGCGCCCTACTGAAGAAACCAACAGCGGACCCCACCGACCTCAAGAACTTCCGCCCCATCTCGCTCCTCCCTTTTCCTGCAAAAGTCATCGAGAAGACCGTCAACAGACAGCTTGCCGCCTTCCTCGAGATGAACGGATCCCTCGACCCCTCGCAGTCCGGGTTCCGAGCCAACCACAGCACCGAGACCGCCCTCATCGCAGCCACCGACGACATCAGAACCCTGCTCGACAACGGGGAAACAGCGGCCCTCATCCTCCTGGACCTCTCTGCAGCGTTCGACACTGTCTACCACCGCACCCTAGTTCAACGCCTCAGCAACATCAGTATCCAAGAGAAGGCACTGGAGTGGATCATCTCGTTCCTCGCCGGAAGAACACAGAGCGTCCGCCTCCCCCCGTTTCGATCCGAGGCCACTGAAGTCATCTGTGGCGTACCTCAAGGATCATCACTCAGCCCCACCCTCTTCAACGTCTACATGAGACCTCTTGCAGCCATTGCACGCCAACACAACCTCAACATCATCTCCTACGCCGACGACACCCAGCTAATCCTATTCCTCACCAGAGACCCCGCCACCGCCAGAACCAGCCTACACGAAGGGATGAAAGACGTCGCCGAGTGGATGAAGAACAGCTGCCTGAAACTGAACTCGGACAAGACGGAAGTCCTCATCCTGGGACCATCACCCTCCGCCTGGGATGACTCCTGGTGGCCCCACGCCCTGGGCACCACTCCCAAGCCAACAGACCACGCTGCAACCTGGGCTTCATCCTGGACTCCTCCCTCTCGATGACCAGACAAGTCAACGCAGTCTCCTCATCATGCTTCAACACCCTACGCATGCTCCGCAAGATCTTCCGATGGATCCCGACCGAAACCAGGAAGACGGTCACCCAGGCACTCGTCACCAGCCGACTGGACTACGGAAACACCCTCTACGCCGTAACCACAGCCAAGCTACAGAAAAGACTCCAACGCATCCAGAACGCCTCTGCCCGACTCATTCTGGACATCCCCCGTCGCAGCCACATCTCCGGCCACCTGAGGGACCTGCACTGGCTCCCCGTCAGCAAGAGGATCACGTTCAGGCTCCTCACCCACGCACACAAGTCTCTCCCGAACCTGTGTTACACAAAAAGGGGTTAAACCCATATAGTCACGGGGACCTGGGTGCAATATGATACATATAGAGGGGAGTGTCCCCGTGAAAAGAGTGTGTGCCGCAAGACCACACTAAAACACAACAACTCAATATTTAAGCAATAAACAATGACATTTCAAATGGTAATAAAGTTTTATTACCAAAAAAGCAGAACACAAATTCAATAATAATACAAAATTCAATATTGTCAAAACCCCAAGGTGGGGGAAAAAAGGGGAAGGAAAGAAGGAAATACTAGGGAGGAAGGTGGTAAAGATAATAGACACAGTAAAAATGACCTAATTATTACAAGGTTACGTGACACAATACAAAAAATAAACAATATAAAGGCCTAGCTATGACCAGTTACAACCAATTAACAAATAATCCAAAATATATCCGGTATGTCTGATAAATCAGATTAGTAAGGACAATGTCCGGTATATCAAAATAGAACAGTCGACGTTTCGACCCCTATTAGCAGGCTGAATGTAGTCCTTTCACGGGGTCTTCATCAGGACGTCACACAGGGAGGGGGGGGGGAGGTTGGGGCGGGCCAACTGTGGGAAAAGACATTACGACTTTAGTACATGGTCAAGACAGGAGATAATCCACGGGTCTAAACCTATTAATTAATTATAAACATATATACAAAAATTACCATGGGGTACGGCCAGGGAAGGCTCTGTACTCTGGATTTGCGCCACGCTACGGAGTCGCGGTCAATCAATAACGGTGGGGAACCACCACTACAGAGGAGAAAGACTACAGTTAAAACTGCACAGTGACACAACATCACAGTACTATAGATTAAGACCAAGAGACTCCATTACCTTTTTAAAGTAATTGGACTATCCACACGCGGGAAACAAGCTCCCTTGTTCCCGCTAAAATGATGATACAAGATGGTTAATTGCCTTGGTGCTCTGGCGGTATATTACGCCAGGAAAGGCGTGTTTAGCACATATATTAAATTATGGCCTCTCAGACGAGCTACAAAGGGGGATGAATGAAATAACGTTACTAAATATGTAACATTATTGACCGCAAAGATTAGGCAAGTTAAAAAAGATGGAATGGGTGTTTTCAACTTACGAGAGAAATGGTATGAGACCGACTTATCTTGAAAGCCTCAGAGATACGAGGTCGTGTGGAGAAACATAAAGGCGATACACCGTATCTTTTGGAGGGCGCAACTTGCTGTGGGAGATTGAGAAGAGCAAGGGTCAATATTTATTTTATTTTAAGCCGTCAAGCAGACTGTGCAAAAACGTCCAGGCACTCTTACTCACAGGGATGTTTGGTGTGGCAATGCGAGTTCGTCTATGAAGGGAGCCGGTGGCCAAAAGGGTGACTTGCCTTCGTTGGGCTGTTATTTTCACCTTTTGCCTAAAAAGCGGAAAAGATGAGTGAATCTGTTTAACTCGATTTGGAAAGGGTGCGGCAAGGCGCCCGTCGGTTGTTTTGCTTACTTCAGAAATGAACGCTTCACAGGCTGCAAGGATCCGCGCTGCACCGTGTCTGCACGGGTCCGGACAGCAACTCCGCCAAACCACAAAGCGGAGTTTGTGGGCGGGGCCTATTGCTGCCTGCTCCATAAAAATGGAAAAAATACTCAAAAAGGGCTAGTTACTGGCGGTGGAATTTGCAAAAAGATGAATTTGCGGTGTAATTACAGTTAAGCTGTACAAACAAACCCACAGTGGCCCAGCAGTTCAGATAAATAAATCGGCTAAGAATAACATGGTGGGTGCAAATCCAATGTATGAAGACAACATAATTATCAATATGACGCAAGTGGTGCTTCTCTCATACAAGAGGAAGTAAACCCCTTATTGCATCGATCTATGACTAAACGTAATAGAAGGTCTGTGAAAAGACATTGATGATTATAATTACAATCAATAGAAATTGCGGAGGCATAATTACAGATTCCCAAATTACAAATGGAACAACTGCACAGTGGTTGAAAAGAGAAAGGAAATCAGTGGGTGCATCTCTCACACAGGAGGATGAAGACCCGTTTAGCCCCTACTCCACAGGTTACCAGAATTAACTAAAAGGTCACATTTGTCATAATGTATCAAAGAGAGCCTTGTTAGATCTATCAACCTAACGCTGCCAATTGTGATAGACTGCTGTCCTGTTCATTCAGTCCATGTTTTATGGAGTCCAGAAGGGACATCCATTTGGACTCCCGTGTGTTAAGGATAGCCCGGAGGTTGCCTCCACGTCTACCCAAAGTCACTTTTTCAACGGCGAACCACCGCAAGTCTGTGACCAAATGGCCAGCTGTCTGCCAATGGTCAACCAGGGGGGCGCCTGCCACTTTGCATCTTAATCTACTGCAATGAGATGAGATTCTGGCCTTAATTTTCTGTTGAGTTTGACCTACATACAGTTGACCACATGGGCAACGGATGATGTATATCACTCCCATGGAATTGCAATTGGTATAGTGTCGGAGGGTGTACGTTCTCCCATGATGATCAAATGTTTTGATCTGAATTGTGGTATCGCATGCCGTACACCCGCCACATCTGTAGTGGCCAATTACAGGGGGCAAATTCCAGAGAGAGGTTAGAGTAGGTTGGTTCTCACCTTCAAGAAAAGAGTGGACAACCATGTCCCTAATATTTTTTGCTCTCTTAAAAGAATGAAGAGGCAACTCTGTTTGGTTAATGACATCGGCCACTAATGGCCAGTTAAGATTAATGATCTTCTTAATCTCATTGCTGCGAGTGGAAAAAGTCGTGACACAGATCACACGATCAGTTGTGGCCCGTGGAACATCATTTGGATTAAGTAGAGAATCACGAGGGTTATACCAAGCCCGTTTCCTGGCTCTTTTAACCAGCCTGGTGGGATAACCTCGTGATATCAGACGGTCACTCAGGACCTCCGACTCTGAGAAATAATCTGCTCTGGTGGAACAGTTTCTCCTAATCCTAAAAAATTGGCCAACTGGCAAGTTGTCCTTAAGACCTCTAGGATGGTGACTCTGGTATTGTAGAAGTGAGTTTCGTTCAGTGGGCTTCCTGAACAGAGTAGTATACAGATGGTCTGAGTCTACGCAGATTGAGATGTCTAGGAAAGGTATAGCTTTTTTACTGGATTCCATCGTGAACTGGATTGCCGCATTGCGGGTGTTGAGCCAATCATGAAACAATTGGAGTTGGACGACATCTCCGTCCCAGATGCAAAGGACGTCGTCTATATATCTGACCCAGAGTGGCAGATGGGCCTTAAAGGGGTTAGTAGCTGGAAAAATATGCTGATGTTCGAAATAATCCATGAAGATTATAGCCAGATTGGGAGCGAAGGTGGCCCCCATCGCTACGCCCCTAGTCTGCAAGTAGAACCGATCTTCGAAAATGAAAAAATTTTGCATCATTGCAATTTCCAATAGTTCAATAATGAACTCAGTAGGGACCTGGGCCGGAGTGGGTCGAGTATCCAATACCGTTCTTATTATGTCCAATGCTTCTTGTTGGGGTATGCTCGTATAGAGCGATACAATATCGCATGTGACCAGAAGGGAACTCTCTGGATTAAAAGGTCGACCGTCTATCAGATTGATGACTTGGGTTGTGTCTCGTAAATAAGCCTTAGTTTGTAAAGCAATAGGCTTAAGGAAAAAATCCACGTATTGGCATAAAGGTTCCAAGAGAGACCCGCAGCCAGAAACTATCGGGCGTCCGGGGGGTTTTTCCAAGTTCTTGTGAACTTTAGGCAAAGTATAAATTGTTGCCAGTCTCGGAAATTTCTGATTAAGAAATTCGAACTCATGTTTGCTTAAGAAACCAGTATCCATACCTTTTTGCGTAACTCTTAAGATGGTCTTGCTCAAGTTACTTGAGGGGTCATTGGGTAAAAGACGGTAACTGATGCCATCCGATAGTTGTCTATGAATTTCTGCTCTGTAGTCTGAAAGGTCTTGAACCACAATGGCACCGCCTTTATCCGCCGGTTTTATAACAACCTCTTTGTTGTTACTCAAATCAGCCAATGCCTTCTTCTCTATTTTGGATAAATTCAACCTCGTGAATTTAGGCTCTTTGAGCGACTGGTCTATAGTAGAGGTTACAATATCCTCAAAGGCCAGGATCCGGCTGTTCATAGCATACGTCGGTGGAAAGAAGGTCGAAGGAACCCTTAAGCCGGTAGCTGAATTGTTCAATCTGATCGTCTGATTTCGGAAGAAATATCGCAGCCTGATCCTTCTGAAAAAACTATAAAGTTCCGTTTTCAGCAAAAATTTATTCACTGAGGCAGTTGGGACATAGGAAAGTCCTCGGCCGAGGACTTTAACTTCTGCCTCCTGGAGCTGATATTTGGAGATGTTGATCACGGGACTAGTGGTAATAGGAGTGCCAAGGTCTGATGGATTCGGCACGGCTACCATCTGTAGGTGTTCCTCCGTGTCGATATCTCCCCGTGGGACTCGGGGCGGAAATTGACCCGCTTCTGTTGCTTGCCTCGGCCTCCTTCCCATCCCGCCTGATTCTGTGGTTGGCCTCTTGTTTGACCACGGGGCCAATTGCTGCCACGGCCTCGTGGTGGGCGCCACTGTCCCCGTCCCTGATCTAAAAAATGAGGTGGAAACTGGGGGGGATACTGCTGGTAATTGGGGTCTAGGATGGGGTAGGGGGGGTATGGGTAGGGGGTACTTGGTCCTGCCTCAGCCTCACTCCCAGAACTATAGGAGGAGTCCGAGAAGGTGGTATAGTTCTGTCGTCCTCTATAGCCCCCACGGCCCCGATTGGTGAATCGGCCTGAGTTATCCTGTTTGTAATACTCGGGCTGTAGGTATGGGTACACCAATTTTTTGTCGAAATTCCTGAGATCACGTGCCAATTTCTCCAATTTCTTGGTTTGCGCAGTGGTGTCAAAATCTTTGATGGTTACTTCCAAATTATCTATGGCCTCCTTGGCTTTGGTTAGGGTACTGTCACCCAAGATTTCTGCCTTCAGATCTGCGATCTCTTTACTCAAGGAGACTACCTGTTCTGCGGCTGTCTCCACTCCCAGCACCATCCAGTGCCGGGAGCAGTTGTTAGCCACGTAACGAAACCCCTCTTTAAATGTAGGTACGTCAACGAATATTACTGGTTCGATTTTAATTTGCAAACCCACCGGGATTATGTTCTCTTGCAGGTACCTCGTAAAGAGGTGACCGTGAAGTCGTGTTCGGATAAGTTTTTTCTCAAGTCTTTCTAGACGGGCTACTTTATCATTGAGAGTGATATCAATAGCCGGGACTGAGGTAGACAAAAAAGTGGACGACAGGTCTTTGGTTAACTGATTAATATACTCCTCTGTATATGAGAGTAATTCTGATTCCACCATGGTATGACTAAAATTAATTTAGGAAAAAGAAAAAACCTCGCAGGTCAGCACCTGCTCAGAGAGTGTTACACAAAAAGGGGTTAAACCCATATAGTCACGGGGACCTGGGTGCAATATGATACATATAGAGGGGAGTGTCCCCGTGAAAAGAGTGTGTGCCGCAAGACCACACTAAAACACAACAACTCAATATTTAAGCAATAAACAATGACATTTCAAATGGTAATAAAGTTTTATTACCAAAAAAGCAGAACACAAATTCAATAATAATACAAAATTCAATATTGTCAAAACCCCAAGGTGGGGGAAAAAAGGGGAAGGAAAGAAGGAAATACTAGGGAGGAAGGTGGTAAAGATAATAGACACAGTAAAAATGACCTAATTATTACAAGGTTACGTGACACAATACAAAAAATAAACAATATAAAGGCCTAGCTATGACCAGTTACAACCAATTAACAAATAATCCAAAATATATCCGGTATGTCTGATAAATCAGATTAGTAAGGACAATGTCCGGTATATCAAAATAGAACAGTCGACGTTTCGACCCCTATTAGCAGGCTGAATGTAGTCCTTTCATGGGGTCTTCATCAGGACGTCACACAGGGAGGGGGGGGGGGAGGTTGGGGCGGGCCAACTGTGGGAAAAGACATTACGACTTTAGTACATGGTCAAGACAGGAGATAATCCACGGGTCTAAACCTATTAATTAATTATAAACATATATACAAAAATTACCATGGGGTACGGCCAGGGAAGGCTCTGTACTCTGGATTTGCGCCACGCTACGGAGTCGCGGTCAATCAATAACGGTGGGGAACCACCACTACAGAGGAGAAAGACTACAGTTAAAACTGCACAGTGACACAACATCACAGTACTATAGATTAAGACCAAGAGACTCCATTACCTTTTTAAAGTAATTGGACTATCCACACGCGGGAAACAAGCTCCCTTGTTCCCGCTAAAATGATGATACAAGATGGTTAATTGCCTTGGTGCTCTGGCGGTATATTACGCCAGGAAAGGCGTGTTTAGCACATATATTAAATTATGGCCTCTCAGACGAGCTACAAAGGGGGATGAATGAAATAACGTTACTAAATATGTAACATTATTGACCGCAAAGATTAGGCAAGTTAAAAAAGATGGAATGGGTGTTTTCAACTTACGAGAGAAATGGTATGAGACCGACTTATCTTGAAAGCCTCAGAGATACGAGGTCGTGTGGAGAAACATAAAGGCGATACACCGTATCTTTTGGAGGGCGCAACTTGCTGTGGGAGATTGAGAAGAGCAAGGGTCAATATTTATTTTATTTTAAGCCGTCAAGCAGACTGTGCAAAAACGTCCAGGCACTCTTACTCACAGGGATGTTTGGTGTGGCAATGCGAGTTCGTCTATGAAGGGAGCCGGTGGCCAAAAGGGTGACTTGCCTTCGTTGGGCTGTTATTTTCACCTTTTGCCTAAAAAGCGGAAAAGATGAGTGAATCTGTTTAACTCGATTTGGAAAGGGTGCGGCAAGGCGCCCGTCGGTTGTTTTGCTTACTTCAGAAATGAACGCTTCACAGGCTGCAAGGATCCGCGCTGCACCGTGTCTGCACGGGTCCGGACAGCAACTCCGCCAAACCACAAAGCGGAGTTTGTGGGCGGGGCCTATTGCTGCCTGCTCCATAAAAATGGAAAAAATACTCAAAAAGGGCTAGTTACTGGCGGTGGAATTTGCAAAAAGATGAATTTGCGGTGTAATTACAGTTAAGCTGTACAAACAAACCCACAGTGGCCCAGCAGTTCAGATAAATAAATCGGCTAAGAATAACATGGTGGGTGCAAATCCAATGTATGAAGACAACATAATTATCAATATGACGCAAGTGGTGCTTCTCTCATACAAGAGGAAGTAAACCCCTTATTGCATCGATCTATGACTAAACGTAATAGAAGGTCTGTGAAAAGACATTGATGATTATAATTACAATCAATAGAAATTGCGGAGGCATAATTACAGATTCCTAAATTACAAATGGAACAACTGCACAGTGGTTGAAAAGAGAAAGGAAATCAGTGGGTGCATCTCTCACACAGGAGGATGAAGACCCGTTTAGCCCCTACTCCACAGGTTACCAGAATTAACTAAAAGGTCACATTTGTCATAATGTATCAAAGAGAGCCTTGTTAGATCTATCAACCTAACGCTGCCAATTGTGATAGACTGCTGTCCTGTTCATTCAGTCCATGTTTTATGGAGTCCAGAAGGGACATCCATTTGGACTCCCGTGTGTTAAGGATAGCCCGGAGGTTGCCTCCACGTCTACCCAAAGTCACTTTTTCAACGGCGAACCACCGCAAGTCTGTGACCAAATGGCCAGCTGTCTGCCAATGGTCAACCAGGGGGGCGCCTGCCACTTTGCATCTTAATCTACTGCAATGAGATGAGATTCTGGCCTTAATTTTCTGTTGAGTTTGACCTACATACAGTTGACCACATGGGCAACGGATGATGTATATCACTCCCATGGAATTGCAATTGGTATAGTGTCGGAGGGTGTACGTTCTCCCATGATGATCAAATGTTTTGATCTGAATTGTGGTATCGCATGCCGTACACCCGCCACATCTGTAGTGGCCAATTACAGGGGGCAAATTCCAGAGAGAGGTTAGAGTAGGTTGGTTCTCACCTTCAAGAAAAGAGTGGACAACCATGTCCCTAATATTTTTTGCTCTCTTAAAAGAATGAAGAGGCAACTCTGTTTGGTTAATGACATCGGCCACTAATGGCCAGTTAAGATTAATGATCTTCTTAATCTCATTGCTGCGAGTGGAAAAAGTCGTGACACAGATCACACGATCAGTTGTGGCCCGTGGAACATCATTTGGATTAAGTAGAGAATCACGAGGGTTATACCAAGCCCGTTTCCTGGCTCTTTTAACCAGCCTGGTGGGATAACCTCGTGATATCAGACGGTCACTCAGGACCTCCGACTCTGAGAAATAATCTGCTCTGGTGGAACAGTTTCTCCTAATCCTAAAAAATTGGCCAACTGGCAAGTTGTCCTTAAGACCTCTAGGATGGTGACTCTGGTATTGTAGAAGTGAGTTTCGTTCAGTGGGCTTCCTGAACAGAGTAGTATACAGATGGTCTGAGTCTACGCAGATTGAGATGTCTAGGAAAGGTATAGCTTTTTTACTGGATTCCATCGTGAACTGGATTGCCGCATTGCGGGTGTTGAGCCAATCATGAAACAATTGGAGTTGGACGACATCTCCGTCCCAGATGCAAAGGACGTCGTCTATATATCTGACCCAGAGTGGCAGATGGGCCTTAAAGGGGTTAGTAGCTGGAAAAATATGCTGATGTTCGAAATAATCCATGAAGATTATAGCCAGATTGGGAGCGAAGGTGGCCCCCATCGCTACGCCCCTAGTCTGCAAGTAGAACCGATCTTCGAAAATGAAAATTTTTTGCATCATTGCAATTTCCAATAGTTCAATAATGAACTCAGTAGGGACCTGGGCCGGAGTGGGTCGAGTATCCAATACCGTTCTTATTATGTCCAATGCTTCTTGTTGGGGTATGCTCGTATAGAGCGATACAATATCGCATGTGACCAGAAGGGAACTCTCTGGATTAAAAGGTCGACCGTCTATCAGATTGATGACTTGGGTTGTGTCTCGTAAATAAGCCTTAGTTTGTAAAGCAATAGGCTTAAGGAAAAAATCCACGTATTGGCATAAAGGTTCCAAGAGAGACCCGCAGCCAGAAACTATCGGGCGTCCGGGGGGTTTTTCCAAGTTCTTGTGAACTTTAGGCAAAGTATAAATTGTTGCCAGTCTCGGAAATTTCTGATTAAGAAATTCGAACTCATGTTTGCTTAAGAAACCAGTATCCATACCTTTTTGCGTAACTCTTAAGATGGTCTTGCTCAAGTTACTTGAGGGGTCATTGGGTAAAAGACGGTAACTGATGCCATCCGATAGTTGTCTATGAATTTCTGCTCTGTAGTCTGAAAGGTCTTGAACCACAATGGCACCGCCTTTATCCGCCGGTTTTATAACAACCTCTTTGTTGTTACTATACATCATCCGTTGCCCATGTGGTCAACTGTATGTAGGTCAAACTCAACAGAAAATTAAGGCCAGAATCTCATCTCATTGCAGTAGATTAAGATGCAAAGTGGCAGGCGCCCCCCTGGTTGACCATTGGCAGACAGCTGGCCATTTGGTCACAGACTTGCGGTGGTTCGCCGTTGAAAAAGTGACTTTGGGTAGACGTGGAGGCAACCTCCGGGCTATCCTTAACACACGGGAGTCCAAATGGATGTCCCTTCTGGACTCCATAAAACATGGACTGAATGAACAGGACAGCAGTCTATCACAATTGGCAGCGTTAGGTTGATAGATCTAACAAGGCTCTCTTTGATACATTATGACAAATGTGACCTTTTAGTTAATTCTGGTAACCTGTGGAGTAGGGGCTAAACGGGTCTTCATCCTCCTGTGTGAGAGATGCACCCACTGATTTCCTTTCTCTTTTCAACCACTGTGCAGTTGTTCCATTTGTAATTTGGGAATCTGTAATTATGCCTCCGCAATTTCTATTGATTGTAATTATAATCATCAATGTCTTTTCACAGACCTTCTATTACGTTTAGTCATAGATCGATGCAA
This sequence comes from Lissotriton helveticus, assembly GCF_964261635.1. Taxonomy (NCBI): domain Eukaryota; kingdom Metazoa; phylum Chordata; class Amphibia; order Caudata; family Salamandridae; genus Lissotriton; species Lissotriton helveticus. The sequence continues at coordinate 258,706,725 of NC_136073.1, read as the reverse complement.
TAAGGGGTTTACTTCCTCTTGTATGAGAGAAGCACCACTTGCGTCATATTGATAATTATGTTGTCTTCATACATTGGATTTGCACCCACCATGTTATTCTTAGCCGATTTATTTATCTGAACTGCTGGGCCACTGTGGGTTTGTTTGTACAGCTTAACTGTAATTACACCGCAAATTCATCTTTTTGCAAATTCCACCGCCAGTAACTAGCCCTTTTTGAGTATTTTTTCCATTTTTATGGAGCAGGCAGCAATAGGCCCCGCCCACAAACTCCGCTTTGTGGTTTGGCGGAGTTGCTGTCCGGACCCGTGCAGACACGGTGCAGCGCGGATCCTTGCAGCCTGTGAAGCGTTCATTTCTGAAGTAAGCAAAACAACCGACGGGCGCCTTGCCGCACCCTTTCCAAATCGAGTTAAACAGATTCACTCATCTTTTCCGCTTTTTAGGCAAAAGGTGAAAATAACAGCCCAACGAAGGCAAGTCACCCTTTTGGCCACCGGCTCCCTTCATAGACGAACTCGCATTGCCACACCAAACATCCCTGTGAGTAAGAGTGCCTGGACGTTTTTGCACAGTCTGCTTGACGGCTTAAAATAAAATAAATATTGACCCTTGCTCTTCTCAATCTCCCACAGCAAGTTGCACCCTCCAAAAGATACGGTGTATCGCCTTTATGTTTCTCCACACGACCTCGTATCTCTGAGGCTTTCAAGATAAGTCGGTCTCATACCATTTCTCTCGTAAGTTGAAAACACCCATTCCATCTTTTTTAACTTGCCTAATCTTTGCGGTCAATAATGTTACATATTTAGTAACGTTATTTCATTCATCCCCCTTTGTAGCTCGTCTGAGAGGCCATAATTTAATATATGTGCTAAACACGCCTTTCCTGGCGTAATATACCGCCAGAGCACCAAGGCAATTAACCATCTTGTATCATCATTTTAGCGGGAACAAGGGAGCTTGTTTCCCGCGTGTGGATAGTCCAATTACTTTAAAAAGGTAATGGAGTCTCTTGGTCTTAATCTATAGTACTGTGATGTTGTGTCACTGTGCAGTTTTAACTGTAGTCTTTCTCCTCTGTAGTGGTGGTTCCCCACCGTTATTGATTGACCGCGACTCCGTAGCGTGGCGCAAATCCAGAGTACAGAGCCTTCCCTGGCCGTACCCCATGGTAATTTTTGTATATATGTTTATAATTAATTAATAGGTTTAGACCCGTGGATTATCTCCTGTCTTGACCATGTACTAAAGTCGTAATGTCTTTTCCCACAGTTGGCCCGCCCCAACCTCCCCCCCCCCTCCCTGTGTGATGTCCTGATGAAGACCCCGTGAAAGGACTACATTCAGCCTGCTAATAGGGGTCGAAACGTCGACTGTTCTATTTTGATATACCGGACATTGTCCTTACTAATCTGATTTATCAGACATACCGGATATATTTTGGATTATTTGTTAATTGGTTGTAACTGGTCATAGCTAGGCCTTTATATTGTTTATTTTTTGTATTGTGTCACGTAACCTTGTAATAATTAGGTCATTTTTACTGTGTCTATTATCTTTACCACCTTCCTCCCTAGTATTTCCTTCTTTCCTTCCCCTTTTTTCCCCCACCTTGGGGTTTTGACAATATTGAATTTTGTATTATTATTGAATTTGTGTTCTGCTTTTTTGGTAATAAAACTTTATTACCATTTGAAATGTCATTGTTTATTGCTTAAATATTGAGTTGTTGTGTTTTAGTGTGGTCTCCCGAACCTGGGCCCCAAGTACCTCAACGACCGCCTGACCTTCTACACGCCCACCCGCCAGCTACTTCTACAAGCCTCGCCCTCGCCGCCGTACCACACATCCGAAGAGCCACCGCCGGAGGAAGATCCTTCTCCTACCTGGCGGCCAAGACATGGAACTCTCTCCCCATCCACCTTCGGCTGACCCAGGACCATCTCGCCTTCAGGAGACAACTCAAGACCTGGCTGTTCGAGCAGTAGCGGACCCCTTCCCCCAAGCGCCTTGAGACCCTTCCGGGTGAGTAGCGCGCTATACAAATGATATGATTGATTGATTGACTGTAGTTATCAGTGTTTTCACACTATTGATTTATGCCCTTTGTTTCTGTGACTTTACACATGGTTTGCCTTGTACTGGGATATCGATCCCTTTGGTATTTTAGACAGCTGAGAGCAGGGAAGCGAGCATGGCCAGAATGGGAACAGCAACCAGCCTTGGCTGACAGGGCTGAATTCATGCGGCTGGGCCCCGCTCTAGGGGGATAATTCCAGGTGGCTCCCTCCTAATGAATTGCTGCCATTGGGCAATTTTATTGCCTTATTATCACCTGGCTGGGTTCACCCTACCCCCGTTTTCATGGCTCCATGTTTTCCAGTGACTGACTCCTTTAGAGTTGACAGAGCGGTGCACTGCACTACCATGGCCCATTACTACCCTCAAGAGGATAAATACCTGGATGTGATATATGAACATCAGGTGGAGGAGCGACTAGTGTAATCATTGGACAATCATGTTCAGGACTCGGTTAATAGGGCATTGATGAAATCCCTCCAACCCCTTACCAAAACAATAGTGCGTTATGCCAGGAGGGCACTGGACACAAACATTTCAGGGAACCTTCTCCACAATAACTTAAATCCCTCAGAGCCTGGTCCTCCACGCAAAGGGGTGGATGATTGGCCTCATTCGGATGTGCTGGATCAGATGACCTCTTCAGCCCTGTTGTACCATGAATGTGGCACTTTCACGCGTCCGGGTTCTTCTAGGGTGATCCTCCCCCACAATCCTCAGATTCGCAGAACGACTTGCAAGTCTCTGGCAAGAGAAAGCGCTAATCCCATCATACAGTGGAAGATCCAGCTGGCCTCCCACTCCCCCAAACCAAGAATCTCCTCTTCAATCACGATAATATTATCCATCCTCGCTCATCCGATTGGGTCCCTTGTCCTGAGGTGGCCGATTGCGTGCAATCTAGATTGCACAAAGGTTTTGTGAGAGAGGTACACAACACTTTGCATTCAGAATGTCCGATGCCCTCGCTCCCTCCAAAGTAGCAGACACTCGACCTTAATATGGCCACTTTTCGCAAGAAGTATTCCTAAGATCCCAAGAAAGGGATAGACAGGGCTTGGCATGGATGCCAGGATAAGATGTTGGATCTTTTGGGCCCCCATACCAAAATCTTGGAGATGGCAGTTTGCGCAAAATATACCAACACCCCGATTAAACCAAGTTCACTGTTGGAATGATCTCAAAGGGCACTTTGCATCTTAGGCAATGTTAACTGAGCCATTTTCACTGAAAGGCGTCTTTTCTGAAGCATACTGATCCACAGCTAATGAAGTTGGTGTCTGTAGTAGCAGGTCCTTTAGCCAACTGCCTCCTTTTTGGCGATAAATATGTCAAGGACTTGGGTAAATATGTGGCCACTTGTGTGCTCTGGACAATACGCAGACTTCAATCAAGAAGTTACTTGGTGTTTTTTTTAGTGCGCCAGGCACCAGGCTGCGGATCTCTCAGGCCTCTCCCAGAGGTGGTTCGTACAGGGGTAGAGGAAGTGCCTACCCCAATTCCACCTCCTTCTACCCATCCTGGGCTCAGAGAGGCCGTGGCCATTTCAACAGATGCTCCTATCAGGCGGTAGCATACCTGCAGAGTCCTCTTACTCTGGTAAGTATTATTCCTTGTTCAGATGTAATTTTAGAGGGCAGGATACAGCTCTTCCTACACAACTGGAAGCTAATAACGCAAAATGCTTGGGTACTGGAGACAGTACAAGGTTTCAGGTTAGATTTTTATGCGACACTCTCTCAACAGATTCCTCCCCCTCCTCTGAGTTTTTCCCAATCAGATAAGGGTTTTGTAGTCTCAGAAATTCAGGAGTTATTCCAGAAAGAGGTGCTCACCCCTGCAGTGTGACATCCTTGGGGCATTGCCAGTGCAATTTTTCTTGTCCAGAAAAAAGACTGGGGTTTCCATCTAGTTTTAAATCTCAGACAGTTCAACTTCTGGGTAGTGTACTGCCATTTCAAAATGGATGGTATTCACCTGCTCCCAGATCTTCATGTGGGGGGAGGGGGGATTTGTTGGTGCGGTTCGACCTGAAAGGCGTGTATTTAACGGTCCCAATTTTCTCTCCTCACAAGAGGTTCCTCTAGTTTCTATGGGGTCAAAGGTGGTACGAGTTTACGGCTCTCCCCTTTGGCATCTCTTCGGCCCCTTGGTGTTTCACCGAGCTCCTTCACCTGGTAGTCCAATATCTCAAGGAGAGAAGAGTTTGTCTTATAATATATCTAGAAGACGTCCTCATCATGGCCCAATGTCAAGACACCGTCCTTCTCCATCTTTCATGGGCAATTCGACTCCTTCAAGACTTTGGGGTTGTCACCAACTCCAAGAAATCTCATTTGATTCCCACGCAGAGACTGGAATTCTTGGGTTTTCAGGTAGACCCGGTTTCCAACCAGCTCAGACTTCCCTCAACGTAAGAAAGTGATGTTTATCAAGAAAGAATTGAGATGAGCCCATGCCTCGATGACAATATCCTTGAGGATTTTAGCCAGACTGGTGGGCCTGTTGGCTTCTATCATTCAAGCTGTTTTACCGGGTCCCCTCTGTACTGTGCCCTTCAGGGACTCAAGATCCTTCATCTCTAGAAAAGGCTGTCCTACGCGGAACACATTCCTTTGGCAGAAGATGTCAGAAGAGAAATCTCCTGGTGGCTGACTCATATGGATGCCTGGAACAGCAAGACCATTTGGCCCTCTGTTCCGGAGATAGTCATGGAGTCGGATGCCAGCAGATTGGCTTGGGGTGCAAGATGTGGCTCGGTGACAACTGTCGGAATATGGCTCAGGGAGAACTTCGCCTTCACATCAACTGTCCAGAGCATCTAGAGGAGTCATTTGCTGTGAAGACACTGTCATCCCGGGGGGTGCAATGTTGTATTCTCCTACGCATGGATAATATTTCAGCGGTGAGACATATGCAGATTTAGGGGATACACGCTTGTGTCTCCTGGAAGAGATTGCTAAAGACTTTTGGCATTACTGCCTGGAATGCCGGATTACTGTGATGGCAGAATACCTTCCGGGTCAGATGAATGCAGAAGCAGACTGGAACTCGTGTTTTCTTCACGACTCCAGCGATTGGAGACTTTACCCTTGCATATTTCAGTCCCTGAATTAGAGATGGGGCCCATGCATGATCGATTTCTTTGCATCTTGATTCAACACCCATCCCCCTCTTTTCTATAGCTGGAGCCTGGACCCTAGGCAAGAGTTTGGATGCCTTTCTCCAGTCCTGGATGGGGAATTTACTTGATGCCTTTTCTCTATTCGTGATGATTCAGAGGGTTCTATCTAAGTACCCAAGTACTGCGTCTGACAGCAGAGTTAGTCCAGGTGACACCTTGTTGGAAGGCGCAATCCTGGTTTACTGTGGGGATGTCACTCTCACGCTATCTTTTGTTGCAAATTCAGTCATTCATGAATCTTCTTTCGGATCCGTTGGGGCTTCCGCATCTGTTAATGCTCGATGATCGGTTGGTTCTTTTTATCCCAGTCCTGGGCCTCCGTACCCATAAATGGTATGTTGCAGGGTTGCAACGATGGGTTCATTGGAATGGTGAATGGGGTGAGGTTCCCTCTTGAGACCTCTGGTTAGAAGATTGTGAATTTTTTATCCACCTTGGCCTCTCAAGGTTTGACTTATAGGACGGATAACAATTTCCGTTTTGCCATTTCTGCAGGTATTGTTCATCTGGATGGTAAGCCAGGGGGAGGAACACCCTTTGGTATGTAAACTGTGTAGGGGTATCAGGATGGTTCATCCTCCGGCTCCCAAATATTTTGCTCTGTGGGATGTAGATGTGATTCTCTGAATTTTGCAAGCATGGCCAGCGAATTTATCTGCGAAGTTAACTCTTTTTGTGTCTCATTTCTTGTCGATGAGTCTTAGACATCAAGGCTCTGGATATAGCAGTTACAGTGCTTATAACCTCTGGGGTGTCTTTTTGTGTATTTCTGATAGTCCACAGTTGTATGTCCAGTTGTATTAGTTACCCAGCTTTCCCTTTCAACCAAAGGTTGTGTGTGGTTAAGTGTATTAAGGCCTATGAAGACTGTACCCAAGAGTTTTGCACCGATCAGACTGGGCAATTGCTTGTTTCTATCCAGAAGCCATTTGGACCGGTTGCTTTGGCGACTCTGACCAGATGGGTTAAGTGGCTCGTAGCTGAGCAAGGTTTTGATGTTTCCATTTTTGGAGCTCTTTCGGTTCAAGGTGCCATGGCATCTTAAGCCTACTCTATGGTCTAGCCTTGAGGATATTATGACTGCCACTGACTGGTCATCTGACTCCATCTTCACAATGTTCTATCACAAACCTATTGTAGATGTGGCTTCAGCTGTGGTGGCTCAGCTTTGATCAAGCATAATCTGAATGCTCCGTTTCTGACATAGAATAAAATAAATTCTAGTTATTGAGTCAAGAACTTTCAATTCTATTAAGGACATGACGATGAGGATTACCCCACCCGATACATATATAATTTATATATATTAATATACATGCTATTCTATTCTACATACTGCTGTTCTCTTCAATAAACAAAGTTGGCGAAAAACTTACCCGGTGGTGTGGTGTCTTCCACAGCAGGCAACTCTGTTAGTTGGATTTATGCAGCTGGCCTGAGCCTCGGAAGACGCCCGGTGCTGTTTACAGCATCCCTGCTAATCTGTCAACCAGCGGATTAGCTTCGGGCACTGGTGCCGTTTATAAGGCGACAGAGTTGTGGCATGGACGGTAACTTCAAGCCACAAATCCACTGTGATTTTATTCAAGCTAATGTTCGAGGGAGCAGCAGGCAACTCACTGGAGAAAGACAGCGGCACTACTAGTACCAGCAGGCCATCTTGTGAAGGCCACGCCCACTGAGGCGGGGTATTTGAACTATAATTAGTTCCCTCTTAAATTGCTCTGCCGCTCACGCTCGAGTCCAAATGCCCCTGAGGAAGTGTACTACGAAACACGTTGAGTTGGACGATTTATGCCTGTGGACTGAGCTATTGTACATGCTACTGTTCTCTTCAATAAACAAAGTTGGCGGAAAACTTACCCGATGGGTGTGGTGTCTTCCATATATATATATATATATATATATATATATATATATATATATATATATATATATATATATATATTCAATTCAATTCAAAATATCTTTATTCGATTATTGTGTACAATCATAAAAGTACAAATAAATTACAAAATATATATGTATGTGTGTGTGTGTGTGTGTGTGTGTATATATATATATATATATATATATATATATATATATATATATATATGAATTGCAAATCGCCGCTTGCAACTGCCTCTCCTGGGCAGAAAATGATGAGAAGTGGACCCAAAGGTTTATGCCATTCAAAAGTGCTTTATTGTTCACCCAGCCAGTCTGCCATATTTATATATATATCCAACGCAAAATTTGCTCATGTAGAAACGCCATCACACCTGAAAGTTAGTTCATTGCTTTTAATGTGGGCAGCAGGAATATCGTGCACATTCCCCCCACAGAAGTTGCCAAACATGTTTTGGACTTCCACGCCCATGATCACTGGCCATACGACTGTCCTGACAGCCAGGGAAACGTAAATACCTTAAGACCGGTCCCTGTGGGCTTCCTATGCCTTCTGGTCTTGGTAGTTTCTTGCCTTCAACGTAGTGAGTGCTGTCCAGGACAATATTATGCAAAAATGTGTACACCCCAAGTGGGTTACTGCGGGTAGAAGCCACAGCATCTCTGCTCCTCGAACCTCACACTCCTGGGCTTTTAAATCCTGCTGTTGCACCCGGGGCTCTAGGCGTACGCAGCTGGGCGTTTCCGTGACGGGGCGCGCCGCAATTAAAGTCCAACACAAAATCTGCCCATGTAGAAACGCCATCACACCTGAAAGTTAGTTCATTGCTTTTAATGTGGGCAGCAGGAATATCGTGCACATTCCCCCCGCAGAAGTTGCCAAACATGTTTCGGGCTTCCACGCCCTTGATCACTGGCCATACGACTGTCCTGACAGCCAGGGAAACTTAAACACCTTAAGACCCGCCCCTGTGGGCATTCTATGCCTTCTGATCTTGGTAGTTTCTTGCCTTCAATGTATTGAGTGCTGACCGGGACAATAATATGCAAAAATGTGTACACCCCAAGTGGGTTACTGCGGGGAGAAGCTACGACATCTCTGCTCCTCGAACCCCACACTCCTGGGTTTTCAAATCCTGCTGTTGCACCCGGGGCTCCAGGCGTATGCAGGGCCGCTTGTTACAGCCACGGGGCCTCTCCGCGACGGGGGGCGCCGCAATTAAAGTCCAATACAAAATTTGCCCATGTAGAAACGCCATCACACCTGAAAGTTACTCCATTGCTTTTAATGTGGGCAGCAGGAATATCGTGCACATTCCCCCCGCAGAAGTTGCCAAACATGTTTCGGGCTTCCACGCCCTTGATCACTGGCCATACGACATCTCTGCTCCTCGAACCACACACTCCTGGGCTTTCAAATCCTGCTGTTGCACCCGGGGCTCTAGGCGTATGCAGGGCCACTTGTTACAGCAATGGGGCGTCTCCACGACAAGGCACGCCACAATTAAAGTCCAACACAAAATGTGCCCATTTAGAAACACCATCACACCTGAAAGTTAGTCCATTGCTTTTAATGTGGGCAGCAGGAATATCGTGCACATTCCCCCCATAGAAGTTGCCAAACATGTTCCGGGCTTCCACGCCCTTGATCGCTTGCCATACGACTGTCCTGACAGCCAGAGAAACTTAAATACCTTAAGACCCGCCCCTGTGGGCTTCCTCTGCCTTCTGGTCTTGGTAGTTTTTTGCCCTCAACGTAGTGAGTGCTGTCCGGGACAATAATATGCAAAATTGTGAACACCCCAAGTAAGTTACTGCGGAGAGAAGCCACAACATCTCTGCTCCTCGAACCCCACACTCCTGGGTTTTCAAATCCTGCTGTTGCACCCGGGGCTCCAGGCGTATGCAGGGCCACTTGTTACAGCAACGGGGCCTCTCCGCGACGGGGGGCGCCGCAATTAAACTCCAATACAAAATCTGCCCATGTAGAAACGCCATCACACCTGAAAGTTACTCCATTGCTTTTAATGTGGGCAGCAGGAATATCGTGCACATTCCCCCCGCAGAAGTTGCCAAACATGTTTCGGGCTTCCACGCCCTTGATCACTGGCCATACGACTCTCCTGGCAGCCAGGGAAACTTAAATACCTTAAGACCCACCCCTGTGGGCTTCCTCTGCCTTCTGGTCTTATTAGTTTCTTGCCTTCAACATAGTGAGTGCTGTCCAGGACAATAATATGCAAAAATCCACACTCACAACATCATCACACAAAAACCAAAAACCTGCTCCACTGTAATCAGGTGTCGTGGGACAGTTGGGTAGCATTCGGCTACCCAACTGGGAACCCAATGATAAAGCATGACACCAACCAGGTTGGTGTGTGAGGGCTCTTTTAAACAATTCCTGTGATGTTAGACACTACTCAGGTTAACTAGTCACTCTCTAGTGACCAGTCTCTGTTGGTTATTTGAGTATTAAATTGGGACAAGGACGGCCCACACACTGCCCTGACTCTCTCCTTCTGTTTTTTTTAGACATACAGGGAGACTACATCTATAGTTGCCATCAAGTATTTATTGTTCCAACTGATCCCTGTTAGTATCCTCAGGAAGTCTCCTGTATCCCTGTTGTTAGAACTGAGGCTTTTGGCTATGGGTGCAAGAAACTGATCCACATGTTTGGATATATTTTCATAAAGTGAGTCATATGAGAAAACAATTGGTCTGCCTGGCGGGTGATGGAGTATTTTATGGATCTTTAGTACAAAATATATTGTTGGAATTAATTGGAAATCCTTTGCTAAAAATTGGAATTCATCATCACTGAGAAGGGTTGCTTCATACCATTCCTGCAATTTTTTATTTAGATCCAAAGTCATCTGACTGATTGGGTTCCTTTGAATCTTACAATAGTTGGTGGTATCACTTAGTAAATAACATATTTTGATGATATAGATACAATTGTTGTTTTGTTACCTACCGTCGTATATTCCTGGACTTGAGTGTTATGGTTCTTTTTCCCTTTGGCAGGCACAGATTCAAAGTCGGCGTGATAGTTATATGGGTCTGGCGACAGGTCCAGAGTGGAAGCTACTCTTCTCGCTTCTTGAGGGCCGATGTTCCCTTCGCTGTGGACTACTGGTTTGTGTTAGCCCTGGGTTACCACGTGGATGACATGTGATTTTTCAAGTTATCTGGATGTTCTAATTTCGCGAAGAAAGAGGAAGGACTACAGACTCATGGTGTTTTATAGTTGCTGATGGTTTCCGACTGGTGGGACACTGTGAGGGATGGGCATGTGGCTCATGGTAAGTGTAGTTGATGTTTACTTTGTATATTATTGGCTGCTGTGTTTTGCAGTAAAAGGAAGAGTAGCATAATCCTTAATAGTACAGAAACTATTGATGCAATAGCTAGAATTAGTTTTTATCCTCTGCAATTATGTTTTACGTGATCGGTGGGACCACTGCCTGCTCTTAAAAAATCTTTGCGCCCACATTCACAAAGGGTAAGAGGTCCCTTAGGGACCCCTTCTCATTTACGAATGGGTTACCACCAACTTGAAGTTGGCAGTAACTGCTAATGTTTTGCAACCGCATCTCTGGTGGCAAAACATTCCTACATACCAGTGCGAATCGCTATTATGAAGGGACGCCCTAAACCCTCCCCTTTCTAATAGCGATTCGCAGACCCTATTTTGCTGATTAGCAAAATAGGGCTGGTACGTGACAAAAAGCATTTTACCGGTCGCGAATGGCCAGGTGGGAAATTTGCGAGCAGTAAAATGCTTCGCACATCTGGCCTTAAGTCTCTACCTAAATGAGAGGGAACAAACGTCTGTGAAGCAGCAAAGGCCAGTGGAAGAGGATAACATATACACAGAGAATACACAATATGGGCTTACCCAGTGCAAAAAGTTGATGAGCTGTAACTGGTTCCCGAGCATATACCAGGCTTCCCGTTTGGCACGGGTAAGAAGGAAGCATGGTGTTGGGATCACAACCAACACATGATGTAGAAATGCAGATAACAGGTAACCACAAATAAGGAAACAGGACAGGACCGAGGGCAGAGAATTGGAAGACAAACACCAGACGTTGAGGGAGTGAATAGAAAGGTGAGAACTGTAGCAAATATAAACAGCCACAACCACCGATGTTACCAGATAGCTTGCCCTTGCACATGTATTGTCTTAAAACCTCTGTCTGCCACCAACAACACAGAAGTGTACCTGTGAGGAACATAACTACGGTGACTGTGGCTGCATGACTGACTCTGGGAGTTGTAGTCCAGATGGTGTTATTCTGTATTCTCCATTGCCCTGTGGTTTTTTATTATGCCCCATCCTTTTATCAACAGCCACAGAATGTGGTTGTGATAATGGAACGGGTATTGCCTAAAATATAATGCCCTTCAAGTAGTCTAAGGGGGGAATATCTCTGCTGTCTGCATAATCTTCCACGACTGATCATCATTATACACTTCAAATCCTCTTTCGCAGACATAAAGAGTGCCCAGTGGTACTCCTTGATGTAAACAAACAGTATACATTCACAGTACATTGCGCCACTAAACTAACAGTACCCTGTCTAGTTGGAGCTGACTGCACCTACTGTAGCTGCATGGGTAAATCTAAATGCAACAGAAAAACTCTACATATCATGGGATTGTATAATCCCAGAAGGTAACAGTAAGCAACCTCACAGGAGTGAAGTCCCTAATGGAACTGTACCAGGTTGCTGCAGTCAACCTTAACCAAGAGTCATGCCTACTGTAGGTTAGAGAAAAATATGCTGTGTTCATGGAGAGACTCAGATGTTTACGTTATATACCACTTATATGGCCATATTGACAATGAGGCTGATAAAGTTGGAAGACTATTGGCATGGCTGAGTGAGCAGCATCGACCAGACACCCAAATACCTTTGGTATCGCGCATTATGCACACAGAAATATCAATGCAGTCCTTTACCACTATCACAAAAATATTTTTACAGCCACAGAGGCACTAAATGATGAACATTTTTATCTGTTTCTATCAGGTTTAATGCTGCCCTGGTTGCCTTCTGCACAGTCAGATATGTTACAATTCCTTATTTTGAAACAGGAACTCTAGCTACTGGGTGTCATCCTGCAGATTATTTTTCAGACCTTCCCTGGCCAATTGGTTCCTAAACTGGCAAAACTATTTGAAATGTCCCGACAAAATGACATTCTACTCCATTCCACTCTATGCCCCTCCACTCTACGACACAGTACTCTACGACACAATACTCAACTCAACTCCGCTCCACTCCCCGCCACTCTACTCCTCTCCATTCTATTCCACTCCATTCTATGCCACTCCACTCTATGCCACTGTCTAGGCCACTCTACAACACTCTACAACTACACAATTCTCTATGCCACTCCTCTCTACGCAACTCTATGACCCTCCACTATACGACCCTCCACAGCATTCTACTCCACTCTACGACACTCTACAATACTCTACGTAGCCTAGAGTGGAAAGGCATAGAGTGGAGTGGCATAGAGCGGAATACACTGTTGGAGTGGAGGGTCCTGATACAAGGTGGAGAAGTGTGTCAGAGTGGAGTAGCGTGGGGTGGGTGGAGTAGAGTGGCAGAGTGGAGTAGCATGGAGAGTTGTAGAGTGGCCTAGTGTGAAGTGGAGTGGTATAGAGTGGAGTAGAATGTTGTATAATAGAGTGGAGAAGCGTAGTGGTGAGTATGCATGGTATGGTAGTGCACTGCCATTACAGCCAACATATTTTCAATTCAAAAGACAATTACATTTGCTCATAAAGGTTTACTGATAAAACTATACAGTTCACAAACGATAATATGCGGAAATGGCATAACCTGGTGTATTGATTTGTTTTGGTCATTCTAAAATATTTGTTTCCACCACACTTCCAAATTACAGAAAGTGCTTCTTTTGATCTTTCCTAATTCTTATATATTCTGAAATATTTGCACAGTTCATTTACAGACATTTAGATTCTGTTGTGTTCCAGAAAAAACCTTTTCTTTCCATGTACCCTACAAGATTGTCTCATAAATCTTGTCACTTTGAAGTTAGAGAAAGAAAGTAAACAGCAAGCTCCCTCGGAAGACAGTGCCTGACATTTGACCTTTCTTTTTGAACGGACACCACATGTGACAAGATAAGAACACAATTCAAAGGCCTGTATATAAAAAGTGAGGATTCGTGGAAGAATACAAGGAGGGATAGTAAACAAGGTTTGTTTGCTCTAAGAGAGCAACAAAGACATGCTGGATAGTCTATAAAGTGCTACGCAAACAAATGATGGTCGGAATGCTGAATAAATCATACATTCACCCCCTGTCAAGGGATCTGAGTTAAATCCATCGTTCTTTTGCTCATCATGCCACCCCAGTTTAGACCCAGCCATATGCAAATCAGTCTTGACTCTGTGCCTCATGGTAACAGTCCAGACCGAACTGTCAAGCCAGGTCCTCCCTGGACCGGAAACAAGCATCCTGGGACCAGTTTCTGGGTATTACCGTTCATCAGCACAGGCTAGCTTGAATCCAGTGGCACAGTGAGCAAGGGACCCACGTCTGAGGATACCATCCCACTTGGGGTGAAAAGTGTTACGCAAACAAATGATGGACAGAATGTTGAATAAATCATACATTCACCCCAGTCAATAGATTGGGGTTCATTTCATCGTTCTTTTGCTCACCATGCCATCCCAGTTTAGACCCAGCCATATGCAAATCAGTCTTGACCCTGTGCCTCATGGAAACAGTCCAGACCGAACTGCCAATCCAGGTCCTCCCTGGACCGGAAACAAGCATCCTGGGACCGGTTTCTGGGTATTACCCTTCATCAGCCAGGCTAGCTTGAATCCAGTGGCATAGTGAGCAAGGAACCCACGTCTGAGCATACCCATCCCACATAGGGTGAAAAGTGCTACGCAAACAAATGATGAACGGAATGCTGAATAAATCGTACATTCACCCCCAGTCAAGAGATCTGGCATTTGTCACCCCCAGTGGGACGGGTATGCCCAGACGTGGGTCACGTGCTCTCCATGCCATTGGAGTCAAGCTAAGATGGGTGAAACCCCAAAACCGGTCCTAGGATGCTTGTTTCCAGTCCAGGGAGGACCTGGCCTGGCAGTTTGAGCTGGACTGTTCCCTTTGGGCACAAGGTCGAGACTGATTTGCATATTTATTTATAAAGTTTTATATAGCGCGAACAAGATCCCGAAGGATATCAGAGCGCTTTACAAAAGGATGGAAGGAAAGGGTTCAAACTGGAATGGCATGGTGAGCAAAAATACAATGGATTTAGGCCCAGATCTCTGTACTGGGGTGAATGTATAACATTGTTCTGTATTCTGTCCATCAATTGTTGTTTTTGCATTTGTCACCCCCCGAGTGGGACGGGTATGCCCAAATATGGGTCCTGTGCTCTCCATACCACTGGAGTCAAGCTATCCTGGCTGAAAAAGGGTGAAACCCCGAAACAGGTCCTAGGATGCTTGTTTCCAGTCCAGGGAGGACCTGGCCTGGCAGTTCGTGCTGGACTGTTCCCATTGGGCACAGGTTAAAGACTGGTTTGCATATGGCTGGGTTCAAACTGGAATGGCATGGTGAGCAAAAATACAATGGATTTAGGCCCAGATCTCTGTACTGGGGTGAATGTATGACATTGTTTTGCATTCTGTCCATCAATTGTTGTTTTTGTATTTGCCACCTCGAGTGGGACGTATATGCCCAGCCAGACGTTCATCAGGGACACTCCATGCCACTGGAGACAAGCTATCCTGGCTCAAGATGGCTGAAACCCCGAAACCGGTCCTAGAATGCATGTTTCCAGTCCATGGAGGACCTGGCCTGGCAGTTCGGTTCGACTGTTCCCATTGGGCACAGGGTCAAGACTGATTTGCATATGGCTGGGTTCAAACTGGAATGGCATGGTGAGCAGAAATATGATGGATTTAGGCCCAGATCTCTGTACTGGGGTGAATGTATGACATTGTTCTGCATTCTGTTCATCAATTGTTGTTTTGGACAGCCTATAAAGGCAGTAAATAGAAAGCTTGAAAATGTGAGTTATAAACCGCAAAGCCAATGGTAAGCAATGGGTGGAATGCATCCCCAGGGAATCTTTCAGAATGCCCACAAGAAGTCTTTTCGCAACCAGACACCTGTGCTCTCTGGTAGGCTTTGACCTAAAGATGGCATGATCTATGCCAGAGCTAGTCTATACCTTCCTGGCATTCCTGTTTGGATGCAAGACCCCCACTCACCAAAGATGTATGCTTGATCTTCTGGTCTGCTTCGGTGGGTTTCTGTGTACAGATTCCTTTAAGGGGATCTTTTCATAAAGATACACCGCTAGGACCAATTCTGCAATTACTGGGGTCAAAGGACTGACTGGTATTTAAAAAACTCCATTAAAAACACCTAGTGGCAGACAATAAATGATTTGTTGTTAAAAAACATACACAAATAATGAGTGTGTTAATCATCCCTTTAATCAATGTATCAACCACATAACAACAGCCCTACCTGGGGGTCTGTGGCTTTCACCTGGACCAGTATTCAAACTGAATTACTCACTTATTACCCGTTTGTCAATAGGATCATGACGTGTGTAGTGATTAGGATGCATGCGAAATCAAACAAAAGGTAAAAACTGTTATTCTACTAGACGAGATTCATATGTCTGTGTGAGAAGTTGGCCTGATGTGCATTGCTCACTATTCTAGTGATCACTATGTATCAGTCCAGACAACCCTTAGTGATGACTGGTTGTAAGTCAACCTTATAGACCAGCTATCCTAGTAGCATGGATACGAGCAGTCTAAGGCTAAGACTCTAGAGGGCGTGTTAAGCCAGCTGTTTTACCATCACATTACCCCTTGAACACCAAGTGAAAGGACACCACACAAGTTGTTATCAAAAATAAAGTATATTTATTTATAACAGGACTACCCTGGCTCTTTATGAGACAGGGAGTTAAGCACACAACAAAACTCTTGAAGAATTACTGAAAGTCGCACAATTTACACAAATGCCCGATGGGCACGAAAAACCATATCCACAAGAAGTGGAATGCGAATTACTAGCAGGTAAGTAACTATTCTCATAGACTTTGGAATCGCTAGGCCTACAATACTAAACACTGAGATTAGGAGCAGGAGGCCTGTGGACGTCGTGTGCAGAGTGGGAACTCTCACGCGTAAGGCGGGAAAAAGTCTATGGAGGCTAGTAAAGACAAAGTTACTGTTCTCGGGCGAACCCGACTAGGTGGGTCGAAAACAAGAGTGGATCCGAACACTTAGGGTGTTGGACTATGCTGGAGCACCGGAGTACTCAGTTTACCTAGCCCAGGGGCTGCGGCTGCATAGGGTTCAAGTTGCGTCGGAAACCCTCGTTGTCGAACCAGGAGCCTGAAGAAAAGAAGTTGCTGGCAGGCGGCCAGTGAAGAAGTTCGTGGAGATCCAAGCCTGGATCAGGGAAGAAGAAGACCTGTAAGCAGAGGGGACCAAGTTCTGAATCACTAGCCAGTGATTTAGGTGGGCACCAGGATGGCACCGGACGAAGTCACCTCGACCAGGTGAGTGGGCGCTGCTGGGCTCTGCAGTCTCTCGGACCAGGAGGCGTTGTCGGCGACCAGGATGGAGGTGCGAGCTGTCCCACGAAGGTGTCTGCTGTCGACGTCGCTGGACCCAGGATTGGGGCAACAAGTCTTGGCAAATTCAAGCCCACGCGGTGGACTCAAAATGGCGTCTGGAGTGGACCAGGAGGGTCCAGGGTGCTCCTCTGTTGGAGGGGAGCAAGGGCCAGTCTGGAGCAACCAGACCAGCGATGTTTGTCGTCGTGAAGCGTCGTAAAAGGGCCACTAGCCAACGGGCAAGTGACCTGGACAACGCGGTGAGCAGCAAAGAGCAGAAGGGCCCCACGCAGATCTCGTGGATGCAAGGGGGCTGTACTTCGGTGCTAGAGCTGCTCAGGGTCGGGGCTTCTCTTACCCCAAAGCACTCGGTCGAGGGTCACTCGGTGGTCGTGCTGGACAAGCGTCGTGCAGTTCTGAAGATGGCCGGTCCCTCGAGGTCTCGTCGCACCCACGGATCACAGCTGGGCTGATGATGTAGGTTGAGGTCAGAGGTGCCAGGGAAGCCGGTTCTCGTCGTGCTGGAGCAGTCTTGATCCGAAGGAGAGACTGGCAACAAACCGCGATGCTTGGTTGGTGCCTGCTGCTGCAGGGTGACTACTCCTTAGTCACAAGGGAGAAATCTTGAGAAGAGTCTTGAGTTCTTCGTGTAGAAGGCCGGTTCAGGATTCAAAGATTGATCTAATTTGGAAGGGGGCCTGCTCCTACCTTTATCCTGAAAAAGGGGGCTGGCACGTGACTAAGTCCTGCCCTATGGGTGGGACTAGGATGGGGGTGGTTACACCCCTCTCCTTTGGCGGGCTTTTCCCCAGCCCAGGGTCTGGTGTGCCCCTGGAACTGGTTCAAGCCGGCCTATGCACAGTGAGCACCGGGGTGCCACTTGCAGTCACCTTCCTCTAAAGCCCTGCCTACCTAGGATACACAAAATCCTGTCTGGGACGGTGTTGGCACCGCCCCTGACAGGAAACCCTTTGTCCTTGCCTCCTGCCCTGGGAGGACTCCCAGCAACAGGAGGGCAGACTTGTGTCTCGGTGACAGCATCCATCTTGTGGAGCTGAGGCTATGTCTGACTTTAACCGGGGTTACAGGTTACCAACATGTCGTGTCCCTCTAGAAGGGTGGAATGCTAACCCCGTCGCCAGAATTGGCGAGGGGTTAGTATTCCAATTCGTATGACACCTTACTCGACATGTTTTGATAAAGCGATACCAGAGTTGGCATATAACCGCGAGGATTATAATGCACTTAAGAGTATATGGTATGCGTTATCATGGAAACGGCTAAGGGATAGATCCCGAAAGCCGCAGACAGGCTCAGCTCATGCCAGAGCACTATCTCACACGATTCCAAGCACTCTGCCTTCAGGATTGTCAAGGCCTGCCATAGGAGTGACTGATAGGAGATCTGTGTGCCCATTTAGGTTTAGATATAGGAATACTATATCTAAAGCAAAGGGTGATTACACCACCTTGCCCCAGCTGTCGTGCAGCCAGTTGTGTCAGATTTGGATGGCCAGCCAGGGGTGGCATAATACATGCTGCAGCCCTTGGTAGGCCCTGGGTACACCTATGCCCTGGGTACCTAAGGTACACTGTACAGGGACTGATAAGGTGACTCAGTATCCAATTAGATATGTACCTAAGGTACATGGAATCCATTTTACAGAGAGAGCAGTAGGCCTGGGTCCCTGAATAGCAGGGTCCCAGGTCAACTAAGTCAGAAAACCAGCAAAACACCAGGCAAAAAGTTGGGGGCAACCATAGTCAGGGATCTACCTTCCTACATAACCCCCCCCCCAAAACGAAAGGAGATAAGGCTATCCTTGCCAGGTAAGCCTATATTGCCTGAGTGGCCATATAAGGAAGTACCAGCACCGGCATGGTTACCCCCTATCTCATGGTCCACTAAGCAATCCCTCACCCTAAGGGTGTCTGAGGGTCTCCACCGTAGGGAATCTCTACCTGTGGTGTGCTTTGGCAAAGTAAAAGGCTGGTGCTGAAATGGAGTACTGAAGTGAGGCTCCACTAATTTTGGGCTCAGCTTCCTCCAATCATTATCCACCATAGAGGCCTTTCTTTCCAAGACTGAGTTGTTTTGGGCTCTCAGGGTCAACCTCTGGCTACCTACAGCTGGAGGTTGGGTCCCTCTGTTTGGCTTACTGGAGGGACAGGTCAGGTCTGGGGCCCTCAGGTCCCAAGTTTGGCTGTGCCCAACAGTGTCCATCTGGGGGAGGTCCCTAACTAATTTTAAGGGGGATCCCTCAGGAGTGTGTTTTATTTTCACTTGGCTAGGTCTACTAGCTTCAGTGCCCTTAATCTGCTGATTGGGAAATTCTCTTGGACAGGGGGCCCTTTGGGGTCCACCACTGGCCTCCCTGACCTCTACAGCCCTGGGCTGACTGAGGTAGGGAGGGGCAGGTTACCTGCTCCAGACTGGGTCCCACCTTGGAAGGGTCCACTGACATCAGGGGTTCTGCCAGGCTAGGCCTGACTACCTCTGTGGCAGTTTCTTCACAAGGGGTCAGATCAGTTCCCTGAGGAGGCTGACCCTTTCCTAAAGTCTGGTGGGAGGGAGATTTCTCTTCCTCCTCAATGCTCTCTGTCTGAGTGGAGTGATCCATAGTTCAGGCTTCACAACACTATTATCTGTCCGAGTTTGAGCTGTGGCCATCACAACTCCACCAACCTTTTCAGGAGGGGACTCAGTTTGGGTATGGGCTGTGACCATCACAGCCCTGCTAACCTTTTCTGGGAAGGAAGCTGTCTGAGATTGGGCTGTGACTGGCACAGCCCTCCTAACCTGTTCAGGGTGGGCATCTTGGACTGGGGCTGTGGCTATCACTGCCCCACTAACCTTACCATGGAGGTTCTCCATTTTTAAATGGGTTTCTTGCTCTACCTCAGCCCAGGCTGAGGTCTCTAAATCATTCCCCAGTAGGCAATCTACAGGCACGTTGGATGACACTGCCACTCTCTTGGAGCCAGTGACACTTCCCCAGCTGAGATTCACTACTGCCATGGGATGAGTTTTCTTCACTCCATCAATGTTTGTCACCTGGTATGTGGCACCAAGTAAAAGTTGCCTTGAGGGGACTAGACTCTCAGTCACCATGGTGATGCTAGCCCCTGTGTCTCTGTAGGCCTCAACTTTCATTCCATTGATGAGGGGCTCTTGTCTGTATTTGCCCAAAGTGTTGGGACAAGTGGTGAAGTTGGCAAACCCCATGCCAGTCTCACAGACAAGAGTATCTAAGTTTGGGGACCTGGTTAGGCCAGAGTCCCCAGGAACTCCCAAAGTAAATGCACCCAGATTCTTGTGGGCACTCCCACCACCTGGGGTTTTACTACTAGTAGTAACAGGAGGTTTGGGAATGTTACTTGGGGGTATGTTCTCCTTATTGTTGTTCTTTGGGCAACTGCTGTCAGTTTTCAAATGACCCACCTGTTTACAGGGATAACAATAAGGTTTCTTCTGGTTATTGGAAGGATTCTGGGACCCACCCCCCTCAGAGGATTTTTGGGGCCCTGATGTGGTTTGATCTGGAGATTTATTCCCACCCTTCTCTTGAGGCTTGGTTGATTCCTTTTTCTGGTAACCACCTTGGTTCTTAGGCCTAATCCTGGTTCTGACCCATTTGTCTGCCCTCTTACCCAATTCTTGTGGAGAGGTCAGATCAGAGTCTACCAGGTGCTGGTGTAATAACTGGTTCTGACAATTATTTAAGACTTGCTCTCTCATAATAAGATTATACAATCCTGTGAAGTCAGTAACCTTGCTACCCAGTAGCCAGCCTTCCAAAGCCTTAGTGGCACAATCAACAAAGTCAGACCAGTCCTGAGACTGAGTTTTCTGGGTGTCTCTGAACAGCAACCTGTACTGCTCAGTGGTTAAGCCAAACCCATCAACTAGTGCATTTTTCAGGACCTGGTAATTGTTAGCATCCTCAACTCTAGTAGTGAGGAGCTTATCTCTACCTTTGCCATCAAAGGAGAGCCACAGTATAGCTGCCCACTGACTCTGGGGGATGCACTGGACAGTGCAGGCCCTCTCCAAAGCAGCCATCCATTTCTGGATGTCATCCCCTTGTTTAAAGGGGGGGACTATTTTTGTCAGGTGTTTAGTATCTAAACCCTTCTCTTTTTCTCTTGGGAGATTGCTGCCACCAGTGGGAACTGTCCCACTCATCTTCTGCTCTCTAGCAAAGGCAAGCTTTTCTTTGGCCAGGGCAAGTTCTTCCCTTTCAATCCTCAGAGCAGCCTGTTGCATCCTAGCTTCATGTTCTCTTCTCTGAGGGGAAGTAAATCTCCACTGGGGAGAGTTCCTTCTCCTCTGAGAAGAGGCCTTAGAGTGCAGAGATCTATTGGAGTCCCTAGAAGGAGATCTATCTCTCCTAACTCCAATGTTAGGCCTGATTAGGGTCAGTACTGGGGGGCCCCCAGCTCCTTTCCCAAGCAGGTCTAAGTTGGCCCTAGTGAGTCTGCTGACTAGTTCAGGCCTGTCTGCCTCATCCCCAGAGAGTTCCTCTTGATCCTCCTCCTCAACTGCATTTTCAGTGTCAAGGAGGTCTGGATCACCACGAGTACCCTCTAAGGCTGGCATATTCCCATCTGCCTGGGATGCTTTCCTAGCATCATAAGTCTCTAAGAGACCTATCAGAACTGGAATGGTGGGGTTAGACCCCTGTTTCAGTTTCCTGGAGGTACACACTTGTCTCATCTCCTGGAAACTGAGAGCTGCATATCTTGAGATGACCTGTGGAGGGTCAATAACCACAAGGGGAGTCTCTGAAGACTCTCCATGGGTAGACATGCTTTTCTAGTGAGGTGTAAGTGGTGCACTTACCTACACTATATGTTTACCTAATGATCCCTTGCTAGAGTTGTAGTTTAGGGTGTGCTAGGCCCTAGGAGCTACAACAGCTGGTTCAGTAGAACTCAGAGTATTCTAAGCTAAGTTATATGTACCTTAGTACTTATGTGATCTTTCAAATGATATTCTTAGGATACGTGTGGTAAAACAACAGCAAGCTCAAATCCCAACCGCTGCTCACCAATGTGAGAAGTTGGCCTGATATGCAGTGCTCACTATTCTAGTGATCACTATGTATCAGTCCAGGCAACCCTTATTGATGATTGGTTGTAAGTCAACCTTATAGACCAGCTATCCTAGTAGCATGGATACGAGCAGTCTAAGGCTAAGACTCTAGAGGGCGTGTTAAGGCAGCTGTTTTACCATCACATTACCCCTGGAACACCAAGTGAAAGGACACCACACAAGTTGTTATCAAAAATAAAGTATATTTATTTATAACAGGACTACCCTGGCTCTTTATTAGACAGGGAGCTAAGCACACAACAAAACTCTTGAAGAATTACTGAAAGTCGCACAATTTACACAAATGCCCGAGGGGCACGAAAAACCATATACACAAGAAGTGGAATGCGAATTACTAGCAGGTAAGTAACTATTCTCATAGACTTTGGAATCGCTAGGCCTACAATACTAAACACTGAGATTAGGAGCAGGAGGCCTGTGGACGTCGTGTGCAGAGTGGGAACTCTCATGCGTAAGGCGGGAAAAAGTCTATGGAGGCTAGTAAAGACAAAGTTACTGTTCTCGGGCGAACCCGACTAGGTGGGTCGAAAACAAGAGTGGATCCGAACACTTAGGGTGTTGGACTATGCTGGAGCACCGGAGTACTCAGTTTACCTAGCCCAGGGGCTGCGGCTGCATAGGGTTCAAGTTGCGTCGGAAACCCTCGTTGTCGAACCAGGAGCCTGAAGAAAAGAAGTTGCTGGCAGGCGGCCAGTGAAGAAGTTTGTGGAGATCCAAGCCTGGATCAGGGAAGAAGAAGACCTGTAAGCAGAGGGGACCAAGTTCTGAATCACTAGCCAGTGATTTAGGTGGGCACCAGGATGGCACCGGACGAAGTCACCTCGACCAGGTGAGTGGGCGCTGCTGGGCTCTGCAGTCTCTCGGACCAGGAGGCGTTGTCGGCGACCAGGATGGAGGTGCGAGCTGTCCCACGAAGGTGTCTGCTGTCGACGTCGCTGGACCCAGGATTGGGGCAACAAGTCTTGGCAAATTCAAGCCCACGCGGTGGACTCAAAATGGCGTCTGGAGTGGACCAGGAGGGTCCAGGGTGCTCCTCTGTTGGAGGGGAGCAAGGACCAGTCTGGAGCAACCAGACCAGCGATGTTTGTCGTCGTGAAGCGTCGTAAAAGGGCCACTAGCCAACGGGCAAGTGACCTGGACAACGCGGTGAGCAGCAAAGAGCAGAAGGGCCCCACGCAGATCTTGTGGATGCAAGGGGGCTGTACTTCGGTGCTGGAGCTGCTCAGGGTCGGGGCTTCTCTTACCCCAAAGCACTCGGTCGAGGGTCACTCGGTGGTCGTGCTGGACAAGCGTCGTGCAGTTCTGAAGATGGCCGGTCCCTCGAGGTCTCGTCGCACCCACGGATCACAGCTGGGCTGATGATGTAGGTTGAGGTCAGAGGTGCCAGGGAAGCCGGTTCTCGTCGTGCTGGAGCAGTCTTGATCCGAAGGAGAGACTGGCAACAAACCGCGATGCTTGGTTGGTGCCTGCTGCTGCAGGGTGACTACTCCTTAGTCACAAGGGAGAAATCTTGAGAAGAGTCTTGAGTTCTTCGTGTAGAAGGTTGGTTCAGTATTCAAAGATTGATCTAATTTGGAAGGGGGCCTGCTCCTACCTTTATCCTGAAAAAGGGGGCTGGCACGCGACTAAGTCCTGCCCTATGGGTGGGACTAGGAGGGGGGTGGTTACACCCCTCTCCTTTGGCGGGCTTTTCCCCAGTCCAGGGTCTGGTGTGCCCCTGGAACTGGTTCAAGCCGGCCTATGCACAGTGAGCACCGGGGTGCCACTTGCAGTCACCTTCCTCTAAAGCCCTGCCTACCTAGGATACACAAAATCCTGTCTGGGACGGTGTTGGCACCGCCCCTGACAGGAAACCCTTTGTCCTTGCCTCCTGCGCTGGGAGGACTCCCAGCAACAGGAGGGCAGACTTGTGTCTCGGTGGCAGCATCCATCTTGTGGAGCTGAGGCTATGTCTGACTTTAACCGGGGTTACAGGTTACCAACATGTCGTGTCCCTCTAGAAGGGTGGAATGCTAACCCCGTCGCCAGAATTGGTGAGGGGTTAGTATTCCAATTCGTATGACACCTTACTCGACATGTTTTGATAAAGCGATACCAGAGTTGGCATATAACCGCGAGGATTATAATGCACTTAAGAGTATATGGTATGCGTTATCATGGAAACGGCTAAGGGATAGATCCCGAAAGCCGCAGACAGGCTCAGCTCATGCCAGAGCACTATCTCACACGATTCCAAGCACTCTGCCTTCAGGATTGTCAAGGCCTGCCATAGGAGTGACTGATAGGAGATCTGTGTGCCCATTTAGGTTTAGATATAGGAATACTATATCTAAAGCAAAGGGTGAGTACACCACCTTGCCCCAGCTGTCGTGCAGCCAGTTGTGTCAGATTTGGATGGCCAGCCAGGGGTGGCATAATACATGCTGCAGCCCTTGGTAGGCCCTGGGTACACCTATGCCCTGGGTACCTAAGGTACACTGTACAGGGACTGATAAGGTGACTCAGTATCCAATTAGATATGTACCTAAGGTACATGGAATCCATTTTACAGAGAGAGCAGTAGGCCTGGGGCCCTGAATAGCAGGGTCCCAGGTCAACTAAGTCAGAAAACCAGCAAAACACCAGGCAAAACGTTGGGGGCAACCATAGTCAGGGATCTACCTTCCTACAGTCTGTATTAAGTACAATACCTAAATATGAAAGCATAGGAGATACTGCACATGTATATAGTTAAAGAAATCACTTTCTGTTCGTGTTTCCCTTTAAATAAGCAAAGTTTGCCTAATTTTCGATTTACAGTGATGAATCCTCATTTACCTGATGTA
This sequence comes from Lissotriton helveticus, assembly GCF_964261635.1. Lineage (NCBI taxonomy): Eukaryota > Metazoa > Chordata > Amphibia > Caudata > Salamandridae > Lissotriton > Lissotriton helveticus. The sequence goes on along the minus strand of NC_136073.1, from coordinate 258,681,975 downwards.
ACCCAATGTAGTGTAAAGGAATTCGGCATACACATGATAGGTGGAACACGATGCCATCAAATAATGTATAGCAATATATTAGATGATAATACAGCTTTCCACTTCGGCTACGCTTTGGTTCTCTGGTGACAGGAACCATTATCAGTCACTTTTGGCCTGCAGCGGACTGCCGGGTCATTTCACGATGGCACACTTCTGGTGTAGTCTTAGCCACAGTGTCAGGGAACCCCATTTCAGAAAGGGTCAATCCTTGATCACTCTCTGAAGGTTAACAACTTTCCCTGGCCTTTCTTTCACGGACAATCTTTCCTCCTGCAGGGTCAGGCACACACTTTCCCTCTCTCAGCAGGCAGGCAAGCTTCTTGACTTCTGTAAGTAGCTTTTCCAGCAAAACATAGTGGCTTCAGGTATCGTTCTATCACTTTTGGGAGTCTGGCTGGCAGGCAGACACCAGCACTCTGTGGAAATCTCCCTTTGACAAGAAAAACTTGGGCTTGGAACAAAGTGGAATGATTTCAGTCCCTCTTTTATGCTTATTTTCCTGAAGGCGGAATGTGGATTCACTTTCTCAAACTTTCCCGTCTGGTGGTGATAGTTTTTTTTTAATGTCCTTCTGTTGATGATATCCAGATAGTCTTTCTGTAAAGTGATACTTCTCATTTCTGGTGGCACAGGGACTGCTTTCAATCAGGAAAACCCACAACACAGGCACACTAAAGTGTGAGTCGTCTGGACCTGCTGTCATCAGCCTTCCTGAAGCAATAATCAGTAACACACAAAAGGGCAGGCTGGCCTAGAAACATCCCCACCTTGAAGAATATACAGCAGTCCCACCCTTCTCTCCTAATGTCCACCAAATGTAAGTGTCATGAATACCTAATCACCAGCCTCTGGCTAACAAAGCCATCTTGGAATTGCAATGGTGCCCTATCTCTATCATCCTCACTCCATTCTCCAGCCACAGAAATGCAGCAAATACACTTTCACTGTCTGGGTAAGCAACACTCATCCTCCTTCTAATGCCATGCTAAGCTAGGGTCATCCAAAATGGATGCAACTAGCTTTAGTACTCAGACCCACAGACACACAGAGTCCTACTACCGTACATGGATCACAGGCTCACTGTACATGTGCGCGCACTCAACAAACATAGGGGATGTTAGCGTAAGGTGTTGGGTATCGCATAACAATAGAACTTTACGTAGAAGGGGTCAGTAGGTGATGCTCACCTTGACACAGATAAAAAGGTTTGCACACTATAATTTTACCTTGGGTTCCAGAGAAGAGGGCTACTCTTCATACAGCGCTTCACCGCCTAGTCAGGGCTAGTAAGCGCTATGTAAATGCAATTACAAACATGGTACACTGCCACCACCACCACTTTACGTGATGAACCCAGAACAGTGATAATAGGTCATGATGAGGGCAACCAGGACAATAATTAAAGGTCTCTGCCCAGATGTTGGATTAGCGTGATGGCAGGGCCAAAATAAAAGTCAGGCACCAGGTTGACCAGAATGCTTGGTATTCTAGATTCGCCTGTGCACGAAAACCACTTATCACCTGCAGTGGCTTTCTGCCATTGGCAGCGAGTTCCTCAACATTTCTGGCATCCTTTTCAAATCGTGTGGTATATGCACACAGGCCTCTGCTGACTGCTGGTCGCACTATCATACCATCATGCCATACACAGCCAGCTGGTAGGGCAGCCTCTACACACTAAGCCAGTGGCTGTCCATCAGTATTTCTTTGCGTGATGGAGAGGATGGGGCAGATGGCACCACCACATCGCTTGTGCCATACACACCTTGTTCCCATGTACTAAGTGAGCAGAAAGAAATACTAAACTTCGCACCTCAACAATTTGACCTTGGGCGTGCAGGGTTCTTAACATAAATAGAGTGGAATGGTTGGCTGGTGGTAGGCAAGATTAGAGCTCCTGGCATGCAATTCAGCCTGATACCATGTTCCTTCAACAGCTAAAAGATTTGGTTAGGATATTGTTCCCTAAACACTGTCCTATTAAATGGTTTAATGAAAATATTCTGAGGATAGCAACTGGGGGGCGGCTTCTCAGTTGGAGCGGAGGACCGTCACCCCACTTAAAATCCCACCCCAAAGCCCCAGAGATGAAAAATAAAATGGTAACTCATTACCATTTTATTTTTCATCTCCCTCCCGAGCTGAGTATCAAGACGCGGGCGAGGCCGCTGCTGACTGACAGCAACAGGGAGGGTGGGCTGTCTAATGCACTGTTTAAAGGGCCCATGTATTTGGGCCTGCTGTCTTGCGACTACCAGCCACACATGCACACTTTAAACCTCTCAAACCAGCTGTCTTAAGACAGATGGTTTGAGAGTTTGTGCAGGACTCCAGTGTGCTCTAGAGTGATAAGTGAGGCTGCTCCCTCCAATCAGGGTGCTGCTCACATACTCACAAAGTATACACATTTAGTGTTCCCTAGTTAGCCCCACAAGGCCCTCTAGGTTACTTGATATGTTAGAGGGGAAAACACTATCCTTCAGTGCAGACCAGATTCAGAAACTTATTTCAGACCCCACCTTGTTTTCTACAGTTTCATTAAGCAGCACTGCCAAACAGCAGAACGTTTCCGACAAACTGATTAGGCTGCAAGAAAAACATATAAGAACAGAACTCTGGGCATTTCTTGGTGGAACATTTAAAAGCGGGTACCAGTCCTGGGGACTCCAGGTCAAGAATGTTCCTGTAATTTTCATTGAGGACCCACATTACAAAAAGGGCTTCAGCTACATCAGCACCAAGTGTAGCTGTAACTTGATGGTCCACTCCATTGAGACGGCCCACAGGATTTGCAAAAAGGAGGCAGAGGAATTTGAAGAACCGTTACAGGCGATCAAAGGTAACCACGTGACGACGGAGGCCAAAACCCTGTTTGATAAAATTGACAAGGAGATTGCTACCCTTAAGGATCACACAATCAATTTCAAGATCAATAAATTTGAAAAGGATAAGAAATCCTTCAACATCGAGGTTGTGTATCCATATTTGATGGACGACTTCTACTGAAAACCGGACTCCAGAAGGTTTTTACCAGAGTATAAGGGGACGTCCAAACACAGATTCTTGACTTTTTCTGACACATCTTCCTCTGAATCTACAGGGGACTCCTGAGGGGACTCCGACTTAGGAGAACGGTCCTCCGGTCGCAACCATCAGATGAAGTTTTTTTTAGGGGACGGCCAACAGAAGCCGCCAGGGAGGTACAAACAACAACCCTGGGAAATGAGAACACGAAGACAATATTAAAAATCATGAAGAAATCCTCGATTATTAATCTTTTTGATATGATCCTTATGAAGGAACAACCAGAGGTCCTGAAACTGGGACTTACCTTTTCCCTCGGGTCATCATGGACTTCACAAAGGGCAAGATGGACATTTTGGAACTGTTTCGCAAGATACGGTTAAAGGCATTTTTTATGAATAAAGAGGACAACATGCGACCAGAGGCTTCTGGACTACGCAATAAATCCATGTTCTGCCCACCGACACATAGCATTCCTAAGAACACTATTTCATTTGAACATGCTGTGCTGTCCTTACTCAATGTACTCGAAAAGAAGCGAGTCTATGTTAAGAGAAATATTTCGCAGGAACACTAGAGAGCTATTGCTGCACTGAAGGATCAACAAATAGCAGTCATAAAGCCAGCGGATAAGGGTGGGGCTGTGGTAATCTAGTCCCAACAAGCTTATCTAACTGAAGGAAAAAGCCATGTGCAGAATCCACTGTGGTATCGATGCATTCCACAGGATCTGACCAACGACGTTTCCCAAGAAATTTTGAAAACAGTCACCGAGGGCATAGATCAGGGAATATTAGGACCCAGAGAATCGGAATATCTGATAAAAAAGTACCCAAAGTTACCTGTACTCTATTTCCGCCCCAAGGTGCACAAGGATGCAACCAATCCGCCCGGCCACCCTATTATGTCCTGGTGTGATTCCATTCTGGAACCATTGTCTAAGTATGTAGACTTTTTTTAAACCATTTTTGCAGGAAGTTCCATCGTACCTGCGTGACACCATGGATTTTATCAATAAAATTGAGGGTTTTCCTTTTGATCTGGATGTACACCTACTGGTTACTATGGATGTGTCATCATTGTACACACAGATCCCCAGCAAGATGGGGTTGATGCTATGGAGTCATTTTTGGAATCTAGACCCAGACCACATCAGGTACCCACAAAGTTCATCCTAAAACTGGCATCAATATCATTGCGGCGGAATTTCTTCAAGTTCGATGATGCATTTTTTGTCCAAATCAAAGGGACAGCCATGGGCTGTCCCTTCGCGCTGGAGATGGCAGTGCTGTACATGACCAATATATGAACAACTACTGGTGTACCAGAATAATCCATACATTGCCCATATCAAGCAGTGGTACAGATATATCGACGACGTTTGGTGCCTGTGGGAGGAGCCTCAAACTATCCTAAAAGAGTTCCACATGTGGGTTAATGATCGCAGCCGGATATCAAATTTAGTCTGGCGTACAGCAACCATAGCCTTCCATTTTTGGATGTTAATGTCAAAACATCACCCAGTGGCCTGATCACCACGTTGCATACAAAACCTACAGACAAAAACAATGCTCTCCATTATCAAAGCTATCATCCCAGAAATCTCAAGAAAACCTTGCCCTTTGGCCAATTTTTACGTATAAGGCGTAATTGCTCAAGACGTGAAGATTTCGAGCTACATGCAGAGGCACTTGTCAATAAACTTATGGACAGGGGTTATCCGCAAAAATTGTTGAAACACTCTCTGAAAAGGGCATGGTTCACTCCTAGGGAATATCTGTTAACAAAGAAAACAAATATCCCTACTGATCGGGGGGCGTGGCCAACCAGGAAGCGAAATGGCCGCTCTGTGAGCGAGCTCCGCCGGCTACAACGACAAATCCTAGCATAATCCTGTTCCAGAACTCAAAAGTGCTACAATCGCATAGCGCAAGGGCAGAAGACGTCAGCCACTACCTCCGACCCGACTTTGGTGACTGAAGATAACCGCTGGGCACGGGTGAAACCTCCCTTGCCTTTGGCGCTCTACACTTCGTCCGCGACCCAGCTGGCGTGGAGACACCGCCGGGCGGCACTGCAAAATTGAAGTCAGGGATTTGAGGGCCGCCCGGAACCTGACGGAACTGCTGCGAGGCCCGCGAAGGGACTGTGCCTGCCCCGGACCACTCTGCCGGTGAGTCGCGATTACACTCGGCTTCGCTGTGAGCCTGGGGAATCGCCTCCGCGCTGCACTACGTGCTGCTGCTAAGCCAGGGGAAGCCTTTGGGAGCGGACCAGCGGTGTAACCGCCATTTTGGAGGCAGCCTATCGGTGCATTACGTGAGGCGGCAGAAACTTGCAATAACTCACGCACTTGAAGGTTCACGGCGCTACGACCTGCCTGATACTGGGGGGGGCCCCCAGTCGAAGCCTGCTGACCCTACCTGCCGGGTATCCTGCTGCACTTGGTATCTGCTGTTAGCAAATCGGCCCCGTTCCCTGCTGAGGGGTGAGCTCCCTGGGACTGCTGGCTGCATTATACTCACTCCAACATGGCGAGGCTCTGCTGAAAGAACGTGAACGTCTGCTGTGCAAGGGGGCCCCCATACTGCCGCAACTTAGACCACGCAGAATCCAAAACTGTCACAAAGCTGTGCATATAGCGCCGCCTATATAGCTGCGACCTACCTGTTCATCGGGGGGCCTAGATAGTAGTCGCCCACTGCACATTTACTATTCGAACACTGCTACAGCTAGGATCTAATTCTATTAGCCGGCTCCATATCCCTGCTGCTGAGAAGGAATCCCTGACACTACTGATCGTCAGGTGTGAGATCAGAGGGGTAGAACCTTTTTCCGAAACCGAGGTTCACCGGTAGAAGAGGAGACTTTCGGATTGCCGCCATTTTGTAGGCCTGCGACGCATGGCTAGGCCCGCGCTGTGAGACGAGCCTCCCATACCTATCTGAGCTGTGCTACGGACGCTCGTATATGGTCTGAAGGATCCACCGGAGTTGAGTGCACACAGATCCCGAGACGACCGAACGCCTGCCGTTACCCTGTTCTTCGCTGTGTGAGCCACCAAAAGACCCGTTCAACTGTCCTACTCCTCCTGAGCTGCTCCCTTCTTTGCAAGATGGGGAAGAATGACGCAAGACAGCCCAAGATCACGTTCGAGCAAAAACGCCTGGACAAACCGAATTCAACGGACCAGGCTGCGGGCGCTTCGATGTCACAGGGGGCAGGTGCAGACATGGATTTTGGGGCTCTGATGATGGAGGTTCGGGCGAGCCTCAAGAGTATTGACACCAAACTAGATGCAATGTCCACACAATTGGAATCAGTCAAAACCAAGGTGGATGCCCACGAAACACGGCTGGACTGCTTGGAAAATAGGCAAACCGAGTGCAGCGAATTTCAGCAACACACCAAACAGCACATCACCAACATAGAAAAAGAATTGGAATCCCTGCGAGCGAAAACAGACGATTTGGAGGCACGCTCCAGGAGGTCGAACATCCGCATCACTGGAATTCCGGAGTCTGATAACACTGGCAAGATGGAGGTGTTTGTGGCGGATCTTCTACATGAGCTCTTCGACCCGCATCTATCTCAAGTGTTCACGGTGGAACGAGCGCATAGATCGCTGGGGAAGATACCAGCTCCAGGCACGCCGCCTCGTCCCATCCTTGCTAAACTGATTCATTTCCAAGACAGAGACCTCATACTACGCCTCGCAAGGGAGAAGGGTAAGATTACACATAAAGGTAATAACATTTCCTTTTACCCTGACTTTACCCCCCTGGTCCAAGCAGCGAGAAAAGAATTCCTGCCAGCCAAGAAAATCCTCTTGCAAGCTAACATTAAATACGCACTTTTGTATCTAGCTAAACTAAGGGTCATCCATGAACGCACCCCGCATTTTTTTACGGACGCAAAGTCAGCACTGAAATTTGCGAAACACATTAGTGGCCCCGGGGCGAGGCGAAAGTCACCGAGACTTGAGACTGACTCTGATCACCTTAGTGATAATGACTAAAGCACTTGCGTAGATGCACTACTGAGCCTTCCATTTTAATTCTAAAGTAATGCCTTTCTGTTCTAGGTCACACTCTTCACTCTATTGCGCTCCGTGCTGGGCCTAGAAGAGTTGAGAATAATGCAAATTACTGCCCTGTTACGCTGAAGTTACTGCTGGGTCAACAGCTTTGTCATTTTTCCGCTGTAAAGCCTGGTTGGGACCCTGTTACTTGATAGCCAATTGGGGCATGGAACTGCATACCTGAATGTAGCCACCCTGTGTAAACGGGGGTGTAAGCCTGGAGCACCACGCCTCACGGGGTGTCTCCCTTTGTTGGAGTGTCTAGTTTGAGACACGAAATGGGAATGAATAGTGGGGTTTTGTCACGACCTGATTGGGGGGTTGGTGAGGGTGGAGGGAGGTGGGGAGTGTTCAATTGTTTGCTAACTGTTCAAAGTTTGTGTTTTGGGGATACACTCTGATTGCTGTAACACGTATAGTATTTTTGCACACAAGATGGGCCACGGGGCTTGATGACAAACGGGCGAATACCGGACTGTTAATTTGTGTTTTGAATGTAAGGCTTTATGGGGGAAGTTAAGCTGTGGACTTGGAACATCAGGGGGCTGGGGGATTATAAAAAGGCCAGGTTGATGCATGGCATGCTGACTAGACATAATGTTGACATATGTTTTTTGCAGGAGACTCATGTAAATTCTACCCCGTCGTCCAGGTTGAAACACTCAAGATGGTCACAGGGGTACTCTGCAATTTTTTCGAACTATGCGAGAGGTGTAGCGATACTCATTCGTAGAGGCCTAGACTGGCGGGAACATGATGTTATACTTGATGGAGAGGGCAGATATGTCATTGTGCATGGTTCTCTACATGGCAGACCATTGATACTTGCCGCACTTTATGGCCCAAATGTAGACGACCCGGAGTTTTTTAGAACTGTATGGGCCAAAATAGCGATGTTAGATTGCGCGCATATTGTCTTAGGCGGGGATTTTAATGTTCCACTGAATGATGATTTAGACTGGAGAGGTGTGGGTAGGCCTACACACACTGGCGCAAGACAGGCCATTCTTGATGTGATGGCGGAAGGGACATTATCTGATGTGTGGAGGGCTAGACATCCAGTTGATACTGTAGGTACATGCATAACCAGCCACCATGCCGCCTGGTCCAGACTGGACTACTGGCTGGTGTCACCAGTCGTGGCAACGTGGATGATGGACACATCCATACAGGCCAGGTCCCTCTCTGACCATGCCCCCTGCCAACTAGAGTTGAAGATACCTGGGGTCCCTAAAAGAGCGTTTACTTGGCGGCTGCCCCCCCATGCCCTGACAGATACTGTTTTCACAGAGGAAATCCGAGCAGATATTGTACATTATTTTGAAGAAAATGAGGGGTCGACTTCCACGGTGGCTACGGTGTGGGACGCTTTCAAGGCGGTGATCCGCGGGCAATGCATCGCTAGGCAAGCTGGAGTGTTGCGCTCTATACGCACCTCGCTGACCACGCTAGAATCGGAGATGCGCAACCTAGACCTGGTATTCTGCCGGGAGCCGTCTCCGGAAACGGCGGGCCAAATGAAGGCAAAATTGATTGCTTTTGATGAGGAGGCTCAACGTGAGATTGCCTTCCTGGGGAAGCATGCCGAGGCCCGTAGATACGGGGAGGGTGACAGGCCGAGTAGGACGCTTGCGAGGGTGGTTGCTCCTCGCACTCAACCCAACTACATACACTCCATTAGAAATAGTGCAGGAAACATGGTTGTGGGGCAGGAAGAGGTGCTGGCGGCGTTCGCTGCGTTCTATGAATCTCTGTACACCTCCAGACAGCCCACGGTTCCTGAGTCTCTGGAACACTTTCTAGACTCCATCGCTCTCGTCTGGTTCAACGACCTCCACCGCTAGTACATGGACGTCCCCATCACTGTCCAAGATATAGCTCAGGTGATACAAGGCATGCCTGCAAGCAAGGCCCCAGGCCCAGACGGTTTGACTACGGCCTTCTATAAGGCATACTCCGAGGAATTGGTGCCCAAACTGCATGCAGTCTTTGTTGAAGCCCTAGAGTTGGGCTCACTACCCGAGTCCATGCGAGAAGCTCTAATTATAGCGCTGCCCAAACCAGATAAAGACCAACTGCTCCTAGATTCCTACCGTCCGCTCTCCTTAATTAACGTAGATGCGAAAATATATGCCAAAATCATTGCGGACAGGCTACAACCTTTACTACCGATGGTGGCACTCCCGGATCAATCTGGCTTTATACCGGGTAGAGCTACGTCACATAACCTAAGGACGATTTTCTCTGTCCTTCACTACTTGCATCCCTCTACACAAGCTGCAGTCGCGTTCTTAGATGCTACTAAAGCATTTGATTCACTAGAATGGCCCTTCCTCTTCAGGATCCTTGGACGAATGGGATTTAGTCCCCTCTTCATAAACTTAATTAAAGTGCTGTACGTCGCGCCCAGAGCTAGAGTACACGTTAATGGACTTGTATCGGAGTCATTTGCAATATCCCGCGGGACCAGACAGGGATGTCCCTTGTCCCCGCTATTATTTGCGATCGCGATGGAGCCCCTTGCCGCTAGGATTCGACAACACCATACAGCGAGAGGGATAGGTTTCAGCTCCAGGAGTCTGCTTATATCCCTATACGCAGACGATGTCACGCTGTATGTTCTCAACCCCTCGGAGAACCTAAACCCCCTTCTGAGGGAATTCGTCAGATTTGAAGGTTTGGCTGGGATATCCATAAACTGGTCAAAGTCTGTGGTGTTCCCTCTCACAGATAACACGCGGGAGACGCCCTCTGACTACCCACTACGCTGGGAACTTGAGGCTGTAAAATACCTCAGGATTTGGATAAGCCACGATTTGCAGGAACTGTGGTCTCTTAATTTTGGGAGAGCAGTAGACTGGCTGGAAGGCAAGGTGGCGATATGGAACAAACTGCCCCTATCGCTGGTCGCAAGGATAGCACTGGCGAAGATGGTGGTCCTTCCCAAGTTCCTTTACTTATTTGTAAATCTTCCCATACCGCTGACGGCGCATTTTCATGCGAGAGTACGCTCACTGCTTCTAACCCTTGTGTGGGCTGGTGGCCAGGCGAGAACATCTTGGGCACTACTTACACTCCCGCTGCGACAGGGCGGTCTGGGGGCTCCTGACATGAAACTATATTCACTGTGTGCACAGGCGCAGTTCTTGCACTTCTGGGCGTTCCCCACCCCTTACCAGCCACATGTAGCTGTGGAGATGGCTGCGGCGGCCCCTTCCCCTCTGAATGTAGCGCTATATGGCGCGGTGTCTCGCCCTTCGAAAGACGTGGACACAGTTGAACTACTTCGCTGGACATGGCGCGAATTGCGAAACAGGGCCAAACTGCCATTGCTATATGCGCCAGCGATTCCACTCCGTGGCAACCCTATGTTACCCTGCCTACACGAGAGTGGTGGCACAATTAAGATACGAGGACAGTCGCTGCACACGTTTGCGGATCTGTACCCTAAAGGCAACTTCCGCGACCTAGACACACGCGGGGAGGAACACCAGGAGTCATTTTCTGACTTGCTCTTATACCACTCGCTGAAGGCGTCCTGTAAAAAGATGTGGCCCCAGTTCCCCGATGAGCCGCCACAGCTTGTGGCTCTCCAGAATCTGCTTTCTACACCCTCCCCCAGAAAACTTGTGTCCCGATTGTACAACTGTATGCAGAACCAGTCACCCATTGTAGTGCCTTCTTCACAGCAGGCCTGGTCTGCGGACCTGGAGGAGCCCCTTACAGAGGAACAGTGGGAATTCTGTTGCGGCCAACTTACGATGTTATCGCCCAATTACAGGCTGAGATTGATACATTTTAAGTTTTTGCACAGATATTACCGCACGCCAATATCGCGACACCGCATGGGTATTAGGGAAGGCTCTGAATGTTGGAAATGCGGCTGCGACAATGCCTCCTTTATACATGTGGCGTGGAGCTGCCCTAGACTGGAGCAATACTGGCTAGACATCTTCACCGCTATTAACCAGATACTTCATAGGTCTGATTCACCGACTCCGCTATTGGGGCTACTAGGCTGGGTTCATGACACATTACCCGCACACAGAAAACTGCATGCGATACTGCTCCTTTATGCTAAGCGACAGGTGGTGGTGCACTGGGGTAGGCGGGCAACTCCTTCATTTGCTGCATGGATTCGAGATGTGACATACGGAAACACACAACTTGAGAGATACTGGGAATTGATGCCCTCCGCTTCCAGACCTAGAGACATATGGGAGCCCTTTACACAGTGGACGCGAGAGCGTGCATCCTCTCCAGACTCTACACAATCGCCAATTGGAGCGATATCCGATGATATGGGGTGACCTGGCTTTCCCTACAGCTACTCTCCACTGAGGGGACACACCCTGGTGGGTGGCTGCATTTTCTGTGGGTGCACTAAGTGTGATGGAGACCTGAGTGTCTGGGGTATGATCTGCACCTCATAAACAACATGTCTTTCCCCCCCCCCCCTCCTATACAAATGGCCCCCTCCTCTCCCCCCTGCGCTTCCATGGTCCCCCTTGCTATTCTGTCTACTGATTATGCCGGTATGTTCGCTGCATGTCGTCTCGCCCACAGACATTAATAATTTCATACGCCTGGCCTGATGCCCGTTTAGTGAACTTATCCTATGCAACAGAGTTTAGTTTAACCAATGGTTTTTTGGTCTGTTGGGGTGGGTAGGAGAGGGAGGATGAAAGGAGACTTAGGTAGATAGACGCTCCTGGAATTGAAACATGCTGCTTTCTGATCTTAGGGCATTCCTATGCTTACAAACAAGATGTTTTCATTTTCATTGCCAGCTACCTGTTGCATGCCTGTCTACCGAATGTTGTAACCATCTCTGATTTTTGCTGCGACATATGCCAATTGTCGATGATTTTGGGTTGCAGCTGCTGTCTACACATTGCCTGCTGTGAACTAAACTTTTATCCTTAACGCTCACTACTTGTTTAATAGCGGCCCGCCTCAGGGTTGTCGGCATGACGCTGTGTAAATGCAATTTGGTCTCAATAAAAACGTTTAAAAAAAAAAAAAAAAAAAAGATCCCTACTGATCACATTGTCTGCGTGTCCACATTTGGACCTTATACTCAACATGTCAAAAAGATAATATGCATGAATTGGCATTTAATTGAGGGAACTATACCCAACATTGGACTCCCGCTTTTTGCCTTAAAAAGAACCGGTGTATTGGGCAACAAGTTACTAGCTCGGCAGGGAAACCTAAAAAACCAGCTACGCTTCATACTATGTTAAATCTTCCGCCCATACAAGGACATCATAAATGTGGGATGTGTTCGGTATGCAACTCCATCGTTGAAGGGACTTTATTTACTGATTGGCAAAGACATTGGCGCTATACTGAGTTTACAAACTGCAAATCGAAAAATGTGGTGTATGCCATTACATGTCTGTGTATGAAAATCTACATTTGAAAAAACAGCCAAGAAGTGCGTCACTTTGTAGCCTCAAGGTACAGATAAGATGATTTCACCTGGACAGTGTTGTCTCTTATACCAAAGAATCATCAAAGAGGAGATGATCCGGAAATGCTATTGGGCCAAAAAGAGGCCTTTTTTTTTTTTTCTTTTCATTTTCACTAGTTTTTATTGGGAGTTTCAACAGAAAAGAAGTAATACATACAGAATGATAACAAATGAAAAACTTAAAGCAATCAGTGAGAGAAGAAAGAAAAATACATAATCATGGTGCAATAATATCTAAGTGCGAAGATCACATCCAAACATAATAATAAAGTAAACAGACATATTGATGCAGGCAAAATTTAGACGCTTGGAAACGTCATGTCATGGAGAGTAAGCGTCACATACAGTATCCACATTGAGAGAGGAGTGATGATGCTCTCGTGATAGGCGCGCTCTGAGGCCATCAAGTGCAAGCTGTAGTTGCCGGGACAGTGTTGGTTGTCAGTGTAGGTGCACTGGGTAAGGTTCAGTCTCAGAGGCCAGGGTGCGTTCCGGGTGTTCATGGGGGTTTGTGTAGGCTAAAGTAGTTGTCTAGCGAGGCCCACATTTTTCTATGAGGGGGCCGCCATGGGGTGTTCAGAAGTGAGATGTTGTCAGCACCTCTCAAATTGGAGACACAGTTTACCCAGTGTGGGAAGGATGCCTTACGGGTGTCTTTCCAGTTGTTCAGGATCACCTTAACAGCAGCAGTGAATAGGAGGTCAATCAGGGCTTTGTCGTCGTCATTGAGTGCAGTGGCTTTCGCAAATCCCACAACCAGGGTGGAAAATTCTCTTGTAAGGGAGACGGAGAATACCTTATTGACGAACTCAAAGATTCTGTCCCAGTAGGTTGTGACGCATGTGCATTTAAATACTAAGTGTTCAAGTTCGCCCCTCTCCTTTGAACAGCTCCAGCATGTGTCGTCATCTCTGATGTTATGCAGGAAGAGTCGCGCAGGAGTCCAAAAGGATTTGTGAAGGAGCCAGAGCTTAGTCTGGGAGAGAGTAGGGCTAATTTTGTGTTGTGTAGTAGATGCCCACGTTCTGGCCCACTCCACATCTGAGATTGGTGTAGAGCAGGGGTCTTCAAACTGTGGGGCGCGACCCCCAGGGGGGCCGTGGAGCAATGCAAAGGGGGTCGCGCCTTCACAGTGTCACTTCTGCCCTGGCCTCCAGGGCTTCAGCCCCCCTCCTCCCCCATCCTGTGTCTCAGCCCGGGCTGCTGCAGTGCAGCTCGCGTTCCTGGGGCCTCGGCTGGGCAGTGGCTGGAGTCTTATCTCCGGCCCGAGTTTTTCACAGGTCTTTAAAGACCATTAGCATATTTTCATGCCTTTGTTAACTGATTACCAAAGCTTAGTATTTTTATGGTTCCAGTACCCCCTGGGCCCCCACTCTGCCTATTCCTTACATTTGTCTTTTTACACTTACGGCTGTAGTGTGAGAATGCATTTAATGAAAAGAAATATAAAGTTGGGTTGCCAAAAGAAACATGCCTGCTATGTGTTGTTTAAAGATCCTGCAGAGACCTGCTCTTGACACTAAATTGAGTTATAAATAAAAAAGTATGTATTAATTAGTTATGTGACCTTTCTGTCTTTATTCTCTTTAATTTTTAGTCATGGATCATTGAGGCATCCCTAGAACACAATTAAAAGTGCTTTCTATTTATATTTGCTGTTCTAAGTATTCACAGATAAGTGCAAAAAATACAGCTGTAGGTGACTGCTTATTTCTGGGCCATCAAAATAATGAGCTGGTAACCCTAATCATTAGACTGGAAGGTTGTTGCAGGATCAGCACATTATTTATTTCTTCCACCCTCGAACCCTGATTAATGCCATTATAGCAATAGTTTAACTTATATCTGAAACCCTACGCTTCAAGTTTCTGGGAATGCACCCTGCTTTCAGACTACTCACTTCCCATTCTCGCCTTTACTTTCACGCTCACCCTGCACTCGCAGCGATCACAATGCACTCACACTGATCACCATGCACTCATAGCGATCACAATGCACTCACACTGATCACAATGCACTCACACTGATCACAATGCACTCACACTGATCACCATGCACTCACAGCCATCACAATGCACTCACACTATTCACCCGCTCACCCTGCACTCACACTAATCACCATGCACTCACACTGATCACCATGCACTCACACTGATCACCATGCACTCACACAAATCACCATGCACTCACACCAATCACCATGCACTCACACCATTCACCCGCTCACCCTGCACTCAAAGTGATCACAATGCACTCACACTGATCACAGTATACTCACACTGATCACTATGCACTCACAACATTCACCCACTCACCCTGCACCTACAGTGATCACAATGCACTCACACTGATCACAATGCACTCACATCATTCAACCGCTCACCCTGCACTCACACTGATTACCATGCACTCAAACCATTCACCCGCTCACCCTACACTTACCGTAATCACAATTCACTCACACTGATCACCATGCACTCACACCATTCACTCGCTCACCCTGCACTCACAGTGATCATAATGCACTCACACTGATCACAATGCACTCACACTGATCACCATGCACTCACAACATTCACCCACTCACCCTGCAGTCACAGTGATCATAATGTACTCACAGTGATCACAATGCACTCACACTGAACACCATACACTCACAACATTCACCCGCTCACCCTGCTCTCACAGTGATCACTCTGCACTAAACATTCGCTTGCATTGTTCACTCTGTACCTCACCCTGCAGTCACACAAGCACACTTCTCACCCTGCACTCATGTGACACTCCACTCACATGCCCCCCCCTTACTGTTCAATCTGTAGCTTGATCCAGCGGCCTATAGAAAATATGCCATAACTAATGCTACCCAACTCTATATCCTGTTACCTAAAATATTACTCTAACTTATGGACCCATTAATCAAACATGACATATTTGACCTACTGAATCAGGTGATCAAATTAAATCTATATACACCTTATTCACAACTTATGTACACATTATATACAACCGCGGTAAATGTTGACGTCATTTGAACAAAACCTAATTATTTAAATGACCACCATGGCGATGGCATCTAGCTAATAGGAACCTACGCTTCTGAATAACCAAGACCAGCTTGTTTCAAAAGTAAGATTTTATTAACTAATTGTAGATAAATCAAAATATAGTTTTATAAATGCAATTTTATTAGTTTAAGCAAGGAAATATAAGTTTAACATTTCTAAAAACCTAAGTCCCTAACTGAGCTAAATAAAATGGAAATAAAGTAAAGTTCTTTGAGGATTCTTACGTGCTCCACGCAAAGTTCATCAGCACGATACCCTCATCGGAAAGTCAGAAAGCAGCAGCCAGCCCATCCCCAGGGCATGGACTTTTTATACCTTTCTATGCTAGCTAATCTAAGTAAAGGAAAGTTTTCTGCAAATGACGAGATCTTATTGGACGAAGGGTGACAAGTGACATGTCACCTACATTTCAAAACTTCCAATTCGGTCATATTCTTTGGGACCATTGTCTTTCTTGTACGTGTTTCCAAGCTTCCTTGGTTTGCAACAATTTGAACAAAAGTTCATACTGACTCCATTGCACTTCCGCGGATGCCAAGTTAGCAAAAGTTCTTTTCTACCGGTTTCTGACCTTGGCCACGTCCGCCAGAATAATGACAGCACATCATCTTTGCTGAATGAATGCAACTTTGATGGAAAGCTTTTTCTTTCTCAGAGACATCTCGTGCTCCTTGCAGAATTAAATTCATCGTTTAGCAAACTCGAGCAAACTAGGCCCAAAAGCAGGCAACTTATTTTTCTAGTATAAAACAAACACAAGGAAAGTATTAATGTAAGAATTGTCATTTATTCTGTATCCACCCTTCATTTACTAATTGATTAACCCACCCAATTAGTCTAACGTTACCTAGCACCAAGCAACATATAAGCAGCATTTTATATCTACCAGTCTTCATGAATCCATGAAACCTTATGTGCACCTAGAATAGTAGAAATGACATCACATAGACAAGGAAAGCAAAATAAGCACATGTTCTTTAAAATCTGCTGCAGTTTAGTAATGACAAAAATGAAAACGACAAATTAATTTATTATTTTGCACGAACAAAAGATGCAACATTTATGCACATTTATGAGCACACGTGTTACCAACCCCATGTGTAAAGTTTAATCTAGGTTGTGTTAGCAAAACACACCACCAACGTCAATATTATTATTTATGTTATGGAAATGTGACTTCACGAGTTTAAACAGAATTCTATCTCGCTCCATCAACTCCCTCATCTGGTGATTAACAAATCACCACACCACCACCCAAAATTTGGAAATTTAAACTAACAGGAAAATGATTCAAATTCATCTGTGTCAGTATTTCTAAAAATCTGTTTCGGCAAAATCCTTGCAATTATCATAACGAACTCTGTGTAATTCCTGCAACTCAATCTCCCTCTCCTCTTCTTTTTTGAGTTTATAAATTCTTTTCTTTTCTTTCATTTGTCTCTTTCTCTTATGCAACAAACAACCAATTTTTGTCAAAATAAAAATGAATATTATCACAATCAAAGGTGCCAAAATCTTGCCAAGAACTGAGCTTCCAATGTCATGAAACCAATTTTTGATTGCTTGGAACCTTTTTGAAAGTCTTTCTGAAAAATCTTCTTCTAACGTAATTATTTCTGAATGCATTTCTGTGATGTTTTTAATGTACATTTCAAGGTTTTTACTCTCATCAGGGATATAGGTACAACAATGTTGCACATGTAATATGCCACAGACTCCTCCCTCTTTTGCCAGGAGTATGTCTAAAGCAAGACGATCTTGAATCACCATGGATCTAATTGCAATGACCTCAACATTTACTAATTGGAAACCATCAGCTGTATCTGTTGACAGTCTGTCAACAATTGTGGACAATTTTCTGATTCTACCTGAGTTCAGGGTTATACCTACAATAGGTATTACTGCTTGGAAAATATCTCCCATTACTTCTGTAAAGGATTCTCTTTTAACTCTATTTACATGATTATGAATTTTGAACAAACCCTCTGAATCTCTGTCAACATGGAATATCTTAGGAAACACAATCCCAACATAACAGGTTCCGTACCAATGGTCCGGAAGGTTATAATAAGCCTTATCACCACACACAAAATAAATCCCAGGGAAAATTGGATCTTTTCCACCTTTGAATCCCCAACCTCCCATGATCTGATATGTATCTTCACAATTACTCGCACCCACAAAGTAGTTATCAAAAAGTGTATTGTCTCTTCTAATGCAAAGCTTACCACTAACTGGTTTGTCTATGTGAATTGCAACATTATCAAGCATTTTGCCATTAAGCTTCTCGTCTTCTTTCTGCCAGAACCTGGATTTAGTCTGCTTGACTATCTCATTTCTCTTATAAATTGCTCTCCTTTCTTCAACCAGGTTCAAAAACTTCTTTCCCTCAGCGCTTAGTTTGCAAGTTAAATTATTTTTGTAAGCATACTCATAGGTAAGTTCATTAGTAACAAGGAAAAATTCCCTCATCTGTTTAGCTCTCTTATGCCTATTCAAAGCACCCTCAATTTTTAAATTAGCAAAAATCTCGTCAAAATCTGAATAATAGTATTCTAAACGTCCAGTCTGATAGAACAGACTAGCTAACACACTGCATGTCACACCATATGTAAGAGGAAGCATATTGTATGTCACTCCCTCAGAAACAGAAGCAGGTAACTTGACACAGACGTAGCAGTCTTTTGCATCCATTACCTTGACATATTCACTCAAAAGCTTTGTGAATGTATTGCTTGAAAAATCACTAATTGAATTATCCTGATGAATGTTAGGTTGATGATCAATAACTTTGCCAGTTGCACTATTTTTGTTTTGACTAACTGAAGCTTTGCTTGTCATATTGACTTTGTGAAAATCTTTGTTATATTCAAATGGAATAATAACAGCTAAAACTACCCAGAGCAGAATTAAAATGAGCAAACACACCAGAGTCATCTTACAACATCTCTTAAAAATGGAACATCTTGAAGTACTTTGTTCCATAACGTAAGGCATCTTTGGTTAGTTTTGCCTTAAAAATAAAAAATTAAAACTATTTTAAAAATTAAACTAAAAGAATTATTTACACCCCCCTTTTAAAATATTATTTTATTTTATTTATTTTTTTTAAAACCCTAACAGTATTTCTTCGACCTTATGTCACAAATGAATTTTCTTCAACTAAACAACTTTTCTTCGACCTTGTGTCACCTAACAAGATTTCTTCGGCCTTTTGCCAAAAACTAAAAACCTAAAACCCAATTAAAATTTCTGTATTTCAATCATTGTCACTGATTTCTTCAATGTCTTCTTCTTCTTGACTACTATCGTAAATGTCAATAACAGGTGGAATTACTAGATAAGTCCACTCAGGTGATTTGTACTTTTGATTTGGCCTTACAATCCTCTTTCCTTTCCTTGTCACAACTTCAATTTTTCTTCCAACTCCAACTTCCTTTTCAGAATCCTTTTGACTACTGATTTCTTCCACCTGGTCCTTTGGTTTCTTTATCAACCTAACTCTCAATCTTCCACCAGGCCAGCAATCTGCTTTTTTCACAAACTTTCTTTTTGGTTCTGAAGTTTTCTTGTCAGACTTCCAGGATCTTTTCTTTGGACTTCTATTTTCACCATCCACGTCACTTTCTCCAGAATCACTGTCTGAAACTTCAATTATTGACTCAGGAACTTCTCTATTCGGCAGTTTCACTCCTTCAGGAACACTTTGTCTTCCATCACTGGTACTCGGCAATTCGTCTTCCTCCTCCTCTTCAATTACCTCCAACTTCCCAGATTCTGGACTTCTGTTCCTTACTTCAGAGCTTAACTTCTGCTTTTCGATACTCTCCTGGTCAGAAATTTCTTTCGGTTCAGCCTCACTGTCTTCAATGGAAATCACTCCATTAATCTTCTTGACTGACTCCTCAGTCGTTTTTCCTTCTGATAGATTCTCTTCTTCTCCAGAATCTATTTCAATTATTTCAGAGCTTTTTCTTGTCACTAATCCTTCATTCACAGGCACAGGTTCCAGATGTCGACTTCCCTGTCGATCTTCAGTCTCTGGATTTGTTTCACCTTCTCACTCAAACAAGGCCATCACTAACCATGCACTAATTTGTCCCACTCCGAACCCAAATTCATATGGTCACCTCACTCACCCTGCAGTCACTCCTTTTACCCTACTCTCACACTGTTGCATTGCTCACCGTGCAGTCACATGGGCACTCTTGTCACCCACACAGTGCAGAAGGTTAAAGTGCCTGGTACAAAGAAGATGTACCATGCACATCACAGAACTGAGTGTGAGTAAACTATGAGTAGCGCTATAAAAAAATGAAATGTTTGTCAGACAGGTGCTATAGAGAGATGAGGCGTATTGTTGGTGAGTGGTAGTGAGGTAATTCATGGAGAAGGTGGAAAGACTGTTGCACCGTGTGCGACCAGTGCTTGGACAAGCCCTGGCTGGGAGTGTTAACCCCTCCCCCCCTGAAGTTCGGGTCTAGTGGATCCCCTGCTTCTGCCTATTATTTACATTTGTAGTGCGCTACTGTTACCAAAAGGTGTCCTGGGGCTAATAACCATCTGCCTGCAATGTGAGAGAGGGATCCGGGGTTGGGAGAGGAGAGAAGAGAGGGATTGAAGGAAGGGGGTGAGAGGAAAGGGGCATGGGAAAACTGCTTAACTCTGCACAAGACCGCCACGGTTTGAATGCACCCTTGCTGCTCCCGGCCATGGCCAGGTGAGCTTCTAATGTGGCAGCGCGTATTCCTGCGGATTGGGAGGCCCTTCACAGAGGTTGACTAGACATCTTTCTGATGTTAATTGCTGTATTTTGGTTATAAACTGGTACTGATAGGGTGAAATCTTTCCTCAGTATTACTATGTTTAAAAAAATTCTAAATAATAAAGCAATGCTACCCCAAAATACGCAGCATCACAAAACATTATTTACATTTTCTACTCACACAATTTAGTCAAGCCTGTCGCATAATTTCAGCTAATAAATTCTTGCTGAAAACTGAATTATAGAGATTCTTCAGAAAGATCCGATTGAGATATTTCTTTCGCAACCAAACAACCAGGCAACAAGGATCTATCACAGGCCTGAGAGAGCCATCCACCTTCTTCCCACCCACGTATGCAATGAGCCCTAGAATTCTGGCATTTGAGGACATCGTGACCAAATCAGTGGATCAAGCTTTGGACAAAAGGAAGTTTGTTAGACTGAACCTCACTAAGAATGAAAAACGGGCTTTGACGAACTTGTGTGCTGATAAAGCAGTGGTCATCAAGCCCGCCGACAAGGGCGGGGCAATTGTAGTACAGGACCTGTCTAAATATAAGGAAGAAATCAATAGACAACTGGGAGATGGGGTCAGCTATCAAGAACTGTCCCATGATCCATCAAGAGAACTAGCCCTTAAAATTTTGTCAACTACCCAGAGGGGTTTGGAAGATGGTTTCTTAAGTGAACAAGAGTTTAAATTCTTAAACCAAAAATTCCCGAGATTGGCTACAATCTATACCTTGCCCAAGGTCCACAAAAATTTGGAAACTCCCCCAGGACGTCCGATCGTGTCCGGGTGTGGATCCATGCTGGAACCATTGTGTCAATACATTGACTTTTTTCTCAAGCCCATTGCTCTTAACACCAGAGCCTATCTACGTGACACCTCTCAAGTAATCCAATTGATAGACGAAAGACCTTTTGATTCTAGTACAACACTCTTGGTGACATGTGATATTATATCACTTTACACCAGCATCCCTCAACAAGATGCTTTGGATGTAATGAGAGACGTATTAAACAGCAGACCGGCGCCTGTCCAAGTTCCAACGGATTTTATAATTGATCTGTTGAGTATTGCAATGAAACAAAATTTTTTCATTTTTCAAGAAAAGTTCTATGTGCAGACGAAGGGCGTGGCCATGGGAGCTACATTTGCTCCCAATCTAGCCATCATTTATATGGACCACTTCGAGCAAGAACATGTCTTCTCACCCAACAATCCATTTTCAATAATGCTGACCCTTTGGGTTAGGTATATTGACGATGTGCTGTGCATCTGGCAAGGCAACAATGACCAACTCAAAGAGTTTCATGGATGGCTTAACCAACGGAACCCTCACATCCAATTCACTTTGGAATCTAGTAATATAGCCATTCCTTTTTTGGATATTTCCATTTATGTTGAAAATGACCATCTAGAGACAACCCTCTTCAGGAAACCGACGGAGCGGAACTCTCTACTACAGTATGGGAGCCACCATCCCAGAGGTCTAAAAGACAATTTGCCTATAGGTCAATTTCTCAGAATCAGGAGAAATTGTTCAACACGTTCAAACTACATCAAAGAATCTGAGATTCTTAATGAACGTCTTATTTCACGGGGCTATCCCGCTCGTATGGTAAGACGTGCTAGGAAACGAGCATGGTATAACCCACGGGAGAGTCTGTTGAATCCAGAAATTCGTGACCCAACTGAGTTGAATCGCATGATTTGTGTCACTACTTTCACCACAAGAAGTAATGAAGTGAAACAAATCATCAACAGTAACTGGCCTTTGATAGCGGGAGAGATTGATCAACCGCATCTTCCTCTCCATTCCTTCAAAAGGGCGAAGAATATTCGTGATATGGTAGTACACTCGTACCTTGAACCAGAATGTTCCCCCACACTCACGAGCTTATGGAATTTACCACCGATAATTGGACATTTTAGATGTGGCACATGCACAGCATGTGAGACCACAATCCAGACAAAGACATTCTCACACGGCGATAGGGTCTATACCTTAAAACATCATACTAACTGCAACACAAGCAGCGTTATATACATTATAGTATGCCCATGTGATCAAGTTTATGTTGGACAAACGCAACAAAAAATTAAGTCCCGCATTTCTTCCCACTGCAGCAGACTACGCTGCAAGGTTCTGGGTGCCCCTTTGGTGGATCATTGGCAAACCGCTGGCCATGTGGTGTCTGATTTAAAATGGTTGGTTATTGAAAAAGTGGCCCTAGGAAGGAGAGGTGGTAACCTAGCTACTGTCCTGAATTTACGTGAATGTAAATGGATGTCTCTTTTAGACTCGATCAAAAATGGGTTAAATGAACAAGACAGCAGTTTGGCACAATTGGCAGCCTTAAGATGATGTTTGTCCAAATCAGTTCATGCTGCCTCTTAATCTGCACTCGTCTACACCCTCATGCTTGAGAGATGCACGAATTACATTGTTATACTGATGTGACTTTAATTGACATGCATGCTCTGAAATGATATCTTTACTGTTTACAATATGCTTGCTCGCTTACACTCTCATGTTTGTGAAGTGCACGAGCCTCAATCTCTCGCACACCAATGTATCGTGAAGAAGTCCTGCAATCTGATGACCAACGTATACATTTTTATATACAATTTTAAATTTGTCGTTGGCCGCTGAAAGACCGTGCTCACATCTTTATGTTTAAGCGGTGCGAAAGTTATTTGTTGTGTATCCCACTGAACTGATTACTCTAAAGTTGCCTGCTCGTCTACACTCTCATGTCTGAGAAGTGCACAAGCTTGAATTGAGTTACCAGAATTCTTTGGGCAGATCAAAACATTGTTACTAGACTTGCTAATGGTAATCGATTTATGGTTTTAATTTCGTGTTATATCACTAATTTTTGACAGCCTGGTGAAAATTTAATACTGACATCGAATATCGCCATATATTTTTGGAGCGATTTCCACCATAGCGTCTTTTTCAAGTATTTTTTCTCTGTCTATGATGGAGAGCAATGAGTAGCCCCGCCCCTAACTCCGCGTAGCGGCTGGCGGAGTTTGCAGAGACGAGTCAGACTATCGTGACCCTGCCTTTCTAAGACGTTGTGTAAGTAACGATTCCCGATTTCGGCTCCACAAGACGTTGACTCTGTGTTAAGCGGGTCATATCCCTGTTTAGTCGCGCTGACCGGCATTTCATGTCTGTTTTAGGATTTATTGACAACACGGATCTGTTGACGACACGTATTTGATACGTTTTATACATGGCGGTTCACGCATGTAACTGAACACGGCGTGGTCCCTCTAGTACAGTGTGTACTTTGTCAAAAAGATCTCCATATGAGGTATGTCTTGATTTATTGAATGGGGTTTGGCTGTCCCAATAATGGGAACACGTCAACAAATTGCTTTTCGCTTTTATTTTTTTCAGCGTATGAATACGCCACAGCACAATATTTGATTCCTCCGTGGCCTGACATTGATATATACGAGAGCCACACCAGCTATTTAATGAAGGTATGATGGTATGGTTATATTGCTGCGGCAATTGCTTTAATTGACAACATGGGCCAACCTCTAATAAAGGTTATATGTTTTTCAACAGTTTTAACCGACGAGGACGAACAATACCTGTTATCAAATTTGATTACCAGTGTTTTCATACCTTGATAGCCAATGTAAGTTGGTAATCACACTGTACCAATGAGTGTAACTTGTATCTTAGTCATATATTAACATCAATTTCATTATTATTCAACCTAGAGTTGGTGTTTGTCTTGGAGCAGCTAGTCTCGCATGAAAATAGTTAAACAAATTGGATCTCAGACTTCAGCGGTCTGATTATTCTTATCTGAAGTGAGTTCACTTTTGCAGGGTTTTCTAATATGTTCTTTTCATTCGTTGTTGGTTACAAGTATCCTCTGTTAAATTGACTGATACCACCGAGACAGAGCATGATTAATTACGTGCTTTGTTCTCGTTATCCTAGTCTTGAGGTCTGTTATGACCCGGACTTCATGGTTCATTTTCATTTTGATTGCCTATTGTGGGTACGATGATAATGATTGTTGTGTCGAATTAATTCATTTATTTTGACACGGGTCTTTTAATCTTAATTTCACAGATAGGACGGCCCCAACTCGTCCCTTCCCCGTTGCACCTGTCCTGATGAAGACCCCGTTAAAGGACTCAATCTAGCCTACCTATTGGGGTCGAAACGTCGACGAGTTTCTCCTTTTGGGTTTTCCGGCACATTCCCTGTATTATAGTTATTCATATATGTGACCGTAGAATGTCCTCATGAAAATTGTATTTACAATATACGCCATAATTGATGTTGGCTCTTTTGCGTTTGCAAAACAATTCTCATTACGTTTTGAAGATTGTAAATATTT
Organism: Lissotriton helveticus; assembly: GCF_964261635.1. Lineage (NCBI taxonomy): Eukaryota > Metazoa > Chordata > Amphibia > Caudata > Salamandridae > Lissotriton > Lissotriton helveticus. Next base: position 258,657,139 of record NC_136073.1, on the reverse strand, counting down.
ATTCCTTTTGAGTCTGTGTACTTTGCTAGACTTTCTCACCGCTTTTGAGCACTACCCCCTCCTTTCCCTTTTCCTTTTCCAACCTAGGGGCTTTATATTGTTTGAATTTGAATGTATTACTACACTGATTTATACGAAGTGTTGTTAAATAAATGACAACATTTGCCTTTGAATAACTCCCTGGTTATTGTGTGACTGTTTGTTTTATAATTTTAGTTGTGTGTGTGTTTGACCCGACACCTCCTCCTTGCGGGGACCCCTTATTTACATTTACCACATAACGCCCAGGTCCCCGCGACTGCATGGGTTCAACCCCCCTTTTTTGTAATGTCCTCTGAGCAGGTGCTGACCTGCGAGGTTTTCGGTTTCTTAGTTTTCCTTCTAATTAACCATGGTGGAATCTGAGTTATTATCGTATACAGAGGAATATATTAACCAATTGACCAAGGATTTATCAGCTACATTTTTGTCCACAACTGCACCTATAATTGATATCACTTTGAATGATAAAATATCTCGTCTAGAGAGACTAGAGAAGAAACTTATCAGAACTAGATTACACGGACATCTGTTCACTAGATACCTCCAAGAAAACATAATCCCGGTGGGATTACAGATCAAAATAGAACCAGCCATATTTGTAGACGTCCCAAAATTTAAGGAAGGGTTCAGCTACGTATCAAACAACTGCTCCCTGCACTGGATGGTGCTGGGAGTGGAGACAGCTGCGGAACAAGTGGTGTCACTCAGTAAAGAAATCGCGGACCTAAAAGCCGAAATTTTGGGGGATAGCACCTTGACCAAAAGTAAGGAAGCTCTAGAAAGCCTAGAGGCATCAATTAAAGACTTCGACATAACAGCGCAGACAAAAAAATTGGAGAAACTTGCCAGAGACCTTAGAACATTTGATAAAAAATCTGTTTATCCTTATCTGCAACCGGATTATTATAAGCAGGACAACCAAGGACGCTTCTCCAACCGCGGCCGCGGTGGTTACAGAGGAAGACAGAACTTCTCAACTTTCTCTGACTCGTCATACAGTTCAGGCAGCGACACTGAGGCAGGCCCCAGTACTTCTTACAACTATCCACCAGGGGATACCAATTACCAACAATATCCCCCACAATTTCAACCTCATTTTTTAGATCAGGGTCGGGGACAATGGCGCCCCCCACGTGGACGCGGGGCGAATTGGACCAGAGGCCAGAGGAGAGGTCAGCAACAAAATTCCGGATGGGAAGGCAACAGGGGCAAACAACAGAAACAAGTGACCTTCCGCGCCGAACCTCACGGAGAGATCTCGACCCGGAGGAACACTTACAGATGGTGAATGAAATAGCCACCACAGACTCCAATGCACCCTCTAACAACGGTCCCATGGTCAATCCTGTGATTAACATTTCAACGTACCAATTGCACACTGATGAGATCAAGGTCTTAAGTAAAGGCCTGTCCTATGTGCCTACGGCCTCAGCTAATAAATTCTTGCTGAAAACTGAATTATATAGATTCTTCAGAAAGATCCGATTGAGATATTTCTTTCGCAACCAAACAACCAGGCAACAAGGATCTATCACAGGCCTGAGAGAGCCATCCACCTTCTTCCCACCCACGTATGCAATGAGCCCTAGAATTCTGGCATTTGAGGACATCGTGACCAAATCAGTGGATCAAGCTTTGGACAAAAGGAAGTTTGTTAGACTGAACCTCACTAAGAATGAAAAACGGGCTTTGACGAACTTGTGTGCTAATAAAGCAGTGGTCATCAAGCCCGCCGACAAGGGCGGGGCAATTGTAGTACAGGACCTGTCTAAATATAAGGAAGAAATCAATAGACAACTGGGAGATGGGGTCAGCTATCAAGAACTGTCCCATGATCCATCAAGAGAACTAGCCCTTAAAATTTTGTCAACTACCCAGAGGGGTTTGGAAGATGGTTTCTTAAGTGAACAAGAGTTTAAATTCTTAAACCAAAAATTCCCGAGATTGGCTACAATCTATACCTTGCCCAAGGTCCACAAAAATTTGGAAACTCCCCCAGGACGTCCGATCGTGTCCGGGTGTGGATCCATGCTGGAACCATTGTGTCAATACATTGACTTTTTTCTCAAGCCCATTGCTCTTAACACCAGAGCCTATCTACGTGACACCTCTCAAGTAATCCAATTGATAGACGAAAGACCTTTTGATTCTAGTACAACACTCTTGGTGACATGTGATATTATATCACTTTACACCAGCATCTCTCAACAAGATGCTTTGGATGTAATGAGAGACGTATTAAACAGCAGACCGGCGCCTGTCCAAGTTCCAACGGATTTTATAATTGATCTGTTGAGTATTGCAATGAAACAAAATTTTTTCATTTTTCAAGAAAAGTTCTATGTGCAGACGAAGGGCGTGGCCATCGGAGCTACATTTGCTCCCAATCTAGCCATCATTTATATGGACCACTTCGAGCAAGAACATGTCTTCTCACCCAACAATCCATTTTCAATAATGCTGACCCTTTGGGTTAGGTATATTGACGATGTGCTGTGCATCTGGCAAGGCAACAATGACCAACTCAAAGAGTTTCATGGATGGCTTAACCAACGGAACCCTCACATCCAATTCACTTTGGAATCTAGTAATATAGCCATTCCTTTTTTGGATATTTCCATTTATGTTGAAAATGACCATCTAGAGACAACCCTCTTCAGGAAACCGACGGAGCGGAACTCTCTACTACAGTATGGGAGCCACCATCCCAGAGGTCTAAAAGACAATTTGCCTATAGGTCAATTTCTCAGAATCAGGAGAAATTGTTCAACACGTTCAAACTACATCAAAGAATCTGAGATTCTTAATGAACGTCTTATTTCACGGGGCTATCCCGCTCGTATGGTAAGACGTGCTAGGAAACGAGCGTGGTATAACCCACGGGAGAGTCTGTTGAATCCAGAAATTCGTGACCCAACTGAGTTGAATCGCATGATTTGTGTCACTACTTTCACCACAAGAAGTAATGAAGTGAAACAAATCATCAACAGTAACTGGCCTTTGATAGCGGGAGAGATTGATCAACCGCATCTTCCTCTCCATTCCTTCAAAAGGGCGAAGAATATTCGTGATATGGTAGTACACTCGTACCTTGAACCAGAATGTTCCCCCACACTCACGAGCTTATGGAATTTACCACCGATAATTGGACATTTTAGATGTGGCACATGCACAGCATGTGAGACCACAATCCAGACAAAGACATTCTCACACGGCGATAGGGTCTATACCTTAAAACATCATACTACTGCAACACAAGCAGCGTTATATACATTATAGTATGCCCATGTGATCAAGTTTATGTTGGACAAACGCAACAAAAAATTAAGTCCCGCATTTCTTCCCACTGCAGCAGACTACGCTGCAAGGTTCTGGGTGCCCCTTTGGTGGATCATTGGCAAACCGCTGGCCATGTGGTGTCTGATTTAAAATGGTTGGTTATTGAAAAAGTGGCCCTAGGAAGGAGAGGTGGTAACCTAGCTACTGTCCTGAATTTACGTGAATGTAAATGGATGTCTCTTTTAGACTCGATCAAAAATGGGTTAAATGAACAAGACAGCAGTTTGGCACAATTGGCAGCCTTAAGATGATGTTTGTCCAAATCAGTTCATGCTGCCTCTTAATCTGCACTCGTCTACACCCTCATGCTTGAGAGGTGCACGAATTACATTGTTATACTGATGTGACTTTAATTGAAATGCATGCTCTGAAATGATATCTTTACTGTTTACAATATGCTTGCTCGCTTACACTCTCATGTTTGTGAAGTGCACGAGCCTCAATCTCTCGCACACCAATGTATCGTTAAGAAGTCCTGCAATCTGATGACCAACGTATACATTTTTATATACAATTTTAAATTTGTCGTTGGCCGCTGAAAGACCGTGCTCACATCTTTATGTTTAAGTGGTGCGAAAGTTATTTGTTGTGTATCCCACTGAACTGATTACTCTAAAGTTGCCTGCTCGTCTACACTCTCATGTCTGAGAAGTGCACGAGCTTGAATTGAGTTACCAGAATTCTTTGGGCAGATCAAAACATTGTTACTAGACTTGCTAATGGTAATCGATTTATGGTTTTAATTTCGTGTTGATTCACTAATTTTTGACAGCCTGGTGAAAATTTAATACTGACTTCGAATATCGCCATATATTTTTGGAGCGATTTCCACCATAGCGTCTTTTTCAAGTATTTTTTCTCTGTCTATGATGGAGAGCAATGAGTAGCCCCGCCCCTAACTCCGCGTAGCGGCTGGCGGAGTTTGCAGAGACGAGTCAGACTATCGTGACCCTGCCTCTCTAAGACGTTGTGTAAGTAACGATTCCCGATTTCGGCTCCACAAGACGTTGACTCTGTGTTAAGCGGGTCATATCCCTGTTTAGTCGCGCTGACCGGCATTTCATGTCTGTTTTAGGATTTATTGACAACACGGATCTGTTGACGACACGTATTTGATACGTTTTATACATGGCGGTTCACGCATGTAACTGAACACGGCGTGGTCCCTCTAGTACAGTGTGTACTTTGTCAAAAAGATCTCCATATGAGGTATGTCTTGATTTATTGAATGGGGTTTGGCTGTCCCAATAATGGGAACACGTCAACAAATAGCTTTTCGCTTTTATTTTTTTCAGCGTATGAATACGCCACAGCACAATATTTGATTCCTCCTTGGCCTGACATTTATATATACGAGAGCCACACCGGCTATTTAATGAAGGTATGATGGTATGGTTATATTGCTGCGGCAATTGCTTTAATTGACAACATGGGCCAACCTCTAATAAAGGTTATATGTTTTTCAACAGTTTTAACCGACGAGGACGAACAATACCTGTTATCAAATTTGATTACCAGTGTTTTCATACCTGGATAGCCAATGTAAGTTGGTAATCACACTGTACCAATGAGTGTAACTTGTATCTTAGTCATATATTAACATCAATTTCATTATTATTCAACCTAGAGCTGGTGTTTGTCTTGGAGCAGCTAGTCTCGCATGAAAATAGTTAAACAAATTGGATCTCAGACTTCAGCGGTCTGATTATTCTTATCTGAAGTGAGTTCACTTTTGCAGTGTTTTCTAATATGTCCTTTTCATTCGTTGTTGGTTACAAGTATCCTCTGTTAAATTGACTGATACCACCGAGACAGAGCATGATTAATTACGTGCTTTGTTCTCGTTATCCTAGTCTTGAGGTCTGTTATGACCCGGACTTCATGGTTCATTTTCATTTTGATTGCCTATTGTGGGTACGATGATAATGATTGTTGTGTCGAATTAATTCATTTATTTTGACACAGGTCTTTTAATCTTAATTTCACAGATAGGACGGCCCCAACTCGTCCCTTCCCCGTTGCACCTGTCCTGATGAAGACCCCGTTAAAGGACTCAATCTAGCCTACCTATTGGGGTCGAAACGTCGACGAGTTTCTCCTTTTGGGTTTTCCGGCACATTCCCTGTATTATAGTTATTCATATATGTGACCATAGAATGTCCTCATGAAAATTGTATTTACAATATACGCCATAATTGATGTTGGCTCTTTTGCGTTTGCAAAACAATTCTCATAACGTTTTGAAGATTGTAAATATTTATTCCTTTTGAGTCTGTGTACTTTGCTAGACTTTCTCACCGCTTTTGAGCACTACCCCCTCCTTTCAATTTTCCTTTTCCAACCTAGGGGCTTTATATTGTTTAAATTTGAATGTATTACTACACTGATTTATACGAAGTGTTGTTAAATAAATGACAACATTTGCCTTTGAATAACTCCCTGGTTATTGTGTGACTGTTTGTTTTATAATTTTAGTTGTGTGTGTGTTTGACCCGACACCTCCTCCTTGCGGGGACCCCTTATTTACATTTGTCGCATAATTTGGTCCTCACCTTCCTCATAACCTAGAGGTTTAGACATTTTTGTCTGGAGGGGGTCCTTACGTTTGAAAATGTTGACAAGGGGGTCTCGGCATCCAAAAGTTTGAAGACCTCTGGTGTAGAGGAATGTGATTCCAAAAATTGACGTAAAGGTACAGTAAGGTTTGACTGCTGCGGGCACAACAGTTTATAAAGTTTAGAGACTTGGTGGCCTAGCCTATTGAGGGTAGTAAAGAAGCCAGGGAAGGAGGGTGTCTGGTTGTTGAGTCTCACTTTGGAGAGTGCCACCTTGACGTTCAAGAAGTTGTAAAATTCTATAGCCTTTAAGCCATATTTATCCTGTAGTTCAGCAAAGGAGAATGGGCTGGATCCTCTAACAAGTTGGTGTGGGAAGAATATCCCCTTTGCAACCCAGGTTGCGTTGTGTAACGGTTTCCCCTTGTATGTCAATGCAGGATTGTGCCATTGGGACTCCCATTTTGACAGTTTAAACTGGTGTGGTAGGTGTTTGTTAAGTTCAATGTGGAAAAGTAAATTTTGCCATGTTGTATGTGCCTACGTGTTCCCCATCTTATGCTATATGTGCATGATCGATATGCATGTATACCCCCCTCATCGATTAAAGACGCAATTATAGTTGTGTCCATCTCTAGTATGCCAGTTTCCAGTCTTCGTGAAAGCAACGAATATTAGGCCTATGTAAAGCTACGTTGCCACATTTCACAGTGTGCACGTTAATTCATTGAATTGTCCCCGTTTCTAGGCCTCAAAAGGGCCCGGACTCAGATTCAGCTCCTGTCTCCTGAACCCTCTCCGAGGAGCGATACAGCCCCCACCTGTATCCCTGACCCTTCACTTACTTCATGCCTCGCAGTGCCCGGCTCGGCCTGGCTCTGCCTCCCAGTCTGCCAAGAGTATGTTATGATTCTAGTTATCAGTCCAGCCCTCCTTCTCTGCATTCCTAAGCTACTGAATCGCATCAATAGTTTCCGTCATGGTCTAGCCTTTATGTCTCCATGTAAGAGAAATACTGTATTAATATTCATAGAATATTCCTCGCACACACAATACATGTAGAATTATGCATGCACCAGTCTTAGAATCTGTTAGCCTTTGCCCTGATAACTTTTGGATTCTATCAACATGTACTCTAAACACCAGATACTAGATATGACTGGGTACATGTCGCTCTGACACTCCAGACTTTAGTCTCCTCTTCTAGCGCAGAAGTCATAGCCCCCAGTTCTCCCTGGTAACACGTCATTGCCAGTTTGCGCGCACCACTAGGTTAGAGGTCCCAGCTGCTCAGGTAGCCCCCTCCATGTTTCCGCCCCATTTATGACATATTCTGTTACGTTTACATCACATGTCTATGTATACGCCCTGTACACGCCTCTTGTTACACCCACTTTATGCCTTATCTTTCGCGACTGCTACAAACCCCGCCTACTGCTACGCCTACTGTATTGAATGCAATGTATTTTGTTTAACTATATATACTAATGTTCTGTTATTAAATGTTATGCGCATCATTCCCAGATCCGGCCCCCGGCAGCTGCCGGGCCCTGCCATCCCATTCCCATGCAGGCTGTCCTATTCCTGTCCTTTATGCCTGATTAAAGCCTGTAAAACTCCAGCTACCTCGAATCTTGACTCTTATTTATTGAGCTATCTGTTTATATTGTATCCAGTCAAAAATAGATCCGGTAATATTTATTTATTTACCACATAATGGCGCCCGAATAGGGACTTGCCCTTTCCCCACGCGCCGGAGAAGCCACGCAGGCCCCCTGATCCTCTGCAGCCGTGACGGAACCATACCGTGCACGTGCAGATATTTCTGCTTCAAGTATCCCTCAGGCCCACGGAGGAGACGGAGGTTGCGGTCCAGCGTCCAGACGAGGCGGTGGAGGAACGCGGCGAGTCCCGACCAGAGCCCAAGCCGAGAGTCCAAGGTCCGAGGTATCCGGAGGCCCACCTGTAACTGAAGTCCGTCCGTCGTCGTAGCAGTCCAGTCCAGTCCGAGGCCTTCCGTTCTTGCTGCCCGGTGAGTACCGTTGCTGGGGTAGTATCTAGACAGGGTCAATTAATTTGTCTCTGGTCCGTGGGTTTGGGTACACAGATCCAACACGAAGTGTCCACCTAGGTGGATGCGGGTCCTGACGTGTCTCTTTATGGGACCGGTAAGTTTCGTACTGTTTTAGCAGTACATCTAGTCATTCTAGTAAGTTTCTGTTCCAGTAAGTTCTGTTCTCGAGAAGTTCATGTGTTCTGTTCTCAGTATTCCAGGTAATATTCTGTCCGAACTGTTATTTTAAATGTTATTTCATGTGTTTTCAATGTCGTGGTATGAGTGATTTGTTTCAGTTATTATTATTGTGTTTATCGTGTATTGTATTGTGTCTAGACTCCAGCCTCAGTTATGCCTCTGTTCTCAAAGTTACGTCAGTTAAAAACTAGAAAAGGTCTGCTCGAGGAAGCAGTTCCTGTCCCGCCTAGGGACAGTCCAGGTCATTTTATGTATCATAAGCATGGCATAAGTGCCATATTATATCTAGACTTATGGGTGGAGTACACCAAGGAATTAGAAGAGAAATATAGATGGCCCGTATCAGGTACGTGGGATGCCGAGTGCATCATGCGAGTAGAAGAAGTATTATGGAAAAAGAAAGCCAGACAGTCCCAGAAAGATGCCATCGAGTTATGGCGCAAAGAATCTCATAAAAGAACCGAAAAAGAAATCAGAAAGTCAGAATTAAGTAGAGAATCCTCAGAAAGAGCCCAAGAAAGGGAATTAATCGAAGTAGGTGAACGAGTTAAAGCCGAACAGTCAGACAGACAGAGGAATGCCCTCATTAAGGGTATGTATCCTCTTCTTGCCGAGGGCTTGCCAAAAGCAACCCCGGAAGCACCGAGTAATTTTCCGCCGCCATTAGTTCCGATTAAGCTACGTCACAAACCGACCGCAGCTGATATTTTTCTCTCGTCCTACTTGGACGACACAGTCCCAGAATATGCAAATCCTGCTCCGCCAGCTCCTGTAAATAATGTAATTCCTGTTCCTCCAGCCACCGGGGCACCTGTTACAGCACCTGGTACGGTACCCCCGGTCCAGCCCACAGTACAAGTTCCCGCTACATCAGTCACTCTGCCCGCCGGTACAGTACCCGTCGACGATTCCAGTTTAGGAGCCGCGGGGGGAGATCCTCCTCGTACCCCGCCACAACACAAACGTGTGACACTACTTGAGTTACATGAACGTGCGTTACAGCGTACGCCCAAACAGCAGTCCGTCGCAGATATCAAACGAGCTCTTACCGAATGCCGTTATGATCCAGTCCCAGGCGATGATAATATGGTCATATATTCATTGCGTGTAAGACGGGTGACCGAGTATTTGGACACCCTACCAAATATGAAAGAAGATCTAGACAGAATATATCGTTTCATCCGTACAGGAGTAGATCCAGAAAGTATTGGCGAAGCCATGTCTCAAAGGAAAGCTGAGACCCAGCTCATGCTTTTAAAGTTTCTAATTAATTGTTTAATAAGGGAACAAGATTATCCGACTAAAGATCCGACCGAAATGAGAGTTCTGACAAAATGGAGTGATCATATAGCCGAGGGAAGACACAAGACACTCAGTAGTATAGAGAGTATGTACAAGAAAATTCGTAAGGAAATAATAAGGTTACACGAGAAACGCAAAGCAGCACAAGTAAGCGAGAAAGAAGACGACTCTGATACTGAAGAGGTAAACGACGAGAATCCCACCAGAATAGCGTATGTAGGTAAAACTAGACTCCCCGACCGACATTCACGTCTAGAACACAAGAAAGTTTTCTCTCTTCCAGCACCAGAACAAGGTTCTCTTGAGCAAGTATTTCAAGTTACCGATCACATTCTGAAATCACGAATCGGTTATAGTGAACTTAGTACCATGCATGAACAAGAACTAGCCCGATCAGCGGTCCGATGGACTACTGATTCTACCACTTTTCCAGATGAAATAGTGGCACAAATGTTTCTGAAACTGCCCCCAGCCGAGCAGCGACTGGTGGGTATGTATATGATCCAGCACCTCATTACACTGTATGAGGGTCAACATTCTGATCCAGGTCCGTTACATGATGTTCTGAACGAGTTACTCCAGTATAAATGGAGAGGTTTAGGTACCGATTTAATTAGTGTCATTCTAGAACAGCGCCACAAATATAGAACATTTCTGAATCCGCATTTTGTTCATGTCTCACCCCCAGAAAGTAAACCATTTTACATGGATAGACAGCATCCGTTACGTGAAGTACACCCAGTTAGGACAGCGGGTGGTGAAATGCAACGAGTATTTGTTTACACCCCTATCACAAAGATGGAACTCTTAGAGATGAAGAAATTAATTCCCTGTCACGACAAAGATCCAGCAGGGTTCCATCGAGAATTAAAAGACATGCTCCGTATGGGAGAATACACATATCCAGATATCATTAAAATGCTAAAGGTCCTGTTGCCCGCAGGGGTATATGAAAAACTCAAGGAAAAAGAATGGGAGGTGGGAGAGAAAAAGATTGATTGGACAGCTCTAGAAGCTGAAGATAAAATACGAGTACCAGGTACCGGTCTTGGGGACAAATGTAAAGAATTGCCCGAGTTATTGATACAAGTTTTGCCAAGGTTACTAGTCACGAAAAAGGAAGATTGGGATGCAATCTCAGCATGTAAACAGAAACAGGATGAAGACACTAGTGATTTTTATTCTAGATTTGAAAAATGTTTTATTATTAACAGTGGTTTGAAGACAAGTAGCGAGTCGTACCCTCATCTTTTTGTTACCAAACTAGTCGAGAATTCAAGTCCACAAGTTAAAAATCGAGTTTTGAAAGTCGAAAGTACCTGGCAAGCTAGTACCCCGTCCCAAATGTTCCAGATGCTCCAGTATCACCAGAACAGAATCAGGGAAGAGCAAGAACACGAAAGGAGACGTATGAAAGACACGAAAATGAAAGTATTAGTTGCACAATCTGTTCCACAAGACAGTCAGAAGAGGGGTCCGAATCAAGCCAGTCATCCTGCAGCTCCCGTTAAAGGGACCTGCAATTATTGTAAACAGCCAGGTCATTTTATAAACGAGTGTGCAGTTCTGAAACACAATATAGCCACTGGTAAAACTAAAGAAAGACCACGTCCGCCTAGACAAGAACAAGTTTCACAGACTCCCCAGTCGACACAGAATGCACAACAGACAGTTCCAGCACCGCAGCCTATCGCTGCAACACAGCATGTTACACAGCAAATGTACCAGTATGCCCAGTCCGAGTATCCAGAGTATCAACAGTATTCATGAAACAGCCTAGAGAGGGAGGTAGGCTTGCCTCTCATCGAGATACCTGTAGATCAAGAGGGTCCCTATGTACACAGTCAAGTATTAGGGAAAGACAGAAAGTTTCTGATTGATACAGGGGCAAGTAGGACTACTATCAGTCATGACGAGGTTCCAGGGGCTCCGCTCTCAGGCTCTAGAAATGTTTCCCTTGGATTTTCAGGAAAGCCTATTGTTAACGAGATTTCAAAACCAGTTTCCCTAGAAGTTGGTCCATTGTCCCGAACTACTGATTTGTTACTTACGAAATCATGTCCAGAAAATTTGTTAGGCATTAAGACACTGAAAGAATTGGGTGCAGTTATTTGCTGCTCCCCAGAAGGAATCCGATTGTTTTTAAGAGACTTTAAAGGTCACTATGTATTACGTGATTTTGATCCAAGATTATCAAATGTACCGCAGCATTTATGGGCGCAAGGTCCAACTGATGTAGGTTTTATGCAAATCACACCTCATCGTGTGACTCTCAAGCAAGGTATAGTCTTGCCACGAATCAGACAGTACAGATTGCCATCTGAGGCTGTAGCAGCCTTATCCAAAATTATTGACGAGCTCATTGCTCAAGGAGTGGTTGTAGAAACTGACTCCAAAGTATGTAATTCTCCTATCATTCCAGTCATGAAACGTACTGATCCAAATGCACCTCCAGTATATCGATTAGTGATTGACCTTCGAGAGCTTAATAAATGTATCATACCCCAGTATCCAGTAGTCCCAGATATCTCATCCCTATTGACAGCCATTGATTCTGAAGCTACATTTTTCACTGTCATCGACCTCAAGAATGCATTTTTCAGTGTCCCGATTCATCCAGACAGCCAGTATCTTTTCGGTTTTTGTTTAAATGGAAGGAGCTATAAATTCACACGAGCTCCTCAAGGTTTCACAGAAAGTCCTAGTATTTACAGTCAAGCACTCAAGAGACAACTAGACAATATTCACATGCCAACTGACACTGCCCTGCTCCAGTATGTCGATGATCTACTGATCACAGCCCGTTCTGAACGTGACTGCGAGCGTGCATCACTTAAAGTCCTGTATTTCCTGGCCGAGCAGGGGCACAAGGTGTCCCCTTCGAAGCTTCAATTCTGTGTCCAGCAAGTGATCTACTTAGGCCACTTACTGTCCAAGTGGGGTAGGCAGTTGACACCAGACCGTATCCAGTTAATAGCGAGTCTTCCACAGCCCAAGACACAGAAGGAGGTACGAGCTTTTATTGGCCTCACTTCTTATTGCAGACAATGGATTCCTCAGTATGCATTTCTAGCCAAGCCACTGATACAGTTAACGACACAGGAGGCAGCCGTATCGACTGTCCTCCCTTGGACCCAGGAACATACACTTGTTTTTAATGAATTAAAGAAAGCCTTATGCCAAGCACCTGTTCTTGCTACACCGAACTACAGTAAGCCTTTTACACTTTTTGTCACAGAACGTGATGGTACTGCATTATCTGTTCTCACACAAGATCAAGCCGGACAATACAAGCCCTGTGCTTATTTTTCGAGCACATTAGATCCAGTAGCCCAGGCTCTGCCTGCGTGCCTCAAGTCAGTTGCAGCCACAGCTCTAGCTATCAGACAAAGTGATTCCATAGTATTAGGACATTCCCTGACAGTACAAGTTCCACACTCCGTGGAAGTTCTTTTAAACCGAACACAGACTCAGCACTTGACAATTGCACGTTTAACAGGTTATGAACTGACACTGTTCCAGCCACACATAGAAATCAGACGCTGCAACGTTCTAAATCCTGCTACACTGTTACCGTCAGTTACTTCAAATTCTGCCACACATGACTGTGTGGAAGTTTTTAACACTATGACTAAGCCAAGACAAGACCTGACAGACATTCCATTACCTAATCCCGACCTGACACTTTATGTGGATGGTTCATGTATGAGAACAAGTACAGGAGAACTAGTAGCCGCGTATGCAGTGACTACTGAAACCGAAGTTATAGAAACACATCGTATTGACACCCTGTCTGCTCAAGCAGCAGAGCTAGTCGCTCTGACCCAAGCCTGCATACGTGCCAAGAACCTGAAAGTAAACATATATACAGATTCACGTTACGCATTCGGAGTTGTACACGACTTTGGAGTACTCTGGCAGGAGAGAGGTTTCATGACTTCTCATGGAACCAAGATTCAGCATGGTCTCCTCATTCAAGCTCTGTTAGATGCAATACATTTACCGACAGCTATCGCTATCATGAAGTGCAAGGCACATACGAAAGTTACTGATATTATTTCCCAAGGTAACGATCTAGCAGATCGAACAGCCAAGCTTACAGCTCAGACTCCCGACGTTCCAGTTAACACAACACAGACATCCACTCCAGAACAGACTACTTGTATGACAGTTAAGGACCCTACACAAGATGTCATAGACATACAGTTACATGCTACTCCCGATGAAATCAAGAAATGGTCCGAACAAGGAGGGGTCCAGACAGATCAAGGATGGGTGACGAAGGGAAAAGCCACATGGTTTCTCCCCGACTCTATGGTTCAAGTCATTATCAATACCGCACATAGTCCAGCACATCTAGGAGAAAAAGCTATGTTAGACAGTATCCAGAACCTTTGGTTCAACAAGCATTTACGAGCTGCAGCCAAGCAGAAAGTCCGTACTTGTATGATATGTTGTCAATTCAATCCAGGTAAAAGTGTCCCGGTGGAACAAGGTGGATTCCAACCTCCTGACCACCCTTTTGAAGTCCTACAGATGGATTATATTCAGATGGAGCGATGTCGAGGTTTCAAGTATGTCCTCGTAGTAGTATGTGCTTTGTCCAGGTGGACAGAAGCATATCCAGTTCCAGATTACACAGCCGCGACCACTGCCAAGCAGTTGGTTCGTGAATTCTTTCCCCGCTATGGACTCCCTAGGGTCGTGTATTCTGATAACGGCCAGCCATTCTCATCTGAGTTAATGAAACATGTTTCCCTTTTGTTAGGGTACCAGTGGAAGTTCCATTGTGTACGCCATCCTGAAGCAGCCGGTCTCGTAGAGAGACATAATCAAACTCTGATAATCCGTATTGCCAAGACATGTAAAGAGAAAGGTGTAGACTGGCTAGTTGCCCAGCCAGTTGCTTTATTCTACATGCGAATGGTTGCACATTCCAGATCAGGTCTGTCCCCTTATGAGGTCGTATTCGGCCGCCCCCCAAACATGTGGGGTACACCTAGACCCCGCAGTATTACAGATGTTTCCAGTAATATGCTGACAGATTACCTAGCTTCCTTGATGTCTGCCCTACACTCTTGTCGTTCACAGGTTGCCGCTGCATTTCCAGACAATACTGAAGTGAAACCGCATGAGGTCATTCCAGGCGACCTTGTCCTTGTAAGGAACTTTGATCGTTCAAGTCCGCTGGAGCCCCGCTGGAAGGAGCCACGACTTGTTCTTCTGACCACCCGCACGGCCGTGAAGTTGGAGGGCCGCAAGGGGTGGGTCCATCTGTCCCACATCAAGAAATTCCATGGACTTCGAGAAAAAACATTTTCAAAGGACTGTTCCATTTCTAAAGACTGCCTGAAACCAGACTCTGAATTTGGTTTGGAACTGAAAGTTCCTCTGTTAGAGAAAACTCCGCAGCAGGAGTATAAAGCAAAGTTGAGGTCTAGTAAAATAAGTCAGCCAGTTTAATTGTCTAAGTCCCTCTCGGGTGAAACGGTTAGACAGGTTTCTGACATGTATGAGATAGACCCCCATAGTGAGAGAGTTAGTCAAAACTCTATAAGATGTATCGTTTTTCTAAGTTTCTTATTGTTTCTAAGTCTAATGGTTACCTGCACAAGTTATGCATTACATTTATGTTTTCCAGTTTCTCATGTAAATAAGTTTTCTAATACTACAGTAGAGCACACATTTAGTGATCTGCCTCCTCACGAGTTATCCTATCGTCTTGCTATGCGAAACAATACATTTATAAGAATGTTACACTATTCACACCAGACCAGCAATGCCACTAATTGTTGGGTGTGTGGTCGACTCCCCCCTTTCCAGACACCGAAGGGAGTTCTGCCACTCTTTCCTTATCCATTTTCACATAATGGTTCGTGTGGAGCATGGTCCACGTTAACATCATCCTCTAATGATATGTCCCTTCTGAATAGAACATGTTTCCCAAACAAGCAAGGTCTCCCCCATAGAACAGGGTTAGATCTAGAAAATGAAGTATATAATTTAGGTAATTATTCTTCGAATTTTATGGTCCTGAATGTTCAGTCTGATACTACTCCAGATTTGCCTGCTATTTCAGTACTACCAGTCAAAGGCGAATTATGTGTCAGAAAGAATGGTTCCGCACATGTAGGACATAGTGATTGTACTACTACTGTCGAGTATAGTGACAGTGGGAAATCTATTTTCAAAGCCTCACGTCATTCTTATTTTGTTTGTGGTCAGACCGCATATGTTCGTCTGCCCCTCGATTGGGATGGAACATGTTACATTGCCTTCCTACTGCCACCAGTTTTTCTAGCCCCATCTGATTATCACAGAAACACACATCTAGTACACGTCAGACATAGAAGGGAGATCGAGTCCCCAATTGTCGATCAAACTGAAACTACTCTAGAACAATATCAAGACTTTAATAAAGGTTTCTTCTTCTTTATAGGACCTATCCAGAATAGTAAGCTAATCCGTAGGTTAACCAGAACCCTTGAAGCAGTAGTGAATGAGACTACTTCTGCTCTAGGTAACTTAACCGAAGAGCAATCTGCTATGAGATTTGTCGTGCTCCAAAATCGTCTCGTTCTTGACGTCATACTGGCCGATAGAGGAGGAGCATGTAGAGTCATCGGATCTAGTTGCTGCATTTTCATTCCTAATAACGCGCCGTCTGTTTATTCAGCTATAACCAGACTACATAAAATTGCCCATCAGTTACACCAGAATCCAGGCACCTGGACATGGTCCGTTTGGCTCTGGAGTATCGTATCTGCCTGGGGATGGAAAGTATTGTCATTCCTAGGTATTGCAGTAATGATCATATTCAGTTTCTGCCTCTGTATACAATGTGGCCCTGCGATTTGCGGCATTTGTGCTACCTCTTGTATTCCTAGTCCTAAATCCCGTTCCAAGACAATTCGAGACGAGCAAATGATGCTATATGAAATGATAGATGGTATCATGAATATTGATGTTTCCTGATGGAAACGTAGGGCACAAGGAGGGAATGTGGAAAAGTAAATTTTGCCATGTTGTATGTGCCTACGTGTTCCCCATCTTATGCTATATGTGCATGATCGATATGCATGTATTCCCCCCTCATCGATTAAAGACGCAATTATAGTTGTGTCCATCTCTAGTATGCCAGTTTCCAGTCTTCGTGAAAGCAACGAATATTAGGCCTATGTAAAGTTACGTTGCCACATTTCACAGTGTGCACGTTAATTCATTGAATTGTCCCCGTTTCTAGGCCTCAAAAGGGCCCGGACTCAGATTCAGCTCCTGTCTCCTGAACCCTCTCCGAGGAGCGATACAGCCCCCACCTGTATCCCTGACCCTTCACTTACTTCATGCCTCGCAGTGCCCGGCTCGGCCTGGCTCTGCCTCCCAGTCTGCCAAGAGTATGTTATGATTCTAGTTATCAGTCCAGCCCTCCTTCTCTGCATTCCTAAGCTACTGAATCGCATCAATAGTTTCCGTCATGGTCTAGCCTTTATGTCTCCATGTAAGAGAAATACTTTATTAATATTCATAGAATATTCCTCGCACACACAATACATGTAGAATTATGCATGCACCAGTCTTAGAATCTGTTAGCCTTTGCCCTGATAACTTTTGGATTCTATCAACATGTACTCTAAACACCAGATGCTAGATATGACTGGGTACATGTCGCTCTGACACTCCAGACTTTAGTCTCCTCTTCTAGCGCAGAAGTCATAGCCCCCAGTTCTCCCTGGTAACACGTCATTGCCAGTTTGCGCGCACCACTAGGTTAGAGGTCCCAGCTGCTCAGGTAGCCCCCTCCATGTTTCCGCCCCATTTATGACATATTCTGTTACGTTTACATCACATGTCTATGTATACGCCCTGTACACGCCTCTTGTTACACCCACTTTATGCCTTATCTTTCGCGACTGCTACAAACCCCGCCTACTGCTACGCCTACTGTATTGAATGCAATGTATTTTGTTTAACTATATATACTAATGTTCTGTTATTAAATGTTATGCGCATCATTCCCAGATCCGGCCCCCGGCAGCTGCCGGGCCCTGCCATCCCATTCCCATGCAGGCTGTCCTATTCCTGTCCTTTATGCCTGATTAAAGCCTGTAAAACTCCAGCTACCTCGAATCTTGACTCTTATTTATTGAGCTATCTGTTTATATTGTATCCAGTCAAAAATAGATCCGGTAATATTTATTTATTTACCACATCAGGAGGGCTACTTTTGTATTCTTAAAAATGGATCTGGAGCAGTTGGAGGTGTGTAGGTCAATGGTAAGGAAGGATGTGGGATCACGGTTCTGGAGGAGGGCCTTTTCTACTGAAAGCCAAACCGGGGTGTATCCTGGTTGTGGCGCCAGCCAGTGTGAGCCCTGCTTGGCTAGAAAGGCAGTTTGGTAGAGTTTGAAATTCGCTATGTTAACCCCTCCCAGGGTTTTGTCAAGGCATCGTTTTTTTAGGATGATTCTAGCTCTTTTCCCCTTCCATAGAAAAGTGGAGATTAGTGTGTCTAGTTTGTGGTGGAATTCCCCTGATAGGGTGAGGGGCAGCATGGTGATGAGGTAATTGACCAGAGGGGAAATCATCATTTTGATGGTTTCAACGCGTCCCCACCAGGTGATAAAACGAGGAGACCAACCATCGAAGAGCCGTTTGATCTTGTCCAAGGTGATGGACTCATTGTGTTTAAGCATCTCAAGAAGGGAGTCAGCAAATTCGATTCCTAGATATTTGATAAAGCTATTTTGCCATGTAAGACCTGAGACACCCAGGATTTCCATGGTGGTATGCACATTAAGGGGTTTAACCCCCGATTTTTCCCGGTTTAATTTGTATCCGGAAAGATCTGAGTATCTGTCAATTGTCGCCATGAGGGCTTTTATGGATTTCTCTAGGTCCTCTGTCGCAATTAAAATATCATCGGCATACGCAGCTAGTTTCACCTGAGTTCCCCCAAAACTCACACCCGCTATCTCCTTGTTGCATTTTATGTCTGACAGAAGGGTTTCTAGGGCAAGGAGGAACAGCGCAGGGGAGAGAGAACATCCTTGTCTAGTACCTTGATGTAATCGAAATGATTCTGAGAGGGTGCCGTTAATGGGGATTCTAGCAGAAGGAGATGAATAGAGGGCCATTACCATGTTGATACATGAGGGACCTAAATTAAAGGAGTGCATACAAGGTTGTAGGAAGGCCCATGATACCTTGTTGAAAGCTTTTTCAGCGTCTAAAGTTATGGCAACCATTGGCCTGGGGGAAGTCTTGACTTTCTCTAGGATGTGACACAAAAGTCTGGTATTGTCGCTCGATAGTCAGTGTTTTAAGAATCCTACCTGCGAGGTACTGATCAGCTTAGGGAGCAAGTTGTTGAGTCTAGCTGCCAGGATTTTTGCATAGATTTTGCAATCTAGATTTATCAGTGAAATGGGGCGATAATTCTTAGTTAAAAGGGGGTCTTTGCCATCTTTGGGTATAACAATTATGGTAGCCTCACTCATTGAGGGTGTGACGCTGCCACTGGTGGCAATCGAATTAAATAGTTTCTGGAGGGTGGGGGCAAGTTGTTTGTCAAAGGCCTTGTAGAAGGCCTTGTAGAAGGCTGCAGAGAACCCATCCGGACCAGGGGCCTTATTACTTCTAAGAGTTTTGATGGAAGACAAGATTTCTGTGTCTGTAATGGGGGAGCCTATGCGGGCACTCTCCTCCTCCGAAAGCTTAGGGAGATTCAGGGATTCCAGGTATCTAGTACAGGCATCTGTATCAAGGGTCGTGTCGTTTTTGTAAAGGTCCTCATAAAATGATTTAAAGGTGTCCACAATCTTCGCCTGTCTCGTGTGAATTTTGTTTGTGGGGTCTTTGATTGAGGCTATAGTAAGCAATTTCTGTTTGTGTTTGAGGTAAGATGCGATGAGCTTACCAGCCCTGTTCCCATCACATAGTTTTAGAGCTTTGAATCTATTAATCCAGACCCAGGCCCATTGGCTGGTAACTGTGTTATGTTCATATTTTTTCTTGACAAGAGTTCAAGGGTTGCGGTGTTAGCAGGGTTGGACTTGTGAGTGGTTTCTAAGGTTTTGATATCATGTTCGAGCCTTTCCAGATCCTGATTCAGTTTCTTGTTGGTTCTGGCTCTTATGTTAATGATAACTCCCCGTATTGTGGCTTTAAGTGCGTCCCAGACAGTGGAGGGAGCTGTGTCGGGAGAGTCATTCACTGAGATATAATCCGCTATGGCGTATATCATTTGTTGTTTGTGCACAGGATCTGACAGGGTTTCTTCATTGAACCGCCATCGCCTTGGGGGTAGAATCGAACGGGAGCCAGCAAGCTTGGTGCTAATACATGAGTGGTCGGAGACCAATTTTGGGGCGATGTCTGTTTCCTCGATGAGGTGGGTGAAGGAGCTCGAAATAAGGATAAAATCAATTCTGGAGTATGAGTTATGTGGAGCTGAGTAAAAAGTATAGTCTCTACCATCGGGATTTTGTAGGCGCCAGGAGTCTTTTAAGAGAAATCGGTTGCAAAGACGCGTGAGTGCCTCATGTGAGCGGGAAGGGTGGTACAAGCATTTAGATTGTCGGTCGAGAACAGGGTCCAGAGGGAGGTTAAAATCTCCCCCACCACTAACAAGTCATCTTGTGGGATATTCTCTATGGCTCGGGAGATCGACTCCCAGAACTCCAGGGTGTCCGAGTTGGGGCCGTATATGTTCACAACATGAATAGGGTCATCATCTCTTAACAGATGTGTGATGAGTAACTTGCCCTTCGTGTCATTTATGTGTGAAGAAACAGAGAGGT
Organism: Lissotriton helveticus; assembly: GCF_964261635.1. Taxonomy (NCBI): domain Eukaryota; kingdom Metazoa; phylum Chordata; class Amphibia; order Caudata; family Salamandridae; genus Lissotriton; species Lissotriton helveticus. The sequence goes on along the minus strand of NC_136073.1, from coordinate 258,636,848 downwards.
TAGATTTTTTTTAAATCAGTGTAATCACTCCACCTTTCTTGTGGTCAGCAGGGGAGCAGAGTGTGTGTGAGATCCAATTGAGGTTAATGAACCGTGTGTCCTCTTCTGAAAGTTTGGTTTCTTGTAATAAGATGATATCTCCTTTTGATTTAGCGAGGTAGTCAAAGACTTTTCATCTTTTCACCGGGTGGTTGAGGCCCTTGACATTCAAGGAGACTATGTTGAGGTTTTCTGATAGTGACTTAGTGTCAGTCATCGGCAGTTGGTGTTGTCGCTAAGTGGAGCATCAGAATAGTGATACGGAGTGTACAGCGTACTCGGATCGTCAAAGAGAAACTGAAAGATAATCTATACCAGGGCCTCAGAGTAGTGCTTGAGATGTGTGACATTGCATGGGTGTAGGATACTGCATCCTGAAAAGAATGTGAATCATAACAGAAAAAAACAAATACTGTACATGCCAACAACTCCCTTTTTATCCCCTCCCCCTCCCTCTCCCTCCTCCCTTCCCTCCCCACCTCACCCTCCCTCACTTCAACCCCCCTCCCTCCCCTCCCCCCTCCAACATACGTACGTAGGAAGTACGACGGCAGTACCGTCACTAGGCAGAACAGGGATGGTAAACAACATAGTAACAACAGCAGCCTTCAGGCAAAACAAGATTAGGCCAGTTAAAACAGCCTGAAACAAGGGCAGGATCTAAACATTATGAGGCTAGTCGCAGGAGTTTCGGTCTAAAGACGCTGGAGCTAAAGCGTTAGTGTTAAGGCACCTAAGGGTGAGAACTGAAAAGCTGTACCTGAAGCGTTGGTTTAAGCACGTTTCAGCATATAGTTCATAAAGGACCTACAGAGGCATATAAAACGCAACAAGCTCCCTCTGGGACATAACATTAGTAGACCTGCCATCAATACAATATAAGGAGATAGTTAAATTCTTATTGCAAACAATTACTAGAACATAGCTAACTTTAACATATTACTGCCGTTTCGGCTTGTGTGTAAACTAGGCTCTCTAAGGTCGGCAGATGTGAGACAGGTTTGAAATGGAACTTATTGACAGTAGAACTTATTGTTAAGTACTGAGAAGTCCTAAGTAATCACTCACGATACTGACAGGTCACATTAGAAGACACTCAAAGGCATCCTCCGCAGCAACTCATTTTCAGGGAAGACCTGCTCCGGATCATGCATGACGTTCAAATTGGCGGGCATGGCCACCGCATCCGGTGAAAGTGATACTCAGAAAGCAACGTTCAGGCAGGAGCAGAGTCATGTGAGTCATGGGTGGCCGTCTTCCTCTTGTTCGATGCACCACTTGATTGGTCCATACTCTGTGTCGGGCCATCCTCTAGGTGGCAAGCCAAGTCTCTGGGGTCTGTGTAGAAGTGCGGTCTCCCATTTTCAATGATTTTAAATCTAGAAGGGCCTGCAAAAGAAAAAGGAATGTTCTTTGCTTTTAGTTTATCTCGTAGTTGGAGGAACCCCTTCCGTAGCTCAACCGTGTCCTTGGAATAATCTTGAGTGAAGATTATGCGTTGGCCTTCCCAGGATACATGCGGATTCTTCCTTGCAAATTGAAGAATGGCCTCAACATGTTGATATCTGAGAGGCTTGCATATTAGGGGACGTGGACCCTTCCTCTTTTTGTCGATAAAGGTGGGAATTCTGTGCGCTCTATCCAGTTCGAAGCCATGCTGAAATTCAATTTTAGTTATCATAGGGATCCATGATTCCAAGAATGATATGCACGATTCCACGTCCTTTTCAGAATTTTCTGGAACGCCAAAGATGCGGATGTTCCCTCTCCTGTTTCGGTCCTCCAACTCGGCGTTATGTCGTCTAAGGTCGTCGGTGGTGTGTTCCAGGCGTTTTATAACTTTCGCTGATTGGAGGGACATGTCTTCCACCTCATTGAGGCGTTGCTCCGCTTCACCTAGAGCCTTATTCATAGTGCTCATGTCGGCTCTAATCGCCGTGAGCTCCAGTTGCATGGAGTCCGTGTTACCTTTGGTGGATTTAGCTAGGTCATGGACCTCAGCCAATTTTTTAAGTATCATGTCCATGGTGGCTGCTATGTCCGACCTAGCTTTGATGGGAGAGTCCGAGATCGTTGGCTCCGGTCGCACCTTTTTGTTATTGCCTCTGCTCTCCCTTTCCGCCATGTCGGGACAGATCTTCAGTGCTTGTGGTAGAGTTGGAAGGAGAGAGGGGGAATGGCGATTGAAACGCGACTGTTGGTGGCCACCTGTTGGTGTGATCTTCTCACTGCTTTGCAACTCGCTCCAGCGTTGGCTATTAAGACTCAAGAAGGTGAGGATGAGGAGCTGACTGGTGAGAGGCAATTCGTTGGCCGTGCCGTCGATCCGCGCCTCTGTGTAAAGCGCGCCGGGCCGCTCCTATGGTAGTAGAGAGACGCAGTAGATCAAGGATAATATCGCCCAATGGCTAAGCTTGTGCGAGTCCAAAACTTGGGGTGCACCTCCGGTGTGAGTGGTGTGCAGCACCTGCAGGCATGTGAGTGGCAGGAGACCATGGATGAGCTAGTCGCAGAGGAGCTGTGGCGTCATGCTGGGAACCACGATGGGTCGGTGAGCTGGTGAAATGGTGGGTTGGTGGGCACAGGAGTCATTGGTGACGGTATTGTGGGGTCAAACCTTGGGCCGCATCTTCGGCGTAGTTTGGCTCAGCTCTTACTCTTACAAGGAGGTTAGCTGCAGAGGCTTGCGGTGATTTAGGCGCGTGCTTTAAGCGGTGGCTTTAGCGCTGAGCACAGAGGAGCTGTGTCGCCACATGGAGAGCAGGCAGGGGTCCGTGTATGGGCTAGGCGCAGAGGAGCTGTGGCGCCATGTTGGGAACCACGATGGGTCGGTGACCTGGTGGGCTGGTGAGCACAGGAGACGTTGGTCACTGTAGTGCGGGGTCAAGCCTTGGGATGCACCTCCGGCGTGGATAGGCTCAGCTCTTGCTCATACAAGGGGCTCAAGAGGCTTGCGGTGATTTAGGCGGATCACTGACATAACCTCGACAGACCGAATATCGACTGTACAAAATATCGACGAACAATTATCGACTACAAAATTATCGATTGCCTATACTTAAACAACAAAACACAAAAATATCGAAACCACATTATCGACTAAAAAAAACAACGACTACTACTATATCGACTAACAACATTATCGATTTCTAAAACATCGATTATCACATCTTTAAATGAAAAACGGACAAAATATCGAATACAAAAATATAGATAGCACATTTATCGTTTTTTAAAAATATCGAAATTACTACATCCTTGAATAAATCACTGTATTATCTTAAAATTTAGTCATACTATTCATATTCATTCACTAATTGTTTCTAAAAAGCTATAAAACATACTATATATTTTCCTAACATTTATAACACAAAATAAATACAAACATACATTTTATAATACATAAACTATGTTTCGAACAACTAAACATTTCTTACTGCAAATTATATATATTCCTCCATTTTAAAAATATAAAGATAACATTACCTATACAAAATAAGGCCTTACACATTAAATAAACGTTAATTGGCGTCACCCATATAAGGAAAGCAATTAGTATAACAGGTTAAAAAATTCAAATCCACGAATTAAAAAGACTATCAATTTAAACAACCAATCCTACTTCAGAAACTATTAGACTAATACTATATAAACAAGATTACAGCAAACTAAAAATGCAGCCTAAATCTCCTAACTAAAGGAAGACGAAACTCTGCAGGATTTCTGAAAGAAAACGTATTGACTTCAACATAAAGACAGCTACACCTATATAAAGTAAGTAGTACTACATTATTTTCCATCGAAAATGTAACTCTCAAACCTCACACCTATGTTTAAAAGCCAAATACCTAAAATATATGGTTTTTTTTTACTATTTATCCTACAGACAAAAAGAAAATACAGAAGACCTAGACAACACCTGGACATCAAAAGTTAAATATAAATAAGTAAGTATATAATTTAAATGTAACTTCGACATTTAATAGATAGGTAACTAAATAGAAACTAGCAAAAAACCTCTACCAAAATATCATAAATAGTTCTAAAATATTTGTACACATTTTCTCAACTTCCACAGGTACAAAAATATATACACAGAAAATAACAGTTTGAAGAACATCAACACCTGAAAAGAACTACTTGAAATCATAAAAAGATTTACAGGTAAATCAGAAATGTGTTAAACTGTATTATTAGAATACAACATTATTTTTTGAACAAATGTAATGACATTCTCTTTTAATTACCTCCTAGCACTACAATACAAGCATGACTGAAGGAGCTAAATTCATTTATTCACAAAAAGGGAAAATGCTTCTTTGTTACATGGGATATGTCTACACTCAAGAGAAACAAAAAGATTTGAAAGTTTTTTGGAAGTGTACGAAATATTATGCCAACAAATGTTATGGTCGAGCTATAACTCAGGAGACTACTGTTACTTATACTAAGGAACATAATCACCCACCCAATGTAACAGAAATAGAGATTAGACAAATGCTAGATTCCCTTAAAGAAGCTAGTACTAGTACTGATCAACCAACAACTGCTATTCTAAAACACCATTTAAGTGTACTTCCCCAACATGCTTCTAGCCAATTACCATCTATCGATTCCCTAAAAAAAACTATAGCTAGAAAAAAAAGAGCAACATGCACTACTCCTCCCACACCAAAAACTTTTGAAGAAGTGCAAATTCCCCCTGAACTCTCTGTAACTCACAATAAAGAAGATTTTATACTCTATGACAACAAAAGTAAAGATAAAAGAATTATACTGTTTGCCACAGCAAACAACATGACTAAACTTACCCAATGCCAAACTTGGATGATGGATGGTACTTTTTCTGTATGTCCCAAACCTTTTTATCAATTATACACTATCCATGGTCATTTCCAAAATGCTAATATTCCATTCCTTTATGCCCTTCTACCAAACAAACAGCAAGCTACCTATCAAGAAATACTAACTGAAGTCAAACAACATACTAACAACTATTTTCCACAAAAAATTATCATTGACTTTGAAAAAGCTATGATAAACACCATCCTTAAAACATACCCACACACAGCAATACAAGGTTGCTATTATCATTTTAACCAATGTATCTGGCGACATCTACAACAATCTACCTTGAGTATCCAATACGCCACTGATAGCACTTTTGCTTATCAAATAAAAAAACTCATCGCCCTAGCCTATGTTCCACTGACAGATGTAACTGAGCACTATAACTTGTTAATAGGCAGCCCCTACTATAAAAGAAGTGAAGAAAGACTAAGCCCTATGCTTGACTACTTCGAAGACACATGGGTAGGAAGGCTACACAGATCAGGCCATAGAAGACAACCCAAATACCAAATAGCTTGGTGGAATGTCTACCTTAGCACACTAAATAAGGAAGCAAAAACCAACAATGCAGTTGAAGGATGGCACAATGCCTTCTAAGCAACTACAGGCCGAGGAACACCTACCCTTCACAAATTAATACAATCCTTACAAAAAGAACAGAGTTACCAGGAGCTCCGAATGGAGCAATCAGTAACTTTGATCGGACCTAAACTCACCAAAGAAAGGAAAAAAATGTATAACACACTCCAAAGTCAAGTTACCCTCTATCCAACTAGCAAAGGACTAGACTATCTATCAATGATTGCAAAAACAATTCTTTAAAACATAACATAACTATACACGTGACATTAAGCTTTTTTTTGTTGAAAATCCTTAATTTTTACATGTAACAATTTGCAATTAAATTATCAAATACATAATATTAACATATATAAAATGTATTTAGATAATGTATTTACAAAATGTTACGTACAACGTAACTAAAGCAAAAATTAAAACAGTTTCCCCACTCATAAAAAGTTTACTAAAAAATTACCTTATTGTTGCACCTTCAAACGTAATCCAATTCCAAGCAATCCATACGACACCATAGCAAAAACCCATTCAATCCATGGAAGCCCAAATAAAAATGCAAAAAAAATACAAGCAAATCCATAGCGACTCCTCTCCAATGTAATACACACGATATACCATTGAAAACCCGAAAATAGTAATTAGTTACAAAAAACGCTCCTGCAAAACGTGAATACCAAAACATTTGTGTGCTAAAATAAGAGTATATAATACTCGTCACACAACTCTGATCGAAAAAGAAGGACCTCCTCAAAAACAGTAAAACGCGACGATAACCTTGAAAAAATAAAATACATACCCACCCACACAAAAACACCCATACATATATAAAAAGACATATTTATACACCAAACATATTATCTTTGTAACATTTAAACATATTAGCTTACGTCACACACCTACAACTAAAACGCGGTAAAAATTAAATATCGTACACTCTACCTAAAACCGAAAACACAATCTTCTCTTAATAACCCTATGTACATAAACTTAAACACACCACACATACACTAACACTAACTTCATTAACTTATAAAATACAATAAAAACAAACTTACCCTCTCTAACGCGAAGCAGCATCCAACCGCGATCTGTTGAAGCACCAAGTAAGCCTAAATAACATTACGGGGTTAAAAAGTAGTCCCTGTATACAGCAAAAACCTCATTAATTTCTATATTTCAACACTTTAAAAAAATACACTGAGTATTACATTAAGTGTAAATAATTATTTAAATTGTAGAAAATTATTTCTTAAATATTCATTACTTTCAAATAATTATTCAACTGTTATCTGTTACTTTAAATAATATGTTATTGTTTATATATACATGTTGAAAATAATCTATATGTTAAACAAATGTGAATATATAACCTTGTTACAAATAATTTGTTTATAAAAATAGCTCATATTAGTTTAAACATTATGTATGTATTAAAAAATTTATTTGTGTGTTTATGTTAAAATTAATATTATAAATATGTTAAATATTCATAATATTAATTTGTAAAAATAAATATGATAACTTTGTAAAAAACAAAAATGTTACTGTTATAAAACAATTATACATATTTATCTATGACAATATATTCAATGTCTATGTGAATAACATAATTGTTATTAAATGAAAAGTACATATTACCAATTTTTTTCTTTAATTAATTTAATTACAATATATGTGAATAAACATATAAATATTTAAATATCATTTATTTGTTAAAAACATATATATGCACTTCATATATTTTTTGGGATAATAAAAACTGTTTACTTACAATTTTCAATAGAAATAAAAAATACATCTCTACTTACAATTTATTTAGTATATGTTAATAAACTGTTTTTCATTTATTCCATTTAACCCTGTGTATGTTTCCTTCTTTATTATTCTATATGATTATTAATTGCATATGAAATTTCCTATTTAAAAATGCATTTTAAATTTTAATAAATGTAAAAATGTATTTATCTTTTAACTACTACAATAACAATAATTATCATTAATACAAATTTTTTATATGTAATTTTAAAACTTTATTATAGTATCCTACCAATAATAGTTATTTGTATTAAAAAAAAATTCTTATTTACACAGCACCAATTATAAACTCACAAAACCATACTACACATTAAAACCATACAAATTACAATTCCCACTTCACCAATTGTAAACTCATGGAAGGTGCTGGACACTGAACCCATACAAATTACTATTCCAACTCCACCAAGTATAAACGTAATTTTTACCCTGTACCCCTGTACCCAAAAACCCCAAACTGACCCTGAACCCTAAAAATACCCCTTTACCCAAAAACTGAAAACTTACCCTGAACCCTAAAAATACCCCTTTACCCAAAAACTGAAAACTGAACCTGAACACTAAAAATACCCCTTTACCCAAAAACTGAAAACTGACCCTGAACCCCAAAAATACCCCTTTATCCAAAAACTGAAAACTGACCCTCAACCCTAAAAATACCCCATTACTCAAAAACTGAAAACTGACCCTGAACCCTAAAAATACACCTTTACCCAAAAACTGAAAACTGACCCTGAACTCTAAAAATACCCCTTTACCCAAAAACTGAAAACTGACCCTGAACCCTAAAAATACCCCTTTACCCAAAATCTGAAAACTGACCCTGAACCCTAAAAATACCCCTTTACCCAAAAACTGAAAACTGACCCTGAACCCTAAAAATACCCCTTAACCCAAAAACTGAAAACTGACCCTGACCCCTAAAAATACCCCTTTACCCAAAAACTGAAAACTGACCCAGAACTCTAAAAATACCCCTTTACCCAAAAACCCAAAACTGACCCTGAACCCTAAAAATACCCCTTTACCCAAAAACCCAAAACTGACCCTGAACGCTAAAAAAAACCCTTTACCCAAAAACCCAAACCTATAAAATTTTTCATATAATTATATACTTACAAATACTTACGTTGTAATGTTATGCGTTGTAAAAGTACCTGCGTTCTAAAAAAAATCGTTGTAAATACATGCGTTATAATGGTATTTGAGTAGTAAAATTTTCGTTGTAATGGTAGTGCGTAGTAAAAGTTGCGTGGTAAACGTTGTATACCTTTAAAAAATATTATTATTTCCTTCTTTATTATTAAATTACTTCCCACTCTATTCCCCCATAAACCCACAACCCGCTACAGGAAATTAAAATTTTACATAATTAGCAATTTATCAATAAAATTAAATTAATTACCAATTAAATTATAAATAATCAACAAATATTTTTTATGTAACAATTAATTAAATATTACTAACAATTAATAGATTTACATATTTAATGATTGATAATAAAATTACTTCCCACCCTATTCCCCTATAAACCCACAACCCGCTACAGGAAATTAAAATTTTAATTTTACATAATTAGCAATTTATCAATAAAATTAAATTAATTACCAATTAAATTATAAATAATCAACAAATATTTTTTATATAACAATTAATTAAATATTACTAACAATTAATAAATTTACATATTTAATGATTGATAATAAAATTACTTCCCACCCTATTCCCCTATAAACCCACAACCCGCTACATGACATAAATTATTTAAATTAACATAATTACCAATTAATCAATTTAATTAAATTATGTACAAATTAATTTTTATATAATTAATTTTTTTTATTTAATTAACTTTTAATTAAATATTACTACCAAATCATAAATTTACATATTTAATTAATTATAATTAAATTACTTCCCACCATATTCCCCTATAAACCCACAACACGCTACATCACATAAATATTTTAAATTAGCATAATTAGCAATGAATCAAATAAATTAAATTAATTACCAATTAAATATTATATAATTGAAAACTATTATTTAATTAACAATTATTTAAATATTACTACCAAATAATAAATTTACATATTTAATTAATTATAATTAAATTACTTCCCACCCTATTCCCCTATAAACCCACAACCCACTACATCACATAAATATTTTAAATTAGCATAATTAGCAATTAATCAATTAAATTAAGTTAATTAACAATTAAATTTTATATAATTGAAAACTATTATTTAATTAACAATTATTTAAATATTACTACCAATTATTAAATTTACATATTTAATTAATTATAATTAAATGACTTCCCACCCTATTCCCCTAAAAACCCACAACCCGCTACATGACATAAAATATTTAAATTACCATAATTACCAATTAATCAATTAACTTAAATTAATTAGCAATTAAATGTAATATAATTTAAAAATATTATTTAATTAACAATTAATTAAATATTACTACCAATTAATAAATTTACATATTTAATTAATTATAATTAAATTACTTCCCACCCTATTCCCCTAAAAACCCACTACCCGCTCCTAGAAATTATTATACTATTTGAATAAATGTTTATATTTATTAATTTTTTATAATTTTTTTTCAATATAAATACATTAAAAAAATCATATATTTAATCATGACTGTCGATAACACAACTTTCGATATTCTTAAAACCGATATTTTGACTTTCGATATTTTTTAACTACTAAAAATAACGATATTTTTTACTATCGATATTACTTACTCGATATTTTTTCAATCGATATTTTTAAACATACATTAAAATCGATAATAAATACATCGATATTACTTACCTCGATATTAATGCAATCTCGATTTTCTGGAGTCGGTATTATGTCCAGTCGAAAATAAAAACTCGATATTTAGACCACACACCGATTTAGGGGCGAGATGCAGGCGGTGGATATAGCGCTGGGCGCAGAGGAGCTGTGTCGCTACATGAAGAGCACAGTAGGCCGGTGGTCATCAGAGTCGAGTGAGCAGGGGGCCGATCTAGGCACATGGGGTCGATGGGCATCCCTCACAAACATGTGTCAGTCTCATCGCGGGGCAGCTTTAAAGCAATTGTCCATACCAGCCGCCATTTTGAGGTCAGGCGGGGCGGAGGTATCGAGGGGCGAACGGCCAAAAGTCAAAGGCACTCACCGTTCAGAAGTGCCTGTATGCATTTTCGCTGCCTCCGATTCCGCTTCAGCTGTTCTCCGGCGGACTTGTGTTGAAGGAGTAGCTTCAGCACCCGAGTTCAGGATCAGGCGGATCTGAAGTAGGGACGCGGAGCCATTTTGGCTCGTCTGTTTCGGCTCCTCGTCCCCGGGGTGATCTTTAATTATGAGCGATTTAGCCTGTTTTCAGCCCCGATTCGTCGCTCATTCCGTGCCGCTTGTGCTGGTGGATCGGTAACTGGAGGTTTTGTATTGGGAGACCCGGTTTGGAGCCTGGCTGGCGAGGCGTCGGTTCCCTGTTTCACGGAGCAACTCGGTTAGGCAGCCATCGCCACTGCCGTCCAAGCCACGCCCCCCAAAAAGAGGCATTTTTAATCATGAAATCTGGTACAGCCTTGCATGGATTAAATGAGCTTTCTGAGATTACAAAATTATAGAAATGACCACAACAGCTTCAGACACCATGCACTACATGTCACACAATGCACCGGGGCGCATACCTTCAATTTCCTCTTCCAGGTTGTCTAATTAACTGCTTTTGAGACGCTTCCGCACTGCTCATTCGATTCAGTCAAGCGCGATGGAGTGATAAGCCCTCCACGTTCTAACACACAGGCAAGTCACGCCATGTTTGCATTTTCAGACAATAGATATTTGGCACACAATTTATGGATGGAATCAGTACAACAATGCATGTACTTTGTTGTTTGCTGGAAATACAAAGGATTTCCTCACATTGAGTTCTATAAGGTTGCACCTATGGCATTTGACTGCTTTCAGCAGGCTAAAAGGTAACTTTTAGATCCCAGCTCAGACTCTTCAGGCGAACTCAGCGCCTCGCATAAGAGCCTCGCATAAGAGCGCACTGTCATAAGAAAAGTACATACTAGAGCTTTTATACTTGTTCCATTTGTTGGTTTTAGAAATTTAAATTACAACACATCCTCAAATAGAGACTTGATGCACCTGATTGCTCTAAATGTAGGAATATGTATCCCTCTATTCAAACACATTGGTACATTGCGGTGATCTTGACATTGGTCATACTTTGACAACACGTCTTGAGTTTTTAATCCTTGTAGCCTCATTACCTGAAGAGTAGGACTAACGTCTTCTGCTATCAGCCTTTTCAGATCCACTCTATGTTGCAATTAAGGTACAGACACACACCTATAGGCCTTGAATTACCGTTGAAACTGTAAATAGGGTGGGTCAGATGTGTAAGTACTGTCGTTTTTAAAGATTTTTAGAGCCCACGACCGAGCCCAAGTCCTGAGGAGAACCCCGAAGTCATCTAGGATCGAAACACGTTGACTCTTGAGCATGGGTACCTTTGATGGGGTGTGCCTACGAGGGAATTGGCTAAACTGTGTTCCCCCTCATTTTGTAGACAACACCTTGGCTTTTTTGTGTAACCCTATTCTCTGATCACAGGCAGGACAGTAGACATGTGTCTAGCAACAAGATAGTGTCCGCCTGATGCCAGAATTTGAATGTAGGACTGGTCAAGTGCTTATGGCCTGTACATATTGTTTTGGTGTATTATTAATGTATTTAAGTGTCTCTGTCTATGTGTTTTTCACAAACGTGATTGTGTTGTATGTATTTATGTGGATTATGTGTTAAAATGTTGGATAATAACGTGTAATTAAACAATGTATCACCCTTTCTAAAGACATGTACAATTGATTTCAAATGTCTTTTTGTGAAAGCAAAATTAAGCTGAATGAAGCTTATGAACTTTAGAATTAATGGTTTAAGGTTAATTTAGACTTAGATATAACAGTCTTCCTGGACATCCTGTTTGTTCTTCTACCCACATGCTGCATGTGAGCAGCAATAGCTTTGGGCAAGCTGGGCCGGACTGGGAACCAAAACCAGCCCTGGCAAAGTGCTCTGCTAGCCCCCCCAGGATGTTGGGGGTGCGACCAAGCTGTTTGCCAGGGCCGGTTTCCTGTGGCGGCTCCTCCATAGGAGCGTGGGGGAGTGGCACCACTGCTTTCTTGCAGTGTGAGAAGCAGAAACATAAAACGGTAAAACTAATACCATTTTATGATTCAGCTTCTTGAACTGCGAGAAAGCAGAAGTGCCTGGTCGTGGGTGGGCAGATGGTCCTGCTCGAGGGCAGGGGGGGGAGTTGGTTGCCCATTGTTTTGGGCACTGTCTGCTTTGGTCGGCCAGAGGCCGACCAACGCATTCATGGGCACTCTCCCTTGCATACAGCCTACATAGAGAAAAGAAACAATGGTCCTGAACCAATTATGCAAGGAAGAGTTACGTTAAGAGAATCATCAACTTATTTGAGCTTCCATTAATCAGCTCACAAACATCCATAAATCGTGAAAATAATTAAAACAAACAGATGTGCAGAAAAACCACTAAGTAATATTACAATATATTTAGTCATTTAAAGGAACAATCATTAGAGGGTCAAGAAGGTAGGAGAATGTTCTAGGGAATGTGTAAGAAAGAGTGCTCAAGTGTATATATAGGACTCAAGAGAGCTCACAGTGTGTAGTAAAGTAAAGGCCATATATTTACAAGACTGTACAGAACTGATATCCAATAAACAGTTAGATGCAACCTGGCCACATTCAAATTATTCATTTGAATTATATTTTCTAAAGTTGTAAGGAGAGTTTCCTTAAGGCTGTAAACGGGTAATGTGGAAGGGGAAATTGGTCCAGGTGCGGTAGGGGGTAGCGTCGATGTTTTGATCCGGCTTATCGGCAACCGAGGGACTTTAATACCTCAGCCATGCGGATCTTCCTCAGAACAAGGAGACAGGTGAAGTGACCCTCATCGATCTTGCAATGCTCTATTGGAGTCCAAAACCTGGTTACACCAATGCCCGTAAAGTGGCACGGGCCAACTAAGGACAAATCCCATTATTCAGTAGATATAAACCATGACGGTGGTGCCCAGACCATCCATGGAACGTAATATTCAGGCCTATATGTGTGGCAAGAGTTGCTGAATGAATCAGGTAATCCGGGGCACAGCGTAATTTATGGGACTGGAGACGATCTGATTGACGTCCTTACTCCATCGCTACCTAGGATGCTTGTTTCCAGTCCAGGGAGGACCTGGCCTGGCAGTTTGGGATGGACTGTTCCCATGAGGCACAGGGTCAAGACTGATTTGCATACAGCTGGGTCCAAACTGGAATGGCACGGTGAGCAAAACAACGATGAATTTAGGGCCAGATCTCTGTACTGGGTAAATGTACGACATTGTTCTGCATTCTGTCCATCAATTGTTCTTTTTTGCACCTGGTGATTCTTGGCATACATTCATTACTGGTATGATAACCCCAAGGATAGTGTTGTTTAATCCTTGGTTTTAGGTTTTCAAGCGGTACACCCACCTTTGTTCTTTCTTGAAAAGGATGCATTCCGCATTCTCTTGTGCATTGTCTCCAGTTTCCAGAATGACCCATCGTAGGTCATCTGTTGAGTGTTGTACAGTTATGTAGTGGCTGTTCATCTTGGTGGTGGATTATTTGCACCAGATATTACTTCGGTGCTCCCCTATTGTGAGAAGTTGGCCTGATGTATGATGTCCACAGTTCTGTGGGCACCTTGTATCAGTCCAAACAATCCCTTATGGTGGTGGTTGTAAGTCAACCTTATAGACTAGCTAACTTAGGGGTAGCATGGATCTAAGCAGTCTTAGGCTTAACTCAAGAGGGCATGTGAAGCCAGCTGTTTTACCATATGCAATCCTGTAATATCAAACGAAAGGACACCACACAAGTTATATATTATAAAAATATATGTATTATTACTAGAATAATCCTCTGTACTCTTTATGAGTGCAGAGGCACAAGCGTTTAAACAAAAGCACAGTTAAACATACACAAGTTGCACAATTTTGAATGAGCCCGGTGGCCACTCTAACCATATACTAAAATAGTGGTATAAGTACCACCTCTGGAACAATGGTAGGGCCTAGGGCCTTGTGAATCGCTGGGACTACTCAGGACTAACAGTGATGAAGTCGGGAGAGGCCCGCGGGACACGGGTGCAGTGCCTAAAGCACACGCATGCACCAATGCAAAGTTAATGGCGCGTAAAAGTTAGAAAGTTACTGTTTTGAAAGTCTTCCGACTGGAATAGAATTACCCCACATTAAACTAGGACACTAGATGTGTAAACCACTACAGGAGCACTGGTGTTTGATCATTACCTCACCCACAGGAAGCGGGTGCATAGGTGCCAAAGTGTGTCTGGTTTTGTCGTGGAGATCTATGGAGCCTGGAGATGAAGATGCTGCAGGCGGCCAGGAGAGAAGAGTCCGGCTGGATCCAAGGGTGGATCGAAGATGTAAAGTACCTGAAAGCAGAGGGGACAGAGTCTGGGTCACTAGCCAGTGACCAGGATGGAACCAGGAAGGAACCAAGCAATGTCGGGCGCAATCAGGTGGTTGTCAAGAAGCTTGTCTCCGCTGTCACGTGGACTCTGGGGCATCGATGGCGTCCAGGAGTGGATCACAAGCTGTCCCACAAAGGCTCTTGCTGTCGGCGATGTCGGCTTCCAGATTGGAGTCAACAGGCCTTGGCAAATGCAACCCACGCAGGATTTGAAGATCGCTTCTTACTCGGACCAGCAAGGTAAGAGAGGTTGCTCCTTTTCAGGAGAGCGAGAGCCAGTCTGAAGCAACCAGACTAGCAGAGTAGATTCAAAGGTTCATCGGTACTGGGGCCACTAGCCAACGGGCAAGTGACCGGACCAACGCATCGAGCAGGAAAATGCAAAAGGGCCCCACACAGCACTCGGTGAGTGTGGAGGGGTGATCTTCGATGCACGAGCTGCTCGGGCTGGGGCTTCTCAAACCCCAATTCACAGCTTTGAGGGTGCCTCGGGAGCTGCACGGTCAGCACTCCGCAGTCTTTTCAATATGGCCGGCCCCACGCTTCACGTCGCCTCCACGGGTCTCAGATTCTCTGGGACTGTGGATCGGGCTGTAAGAAGTCAGGGAAGCTGGGTCTTGTCGATCTCTGTTGCTCGAGTTCTGGCGGGAACTGCAACAAAGCAAACCGTTGGGCGCTGGATGGTGCCTGTTTGCACAGGGTGGTCACTCCTTGACCACAAGAGAGATTCTTCAGTCTTCCACGTCGAGTGGGATGTCGAAGGGTCCAGAGTTCTGTATCAAAGTTTCAGTCAGGGTAATCTAATGCTCCTAGGCACAGCTCCTACCTTTATTCCAAATCAAGGGGCTGGATTACCTGCTAGGTCCCTTCTATGGGTGGGACCCAGGAAGGGGGTGGTTACACCCTTTTCCCTTTGTCCAGTTTCGCGCCAGAGCTGGGGCTGGAGTGCCCCAGCACCGGTTTGAACTGGGCTATGCATGAGCCACCTTGTGTGCCCCAGGCAGTGTCTAGTTTCATTCAGCCCGCCCTGCCCCAATCCACTATCTCCTGTCTGGGGTGGTGTAACACCTCCCTGTGACAGGAAACCTTTTGTCCAAGCCTCCCCTGCCAATTTTTGGTCAGCAGCAGGAGGCCAGACTTGTGTCTGTGGCAGCAGCATCCATTTTGTGATGCTGAGGCTCTGGTTAGTTTTAACCGCATTTAAGTAAAGTTACATGTCTTCTCCCTCTAGAAGGGTGGAAAGCTACCCCCGTCACCAGAACTGGCGAGGGGGTAGTATTCCAAAGTGTATGACACCTTACACGACATGTTTTGATAAAGCCAAACCAAAGTTAGCAATAACCGCGAGGATTATAATGCACTTAAGAGTATATGGTATGGCCATATCCCAGAACAGCTATAATGACATTGTTCCGAAAGCTGCAGACAGGCTCAGCTCATGCTAGAGCACCATCTCACATAAGACCAAGCACTCTGCCTCCAGGATTGTTAAGGCCTGCCATAGGAGTGACTTATAGGTGTATATGTGTCCAGATATAGGTTTAGATATAGGTATACTATATCTAAGCAAGGGGTGATTACACGACCTTGCCCCAGCTGAGTGATCAGCCAGTTGTGTCAGTTTGGATGGCCATCCAGGGGTGGAAAAAGATATGCTGCAGCCCCTGGTAGGCCTTGGATGCACCTATGCCCTGGGTACCTATGGTACACTATACAGGGGCTCACAAAGGTGACCCAATACCCAATTAAGTATGTACCTAGGGTACATGGAGTCCATTGTAAAGAGAGAGCAGATAGCCTGGGACCCTGATTAGCAGGATCCCAGGCCAACTAAGTCGAAATCCAGCTAAACACAGGGCAAAAAATCTGGGGTAACCATAGTCAGGTATCCACCTTCCTATATAAACCCCCCCTCCACCCCCCCAAATGAAAGGAGATAAGGCTATCCCTGACCAGGTAAGCCTATATTGCCTAAGTGGCCATATAAGGAAGTACCTGCACTAGCATGGTTACCCACTGTCTCATGGTCCACTAAGCAATCCCTCACCCTAGGGGTATCAGAGGGTCTCCACCATAGGGAATCACTACCTGTGGTGTGTTTTGGCAAAGCAAAAGGCTGGTGTTGAGATGGAGTACTGAAGTGAGGCTCCACTAATGTAGGGCTCAACTTCCTCCAATCACTATCCACCATGGATGCCTTTCTTTCCATGACTGAGTTGCACTGTGCTCTCAGGGTAAACCTCTGGCTGCCTACAGCTGGAGGCTGGGTCTCTTTGGTTGGCTTACTGGAGGGACAGGTCAGGTTTGGGGCCCCAGGTTTGGCTGTGCCCAACTGTGTCCATCTGGGGGAGGTCCCTAACTAGTTGTAAGGGGGATCCCTCAGGAATTTTTAAAGGTTTCACCTTGCTAGTGCTGCTAGCTTTGGGGCCCCTAATCTGCTGATGGGGGTGTTTTATTGGACAGGGGGCCCTTTGGGGCTCACTGACCTCCTTGACCTCTGTAGCCCTGGGCTGACTGAGGCAAGTTAGAGAGGGGCAGGTTACCTGCTCCAGACTGGGTCCCACCTTGGAAGGGTCCACTGACATCAGGGGCTCTGCCAGGCTAGGCCTGACTACCTCTGGGGCAGTTTCTTCACAAGGGGTAAGATCAGTTCCCTGAGGAGGCTGATCCTTTCCTAAAGTCTGGTGGGAGGGAGATTTCTCTTCCTCCTCAATGCTCTCTGTTTGTGTGGAGTGATCCATAGTTGCGGGCTTCACAACACATGAATCTGTTTGAGTTTGGGCTGTGGCCATCACAGCCCCACCAACCTTTCTCAGGAAGGGACTCAGTTTGGGTATGGGCTGTTACCATCACAGCCCTGCTAATCTATTTAGGGAAGGAGTCTGCTTGAGATGGGGCTGTGTCCAGCACAGCCCTACCAACCTTTTCAGGGAGGACATCTTGGATTGGGGCTGTGGCCATCACAGCCCCACTAACCTTTCCATGGAGATTTACCATTTTAGAATGGGTTTCTTGTTCTACCTCAGACCAGGCTGAGATTTCCAAATCATTTCCTAGTAGACAATCTACAGGCAAGCTTGTTGACACTGCCACTCTCTTGGGGCCAGTGACACCTCCCCAGCTGAGATTTACTACTGCCATGGGATGATTTTGCTGCACTCCCTTCAATATTGGTCACCTGGTATGTGGCACCAGGTAAAAGTTGCCTTGAGGGGACTAGATTCTCAGTCACCATAGTGATACCAGCCCCTGTGTCTCTATAGGCCTCAACTTTCTAACCTTTGATGAGGGGCTCCTTTCTGTACTTGCTCAAAGTGTTTGGGCAAGCAGTGAAGTTGGCAAACCCCATGTCATTTTCACAGACAAGAGTAGCTGTAGTTGGGGACCTGGTTAGGCCAGAGTCCACCTGAGTTCCAAAAGTAAACCCAGCCAAATTCTTGGGGGAGCTCCCACCACCTGGGGGATTACTACTAATAGTAACAGGAGGTGTTGGAGCTTTACTTGGAGGAATATTTTCTTTATTGCTATTCTTTGGACAACAGCTATCTGTTTTCCAGTGGCCAGTCTGCTTACAGGCATGGCAGTAAGGTTTCTTTGGGTTAGATGAAGTGTTTTGGGACCCACCCCCACCCTTGGAGTTTTGGTGCCCTGTGGGAGCTTGTCTTTTGATTTATCCCCACCTTTCTCTTGAGCCTTGGAATTATCCTTCTTTCGGTCATTACCCTGATTCTTAGGCCTAATCCTGGTTCTGACCCATTTGTCTGCCCTCTTACCCAATTCTTGTGGAGAGGCCAGATCTGAGTCCACCAGGTGCTGGTGCAAAAGCTGGTTTTGACAATTACTAAGGATCTGCTCCCTCATAATCAAATTATACAATCCTGTATAGTCATGTACTTTGCTGCCAAGTAACCAACATTCCAGAGCCTTAGTAGCACAATCTACAAAATCAGTCCAGTCCTGAGTCTGAGCTTTTTGGGTATCTCTGAACAACAACCTGTATTGCTCAGTGGTTAGGCCAAACCCATCAATAAGAGCACTCTTCAGGACAGTGTAGTTTTTAGCATCCTCAGGTCTAACAGTGAGGAGCTTATCTCTCCCTTTCTCAGAAAAGGAGTACCATAAGAATGCTGCCCACTGATCTTGGGGAACCTGCTGTTACATGCAGGCCCTCTCCAGAGCAGTCATCCATTTGTGGATGTCATCCCCTTCCCTATAGGGGGGCATAATCTTTGTCAGGTTTCTAGTGTCATAGGACCTGTCTTTCTCTTTAAGGATATTGCTGCCACCAGTGGGTATTTCCCCACTCAATTGTTGTTCCCTTGCTAAAGCAAGCTTAGCTTGGGCCAGGGCTATGTCTTCCCTCTCTATCTGGAGTCTGACAGCTCTCATCCTGGCCTTATGCTCTTTTCTCTGGGGGGGTGGGGGGGGGGGGGGGGGAGTCATTCCCCTTTGAGACCCCTTGAGGCATTAGAAAGGTTAGATTCCCTGGACTGGAAAGGGATCTATCTCTTCTATTGCCTGGGAGTATTCTGCTATTGGGTCGGGGGGGGGGGGGTGCTGGACCTCTCCATCTCCATGTAGGCTCAAGTTAGCTTGGCTAAGCCTCCTAACTTGGACCTGGATATCCCTCTGATCATCTGAATCCTCTGATTCTGGGTCCACCTCCTCATCTTCTACCTCTGGGGTGGTGTTCTCATTATCTGGGGGGTTCACTCCCTCTCCTGGATTACCTGAGGGAACTTCTCTAGCTTTCTCAAGATCATCCTTCTCCAGGATGGCTATCACGTGGGAATGGTAGGGTTGTGACCCTTTTTCAGCCTCCTTGCAGTGCACAAGGCACTCAAGTCTCTGAAGCTGAGTTTGTCATAGCTGGAAGGTGCCTTGGTAAGGTCACCTGCCACACGCAGAGCAATTGGTTGCTCACCTGTGCCAGGCATGACTCTAGTGAGGTGTAAGTGGTGCACTTACCTACACTATGTGTTTTCCTACCGGACCTTGCTAGTGAGTTGTAGTCAGGGTGTTCTAAGCCCTTTAATCTACAACTACTAAGTTCAGTAGAACTTAAGTATGTAAGCTTTGTTTATATGTACCTATAGTACTTAATGTGATCTTTCAAATTATATAAAGATTGCAATGGTAAAACAACAGCAAGCTCAAATCCCAACCGCTGCACACCAATGTGAGAAGTTGGCCTGATGTATGATGTCCACAGTTCTGTGGGCACCTTGTATCAGTCCAAACAATCCCTTATGGTGGTGGTTGTAAGTCAACCTTATAGACTAGCTATCCTAGGGGTAGCATGGACCTAAGCAGTCTTAGGCTTTCTCAAGAGGGCATGTGAAGCCAGCTGTTTTACCATATGCAATCCTGTAATATCAAATGAAAGGACACCACACAAGTTATATATTATAAAAATATATGTATTTATTACAAGAATAATCCTCTGTACTCTTTATGAGTGCAGAGGCACAAACGTTTAAACAAAAGCACAGTTAAACATACACAAGTTGCACAATTTTGGATGAGCCCGGTGGCCACTCTAACCATATACTAAAATAGTGGTATAAGTACCACCTCTCGAACAATGGTAGGGCCTAGGGCCTTGTGAATCGCTGGGACTACTCGGGACTAACAGTGATGAAGTCGGCAGAGGCCCGCGGGACACGGGTGCAGTGCCTAAAGCACACGCATGCACCAATGCAAAGTCAATGGCACGTAAAAGTTAGAAAGTTACTGTTTTGAAAGTCTTCCGACTGGAATAGAATTACCCCACTTTAAACTAGGACACTAGAGGTGTAAACCACTACAGGAGCACCGGTGTTTGATCGTTACCTCACCCACAGGAAGCAGGTGCATAGGTGCCAAAGTGTGTCGGGTTTCGTCGTGGAGATCTATGGAGCCTGGAGATGAAGATGCTGCAGGCGGCCAGGAGAGAAGAGTCCGGTTGGATCCAAGGGTGGATCGAAGATGTAAAGTACCTGAAAGCAGAGGGGACAGAGTCTGGGTCACTAGCCAGTGACCAGGATGGAACCAGGAAGGAACCAAGCAATGTCGGGCGCAATCAGGTGGTTGTCGAGAAGCCTGTCTCCACTGCCACGTGGACTCTGGGGCATCGAGGGCATCCAGGAGTGGATCACGAGCTGTCCCATGAAGGCTCTCGCTATCGGCGGTGTCGGCTTCCGGATCGGAGTCAACAGGCCTTGGCAAATGCAACCCACGCAGGATTTGAAGATCGCTTCTTACTCGGACCAGCAAGGTCAGAGAGGTTGCTCCTTTTCAGGGGAGCGAGGGCCAGTCTGAAGCAACCAGACTAGCAGAGTAGATTCAAAGGTTCGTCAGTACTGGGGCCACTAGCCAACGGGCAAGTGACCGGACCAACGCATCGAGCAGGAAAATGCAAAAGGGCCCCACACAGCACTCGGTGAGTGTGGAGGGGTGATCTTCGATGCACGAGCTGCTCGGGCTGGGGCTTCTCAAACCCCAATTCACAGCTTCGAGGGTGCCTCGGGAGCTGCACGGTCAGCACTTTGCAGTCTTTTCAAAATGGCCGGTCCCACGCTTTACGTCGCCTCCACGGGTCTCAGATTGGCTGGGACTGTGGATCAGGCTGTTAGAAGTCAGGGAAGCTGGGTCTTGTCGATCTCTGTTGCTCGAGTTCCGGCGGGAACTGCAACAAAGCAAACCGTTGGGCGCTGGATGGTGCCTGTTTGCACAGGGTGGTCACTCCTTGACCACAAGGGAGATTCTTCAGTCTTCCACGTCGAGTGGGATGTCGAAGGGTCCAGAGTTCTGTATCAAAGGTTCAGTCAGGATAATCTAATGCTCCTGGGTACAGCTCCTACCTTTATTCCAAATCAAGGGGCTGGATTACCTGCTAGGTGCCTCCTATGGGTGGGACCCAGGAAGGGGGTGGTTACACCCCTTTCCCTTTGTCCAGTTTCACGCCAGAGCTGGGGCTGGAGTGCCCCAGCACCGGTTTGAACTGGGCTATGCATGGGACACCTTGTGTGCCCCAGGCAGTGTCTAGTTTCATTCAGTCCTCCCTGCCCCAATCCACTATCTCCTGTCTGGGGTGGTGTAACACCTCCCTGTGACAGGAAACCTTTTGTCCAAGCCTCCCCTGCCAAGTTTTGGTCAGCAGCAGGAGGCCAGACTTGTGTCTGTGGCAGCAGCATCCATTTTGTGATGCTGAGGTTCTGATTAGTTTTAACCGCATTTAAGTAAAGTTACATGTCTTCTCCCTCTAGAAGGGTGGAATGCTACCCCCATCCCCAGAACTGGCGAGGGGGTAGTATTCCAAAGTGTATGACACCTTACACAACATGTTTTGATAAAGCCAAACCAAAGTTAGCAATAACCGCGAGGATTATAATGCACGAGTATATGGTATGGCCATATCCCAGAACAGCTATAAGGACATGGTTCCGAAAGCTGCAGACAGGCTCAGCTCATGCTAGAGCACCATCTCACATAAAACCAAGCACTCTGCCTCCAGGATTGTTAAGGCCTGCCATAGGAGTGACTTATAGGTGTATATGTGTCCAGATATAGGTTTAGATATAGGTATACTATATCTAAGCAAGAGGTGATTACACGACCTTGCCCCAGCTGACTGATCAGCCAGTTGTGTCAGTTTGGATGGCCAGCCAGGGGTGGCAAAAGATATGCTGCAGCCCCTGGTAGGCCTTGGATGCACCTATGCCCTGGGTACCTATAGTACACTGTACAGGGGCTCATAAGGTGACCCAATATCCAATTAAGTATGTACGTAGGGTACATGGAGTCCATTTTAAAGAGAGAGCAGATAGCCTGGGACCCTGATTAGCAGGATCCCAGGCCAACTAAGTCGAAAACCAGCTAAACACAAGGCAAAAAATCTGGGGTACCCACCTTCCTACACCTATGCATTGTTTGACTTTTCTGCAGGTCATTCTGATGTAATTTAGGTTACATGGGGCATGTGATCATATAGATTACGTGGCTGGTGTTACAGTTCCTGTGGCGTCTCAGAGTGCACTTCAAATTTTTGGTGAATTGTAATGACTTAGTCAATTGTGTGAGATGGCAGACTGAGCATGAACCACAAGGACAGTGGTCTGTGACGGGGGGTCATGCCCCATGAGGAAAGTACATTTTATCCAACTTTCTTTTTTTTTTAAGGTCTATTTACAGGTCCAAAGCACCTGGTGAGAGGTCGGTCGACATGTTTCAGCCTGTGTCACCCAAAAGGGTTGGATGGCTTTCTCCAGGACTAAAGGATCCAGCCGTCTCAAATGTTGGAGGGCTGTGTGAGGGCTGTGTATGTGCTGTGTAAGGTGAGTGGATTCGCTCACGCTTTTAGGGCAACAGGCTGTGTTTAATGCCTGTTATGGGCATGCGGTAATAGGCCTTAATTTGATCTATTCCTGTAGAGGACAAAGAGAAAATACGGAAGGCATTAAAAGCTACTTATTATGCAAAGCAAAAATATACATAGGCTTAGACGTTATCGAAACAAATGTTAAAACGTTTTATTTCTTGCCTAATGTGAGTTAGGTTTCGCGGTGCTGGCTTCCTGTTGTCGGTAGACGTAAAGTATTACAAGCCAGAGTCAACTGCCAGGTTTTAAAAGAAGAGAAAATGTGCCGAAAAGCTGACATATAGATTTTCCTGGAAAATTACCAAAGGAACATTTGTGTGCCTCAAAGAGGTTAAAAGTACAAAGTGAAAGTGAGAGAGCTTTAGGAAAAATAGATTTGGTTAGT
Organism: Lissotriton helveticus; assembly: GCF_964261635.1. NCBI lineage: Eukaryota > Metazoa > Chordata > Amphibia > Caudata > Salamandridae > Lissotriton > Lissotriton helveticus. The sequence continues at coordinate 258,613,245 of NC_136073.1, read as the reverse complement.
TTTATCTGGAATCTATGTAGGCGTTTCAGTTCCATGAGGCCGGCACTCCTGCTTGTAATCCTGCCGTGTGGGATTCATAAGATATGTGTTGTCGCTGTCTTATTTGCCTTGGAAAAGGAAGTAGATTCGGAGGGCGGGACTTTGTTTGTTGCTCTCTCGCATGTGGTCATATTGGTCGCAATTTCCTATGCCTAATAGTGCTCAGCAACAATCGTTCTTGATGTCTGCCCAAGGGCCAAGAGAGCTCCTAGTGTTAATATAGCAATTGTTACAGTACGGATATTTTTGGTAGCAGTTTTTAGAGCCACTTGGGGGAGGAAATGTCTAATAATGCTGCCTTATGGGAAATGTAGTTGGGATGTCAACTGGTAATGAGGTTCTATATTTCTCAGGATCGTGGAGGATAAGATGCAATGTCACACTCAAAAAGGTTCCCAATTTGTTCAGTGAAAAGTTTTATAATGTACTTTATCACATATATTATTGTTCTTTATTCAGTAGGTAATTTTCGCTCTTACGAGCCCTCTGTGATTCATAACATACGTTTGTTACTGGAATGATAACCTCAGGATAGTGTCATTTAATCCTTGGTTATAAGTTTCCAAGCGGTACACCCACCTTTGTTCTTTCTCGAAAAGAATGTGTTCCGCATTCTCTTGCGCAGTGTCTAGAGTCTACACAATGACGCATCGTAGGTCATCTGTTGAGTGTTGTTCAGTTATGTAGTGGCTGCTCATCTTAGTGGTTAATTTTTTGCACCTGAGATTACTACAGTGCTCCCCTATTTGTTGTTTGACTTTTTGGCAGGTCATTCCGATGTCATTTAGGTTACAGGGGCATGTGACCATATAGATTACGTGGCTTGTGTTACAGTTCATGTGGCATCTCAGAGTCCACTTCAAATCTTTGGTGAGTTGTAATGACCTAGTCGGTTTTGTGAGACGGCAGACTGAGCATTAACCACAAGGACAATGGCCTGTGACGGGGGTCATGACCCATGAGGAAAGTACATTTTATCCAACTTTCTTTTTTTCCCAAGGTCTAGTGTGAACTAGTATGTCACGGATATTTTTACTTCTTCTGTTGGCAAATCTCGGTTTTGGCCACTTCAGAGTGCCTGAGGTCAGTATGTGCCAGTGTTTGTTGATGGCTTGTTTAACTCGATTCGTGCAGGTGTTATAGGTTGTTACACAAGTAAGACATATTTTTCGTGTTTTTTTGTGACAGTTTCTAGGAGGCTGTAACGGTTCTGATTGAGGGCTCTTTTATGACATTTGGATAATATTTTGTCTGGGTAGTTTCTGTGAGAAGTTGGCCTGATGTGCAGTGTTCACTATTCTAGTGATCACTATATATCAGTCCAAACAACCCTTATTGATGATTGGTTGTAAGTCAACCTTATAGACCAGCTATCCTAGTAGCATGGATACGAGCAGTCTAAGGCTAAGACTCTAGAGGGCGTGTTAAGCCAGCTGTTTTACCATCACATTACCCCTTGAACACCCAGTGAAAGGACACCACACAAGTGTTATGAAAATAAACAGTGTATTTATTAGAATCACAACAACCCTGTACTCTTTATGAGGACAGGGTGCTAGGCACACAACAAAACTCTTACGAAAATACTTTTAAGTTAGCACGTTACACAAATGCCCGAGGGGCACGAAAAACCATATACACTAAAAGTGGAATGCGAATTACTAGCAGGTAAGTAACAGTTCTAATAGGCTTTGGAATCGCTAGTCCTGGGCTAGGGAATCGTTAGATTACTACTAGGAGGCCCAGGGGACTCGGGTGCAGAGTGTGCACTCTCACGCGGGATGCGGGACAAAGTCTATGGAGGCTAGTAAAAGCAGAGTTAGTGTTCACGGGCGAACCCGACCTGGTAGGAAGAAAATGACAGTGGATCCTGACCCTTGGATAGTGAGGCTATGCTGGGACACCGGAGTGCCGAAGTTACCTAGCCCAGGGGCTGCAGCTGCATAGGTCTGAAAAGACGTCGGGGATCTCGTTGCCGGACCGGGAGCCTGGAAGGAAGAAGTTGCTGGCAGGCGACCAGTGAAGGAAAGTTCGATGGATCCAAGCCTGGATCAAGGAAGAAGAAACCTGAAAGCAGAGGGGACCAAGTTCTTGAATCACTAGCCAGTGATTAAGTGGGCACCAGGATGGCACCGGGCGAAGTCACCGCAGTCAGGTGAGTGGGCACTGCTGGGCTCTGCAGTCTCTCGGACCAGGAGGCGTTGTCGGCGACCAGGATGGAGGTGCGAGCTGTCCCACGAAGGATGAAGTCGTTGGCGTCGAAGTTACCCAGGATTGGGCAACAAGCCTTGGCTAATTCAAGCCCACGCGGTGGACTCAAAATGGCGTCTTGAGTGGACCAGGAGGGTCCAGGGTGCTCCTCGTCTGGAAGGGAGCAAGGGCCAGTCTGGAGCAACCAGACCAGCAGCAGAAATGTCGTCGGGCGTCGTCAGGAAGGCCACAAGCCAGCGGGCTAGTAGCCAAACAACGCGGTGAGCAGTAAAAAGCAGAAGGGCCCCACGCAGATCGTGGAGATGCTGGGGGGCTGCTCTTCGGTGCTGGAGCTGCTCAGGGTGGGGGCTTCTCGGACCCCAAAGCACTCACCAGGAAATTACTCGGTGGGCTTGCTGTGCAGAAGTCGTGCAGTCTTGGCGATGGCCGGTCCCTCGAGGTCTCGTCGCACCCACGGTTCTCAGCTGGGCTGTAGAGGTGGGTAGAGGTCAGAGGTGCCAGGGAAGCCGGGTCTCGTCGAGCTGGGCAGTCGGATTCCGGAGGAAGGACGTGCAGCAGACCGCAGTGTTCTTAGATGGTGCCTGCGGATGCAGGGTGACTACTCCTTAGCCACAAGGGAGAATCTTGAGGAAGAAATCGTGAAGTCCTTTCGTGGAAAGTGGTATCTTGATTCCAAAGATGATCTGATTTGGAAGGGGGCCAGTCTCTACCTTTATCCTGTAAAAAGGGGCTGGCACGCGACTAAGTCCTGCCCTATGGGTGGGACTGGGAGGGGGGTGGTTACACCCACTTCCTTGGCGGGCTTTTCCCCAGCACAGGGTCTGGAGTGACCCTGGAACTGGTTCCAGCCAGCCTATGCACAGTGAGCACCGGGGTGCCACGTGCAGTCACCTTCCTCTAAAGCCCTGCCTACCTACAATACACAAAACCCTGTCTGGGACGGTGCTGGCACCGCCCCTGGCAGGAAACCCTTTGTCCTTATCTCCTGCTCTGGGAGGACTCCCAGCAGCAGGAGGGCAGACTTGTGTCTCGGTGGCAGCATCCATTTTGTGGATGCTAAGGCTCTGTCTGACTTTAACCGGGGTTAGGGGTTACATACATGTCGTGTCCCTCTAGAAGGGTGGAATGCTAACCCCGTCGCCAGAATTGGCGAGGGGTTAGTATTCCAATTCGTATGACACCTTACTCGACATGTTTTGATAAAGCGATACCAGAGTTGGCATATAACCGCGAGGATTATAATGCACTTAAGAGTATATGGTATGCGATATCATGGAAACGGCTAAGGGATGGATCCCGAAAGCCGCAGACAGGCTCAGCTCATGCCAGAGCACCATCTCACACGATTCCAAGCACTCTGCCTTCAGGATTGTTAAGGCCTGCCATAGGAGTGACTGATAGGAGATCTGTGTGTCCATTTTTAGGGTTAGATATAGGTATACTATATCTAAAGCAAAGGGTGATTACACCACCTTGCCCCAGCTGTCAAGCAGCCAGTTGTGTCAGATTTGGATGGCCAGCCAGGGGTGGCATAATACATGCTGCAGCCCCTGGTAGGCCCTGGGTACACCTATGCCCTGGGTACCTAAGGTACACTGTACAGGGACTGATAAGGTGACTCAGTATCCAATTTAGATATGTACCTAAGGTACATGGAATCCATTTTACAGAGAGAGCAGTAGGCCTGAGGTCCTGAACAGCAGGGCCTCAGGTCAACTAAGTCAGAAAACCAGCAAAACACCAGGCAAAAAGTTGGGGGCAACCATAGTCAGGGGTCAACCTTCCTACATAACCCCCCCCCCAACGAAAGGAGATAAGGCTATCCTTGTCCAGGTAAACCTATATTGCCTAAGTGGCCATTTAAGGAAGTACCAGCACTGGCATGGTTACCCCCTATGTCATGGTCCACTAAGCAATCCCTCACCCTAAGGGTGTCTGAGGGTCTCCACCATAGGGAATCTCTACCTGTGGTGTGTTTTGTCAAAGAAAAAGGCTGGTGCTGAAATGGAGTACTGAAGTGAGGCTCCACTAATTTTGGGCTCAGCTTCCTCCAATCATTTTCCACCATATAGGCCTTTCTTTCCAAGACTGAGTTGTTTTGGGCTCTCAGGGTCAACCTCTGGCTACCTACAGCTGGAGGTTGGGTCCCTCTGTTTGGCTTACTGGAGGGACAGGTCAGGTCTGGGGCCCTCAGGTCCCAAGTTTGGCTGTGCCCAACAGTGTCTATCTGTGGGAGGTCCCTAACTAATTTTAAGGGGGATCCCTCAGGAGTATGTTTTATTTTCACTTGGCTAGGACTACTAGCTTCAGTGCCCTTAATCTGCTGATTGGGAAATTCTTTTGGACAGGGGGCCCTTTGGGGTCCAACACTGGCCTCCCTGACCTCTACAGCCCTGGGCTGACTGAGGCAGGGTAGAGAGGGGCAGGTTACCTGCTCCAGACTGGGTCCCACCTTGGAAGGGTCCACTGACATCAGGGGTTCTGCCAGGCTAGGCCTGACTACCTCTGTGGCAGTTTCTTCACAAGGGGTCAGATCAGTTCCCTGAGGAGGCTGATCCTTTCCTAAAGTCTGGTGGGAGGGAGATTTCTCTTCCTCCTCAATACTCTCTGTCTGAGTGGAGTGATCCATAGTTTCAGGCTTCACAACACTGTCATCTGTCTGAGTTTGAGCTGTGGCCATCACAACTCTCCCAACCTTTTCAGGAGGGGGCTCAGTTTGGGTGTGGGCTGTGACCATCACAGCCTTGACAACCTGTTCTGGGAAGGAAGTTGTCTGAGATTGGGTTGTGACTGGCACAACCCTCCTGACCTGTTCAGGGAGGATATCTTGGACTGGGGCTGTGGCTACCACTGCCCCACTAACCTTACCATGGATGTTTACCATTCTAGAATGGGTTTCTTGCTCTACTTCAGCCCAGGCTGAGAGCTCTAAATCATTCCCCAGTAGGCAATCAACAGGCAAGTTTGGTGACACTGCCACTCTCTTGTGGCCAGTGACACCTCCCCAGCTGAGATTGACCACTGCCATGGGATGATCTCTCTGTACTCCATCAATATTGGTCACCTGGTATGTGGCACCAGGTAAAAGTTGCCTTGAGGGGACTAGACTCTCAGTCACCATAGTGATGCTAGCCCCTGTATCTCTATAGGCCTCAACTTTTATACCATTGATGAGGGGCTCCTGTCTGTACTTGCCCAAAGTGTTGGGACAAGTTGTGAAGTTGGCAAACCCCATGCCAGTCTCACAGACAAGAGTATCTAAGTTTGGGGACCTGGTTAGGCCAGAGTCCCCAGGAACTCCCAAAGTAAATGCACCCAAATTCTTGGGGGCACTCCCACCACCTGGGGGATTACTACTAGTAGTAACAGGAGGTTTGGGAATGTTACTTGGGGGTATGTTTTCCTTATTGTTATTCTTGGGGCAACTGCTGTCAGTTTTTAAATGACCCACCTGTTTACAGGGATAACAATAAGGTTTCTTCTGGTTGTTGGAAGGATTCTGGGACCCACCCCCCTCAGAGGATTTTTGGGGCCCTGATGTGGTTTGATCTGTAGATTTATTCCCACCCTTCTCTTGAGGCTTGGTTGATTCCTTTTTCTGGTCACCACCTTGGTTCTTGGGCCTAATCCTGGTTCTGACCCATTTGTCTGCCCTCTTACCCAATTCTTGTGGAGAGGTCAGATCAGAGTCTACCAGGTGCTGGTGTAATAACTGGTTCTGACAATTATTTAAGACTTGCTCTCTCATAATTAGATTATACAATCCCTTGAAATCAGTAACCTTACTACCCAGTAGCCAGCCTTCCAAAGCCTTAGTGGCACAATCAACAAAGTCTGACCAGTCCTGAGACTGAGTTTTCTGGGTGTCTCTGAACAGCAACCTGTACTGCTCAGTGGTTAAACCAAACCCATCAACCAGTGCATTTTTCAGGACCTGGTAATTGTTAGCATCCTCCACTCTTGTAGTGAGGAGCTTATCTCTACCTTTACCATCAAAGGAGAGCCACAGTATAGCTGCCCACTGACTCTGGGGAATGCACTGCACAGTGCAGGCCCTCTCCAGAGCAGCCATCCATTTCTGGATGTCATCCCCTTGCTTAAAGGGGGGCACTATTTTAGTCAGGTGTTTAGTGTCTAAACCCTTCTCTCTATCTCTTGGGAGATTGCTGCCACCAGTGGGAGCTAGCCCACTCATCTGCTGCTCTCTTGCCAGGGCAAGCTTCTCTTTGGCCAGGGCAATTTCTTCCCTTTCAATCCTCAGTTCAGCTTGTCTCATCCTAGCCTCATGCTCCCTTCTCTGAGGGGAAGTAAATCTCCTCTGTGGAGGATTCCTTCTCCCCTGAGAAGAGGCATTAGAGTGCAGAGATCTATTGGAGTCCCTAGAAAGAGATCTATCTCTCCTAACTCCAAGGTTAGGCCCACTTCGGGTTAGTACTGGGGGGCCCCCAGATCCTAGCCCAAGTAAGTCTAAGTTGGTCCTAGTTAGCCTTCTGACTACCTCAAGACCTTTGTCTACCTCATCCCCAGAGAGTACCTCCTGATCCTCCTCCTCAACTGCTGAATCAGTGTTGGGGAGGTCTGGATCCCCAGAGGTTCCCTCTAAGGCTGGCATGCTCTCATGTAACTGAGAGAGCTTTCTGGCATCATATGTCTCTAAGAGACCTATCAGAAAGGGAAGGGTGGGGTTAGACCCCTGCTTCAGTTTCCTGGAGACACAGAGTTGCCTCATCTCCTGAAAATTGAGAGCTGCATATCTTGAAGTGACCTGTGGAGGGTCAACACTGACCAGGGGAGTCTCAGTAGAGTCCCCCTGAGTCGACATGCTTTTCTAGTGAGGTGTAAGTGGTGCACTTACCTACACTATATGTTTGCCTACTGATCCCTTGCTAGAGTTGTAGTTTAGGGTGTGCTAGGCCCTAGGAGCTACAACAGCTGGTTCAGTAGAACTCAGAGTATTCTAAGCTAAGTTATATGTACCTTTAGTACTTATGTGATCTTTCACAAGATATTCTTAGGGCATGTGTGGTAAAACAACAGCAAGCTCAAATCCCAACCGCTGCTCACCAATGTGAGAAGTTGGCCTGATGTGCAGTGTTCACTATTCTAGTGATCACTATATATCAGTCCAAACAACCCTTATTGATGATTGGTTGTAAGTCAACCTTATAGACCAGCTATCCTAGTAGCATGGATACGAGCAGTCTAAGGCTAAGACTCTAGAGGGCGTGTTAAGCCAGCTGTTTTACCATCACATTACCCCTTGAACACCCAGTGAAAGGACACCACACAAGTGTTATGAAAATAAACAGTGTATTTATTAGAATCACAACAACCCTGTACTCTTTATGAGGACAGGGTGCTAGGCACACAACAAAACTCTTACGAAAATACTTTTAAGTTAGCACGTTACACAAATGCCCGAGGGGCACGAAAAACCATATACACTAAAAGTGGAATGCGAATTACTAGCAGGTAAGTAACAGTTCTAATAGGCTTTGGAATCGCTAGTCCTGGGCTAGGGAATCGTTAGATTACTACTAGGAGGCCCAGGGGACTCGGGTGCAGAGTGTGCACTCTCACGCGGGATGCGGGACAAAGTCTATGGAGGCTAGTAAAGGCAGAGTTAGTGTTCACGGGCGAACCCGACCTGGTAGGAAGAAAATGACAGTGGATCCTGACCCTTGGATAGTGAGGCTATGCTGGGACACCGGAGTGCCGAAGTTACCTAGCCCAGGGGCTGCAGCTGCATAGGTCTGAAAAGACGTCGGGGATCTCGTTGCCGGACCGGGAGCCTGGAAGGAAGAAGTTGCTGGCAGGCGACCAGTGAAGGAAAGTTCGATGGATCCAAGCCTGGATCAAGGAAGAAGAAACCTGAAAGCAGAGGGGACCAAGTTCTTGAATCACTAGCCAGTGATTAAGTGGGCACCAGGATGGCACCGGGCGAAGTCACCGCAGTCAGGTGAGTGGGCACTGCTGGGCTCTGCAGTCTCTCGGACCAGGAGGCGTTGTCGGCGACCAGGATGGAGGTGCGAGCTGTCCCACGAAGGATGAAGTCGTTGGCGTCGAAGTTACCCAGGATTGGGCAACAAGCCTTGGCTAATTCAAGCCCACGCGGTGGACTCAAAATGGCGTCTTGAGTGGACCAGGAGGGTCCAGGGTGCTCCTCGTCTGGAAGGGAGCAAGGGCCAGTCTGGAGCAACCAGACCAGCAGCAGAAATGTCGTCGGGCGTCGTCAGGAAGGCCACAAGCCAGCGGGCTAGTAGCCAAACAACGCGGTGAGCAGTAAAAAGCAGAAGGGCCCCACGCAGATCGTGGAGATGCTGGGGGGCTGCTCTTCGGTGCTGGAGCTGCTCAGGGTGGGGGCTTCTCGGACCCCAAAGCACTCACCAGGAAATTACTCGGTGGGCTTGCTGTGCAGAAGTCGTGCAGTCTTGGCGATGGCCGGTCCCTCGAGGTCTCGTCGCACCCACGGTTCTCAGCTGGGCTGTAGAGGTGGGTAGAGGTCAGAGGTGCCAGGGAAGCCGGGTCTCGTCGAGCTGGGCAGTCGGATTCCGGAGGAAGGACGTGCAGCAGACCGCAGTGTTCTTAGATGGTGCCTGCGGATGCAGGGTGACTACTCCTTAGCCACAAGGGAGAATCTTGAGGAAGAAATCGTGAAGTCCTTTCGTGGAAAGTGGTATCTTGATTCCAAAGATGATCTGATTTGGAAGGGGGCCAGTCTCTACCTTTATCCTGTAAAAAGGGGCTGGCACGCGACTAAGTCCTGCCCTATGGGTGGGACTGGGAGGGGGGTGGTTACACCCACTTCCTTGGCGGGCTTTTCCCCAGCACAGGGTCTGGAGTGACCCTGGAACTGGTTCCAGCCAGCCTATGCACAGTGAGCACCGGGGTGCCACGTGCAGTCACCTTCCTCTAAAGCCCTGCCTACCTACAATACACAAAACCCTGTCTGGGACGGTGCTGGCACCGCCCCTGGCAGGAAACCCTTTGTCCTTATCTCCTGCTCTGGGAGGACTCCCAGCAGCAGGAGGGCAGACTTGTGTCTCGGTGGCAGCATCCATTTTGTGGATGCTAAGGCTCTGTCTGACTTTAACCGGGGTTAGGGGTTACATACATGTCGTGTCCCTCTAGAAGGGTGGAATGCTAACCCCGTCGCCAGAATTGGCGAGGGGTTAGTATTCCAATTCGTATGACACCTTACTCGACATGTTTTGATAAAGCGATACCAGAGTTGGCATATAACCGCGAGGATTATAATGCACTTAAGAGTATATGGTATGCGATATCATGGAAACGGCTAAGGGATGGATCCCGAAAGCCGCAGACAGGCTCAGCTCATGCCAGAGCACCATCTCACACGATTCCAAGCACTCTGCCTTCAGGATTGTTAAGGCCTGCCATAGGAGTGACTGATAGGAGATCTGTGTGTCCATTTTTAGGGTTAGATATAGGTATACTATATCTAAAGCAAAGGGTGATTACACCACCTTGCCCCAGCTGTCAAGCAGCCAGTTGTGTCAGATTTGGATGGCCAGCCAGGGGTGGCATAATACATGCTGCAGCCCCTGGTAGGCCCTGGGTACACCTATGCCCTGGGTACCTAAGGTACACTGTACAGGGACTGATAAGGTGACTCAGTATCCAATTTAGATATGTACCTAAGGTACATGGAATCCATTTTACAGAGAGAGCAGTAGGCCTGAGGTCCTGAACAGCAGGGCCTCAGGTCAACTAAGTCAGAAAACCAGCAAAACACCAGGCAAAAAGTTGGGGGCAACCATAGTCAGGGGTCAACCTTCCTACAGTTTCTTTTCCTCAGTTTTATACTGAGGCTTGTGCTTGCTGCTTGTAGTCCTCTTTGTCACTTCAATTTCTCTTAATGCAGAGGAATTGGCTAAAGGGGAGATTTTCTCTCAGCTGTGTAAACTGTTGAAAGATAATAGGCTGTTTTCAGCTGTCGGTTTGTAATAGGTTTTGTTTTCAGATTGTTATCTTCAGCGAAGATGGTGATGTCTAAGATGTTATGTTATGTTATGGTTTAGACATTTATTCGGCGCACAGCTGCCCCAGCAAAGGGGCGTCCTGGCGCCTGACAAGGTAGTCAACACAACACAACTAAAAAAGGCAGCAAGCTAAAAAGAAACAGGCTTTAAGGGAATAGAAAAGTCTTGATGGCCCTACGAAACAGAAAAAGATTGTCAGATGCACGTATCTTTAAAGGGAGAGAATTCCAGAGGGCAGCAGCCCGAACTCTAAATGAGCAGCCCCCAGCTCGGCTAAGCTTGAACCGAGGGACAACTGCAAAATCCTGGCCTAAGGATCTCAAAGAGCGGGCAGGGACATAAGGCGTCAAAAGATGCGTAAGAATCGGCGCCGAAGGTCCCTTAAAGATTTTATAGGACAAACAGAGTACTTTAAACTCAATCCGCTGCTTGACCGGAAGCCAATGCAGAGACTTCAGAGTACTGGCAGCAGAGCAAAACCTGGGCAGACCGACCACTGCCCTGGCTGCCGCATTCTGCACCCGTTGCAGACGTGTGATTTCAGCTTGATTCACCCCAATCAAGAGAGAACTGGCATAATCCATCTGAGAAATCACCATCGCCTGCAACACCAGTTGCCTGGTGGAGGCATCAAAGAATTTCAGGGCTGGTCTTAATCCTCGCAAAATGCCAAAGCAACTGGCGGCTGTTCTTTTCGTATGGGAGACAAAAGTAAGGGCGGGCTCTAGCCACACTCCAAGATTTTTTGTCTCCATTACCGGATTCGGGGTAGGTCCCAATTCCGGAGGCCACCAGATGTCACCCCATAGTTCCGCTTTCTTGCCGATAACCATGATCTCAGTTTTAGTAGCGTTCAGCTGGAGATGGTTGGAATTCATCCAGCTGCCAAGCGCCCTCAGCCCATTCTGGAACCTAGGGGCATCCACGTCAGAGTCCCCGCTGAGCGTGACCGCAAGCTGAGTGTCGTCAGCATATGAGACCATAGTCAGGCCCCACTGTCTGACGACATCCGCCAGCGGCCTCACATACAGATTGAATAGCGTGGGGCTCAGCGAGGACCCCTGGGGGACCCCCTGGTCCAGCGGATGGAATTTGGACTGATGGGGAGGAATGGCTACGCAAAAAGTGCGATCGGCAAGAAAGGAACGGAACCACTGGAGGGCGGTCCCTGAGATGCCAGCTTCTTCCAGGCGCTGGAGAAGGATATTATGAGAGACGGTGTCAAAGGCGGCGCTAAGATCTAATAAAACAAGCGCCGCCGTTTGACCCGAATCTAGCACCATACGCAGATGTTCCACCATATAAAGAAGAGCGGTCTCCGTGCTGTGATCAGCACGGAAGCCATTCTGCGTGGGGCCTAAGATGTTTGCCCGCAAGAGGTGGTCAGAGAGGACCTGTTCACATGTGCCTCCATAACCTTCGCCGGCCATGGAAGAAGCGATATCGGGCGGTGGTTCTCTGGCTTAAGTGGATCTAAACCCGGCTTCTTCAAAATGGGCGTAACAACCGCATGCTTCCAACTACCAGGGACCATACCGGTAGAGAGCGAAAGGTTGATCAAGGAGCGCACTGGCAAAAAATCCGTAGACAGCGGGTCCCTGAAGAGAGCTGGTCTCAACGGATCAGCCGGAGACCCAGATTTAATGTTTTTGGCCAATAGATTAAAACTCTAAGGCGATAGACAGGGGAGAGAATGCAAGACCATGTATTCCTCGGGCCTAAGGGAGGGTCCGACATCCAATGAAGAAGTAGAAAAAGTACAACGAATGGCTTGGACCTTCGCCACAAAGAAATTCGTGGCGAATGTCCAAAGTGGTATAGTTCGCTGTGTAGATTTTTCAAAAATTCGTCACATGAATTGAGCCAGGTTTACAAATCTGATAAACTCTCTTCTCGCCTTCCAGATCATAATGACATTGTCTACGTATCTTTCCCGAACAGTATCCGACATCTGTGTGAGTTTAGATTGTTAAGGACAACTTTTTCATGAAATTTGCTAATTGTGACAGGGGTTCTAGGATTGAGCTGATCCCTGATACGATTTGACGTCCCAGGAGGAGGGGTTCTATTTTTGGGCATCTTCAGTAAAGAATAGAAGTATGGTGTTCTTGGATTTTTTGCTTGTAGGAAGTCTGATTCTTTCTTAGAAATCCCAAATGTGTTTCTGCTTCTTCCAGCATTATATTTATAGTGTTGTTTAGTCTTGCGGTGGGATCTGTGGGTAAAAGTCTGTAGTTTTTGTCATCAGCAGAAAGTTGATACATTGTTGATTGTAATTTTCTGGTGTTAGTAGCACTATGCCGCTGCCTATGTCTGTCGGATTTATGATCAGGTTGTTGTCTTCTTTTAGTTGATCCAGTGCTATTTATTCTTTTTTTGTTTTACTGACAAATGGCTCGTGGGTAGTGTTCAGACACTCAATTTCTTTGAAAAGGGCTTGCTCGAAGGCAAGTGTGGAAGTGTGAGGTAGACAGAAAGTAGATTTCTTCCGGGATCAGTGTCTCCTTCTGTTGGTATGTCTGTTGTATTTTGGAAAAATGCTCACGTTTTATTTTGCGGCTCAATTCAGCAACTTCACAGTGAACCTTGAATTTGTCCAAGAGGAGTTGTTGTTGATCTTCCATCAGGTTGATGTCCGTAAGGTTAAAGACTAGCAATTTGTGTTGCTTGTTACAGGTAGATCTGCATCCTTTGACACGCTCCTGGTTAGAACTCGTTGATCTTCATCATCCCACCTCACTCCTTTTTTTCCTTTGTCCTGAGGGGTTCTGGCCCCTCCCTAAAAAAGGAGGTCTGTAAGTGGAGAAGTTGTTGTAAGGGCCTTGCTGGAAGGGGTTGATCCATCCCGTGTATTGAGGTACATACTGTTGGAGGTAAGGGTGCTGTTGTTCCTGAAATTTGTGACGTTTTCGAGGTGGGGTATCCTCCCTGTGTACATCTTCTGCCTCATCCTCTTCCTTATCGTTGGTGCTGGTTTCCATCCTCACTACTCCAATCTGAGTTGCCTGATGTACTCCCTCTTGGGGAGTCATTGTTACTGTTGTCTATTGATGGTGTGTAATCTTCTTCGATGTATGGGTACATTTTTCTTGTGAGAAATGTTTTATGTCTTTACTCAGCTTTTGGATTTTGCTTTGTGTAATGACTTCCTGGAGTTCATTCATTTCTTTGTTGATTTCCTTTAACCCTAACCTCTTTTTGTAGACAGAAATATGTACCGAGGTCTTCAGTTTCGCCTCACTGACTTGTATTTTAATGGTCAATGCCTCTGCTAGTCTTGTTGATGTTTTTATGATGAGGACTAAATAGTCTCTTGTGCATTTCCACAAAATAGCTGCCCAGTCTTTTCTAAACATGATGTCTTGTAGTAAGATTTGTGGGGCATTGTGAACCCATAAGCATTTTGATGCAGCGTTGACATGAAGGTATTCGGCCATAATCAATCTGTGTATCGAGATGTTTTTGTCATTAGAGAATCCCAATCGTTGGTTTTGGCAAGCGTTTTGTTGAGTTCTGTATTATGGCGTAGGGAAGGGCCTGATTGGGATGGCATTAATTTTGTTGTCAGTATAGCTCAGTCCTTGGTTTTCAGTCATGTTTCAAAGTTGGTAAGCCTATATTGGGATGAGGTTAAGTATAGACACTTGATCTCCTTTCAAGTGCTTTATAAAAAGTATTTACTCACACGTACAGGGGACTTTTTCTCCTGTCATGAGCTTTCTGTGGGATGCTCCTACAGCTGTTCATTGGTTACGAATTAAAAAAACAGGAAGAGGGAGAGAGAAGCAGAGATTCATTCAGCTTCCCAAGCCTGTACTTAAATAATCAAAAAGAATGAATCACTTAGGTCGTTTTCCAGAGTCTCTTGGAAGGTTTCTGATAAGCACCCTCAGCCACACTGCCATGGCAGTGGTATATCTTGGTTCTATGCTTATTGATTAAGTGGAATGAAGCATCATATGGTCTTGGCACCTGAGTGTTCTGTTCTCCAGGTGTTCATCATTCTCCACCCACTTTTTTAACCTCATTCCTCCCCTGTGAAAATAAAAACAAACTACACAGAAGAGAAGATATTTTAAATATTTTTTTATTATTCCAACACTCTTCCCACTCATGACTGTCGCACACTAGGCATGCTCCCTCCTGGTGGAGGATGATGAACTCCTGGAGAACGGGACACTCAGGTGCCAAGACCCTATGATGCTTCATCCCACTTAATCAAATCAACGGAGAACCAAGATATACCACTGCCGTGACAGTCTGGATGAGGGTCTTCCTCAGAAAATTTCCAAGGGACTCTGAAAAATGACCTAAGTGATTCATTCTATGTCAGGACCGGAGGCGAGGATTATGCTATTCTTTCTTCATTTTATTGAATAGCAGCCATTTGTAAACAAGTAAAAACAACTACTATTCGGTTCCGCCTGCGTTTTTTATACCGCGCGCTGTGCAGCTTGTACTGTGCTGACGCTTGTATTTGTGTGCCTTGGTGCTGTTTCCCTCACGGCTCAGGGTTTCGGCGCGCACGCGTCTCTGCATGTTGTGGACGTGCGCCCGCCAGTTTTTTTGAATTTCTTTTCGGGTTTGATTTCCTTCAGCCTGCGAGGCCGCCGCTTCTCGGCGTCCCGCTTTCAGCCATGAGAGCGTCAGAGCTTCCTAACGGCTGTGCCTGGTGCCTGTTGCGGTGACCTCTGTTGACCAGCAGAGGGCACGTGTGTGCGCACCAACTCGCGGAGTGCTGCCCGGTTCAGCGCAGTCAGAAGCGTGCAGAGGAGCCTTGAGCAGCATTGCCGCGAGTGCCTGGTCTTGCCTGCCTTCTACACCCCTGACCTGGGTCTGTGTTTTCACTGCCATTAGGCGGTCTGTTTACTTAAACCCCTGAGATTTCTCTGGTCAGTATTCTGCCATTAGGCAGCAAGGCAGTTCCTGCCTGGGGGTCATGTTCCTGCCATTAGGTATACTCCTATGCTCAGAGGTTGATCAGCCTCTTGAGTCTGTATTGCAGACAGTGTCTGTGGGGCCAATGTTGGCAGGCTGCCCTACAGGTTCCGTGGCACCTGGGCTTTTGGGTCCCGGGCTTCAGGCCCATTCCTAATTGCAAGCACTACCCGCCCTAAATTCAGGCTGACACCCAGCCCCCTATATTTGAGGCGCTCCACCTCGCTTATGCTTCCTGCTGGTACTCTCCTACCTTCCCTCATAATCTTACCTAATAAGTACATTACTACCCTCCCATACACTTACATAAAGTGCCTCCCTGACTACAATGGAGGAATATCAAGAGGACGTCTATCAGGACGATCAGTGGGAGGAGGAACCTCTCTCTGCCCTTCAGTGGGACGAGGATTTTTATGTCGCTGTGGATGCGTCCATATATAAGGCGGTGGAACAAGCTATGACACCCCTTGAAGAGAGGTTGTCTCGTAAAATAGATCTAGCCTGTGACAGGCTCTCCAGGGCTGCCCAGTCTCTCGGTGCTGCCCCTTCCACTAGCAGCACGCTGGCAGACCCCCCAACCCCTCCGGCCAAGCGCGCTAAGGACGCTGGGGTGGACTACGATGCCTTTGACCTCCTTAAGTGGGCTTTTCTGGCCAGGACTGCTCCTCCGGTTCCCGCTGGGGATGGGGCTCAGGGGGATGATGGTGACGATCAGGAACCCTCATGCCCTTGGCATCCGGCCTCTTGCCCCGCTCCGGCCGTTGATGGGCAGAATGCCACAGCCTCTGATGGGCAAAATCTCTGTGCAGATATGTTGAATCCGGACGATATACTACACCCACAGTCCGCTGACTGGGCCCACTCGGACAAGGTCGCCCAATACGTGGCCAGTCGGATTCATCGGCCCCTTGAGCCTGTGACCCGTAATTGTCTACTGGTAGAATGCCCTCGATCCTCCCTTGATGGCAAGGTAGCCGCCACCCCAGACATTGACCCCAGAATGGCTACCCTCCTCCAGAAGTTTGTAAAGGACCCCAAAAAGGGCATAGATCCGTCTTGGTGTGCATGCCAAGACAAGTTGTTAGACATCTTGGGCCCAATCATTAAAATATAGAATATGGCCGAGGAGGCAAAGGCCTCTGGTTCCCTAATTTCCCCTGAAAATCTGTCATCTTGGGCCCAGCGTGTGGTGGTGTTTCTTGGACCTGCCAACTGCGCGATCTCCACTGAGCTGCGCAGGTCCCTGCTCATCAAGGTCGACCCCAAGCTGTGGGACCTGGCCGACATGGAGGCGGGCGCGATTGCTCACTGCGGCCTGTTTGGCGAGCCTTTTATTAAAGAGTTAGGAAGGTTTGTCAACACCTTTACGTCCCTTGACAAGGCACAAGCCTCTATCAGGAAGGTTTTTCACCCTGAGGTTTTCCGAGGGGCCGGACGAGGACAGGACCGCTCGTCCGGTCACCCTAACCAACAGAGAGGTCAAGGCTCCTCCGGGCAATACCAAGTCCAGGCCCGCTTCAGCAATTTTTACTCCACGCATGGACGACGTGGCAAGAACAGAGACGGTAGAGGCGCTGGCGCCTCCAGCTCTTCCGGTGAGTGCTCCCCCTTCTTCCCTTCCTCCAGTAACTGTTCTCCCTTCTTCCCTTCTAAAGGTGGGGGGCCATTTGGTGCATTTTTTCCCGGCTTGGACTTCCATCTCGGGGGCACGCGCTTGAAGGCCCGCTCTGACCTGGCGGTGAACTTTTGGCAGTATTGCCTTGTGTAGCGATTCTGGATCTCAGGCAGAGGGCGGGGCATCAGGGACACAACAACACTACAACTCCCAGAACACTCTGGGCTCAGGCAGTCCGGAACCGGCAATTGAGACAGGGTATTTAAGCGCCTCCCAGGAAGTGCGCGGCGCTTGTCAATCGTTCCTGATTCCTGGCCTGCACCCGACCTTAGTTTTTCTCCTACGCCGAAGCTGAGACCGCGGACGCTTTCCTTCCCGCTTTGGACACCGCCGCAGCTGAGACCGCGGACGCTTTCCTTCCCGCTTTGGACGCCGCCGCAGCTGAAACCGTGGACGCTTTCCTTCCCGCTTTGGACGCCGCCGCAGCTGAGACCGGGGACGCTTTCCTTCCCGCTTTGGACGCCACCGCAGCTGAGACCGCGGACGCTTCCTTCCCGCTTCATTTCGGAGGTAAGAACTAGACTAGCACGGTTGTGCTTTACCAACTGTTCCTTTGTTTATTTTAGACCCCGACTTGGCTCATGTAACTTACCCGGATATACATTAGCAAGCCACTTGAAACTAAGCCTGCAAAAGGGGCAGACATTCGCTCCCACCCACGCCTTAAATAATCAACTTCCTCTAGGTCCTGTGCTGTAACAGCCTGAGGATTATTATATGAGTTCTTCACGCCTAATACGATTCTTCACTGAGATTCCGACAGCCAACACAGTGGGGCAATTAGTGAGTACCCCATACCGCCCCTTTTGTTTGTACCTGTCTGGCTCCTCTGTCAAACCGAGTAACGGTGTCCTTTATTTTCTTAGCTGTGCTGAACCTTAGAAGAATCGAGACCAGACCTAGAAGGGTGCCCCTTCACCAACATTTCCTTTATTCTATCTCTTCCCTTTCCCCCGAATTGCAATTGTTCTCACGTGTGTCCGACGCACTGAGAAGGTTGGCAGTCAAGAGAATTGAGAGGACTCCCTTCAAGCTGTGGTCCCTGCTGGCTCGACGAAGACAGGTTAGTGACATAGGGCTTTCTGTTTGGGTTACTAAATGTCTGTTCCCGTGACACCTGGACCATCAGATCTCTTTTTCAGCTGAATATCTTCCCGGTCAAGACAACCAGGTGGTGGACTTCCAGTCCCACTATTTCCACGACGTGAGCCTTTGGAAGCTACATCTGGGAGTGTTTTTGCCCATCTCCAGGACCTCTGGGGACCATTCTCAGTGGATCTATTCACGTCCCGGCTGGATCACCAGCTTCCCCTGTTCTTCAGTTGGAGGCGGGACCCTCTAGCGGAAAAAACGGATGCGTTTCTCCAAAACTGGCAGGAGGAAGCAGGTTATGCCTTTTCCCCGTTTGCCATGATCACCTGGGTCTCAGACCAAGTGCGGCGCAGCAAGCTGATGTGGTTCTCATTTCGCCGATTTGGAGGTCGCAAGTTTGGTTTCCGGTTCTACTGGAACTTTCTTGGGATTTTCCAATCCCTCTCCCCCGCTTTCCAACTCTCCTCTGCAGTCTGGAGGGAGTCCCTCATCCATTGATCGAACAGGGGTCACTGTCCCTGATGGCGTGGAGGATTACAGGGGACGATGGCGGTCCCGGGCCTTTCAGGAGCGGCTGAGAGATTTATGTCCAGAGCTTGGCGTACAGGACAGTGAAGCGATATCGTTCAACCTGGAGAAGATGGTGTCATTGGTGTCTGCGAAGGGGTTTCGATCCCGTGGCAGCAGATGTGACTTCCATCCTGAACTTTTTGGCCTCCTTGGTGGAAGAAGGTTTGGCGTATAGGACCATCAATACCTTCCGCTCTGCCATCTCAGCTGGACATACCGTTGTGGACCGCTCTCCAGTCGGGGAACATCCTCTGGTATGTCGTCTCCTTCGAGGCATACGCCTGTCTCTGCCTGTGTCTGCCTCCGGAACCGAGGTACTCCCAACTATGGGATGTCAACCGGGTCTTGAACATTTTCCTGTCTTGGCAGCCGAACAGATTCCTTTCTAGGAAGGAACTCTCTGCGAAGTTAGCCTTGCTTCTTTGCTTGATCTCCTGCAGACGAGTTTCCGATGTCAGGGCCCTGGATGTGTCTGGTAGGATTTTTTCTCCTACAGGGGTTACCTTTACAATCTGTCTGCGCACAAAGTGCGGAACGACGTCCATATCTTATCCTGCTTTCCCAGATTCCCCAAAATTGTGTGTTGTGGCCTGCCTTAATGCGTACGAAGAAATGTCGGAGGAATTCAGACCTCCGAGGGAGCTGCAGGTCCTCATCGCACTCAAGAAGCCTCACAGGGCTGTTACCTCGCCCACGATAGCCCGTTGGGTCCGGTGGGTGATGCAGGAGGCTGGTATAGACCTCCTGTCTATTTGGTGCACACTCTACTAGAGGAGCTATGGCCTCCAAAACATTTACCCTGGGAGCTCATCTGGAAGACATTCTGAATGCTGCAGATTGGTCTTCCGACTCCACCTTTCAGCAGTTTTACTTTTAACCGGTTATCGATATGACCCATTTGGTTGTGACACAGTTATGTCAAAAACGTCCCAACGACATCTACATCAGTTATGTGAGCACGGTTAAACAAAAAAATTGTTGCACAACAACAAAAGAGATCATCTAAAAATTAATTGCGTCAGCCAACACTTAGAATAATACACATAAGCCCAAAGGTTGATATATCAAAAATACATATGTGTTATTTATTATACATACAGTTAAAAACAGGTTAATCTTTAAAAACATTAAAAATCATAATCCATGATTACATATTTGTTACAGAAAACAACAAGTCGATGCGGCGTTTCGGTGATATTTGATTGATGATTCACCTTCTTCAGGACAGTTTTAAATAAAAACAGCTTTCAATGTCTAGGGACCTTGGTTGGAGCCACCGTTTCCTTATTAATAAAAATGCACTCGGCATAGGCTGAAAGTAACTTTTCAAGCAGCTTGATAGGGTCTACTCGTCAGTCACAACTGGATGTCATCAAACATTCAAGGTGCCTTCGTGGATTGATGTACCCGAGTTTGATATCTGGTCTTGTATTGTCGAAGACCACACTTAGCAGCTATTGGATTATGTATATTTTTCTTTCATGGACCTTCAATATGTTTTACGGCCTCCCTGCATCCATCCAGAGTCCCAATTTCATCCGATGAAAGGGACATCAATCCACGAAGGCACCTTGAATGTTTCTCTATTGTTTCTGTTTATTCTCTATGGTTCGTGGGAATAGTAGTTGTTTTTACTTGTCTACAAATGGCTGCCATTCAATAAAGTGAAGAAAGAATAGCATAATCCTCGCCTCCGAGTCCTCAATAGAATTTAAACTTTCCGTTACGCTAGCTAGGAAACTTTTCATTCTCCCTCAACATCCCTCCAAACGGTCTGAAGTATCCAAGAGGGGATATATTTCCTTTAATTAAAATGTATCAAATAATGTAATGAACGATGTGCCACTTGAACTTGCATGGATCCTTAAAATATCAGGCTCTCTGCAAACATTCTAGGACTCTTATCAATGCATTTTAATAGTGACATTTTGTTAGTTATAAGCAGGGAGAATTATGTGATTCTGCTGTCGTGGCACTTTCCAAATAATTAGGAATTTCCGGATGTATGACATTACAACGCATGCTTTTACCACGCATGCCTTTACAACGCGGTATTTACAACGAATACCTTTACAACGCATAGTGCTTTGGGGCGCTGGATAGTGAATAGTTTAATTTACTATTCCAACTCCAGTCCCCGTGGATAGAAGGGAAGGTGTTGGATAGTAAATTAAATCTATTCCCTATCCTTGAGCGCCCCCCAGCGCAATGCGTTGTAATGGTTTGCGTTGTAAAAGTTGCGTCGTAAAGGCACTGCGTGGTAAAAGTTGCGTTGTAAAGGATGTTTCCCGGAATTTCCCACACAGTTTATCATCCACTGCATATTCTGCAGATTGTAACCCAAAAATGTTCTAGGATCAAAGTTACTAAAAACAAAAGTGGCAATATATGTTACCGCTTAATGGAAATCCATTCTCAGAAGTTGACTGTTCACCTTTCATTTGCTTATTGTATTGGGGTGTTAAAATGGTACTAATGAGGCGAAACCTTTGCCAAGGAGTGTTACCATGGTAAAAATGATACAATAATAAAGTAATGGCATAAAATAATGCTGCATAATTTGTGCTTTCTCGCTGAATATTTTAGTTAATCCTCCTGCACAATTAGGTCCTCTCCTGTCGCATAATTCTAGTGGCCCTGTTCATAAGGCACGAAATGCTGCCTTATTGTTATTTCTAAAGGCTATAAAAACAGGTAGTGCAATTGCCTTTTAGAAGGATGTCACCTCTTTGCAGTCCATTTGCCTGCCTTGGCCAGACTAGTTTACCTCAGCACCAGGGCTCAGGTAAAATGCTGTTCTGCGACCAATAACAATTTAAAGTTTGGAATGTAGTTAAATCTAATCTACATAAAAATCATGTGCATCGCACTTAACAGCAATTTCCTAGCACTTAACAGCCATTTCCTAATATCCGTTTTACCGCATTGTAGCACAGCACTAGACAAGACAAAACATTTGGAATCTCTCTACATCCCTTCTCCTTCATAAAAAGTTCTACAAAACTCGAGCCACCATATCTGCCCCACTTTCTTCCCTTCATTAACACCATGCGGTGCGCTGAAGTTTGCAAAAACCCGCGGTTCATGACGAGCTCAGCTCGTCATGAGCGTTTGAGAGGTGTACCTCATGACGAGCTGAGCTAGTCATGAGCGTCGACGGGGTTAAATAACTGAACTCGAATTACCTCACCTTATGCCAAGCTTGAAATTTAAAAAACCTTTCTTTCCTGTTGACCTTAAGTAGGCCTTTGCGCATCGGTGCCTTAGTTGGGTCAAAATATTAAGTGATGGGAATCTGTTTTCTCCGATGAGAATGTCAGAGTCCATACAAAGGGTAGATCTATTGGCTTTGCTAATGCCATTTAGCCATGTTGTACAGCATGGCTAAAATGTAAGTTATCAAAAAATCATTGTGATGCGGCCAGCACTCGCGCCACATAATAATAACGTTTTTATTTTTGGGTATAAGAGGAGGACGGGCAAGCAAGGAAGGGGGTGAGGTTGGGGCGAAGGGGGTCACAACACAGAGAAGCGATCGGTGGGAGGGGGAAGCAGCAAAACGTATGAAACAAAATAGCACTTCAAGTCAAGGCGTGTTCAGGGAACTTAAATGTAATCAATCTGTGCTTGGTCCCTGCCCCAAAGAAAGGAACGGAAGTGACGCAACGACTTCTGCTGGCTATTTAGTGATCTCTTGACTGGGTGAGAGTACTCTGCTTAATTCAGAGACTCTGTCCATCACCACCCCTTGTTGTAAATAATTTTGTCCACCCTAAGCGTGGAAGGGTATACTCAGATGTGAGTCCCTTGCTCATTGCACCATCAGGATTCAAGCAAGCCGGGCCGAAGACGCCTGAAATGGCAGAAACCGGTCCCCGGAAGCTTGTTTCCTTCCCAGTGTAAGAATTGGCTGTTGTAGTCTGGTCTGCCCTGTTCCCATGATGCACTGGGCCAGGGACAGACTAATTTGCATACAGCCAGGTTCTGAAACTGGGATGGTGCAATGAGCTAAAAAACGGTATTGGATCTAGCCCTGATCTCTTGACTGGGTGAGAGTACTCTGCTTAATTCAGAGACTCTGTCCATCACCACCCCTTGTTGTAAATAATTTTGTCCACCCTAAGCGTGGAAGGGTATACTCAGATGTGAGTCCCTTGCTCATTGCACCATCAGGATTCAAGCAAGCCGGGCCGAAGACGCCTGAAATGGCAGAAACCGGTCCCCGGAAGCTTGTTTCCTTCCCAGTGTAAGAATTGGCTGTTGTAGTCTGGTCTGCCCTGTTCCCATGATGCACTGGGCCAGGGACAGACTAATTTGCATACAGCCAGGTTCTGAAACTGGGATGGTGCAATGAGCTAAAAAACGGTATTGGATCTAGCCCTGATCTCTTGACTGGGTGAGAGTACTCTGCTTAATTCAGAGACTCTGTCCATCACCACCCCTTGTTGTAAATAATTTTGTCCACCCTAAGCGTGGAAGGGTATACTCAGATGTGAGTCCCTTGCTCATTGCACCATCAGGATTCAAGCAAGCCGGGCCGAAGACGCCTGAAATGGCAGAAACCGGTCCCCGGAAGCTTGTTTCCTTCCCAGTGTAAGAATTGGCTGTTGTAGTCTGGTCTGCCCTGTTCCCATGATGCACTGGGCCAGGGACAGACTAATTTGCATACAGCCAGGTTCTGAAACTGGGATGGTGCAATGAGCTAAAAAACGGTATTGGATCTAGCCCTGATCTCTTGACTGGGTGAGAGTACTCTGCTTAATTCAGAGACTCTGTCCATCACCACCCCTTGTTGTAAATAATTTTGTCCACCCTAAGCGTGGAAGGGTATACTCAGATGTGAGTCCCTTGCTCATTGCACCATCAGGATTCAAGCAAGCCGGGCCGAAGACGCCTGAAATGGCAGAAACCGGTCCCCGGAAGCTTGTTTCCTTCCCAGTGTAAGAATTGGCTGTTGTAGTCTGGTCTGCCCTGTTCCCATGATGCACTGGGCCAGGGACAGACTAATTTGCATACAGCCAGGTTCTGAAACTGGGATGGTGCAATGAGCTAAAAAACGGTATTGGATCTAGCCCTGATCTCTTGACTGGGTGAGAGTACTCTGCTTAATTCAGAGACTCTGTCCATCACCACCCCTTGTTGTAAATAATTTTGTCCACCCTAAGCGTGGAAGGGTATACTCAGATGTGAGTCCCTTGCTCATTGCACCATCAGGATTCAAGCAAGCCGGGCCGAAGACGCCTGAAATGGCAGAAACCGGTCCCCGGAAGCTTGTTTCCTTCCCAGTGTAAGAATTGGCTGTTGTAGTCTGGTCTGCCCTGTTCCCATGATGCACTGGGCCAGGGACAGACTAATTTGCATACAGCCAGGTTCTGAAACTGGGATGGTGCAATGAGCTAAAAAACGGTATTGGATCTAGCCCTGATCTCTTGACTGGGTGAGAGTACTCTGCTTAATTCAGAGACTCTGTCCATCACCACCCCTTGTTGTAAATAATTTTGTCCACCCTAAGCGTGGAAGGGTATACTCAGATGTGAGTCCCTTGCTCATTGCACCATCAGGATTCAAGCAAGCCGGGCCGAAGACGCCTGAAATGGCAGAAACCGGTCCCCGGAAGCTTGTTTCCTTCCCAGTGTAAGAATTGGCTGTTGTAGTCTGGTCTGCCCTGTTCCCATGATGCACTGGGCCAGGGACAGACTAATTTGCATACAGCCAGGTTCTGAAACTGGGATGGTGCAATGAGCTAAAAAACGGTATTGGATCTAGCCCTGATCTCTTGACTGGGTGAGAGTACTCTGCTTAATTCAGAGACTCTGTCCATCACCACCCCTTGTTGTAAATAATTTTGTCCACCCTAAGCGTGGAAGGGTATACTCAGATGTGAGTCCCTTGCTCATTGCACCATCAGGATTCAAGCAAGCCGGGCCGAAGACGCCTGAAATGGCAGAAACCGGTCCCCGGAAGCTTGTTTCCTTCCCAGTGTAAGAATTGGCTGTTGTAGTCTGGTCTGCCCTGTTCCCATGATGCACTGGGCCAGGGACAGACTAATTTGCATACAGCCAGGTTCTGAAACTGGGATGGTGCAATGAGCTAAAAAACGGTATTGGATTTAGCCCTGATCTCTTGACTGGGTGAGAGTACTCTGCTTAATTCAGAGACTCTGTCCATCACCACCCCTTGTTGTAAATAATTTTGTCCACCCTAAGCGTGGAAGGGTATACTCAGATGTGAGTCCCTTGCTCATTGCACCATCAGGATTCAAGCAAGCCGGGCCGAAGACGCCTGAAATGGCAGAAACCGGTCCCCGGAAGCTTGTTTCCTTCCCAGTGTAAGAATTGGCTGTTGTAGTCTGGTCTGCCCTGTTCCCATGATGCACTGGGCCAGGGACAGACTAATTTGCATACAGCCAGGTTCTGAAACTGGGATGGTGCAATGAGCTAAAAAACGGTATTGGATCTAGCCCTGATCTCTTGACTGGGTGAGAGTACTCTGCTTAATTCAGAGACTCTGTCCATCACCACCCCTTGTTGTAAATAATAGGCTATTTAGTATGCGGCTAAGCAAAGTAACACAAATACCTACAAATGGGCCTTTATTGTAAACAACAGAGAAAGCGCATATTCATGCATTGTCGCAAGCTCGACCCTAAAAAAGAACCACAAGCTTGTGTAATCTAACTGATGCCTGTATATATATACACATACCTAAACTGCATGTTACAAGTTCATTTTTGATTTGGACCACTTAACCTTTCATCCCTCCCAGGTTGAACAAAATATGCAATTTTCACATAGTCATTAATGACACAACACTTGGTGGTGGTCCGTGGGACGGCAGACTGACAGTCCATCCGCTGTATTACAACTTTGGCAGTTGGACCACCACAAGACCGCTGCAACTGCCTGGGATCCCTGATCCAGCGTGAAACACGGGAGCCGAGGAGGTAAAGTAAACACGTCTTTATTCATGCGTGTGTACCTCCTAACTAACTTCTCCCTCCTACTTCCTTTCTCTTCCTCCGCCCCTTCCCTTCCTGCCTGCCCTGTCACAGACAGAGGTCAGGCAGTGACATCATGACATCTCCCCCTTTTGTATAAAGTCTTACTGTATCTCAGATGACTTCGATGAGGCGTTCTGGCCGTCGAGTTTGACGTCTTGGTCTCTCAGATGATTCCGAGGTGTGTCGTTGGGGTGAGTGGTGATCACGCCTAGCTGGGCTGGACTGGCTGTGATCGCTGCTTCTGCTTTGGCTTTCGGAATCCGTTGGCGATTCCCAAGTGTGGCGATCATCAGATTCTTGTGGAATGTACTTTTTGAAATGTGACACATTCCGTGTGATTCTCTTGTGATCACCTTGCGCCGTGATCATGGTTCCTTTCCGGCGGCTGACTTTTAAGGGATGGGCAAGGTAGCGACTGTCTGCTTTTGTTCCTCGATCCCGTCGGACTACCACCCAGTCTCCTTCTCGGATGTCGGTGTGCTTGGCATGTCTGCGCTGATCAGCGTACGTTTTCATTTTTAGTTTCTTCTCCTGATCAATGTTGACTAATGTTTCATGATCAATGTTCGGAGGTCTGGACTGACTCGCATTGCTTAGAGTGGGCAGTCGAGTGCGTGGGATCCTTCCTAGCATGAGAGTAGCTGGACATTGGTCTGTAGTATTGTGAGGCGTGGTGCGGTAGGCTCTTAATACTTCATTTAGCGCCTGTTGGATGTCTCTGTGGGCCAATTCCGCTTGTTGTACAGCTTTCTTCAATGTGCCCATGAATCTTTCCACCATGCCGTTTGCTTGAGGCCAGAGTGGTGTGATCTTTTGGTGTTTGAAGTCTAAATGCTTGGCAAAGTCTGCAAATTCATGGCCATTGAATGGAGGTCCATTGTCTGACTTGACACGTAGTGGGATACCCCATGCCGCAAATACCTCGTCCAGTGTTGGAATTACTGCAGTGGCCTTGGTGGATGATATGAGGTGTGCGAATGGAAACCGGGAGTATTCGTCCATGATGACGAGGATGTACTGGCTTGACTTCAGGGGTCCAAAGAAGTCTACGGCAACTTGTTGCCACACCCCTTCAGGCAATTCCGACATTTGTAGTGGAGCTGGTGGTTCGTCTCGGCTTACCAGTTGACATGATATGCAGTCTTTGAGGGTGACTTCAACCATCTGGTCTAATGACGGGAACCAGACACGTTCCCGTAGCGCTTTCTTGGTGGCACTTATCCCTCGGTGGCCCTCGTGGGCAAGGTTGATCACACCTTGTCTCAATCGTTGAGAAATGACAATCCTCCCCCCTCTCAAAAGCAGACCGTCAGTGCTGATGGACAGTTCGTCATGGACGTGTTTGAAGGCTAGAAGTTCACGAGACTGAGCGCCGTGGTCATCCGTTACGTGACGCCAGGAGTGGGCGCGAATGCGTTCAGTCACACTCTGGAAGACTGGGTCTTGGAGAGAAGCTTCCAGGATGGCAGCGAGCGGGACTGTGGGAGGACACGCCGCGTCAATGACAAAGTGTAGGTATTCCTCCGCAACTGATTGCGGTGCAGCAGTGGTGACTACGGGGTGACGGGACATATAGTCGGCTGGATTCTCCGACTTCCCAGGCTTGTGGACGATGGTGTAGATGTAGTCTTGAAGACGGAGGCCCCATCGCTCAATACGTGGAGGCATTTTGGCCTTGGGATTGCCGAAGATGGTGAGGAGGGCTTGGTGGTCCGTGACGATGGTGAAATGTTTACCGTAAACAAAGAGATGGAAGTGTTCACATGCCCAGACCACTGCCAGGCTTTCTTTCTCAGGTTGTGAGTACCGGGTCTCGGTATCAGAGAGGCTGCGGCTGGCGTAGGCGATGATGTGGCGTTGGTCAGAGTCTTCCGTGTACTGGGCAAGAATGGCACCAAGGCCTACCGGGCTGGCGTCCACAGTGAGTTCCGTACGTTTCTTCGCATCGAAGTAGGCCAGGTTGATCGCAGAGCTGACAGCCTTTTTGATCTTTAGAAACGAGTGGTGACATGCGTCCGTCCAGTCAAATGGTTGCCCTTGGCGGGTGAGGTCACGCAAGGGGTGACTGAGTGTGGCAAAGTCCTGAATGTACCGGGCACAGTAGCTGGCCATGCCAAGGAATGAACGAAGGTCGCTCACGTCTTGTGGTGTTGGTGTGTCCGCCAGCGCGGAGACTTTCTCGGGGTCTGGAGTCATGCCGTCCTTGGAGAATATGTGGCCGTAGAACTTGAGGTGCGATTTGTGAAATTCACATTTGGCGGAGTTCAGTGTCAGGTTTGCATTGAGCAAGGCATGGCACACTCTGTCGAGGGCAGCGTCATGTTCGGTTTGATCCTTGCCATACACCAGGAGATCGTCGCTGTAATTGAAGGAGTTAGGTATCCCTTCAATTACGCGCCTGATGGTCTCTTGAAAGATTTCGGTGGCAGATGATATGCCAAAGTTGAGGCGTTTGTAGCGGAAGAGTCCTTGGTGAGTGGTAAACGTGGTGATGTAACGGGATTTTTCATGAAGTTCAAGCTGGTGGTAGCCCTTGTTGAGGTCCAGCTTCGAGAAGATGGTGGCTCCGTTGAGACGGGCAATCATGTCACTGATCTGTGGGCCAGGGTGACGTTCCCGTTCAATTGCTACATTGGCCGCACGCATGTCCACGCACAGGCGCACTTTGTTGTTTTGGCCCTTTTTGGGGACTACCACTACCGGTGATATCCATGGAGTAGGGCCAGAGGTGCGTTCAATGATGTCCGTTCGGAGTAGTTCTTGCAGTTCTTCGTCTACTGCTTGTTGCAGGTGAAACGGTACTTTCCTATGGTGTTGTGCCACTGGCGTTACCCGTTCATCTATGTGTAGTTTGACTTTGAAGTGATTAAGTTTTCCAAGGCCTTTGAACAGATTTGGGAACTTAGCCACGATGTCCGGGGCATCCTCGGTCATGTAGAGGAGTTCCACTAGTTTCAGACGTTCCGCTGTCGGCAAGCTGAGTAGGCAGTCGGCTACATCAGGCCCCTCCACTACGTGAATGTAGGCTGGAATCGCTCGGTCTCTGAATGATAGGGTTGTGTGAAAACGACCAAGACATGGCAGTGGTTTCCGGGACATCCATGTGAATATTCTCACCGCTGCCGGTTCTAGCGTTGGTCGTGGGTTCATGCTTTGGTATTCTAGGGCGCAGATGTAGTTCAGCGAGGCGCCTGAGTCTAGAACAAACTTGGCCGGATGATCGCCTATCCGGATGTCCAACTTTAGGTATTTCCGCAGGCGGTCCGGGTCCGAGACCATGCAGATGTATTCGTCACTGTCTTGGGACACCGGTGTGTGTGTCGCTGAGTCACGGGATGTCGACCTTGATCGTCGTGACCGACGTGACCTGAGCGAGTGGTCGCTGGATCGGGAGGAGCTAGTCGAGCGTCTTTCCCGCTCCCTTACTGCTCGTGCATGATGACATGCTGAAGATCGAGGTCGTGGCGAACGGCACCCTGAGCGCGGTGAACTTTGTCTTGATGATCTAGACTGGCAAACATTTTCGAAATGATTGTCCCTGCCACAGCGGTGGCAGCGCTGCCCCATAGCGGGACACTGGCCGGAGTGTGGATAGTCTTGTCCGCACCTGTAGCAAGCAGACACAGATTTGTGAGGCTTGGTATGTCGTGTTTCTCGAGATCTTCTCCTAGATGATGTGTGGTATGATGACTTGCTTGATTTTCGGTGATCAGATTTGTGTTTTGGATCTTTACGAGCTTGGAGCCTGAATGCTTGTTCTTTCTTGTCTGATTTGTTCGTTTCCATTTTCTTGGCGTGATCTTCTGCCTGATCGTTTATGCGCGTCATTTCTTCGATTTCCGCCAAGGAGTAGTGTTTTTTCAATAGACGCCGCCGTAGGGACTCAGACTGGCATCCTTCAATTATGCGAAGCCGTAGGGCATCTTCAGTGTTGAAATCATCGAAATTGCAGTGGCGAGCTAGTCGGCGTATGCGCAGTATGAAGTCGCACATTCGTTCTTCTTTTTCCTGCGTGGCTAGGTTAAATGTGTATCGCTCATAGTCGAGATTGTATTTGTGTAAGAATTGTCGATCAAGGGTTCCTTTGACGTCATCATAGGAGGCAGTGGCTGCATCCGGCAGCTCCTTGATGATCTGTGCAATGTCTTTCCCCACCAGATTGCGCAGGGCAATCAGTTTCTGCTTGGGGTCCTGAACTTGCGACCCAGTCATATAGTCCTCAAAGTCTTCGGACCAACTTTTCCATTTGGGGCCCATGCTGCTGCCAGAGGTAAGTTCCAGAGGCTCTGGTGACCTGAGGTACGATGGTCCCATGATTGTTGGGGGCCCTGGGTTCATCACTACAGGATTCTGTGCTGGCGCTTGTGTCGCTGGGATTCCACCTGCTTGTGTCGCTGGGGTTCCTCCTGTATCACTGGATGATGTAGGTTGCACTGACATCCCAGGTGTGAGTGCCTATTTCTGGATGAATTCTGTATTTAGTGTTGGGTGCCTGACCTAAAAATGGCCGACACAGATGAAGCACATGCAGGTCTATGGGTGATGCCTGACTTTAAGATGGCCGCCGTTTGTGGCACGTAGCTCTGTTTCTGTGAGGCAGGTTTAATTGTGGGAGCGTGCTGCAGGGTGCTTGCTTGGGTATTATAGCTCCGGGCCTTTGCGCTGCATTTCAGGGACTCACCCCATCCACTTGTGGCCGCAGCGTCTCTCGCGCCCTCCTCCTCGTAGTCGCCTCGTTTCTCGCGCCTTTTTTTGTCTGTGTCAGGCGGTCGCAGCGTCTTTCGCGCTCTTTTCCGGCCGCACCCGCCGGGTTAGTCAGGGTCGCTTTGTTTGTTAGGCGGCTTCTCTTTGTTGCTGCCGCTTTGATGGATGGCGACCAGGCAGCGGGGAGCGCGTTATGATCCGCTCGCTCGCCGCTCCGACACGGGTCGCAGGCTCAGGGTGTTCGGCTGCTCGCGAGCAGCAGGGTGGTGGAGCAACGCGGGATTCAGTTTGAAGATCCCATCCTCGTCGCCATTGTCGCTCTCCACCAAAGGAAACACGGGAGCCGAGGAGGTAAAGTAAACACGTCTTTATTCATGCATGTGTACCTCCTAACTAACTTCTCCCTCCTACTTCCTTTCTCTTCCTCCGCCCCTTCCCTTCCTGCCTGCCCTGTCACAGACAGAGGTCAGGCAGTGACATCATGACAAGTAGCGCAGCAGTCAGAGGAAAGAATATGCTGGCGGTGGCGCTACCGCACCACAAAGCAGATTACGCATTCCCTCACCGCCCTCCTTTTCATGGTGGTGTGCCCGCTCTAACAAAGTGGTCCTCTGTTAATAATACTTCTTCAGGCAAAAGCATGAATCAAGTTGAAGTTTATTGTAGACAATATAGGGTCCC
The DNA here is from genome assembly GCF_964261635.1 of Lissotriton helveticus. Lineage (NCBI taxonomy): Eukaryota > Metazoa > Chordata > Amphibia > Caudata > Salamandridae > Lissotriton > Lissotriton helveticus. Next base: position 258,582,332 of record NC_136073.1, on the reverse strand, counting down.
ATCCACCCACGACAGCTGTTCCTCAATGACTGTCACTAGGAGTCTAACTCCTATGACATTCCTCACATTCCATCTCCATGGCATCCTGTAGACTGTCTTGCTAATGAAGCAACCTGGAGGATGCCACACACCTACCCTCCATAATAAACAAAACATTGATACACAAAACAAAGCTACATACCAGAAAATAGGATACCCTGCAACAGCTTAAACTGCAACACAGCAAGCAGTTTAATTCATAGCATAGTTGTAGTATATTGGTTATTATTAGTTACTATGTGTTGATGTACTTAATCTGTATTTGCTTGGGTTAGCATGGACATTCTATGTTCTACCTTTATTTACCTGTGAGTGGAATCTTGAATCAGATGCTGCGCTCTCTTGGAGAGTGAACTGTATGTCCTGCGGGTTGGCAATAAAGGATCATAGTACTACTACCTTTCCTGTGTGACTCTTTTGGAATTCACTACAGAAATTTGGCGACGAGGATGGGATGCCAACCCCGGACCCACAGCGTGTTTCCTTGTCATTGGTTATCCTGTTTAAGACGGATGAACTTTACAGAAACCTGACGAAGATTTATGGAAACTTCTACTACTTTTTGCTGAATTGCGAAATGAGTGCTCTGCTACAAACAAGTCGGGTAGATAAAAAAAAAAAAATTCTCTCAACGTACATTCATTTTTTCATTACTGTTACCAGTCTGCCGTTATCCACATTTTTCGAACTGGCTCGCACTCAACGACATCTTCAACATTCTATTCTACACAGAACAGGTGGCTGGGTGTCAATTGCGCAGAGTTGTGAGATAATCAGAATTCACAATTTTAGATAGCTCCAAGGATATGGTAACGGCCACCCACCATATACCAGAAGGTATAGAAAGTGTCATTCCAAACAACTCAACACCAGTGTGAAGATAAAGCAAAACTCATAATTACAGTCATGAAAGGACCGTATGAGTGTGAGAGCTCAGTTAGTAATGACGATAGTGTTTGACAAAAAGGAAAAAGAAAAGCCATCCACCAAGAAAAAACCTGGGAAGGGGAAGAATACAATCAAAATAGGAATACTTAAGATCCAATCAGTATAAAGAGAATGTGATGGATTATAATAATCCATTAAATTCTCTTTCTTGGTGGATGGCTTTTCTTTTTCCTTTCGGTCAAACACTATTGTCATTACTAACTAAGCTCTCACACTCATACGGTCCTTTCATGACTGTAATTTTGAGTTTTGCTTTATCTTCACACTGGTGTTGCGTTGTTTGGAATGGTGGTTGATATATGTTACAGATTATCAATGGATTGTTTGAATTATTCACACTCCGGTGCAAAGAGTTTCTGCCTCTTTCTTTATTTTTGTGTCAGGGTACTAGAGCTGTGTGTTGTGCTTGTTGTAAACACGACATTGAGAGAAATATAGAATTGTGATAGAGGTTTTTTGTATGTGTTATAAATTCTAGCCCTGAGGAAGTCTGTGGTTTACACCACAAAGAGACGAAACACGTGTTGGCGGCTAGGACTGTTTCTGGAGAAGTTTTTGAGAAGTAAAAGAAGATCAAGAAGACCTCTCGGTTTGACTTATGTAGAACTTTTGTGAAATATGCTCAGGATATAGCCCAATCATCAGTCACTTTGCTTGTTGTCAATGTTGTTTGTAATCGTACCACAGGAATACAGCATGTTGTGGTATAGGTAATTCAGCAACCAAGCACCCAACACTTCAATCGTCCTCCCCTTCTGAGTCTATGTTCTCGTCCTCTGGCAATGGTTCACAGATGTCCCCTCTATAGATGTTCCACGGCATCCAGACCTTGTTCCATTTACGGGGGCAGGCCCTGAGGACATACACTGCCCTCTCTGTCACCATAAGCATGTCCATGTTTTTGGTCCATCTAGCCGATGTAGGCAGTTCCATAGCACCCCACTTCTGTGCAATGTCCCGCTTGGCCACTGTCATGGCCAGTGTAGCCCATAGCAGGCCATACCTGTCCAGGTCATTGGGGTCCCAGATGTTCAGCAAGCATTTGCGGGGTTCGGGCACAACCGAGATCTTAAGGGCCTGGGAGACAGTGCGCATAATCTGCCGCCAGAACTCCTGTATCTTTGGGCAGTCCCACAGCGTATGAAATAGCGTCCCCTCCTCCCCGCAGCCTCGAAGACAGAAGGGGTGTGGTGCTCTATGTATCCTGTGGAGAAGTGTCCTAGTGTAATAAATGCGGTGCAGGATTTTGAGTTGCACCAATCTGAATTTCGCCGAAATGCCTACTTCCTTCGGTGACGCAAGCGCTTCATTCCATTCCGACTCATCTACCTGTCCTATCTCTTCCACCCATTTCTCCTTAAGTTTCAGTGTGGGGTCTTCCAGATTATTAACCAGCTTTTTGTATGTGAGAGAGGTTGCACTCTGCGACATAAAGTCTGTCAATAGTCTATCCTCTAATGGCGAAGACTCTGGCACTTCAGTGTCAGCAGGTATTGCTCGAAGCAGTGCGTGACGTATCTGCATGTATCTGAATGTCTCATTGGGGTTGAGATTGTATTGTTGTCGGAGTTGTGAAAATGCAATCACTGTGCCCTTGTCCCACAAGTCCCCCACCGTGGAGATCCCTATGTGGTCCCATTGAGTGAATCCCTTGCATGCTCTGAGGTTTCCTAATGATTTTGTGTCCCATAGAGGTGTCATTTTGGTGATTCTTCCTTTCCAGCCCAGTTTTGCGTGCGCCATGTGCCACAGGGTGGCCGTGTGTTGTGTCGGACCTATCAGGTTTTTAATCTGTGACTTATTGTACAGAACGGAAAGCATGCCGTCTGTTCCCAGTTGAGACCAGTCCGCCTTGTAGGCTGGATCCTCACGCGGGGCGTGGAGCCATTGATTAATAATTTTTAGTTGGGCCGCCCAATAATAGAGTTGAACGTTAGGCAGGGCAATTCCTCCCTCGTACCAACTTTTGACCAATTTATCATGCGCTATTCGCTCCGGGCCGTTGTTCCAGAGTAGGCTGGTAACTAATGCTGCAATACGTTTGAAATATCGCGGTGCTACCATATACGGGGTATTTTCCAACACATAGAGGAATCTGGGAAGGGCCATCATTTTATATAAGGCAGCCCGTCCAAGAAGGGTCAGGGGCAGGGTCGGCCAGTGTCTAACATCTGCCCGTAGGCGATCCATTGGTGGCTGTAAGTTTTTGTCAAAGAAGTCAGTGGCATTATTTGTGATAACAATACCTAAGTACTTAAAGGAGGTAGTCGTCAACGCCAGGGGGCAGTCCTCATGTAACTGCGGTCCCGGGCCCTTAAGGACGTAGACCACCGACTTTGACCAATTTATGGTATAACCTGACAGTTCCCCATGTGTATTGCAGAGATGTAATAGGGCAGGGATCCCATTGCTCGGGTCAACCATGTATATGAGCATATCATCCGCATATAGGGAGATTTTATCCTCCCAGCCAGTTTCCCATGTGATGCCACGGATCAGTGGCGTTGTCCTAATTAGGATTGCTAAGGGTTCTAGCACCAGGGCAAAGAGCAGAGGTGACAATGGACACCCCTGTCTCGTTCCACGCCCCAACAGGAATTTCGGTGAAATGTGCCCATTTGCTGCTACTTGTGCCACCGGTGACGCGTACAGTAGCCGTACCCATGCTATGTATTTCGGGCCGAAGCCCATATGTGCAAGCACTGCAAACAGATATTCCCACTCTACTAAATCGAACGCCATTCTGGCATCAAGGGAGAGGATCACAGCCTGTTCAGAAAGAAGGTGTGTACGTGCCAGCACTCCATGGACCCTCCTGAGATTCAGCGCCGTGCTCCTGTGGGCATAAAGCACGACTGGTCAGGGTGTATCAGTGTATGTAGATGTTGCGTCAGACGGCTGGCCAGTAATTTCGCCAGAATTTTGGCTTCCACATTAAGCAAGGATATTGGGCGGTATGAGGTGCAGTCGGTTGGTGGTCTGTTTGGTTTCGGTATGGCCACTATCGTGGCCGTGCGCTGGTCAAGCGGCAACTCCCCCCTGTGCAGGCTGTCCATGTACATGTCAAGCAGTGGCTTACTTAGTTCCGTGGCCATCGCTTTGTACCACTCTACAGGTAGTCCGTTGGGACCTAGCGCCTTGCCGGACTGCAATGCCTGTATGGCCAAGTGAATTTCATCTTCCGACAGGTCAAGGTCGAGCTCTAGCTGTGCCTCTTGCGTAAGTCTGGGGATGGTAATATTGTCTAGTGAGTTCGCCGCTGCTTGCGCCGTAACAACATGTTCTGGGGTGTATATCTGTTGGAAGTGGTGCGCCAGGGTGCGTACAATTTGTTCAGGGTGTGTCTGTAACTGTCCGTCACGCGCGTACAGCCTCTGTATGCCTCTAGCACCACCCCTTCTCCTATCCAGCCATGCCAGCATTTTCCCTGCCTTGTCACCTACATCATATATCCTATGCGCTGTACCCGCTATGTAGCCTTGTACTGTCGTCTTAAGGTGTGCCTGGTACTGTTGTTGACGCAGTTGTAGCAAATGTAAGGTGCTCGGGGTGGGGTCAGACATGTGCTCAGTGTTAGCAGTATGGAGTGACAGTTCCAGTTCAGTAAGCGCCCGTCAGGATTCCCGCTTGTGTCCCGTTATAGTTGCTACTGCGGCACCTCGGAGGACCGCTTTGTACGCTTCCCACAGGACTGAGGGTGAAGAGACCGACCCAGTGTTTTCCTGAAAGTAGTGCGTGGTCACTAATTTGAGTTTTTTCCTAATTTTGGGAAGTTTTAGATAGTTAGGGTAAACAGGGTATATTCTAGCGCATTTCTTCTCTCTGGTAGTGAGTGACAGAGAGACTGGCGAATGGTCTGATATGCCTCTAGGCAGGATATCCATCTTATCTATTGAACCCAGGTCCCTCCCCAAAAACAAGAAATAGTCTATTCGGGAAAGGCTATTATGTGTAGCGGAGTAGTATGTGTACTGGGCCGCCTCTGGATGTAGTTGCCGCCATACGTCCAGAAGGCCCATTGCTTCCAGAAAGGCCGGTAGTGTGGAACTCCCCCTGGGGCGCTCTCTCACGGGAAAAGTGTCTAGTGTGGGATTAATTATCGCGTTGAAGTCCCCCCCTATGATCGTATCACCCTCCGGGAGGTCTAGGAGAAATTTACCGAGTGCCGGCAGTGCCGTAGAGTGGAGTGCTGGGGGAACGTACACGGAGACAACATTAAGAGGTCTCCCCTCCCATTGGCCATGTATTGCGGCGAAGCGACCCTGATCATCTGTCTTGCAGCTTCCCATCAGAAAAGGCGACGTTTTTTTTCATGAGTATGCCAGTGCCCCTGGAGCCCGTCGTGAACGCTGCATGTGTTGCCATCACATATCCTCGCCTATCCAGCGCTTTACATGTTGTCCCAGCCAGATGCGTCTCTTGGAGCAGCACAAGATCTGGCCCTTGTCGTTTAATGGCCTTTAGTACTAGCCCCCGCTTAATTTTATCCCCCAGGCCTCTAACGTTCAAAGTAAGCAGGCGCAGGGGGGGCACCATAGTTGTGTTAGGGAGGACCTCAGCTGGTGAGGTGCTTAGTCGTCGGGTCATTGGTTTGTATGAGCAGTGTATAGGTGATCTGCTGCCTATTTCCCTGCAGGCACGGTGCTGCGAGGTGGCGTTTCTGAATTGGTCGGTAGATGGTGCGTGTGCGTGTCACAGAACTTGAGTGATGACTATTAACAGTAACATTAACATTACAACTCCCTCTCCAGCCCCCCACCCTGCTTCCCTGCCCCACGGCCCATATCCCTACCCGTTTCCCCAACTTGGCAGAGTGCTTTACCCCATTCCTAACCATCTTACTTGCTTGTGGGGTTGGTGAGTCCCCTACAGGCACCGGTTATTGCCCACCCTACTCAGCTTCACCAGCTCCAGGGTCCCTCATGTTGGTCCCGATCAGCCTCTTAGACAATCCGCCTCTCCAACTGGGCAGGTTGTCCTGAGGCAAGCGGGTCCCGTTCCAAATCAGATTCCAACTCCGTAGCGTCGTCTTGGTTCGCAGGAGGGCTGGCCGGCACGTCTGTGCGCCCGTTGTTACGATGTTCTCCCCGATCTCTGTGTGGGCGCCGATGTTGTCCCACCTGTCTCCAGCCATCTATCCAGTCTTGTGCCACTTCTGGCTTGTCAAAAAACCAAGTCTTTCCGTCCGCCACAATCCTCAGTTTAGCGGGGAATAACATTGAATATGGCAGGCCCTTGTCTCCGAGCACTTTCTTGACGTCAGTAAATGATTTCCGGCGTCTGGCCACGTCCGCTGTGTAATCCGGAAAAAAGGCTAATGTTGCGTTTTGTAGCTTGACACGTGGCGAAGCCCTCGCTGCTTGTAGGATCGCATCTCTGTCTCTGAAATTAAAAAGTCTTGCCAGCACCGGCCGTGGCGCAGCCCCAGGTTTGGGCGTTCCACCAGGAACCCTGTGGGCCCTTTCGACAGAGAAGAAGTGAGATAGTCCCTTAGGTTGCAGTTTATTCTTTATGAGGTCCTCGACGTATAGGTCCATCGCTCTCTTCCCCTCCGTCTCCGGCAGGCCAAGAATGCGTATGTTGTTTCTTCGGGAACGCCCTTCTTGGTCGTCCAGCTTGTCCTGTAATACCTTGGTGACTTTTTCCATCCGCTCCATTGCCATTTGCAGTTCCGAAGTGTCTTCTATCAACGACTTTGTTACCACTTCAACTTGAGAAACTCTTTCGGTCATTTTCTGGAAGTCTGCACGCAACAGCGTAACCTCGGAAGAGATGGAACCCACTGTCGTCTTTACCTCTGAGAGGGTCTTCATAATGTCCTCTAGTGTCACCTTCTTGGTTCCTTCCGAGTCAGGAGGAGAGCCCGTGGAGCTTCTTCCAGTAATTTGGGAGTTTCCATGTTGGCTATAGGCAAACTTGTCCAGTTTGGCCTGTGTCGAAGTACTCCTGGTTCCTTTGCCAGCCATGAGTAGAGGCGTAACCCACTCCGGGCCGTACCGCGGGTCTTGTGCAGCGATATGCCGGGCACCTGACGTGTGGGTCTAGGGGTTATTCCCAAATCAGCCAAGGGGATGCCGACGTCCCGTCTAGGAGTGGGTCACATGCAGATGAGGCTGTTGTCCTGTGGCAGTAGGTTTGTACCAGTTTTCATTGCTAGTGAACGTTATGGTGCCGGTCAGGTCCACAGGTTGGTCAAGTGTGGGGGGGTAGCCGTCGGGCCGCTGCGCAGTTTATCAGGTGGTGGGTCCCACGACGACAGGCTCCCTATCAAACCCCCTGCTCCGGAGTAAGTATCCCAGCGTTAGCACTGCGCCACTACTGTAGCCTGGGAGAGTGGCGGGTGTCAGCCCGGGGCCCGACCAGAGCGTCCGTCAATGGGGTCCTACCCGCTATTCCGTGTCCGGGTGAGGCATGTGTCTTGGAAGGTTCCCCATGCGCTTCTGTATATGCGTCTAGTCAATTTGCCATGTACAAGATCACTCACTGGCCTCAGTTTCCGCCGTCCCAGCGAGGGGGTGTCTAGTCCTCTCAGTAGCACCGGCTCTTACTCAGGGTGCTCGCGGTAATGCTGGAGCTTCTGCAATATGGCGTCCCACGGCAAGCTATGGCGTAGTTTGTCCCCGGTTATTTGCACCAGGTCAGTCCTCCCACGAGGTCGCAGCGCTGTCTCACAGCCCCCGGTGGTCGCTCCTGTTCACTCCCGTCACGCCAGGTTCCCAGGGAAGCCAATCCTTACTTTCCAAGGCGGACCACCAGGGGAGCGGCTGCTGGGTCCAAGGTCAGGCCGGCCAGAGTGCACCTCTGCCGGGGGCAGCAAGCACGCCAGGCCGGTGCTTTCACGCCGTCACAGGCCCAGTGCCGCCGGCGTCTGACACTGCAGTATCCGGCCTCTGATGCACGCCGGAGTTGGATCTAGCGATGCCGCTTGGGTCCCGGTGCTGGTTCCGCCACTTCAGGCGGGCCATGTGTCGGATATATGTGCCGGATTATATTGAAGGCTGATATGCCTTGGGGAGCTCCCTCTTCAAGCGGCCGCCATGCTCGGCTGCTAGCCACGCCCCCCGATATAGCTCTTTTTTCAGCTTCAACATTCTACTTATGCTTCAGTGTTCTGATTTCTCCTGTGTTCTGATTAATGACGCTTTGGCGCACACGCAAGGTATTCTGGGATACTTTTGTGGGTCACGCTGCGTGACCTCTATGTGCCACCATTTTGCTGCATCGCGTTGCGAGTCTCTTAGTAACGTTCCTGCTATCTTCGTGTCAATTACAGTATGAAGTACAGAGCTTCTTTCTTCTCGCTTGATGAATAGATTTCAGTGTACGCACTTTTTCATTGCATCAGCTACAGTTATTAAGTACTGGTTGGTTTTATTTGTTTATTTCTCATTTCTAATTGTGCATGTTTGGAGTCAACATGGAGGGAAGTTCAGAAAGCACATCTTCTCTTCCTAATGTTGTTAACAACTTAGTTTTGGGTATTAACCTGAACACTCCCAAAGAGTTTCACACCAATCCTGGTGAGCCTGTTGTCAAATGGGGAGATTGGAAAGAGTATTTACTCAATTATATTGCCACAACAGAACACAACAGCGGTACTCTTTCACCTGACAGAAAAAAAGAATTCTCATGCACTATCTTGGACTTGAAGGTTTGAGAGTTTACAACCAAATGCAGAAAGCAGAAAGAGCTGGCGATGTTGATATTTTTAAGTGGGCTATTCTGGATTTGGATAATAATTTTTCTCCCATTGTGTGCGTAGCCATTTCCAGACGTACATTTTATAAAAGAAAAACACAGCCTATGAATCCATTGAGGATTATATTTCTTTTTGAAAAACTCTGGTAATTCAGTGTAAATTCGGAACACTTCACAACGATATGATAAGAGATCAACTAGTCGTAAATCAAAAAAATAAAAGTATACAAGACAAGCTCTGGATTGAAGGAGACTCATGACCTTGTAATACAATTTAGATAACCCCTAGACATATAATCTTCACACACAAGATTGCATATGTTACCTTGATTTTATTTAAAAATAGGCATTGACTGCCAACAATTCGTAATTCTTTACAATACAATATACAAAATATATCTAATGCTGTGAATTTTTAGCAAATACACAATGTACAGTCATTAAAAACAAATTACAATTAAAAATACAATTCAAAATAAGTCCTTATGTCGACGCGTTTCGGTGTCAATTTCTGACTTTGTAAACACCTTCCTCAGGACAGATCAAGATTAAAAACATCAAATCTGAAAGCAAATACATAAAATTAATATTTGGAAGATTAATGCGTTTTTTTTTTACTTTGTCTAAATCATATTAATGGCATGCCAAGGTCAAGAGGATCTTACTTTTAAATATATATATCAAATTTTATATTCGAAGATGACCAGTAATCAACTTTTGGTCCTTCTTCCAGGGGTTCAGCAAGACGTCCTCCTGTATTTAAAATTGACATTGTTAGGCTCTTAAATGTAGGCCATCTAGTGAGGGGTTCAAACATTCTCTTTAATAAATGTCCCACTAGTCGCTCATATGTTTACTTACAATTATATCGTTGTTGTCACCTCACACTGTTATACTAATGCAGGGCCATGTTCAGTAATACTATTACTCCTCTTGGTTGAAACGATTTTTACTTGATGTTTTTTTGTTTCCTTTCCGCTTATTTTTAAGGTGCCACCATTCTCTCCTTGATGTATATATTCTGGAATGCACCTACAGTCAAGGAGAACTTTTTCGTCAATTTTACTATTTATCCTTTGTTTCGTTAACTAAACATCCTGATACAAAGCATCTAGATTCAAGTGGTCTGTATTATTGACTTTTAGCTCTGCTTTTAAATGGTACACGGAAAGGCGTGATTAAGTCTCCGCAGTCATGCCATTAATCAACCCAGGAGGTGGCCGACGCGGACGATCACTCGAAACGCCAGGTAAGAAATATGCTAAAATGCTCGGGCTTTTTTAACCAGATCAGGCGTCTTTGGGCTGTAGTGGGGCATAGAGCCGATACTACCGATATTGAGGCTCTTGACTAAGGGACGTCTCTTGATATGTTAGAGCATCCTCAAGATTTTATATAAAAAAACTTGGGAAGAATGGGTGGAAATAAGTGTGCCAAAACACCCAATCCGTGTACCATTTAAAAGCAGAGCTAAAAGTCAATAATACAGACCACTTGAATCTAGATGCTTTGTATCAGGATGTATAGTTAACGAAACAAAGGATAAATAGTAAAATTGACGAAAAACTTCTCCTTGACTGTAGGTGCATTCCAGACTATATACATCAAGGAGAGAATGGTGGTACCTCAAAAATAAGTGGAAAAGAAACAAAAAAACGTCAAGTAAAAATCGTTTCAACCAAGAGGAGTAATAGTATTACTGAACATGGCCCTGCATTAGTATAACAGTGTGAGGTGACAACAGCGATATAATTGTAAGTAAACATATGAGCGACTAGTGGGACATTTATTAAAGAGAATGTTTGAACCCCTCGCTAGATGGCCTACATTTAAGAGCCTATCAATGTCATTTTTAAATACAGGATGACGTCTTGCTGAACCCCTGGAAGAAGGACCAAAAGTTGATTACTGGTCATCTTCGAATATAAAATTTGATATATATATTTAAAAGTAAGATCCTCTTGACCTTGGCATGCCATTAATATAATTTAGACAAAGTAAAAAAAAACGCATTAATCTTCCAAATATTAATTTTATGTATTTGCTCTCAGATTTGATGTTTTTAATGTTGATCTGTCCTGAAGAAGGTGTTTACAAAGTCAGAAATTGACACCGAAACGCGTCGACAAAAGGACTTCTTTTGAATTGTATTTTTAATTGTAATTTGTTTTTAATGACTGTACATTGTGTATTTGCTAAAAATTCACAGCACTGGATATATTTTGTATATTGTATTGTAAAGAATTACGAATTGTTGGCAGTCAATGCCTATTTTTAAATAAAATCAAGGTAACATATGCAATCTTGTGTGTGAAGATTATATGTCTAGGGGTTATCTAAATTGTATTACAAGGTCTTGAATAGAATTATATTGTAGAACACAGAAAGGAATTTTCTCTTTTGTACTGTTTGTATTACCCGGTCCTTTCTGGTTTATGGGAAACTCTCTTTTTTTGAAAAGATTGATTACAGTCCTGGTGACTGGAGAGTTAGTATAGGATAACAATATGGATACATTACGTACCTTTGGCTTCTCAGAGGATCAATTTAAGAAGATCATAGGGGGCACTTCAAAAACAATAAATTCTATGACACTGTCCAAGAATGATGACGAAAGGTGGAATAAACTCTGGAATCTTAAGAAAAAAACGATTCGTACAGAGTTACATGCTGAATTTTTAATACAGTATTGCAAAAAGGGAATAATACCTCAAGGGCTTCAGATTACAAATGAGCCGGGTCTCTTTGTAAACAACGAGAAATTTAAAGAGAATTGGACATTCATCGCGAACAGATGTAGTCGCGATTGGATGCTACTCATAATTGAAACGGCACAGGAAATCATCATAATTGAAAGGGAGGAAATAGAGACATTAGAAAAGCAACTCAATGACAGTACTGCTTTGGAAGATGCGAAACATAAATTAGATGAAATACAAGAAGACATTACGGGCTACCAAGAGTATATGGTAAATAAAAAATCAAACAAATTAAGAAAGGATATGGCCAATTTTCAAACAGAACGAGTCTATCCATATTTACAAACAAATTACTATGAACAACCAGCCCCTTCAGATCACAATGTCAGAAACTATCAACCAAATAGAAATAGGTAACAAATTACTATGAACAACCAGCCCCTTCAGATCACAATGTCAGAAACTATCAACCAAATAGAAATAGGTATTTCAAAAAGAACATAACATTTGCTGACACTTCCTACAATAGTACTGACTCCGAGAGCAAGAGAAACCCTGAGAATACTAATAAAAATGACCGCAGAGAAGAAACAGCGGGCGCAACTCAGGACTATCAATTTTTTTTAAGCCAGCGAAGACAAACACGGGGCTACAGGACCCAGGGGAGGGGACGTCAGGGCAACTACCAAAAGGAAGGCACTATGAGACGCCCGTACATGAGAACACGCAGCCACAAGGACTGGGAATAGAGATTAACAATCTCAAGGCCCCAATTATAAATCTATCTGATAAAATATTGACAAATGAGGAAGTCTCAGTATTAGAAAAGGGCTTAGGATTTGCTCCGAGTACGAAAGAATGTTGGTTCACTATAGAAAAAGATGTCAGAGACCTCTTTAGAAAAATTTGGATCAAGAGATTCTTTGAGGACAAGGAAAACAGACCATCTAATAATAAGTCAGGCCTTAAACCACCATCCACCTGGACCCCCAATATAGGCCTTGTGGGACAGGAAATTGACACCTTTGAGAAAGCAATAATAATAGGTTTGGAAAAATTATTAAAGGAAAAAACATGGACAGAAAGCAATTTATCTAAAAAGGAGAAGGAGGCGCTTATTGATTTATCCAGATGTGAGGAAATTACCATTAAACCTGGAGATAAAGGGGGTAGCATAGTTGTGTTAAATACATCAGACTGTGGCAGGAGGATGTTGGCACTGCTGGACAATAAATTACATTATAGGAAATCGAGCAGTGAAGAGTGGAACAAACTTAAAAAGAAAGTAATGGATTTAGTCACTTATGCAAAAGAGGACAGTATCATTTGTGAAGAAGAGTATAGATTCCTGATGAATGAATATCCTAGGGTCCCGGCCCTTTATGGCTTACCGAAGGTACATAAGAGCATGGATGACCCCCCTATGCGTCCTATAGTTTCGGGAATAGACTCGTTAACAGAGCCTTTGAGCAAGTATGTTGACCACTTCATACGCCCATTAGTTGAACAACTACCGTCTTATGTGAAAGACATGACGGACATGATATCAAAAGTGGAGGGAGTTAGCTTTAACGAAAATTGTCAATGTTTAGTGTGCTTAGATGTAGAATCTTTGTACACCAATATACCCCAACAAGACACTGTGACAATAATGACGGAGATTCTTAGCGATGGGGAAGGTGACCTCTCTGCGCAGAATACATTCATCATTGAATGCATTGAAATAATCCTACGAAATAATCTGTTCCTCTTTAAAAAGGATTGGTTTTGCCAGACTAAGGGTACCAGTATGGGAGCCACATGTGCTCCCAGCCTGGCTTGCCTTTATGTTGGCAAATTTGAAGAGCGACATATTTAGAACAAAGTGAGCCCCTTCTATGAAAACATAAAACTTTGGTCTAGATTCATAGACAACGTGTTTTTTTATTTGGGAGGGAGACGAAGAAGACCTAAATTGTTTCCTACTATGGTTGATCTGTGGTGACCCCAACCTAAAATGTACAGCCAGCAGAAGTCAAGTGGCAGTTGACTTCCTTGATATTAAGATAATGGCTAAAGAAGGTAAACTGTGTGTGGATTTATATGTCAAACCATCAGACAGAAACACACTCCTGCACCACACCAGTTACCACCCTAAGTGTCAAAAAGATGGGGTCCCTTTTAGCCATTTCTTAAGAATAAGACGCAATTGTAGTGACAGAAGCAGTTTTGAAATCCATGCAGAAGCCTTGAGCCAAACATTGATACAACGTGGCTATCCCAAAAGATTAATTAAACAGGCATATAAGAGGGCAAAATACTTTAACAGGGACAGCCTGTGTGAACCAAAGGATAAAAATAATCAAGTAGGACAGGGGATAGTTATGGTTTCAAATTACAATGGAATGAGTTTTAAACTCAAAAATCTGATCAATAAACATTGGTCGATACTGAACAAATCAGGCAGTATTCCCCTTAAAAAAACCACCTACGCATACAGGCATAACAAAACAATTAGAAACCACCTGGTACATACGTATGAAGAACCTAGGAATGGCCTCCAAAAAAGTATAACAAATGGAAGCACAATAAAAGGGAATTTACCTTGTGGAAACTGTACCCACTGTAAAAGTATGTTACAAACTGAGAGAATAGAATTAAATGGAACTACACACTATATGAATGAGCATGTAAATTGCAGGACTGCGAATATAGTGTATCTAATCATCTGTCCTTGCTCCAAGGGATACATAGGAGAAACAGGACGCGAAATGCGTCTGCGACTGACCGAACATCGGTCAGCCCTTAAAAACCGGAAAAAAATGCACCCATGGTAGAACATTGGACTAGTAATATTGTTATTGTTATTGTTATTTTAATTTTATACCGCGCCTAATCACCTGCAGGTCTCTAAGCGCCCGGAAAGATGGTACAGGACAATAACATAACAGGGTCAGAACAAAAGATCGCATTGGATGTAATAGAGGACTTGAAATGGTTCATTCTAGAAAAAATTAAACCTTCATTCAGAGGTGGTGACATGGAAAAAAACGGAAACAAAGAGAGCAATTCTACATGTCGGAATTTAAAACTTACCACCAAGGTCTGAATAGTAGGGAAGAATGGGAAAGAATGATCAGATAATGTTTTTTATAATGTTCTGTATACTGTATAGGGAAAGTGAGTCTGTACTTAATGGTATCTGTACTAGGACCTCGCATTTTTATAAGATCCTTGAAAATGTATTTCTTACAACGGTAATGATCTGTGAGTTTCCATTGCATTCAACCCTCTGGATTTTGTATAAATAACATTGAAGGATTTGTAATTAGTATGAATAACTTTTTATGAAATCGATTTCTATGTAAAATTAATAACGATAAGGAAAAAGTAAATGTGAGTCACTACAATGTCAGACACTTGTAATCATCTATGGCAATGTATTATATTTTAGAATGTTTTGCTTGGTAGAGCACGTTATGAAAAGAATGTAATATACATAATAGTCTTTATTACTGTGTTTATATGTTTTTATAAAACAGTTCCCTCCATGTAGAGCAAGATGACTCAGAGCACAAGTGATATTGTGCTGTATTAGATTAGGACCCCTCGCGTTTAATTATTTAATTTCCAATTGGATTGTAAAGTTGCAGTCTAGATAATCCTAGCGAGATCCAGAACACTAACGCTTTAATCAACAACACCATCTTTGCATATATTGTGGTGTTTTAAATAGCCGAATTGTGACAATACGGGCACTGATGCGGAAGCGCGATCGCATACAAGATAATTATCACCCGGTTTACAACTAACGAGCATAGTTATTCAATTAAAAGACTGAGCGGGTGGTACATAAAGGCGTCGGGAAGTCTCCGCAGTCATGCCATTAATCAACCCAGGAGGTGGCCGACGCGGACGATCACTCGAAACGCCAGGTAAGAAATATGCTAAAATGCTCGGGCTTTTTTAACCAGATCAGGCGTCTTTGGGCTGTAATGGGGCACAGAGCCGATACTACCGATATTGAGGCTCTTGACTAAGGGACGTCTCTCGATATGTTAGAGCATCCTCAAGATTTTATATAAAAAAACTTGGGAAGAATGGGTGGAAATAAGTGTGTCAAAACACCCAATCTGTGTACCATTTAAAAGTAGAGCTAAAAGTCAATCATACAGACCACTTGAATCTAGATGCTTTGTATCAGGATGTTTAGTTAACGAAACAAAGGATAAATTGTAAAATTGACGAAAAACTTCTCCTTGACTGTAGGTGCATTCCAGAATATATACATCAAGGAGAAAATGGTGGCACCTTAAAAATAAGTGGAAAAGAAACAAAAAAAGTCAAGTAAAAATCGTTTCAACCAAGAGGAGTAATAGTATTACTGAACATGGCCCTGCATTAGTATAACAGTGTGAGGTGACAACAACAATATAATTGTAAGTAAACATATGAGCGACTAGTGGGACATTTATTAAAGAGAATGTTTGAACCCCTCACTAGATGGCCTACATTTAAGAGCCTATCAATGTCATTTTTAAATACAGGAGGACGTCTTGCTGAACCCCTGGAAGAAGGACCAAAAGTTGATTACTGGTCATCTTCGAATATAAAATTTGATACATATATTTAAAAGTAAGATCCTCTTGACCTTGGCATGCCATTAATGTAATTTAGACAAAGTAAAAAAAACCTGCATTAATCTTTCAAATATTAAGTTTATGTATTTGCTTTCAGATTTTATGTTTTTAATCTTGATCTGTCCTGAGGAAGGTGTTTACAAAGTCAGAAATTGACACCGAAACGCGTCGACATAAGGACTTCTTTTTTTTTTAATTTTATTTTTTTATATTTTTTTTTATTAAAGTGAAAAACAAATGAACATGAAAGAAAAAACAGCACAAGTCAGTACATACATAAATGTGTCACATCGATGCGAGGATAGGGGTATACAGATGCAATACAATCGACATAATCACGAGAGAGGCAGGGGAGAGGAATCTGAAACAGGAGAAATGCTTAAAGGGTTGCGGAGGGAACATCAGGTTGGGAGGGAAGCAGTTCAGTGTCGAAGTCCGCCTGGGGGGGGGGGAGTACATATCTCACCACGATACGAATTCCATTGGTTCCAGACCTTCCCCCATTTTCGAGGTCTGCCACGGGCAACGTACACCGTCTTCTCTCTGAACATGCACCAATCCATGTTTTGTTTCCATACCAGAACCGTGGGCGGCCTCTGGGCACCCCATAGTTGGGCTATGTCTCTCTTGGCAATCATGTTGCCCAGGGTTACCCATTGATCATGCGGCACATTGTAATCATTCGCCTCCCACACGTTCAACAAGCACCGCCTAGCCTTAGGCATCGACTTCACACCCGTGACCTCACTCATAACTTCATGCACACGAGTCCAATAGCGCGCTACCGCAGGACATTCCCAGATTATGTGGAAAATGGTACCCACGAGGCCACAACCTCGCCTACACAGCCCATCCAGAGAAAATCCCATGTGCCCCAGACGCGGCCGTGTAACATAGACTCTGTGAAGAATTTTGAGTTGAACAAACCGAAGGCGCGCCGGAATTGCCACCTCCTTAGGAGAAGACACCGCCGCCTGCCAATCCTCATCATCCACCTCCAAGCCATCACTAGTCCAAGCCTCTCGGAGGCGACAGAGGAGGTCAACCCTGTTATTTATCAACTTTTTATATATTAGCGAAATCGTGCTGTCCGGGACATACCCATCCAGCATACGGTCCTCAAGCGGGGATGCCTCCGGAATATCCACACCCACTGGAAAAACCGATAACAACGCATGACGGATTTGCGCGTAACGAAAAAATTCCCTAGCATTCAAATCATATTCTACCTTCAGTTCCTCAAACGTCTTGACCATACCTTTGGTCCACACATCAGTCACCCTGCAGATACCGATTACGTCCCACTTATCGAATCCCTTCGTTTTCCATAGGGACCCCAGTCTCCCAGACGCATACAACCGGGTCGCTCGAGTCAATTTATCCGTCCAACCCAGGGCCGCCGTGGCTCGATACCCTACCTGTACTGCTATCCTGGTGGGGCCCGTGATTGACTTCCCCGCGGATCGTGCATACAAAACCCTATTGTAGTCCCCGCCGGGCAACAACCACTTATCCATCTCAAACGCTGGATTTGGCGCGGGACCATAAACACAGTGGTTGATCGCCCCCAGCTGAGAGGCCCAATAATAACGACGAATGTCAGGAAGCGCGATTCCACCATCATACCACGGGAGTGTCATCTTCGCGAGAGCAATACGGGGACGACCCCCCCATAGCAATTGCCTCTGTAGACTTTCAACCTCCCGAAAGTAACTAGCAGGCACAGTGTCGAAAGTGTTCTGCAAGGCATATAAGAACCGGGGCAGCAACATCATCTTCAACAATGCCGCCCGTCCTAGAGGGGAGAGAGGGATCCTACGCCAGGCGGCAACGTCGGACTTGAGGCGCTGAAGCGGAGGCAACAAATTACGCTCATAACGGAGTTCGGGGTCCAAGGTGATAAAGATCCCCAGATACTTGAATCCCTCCCGCACCACCTGTATAGGACAACCACGAGGCAGGAGGGGAGCGTCGCCCGAGAGAACATAGATATAAGACTTAGACTAGTTAATGACAAGACCGGAATTTTTACGGAAAGAGTTCAGGACGTCAAACAGGACTACCAACGACTTCCGAGGGGACGTGAGATACAACAGGATATCGTCCGCGTACAAAGACACACGGTCTTCAAAGTCTGAAGTCCATCGAATGCCCTTCAAAGACGGCTCCCACCTCAGCCAGGCCGCCAGGGGTTCCAAGGCGAGAGCAAAAAGGAGCGGGGACAAGGGGCAACCCTGACGCGTCCCTCTGCCAAGGGTAAATGGAGCGGAAACTCGGCCGTTTAGCACCACTTGAGCTAAAGGATCAGTGTAAAGCAACTTCACCCAGTTAATAGATACCGGGCCGAAACCGAACTTCGCGAGGGCCGCCCAAAGATATGGCCATTCCAGCGTATCAAACGCCATTGTGGCGTCCAAAGAAGCCAAAATGGCCGGCTCATGTAGGGGGGCGAGGGCGCCGTGCAGGCGCCGGAGGTTCAGTGCCGTGTTGCGATGTGGTATAAAACCAGATTGATCGGGGTGAAGCAAGTCGCCGATGACGGTTATTAAGCGAGTAGCAAGCAGTTTGGCCAGGATCTTAGGCTCGGCATTTAAAAGAGATATGGGTCTATATGAAGTGCAGCGGTCGCGCGGCCTCCCTTCCTTGTGTATTACAACAATAGAAGCCAGTTGTTGATCAGGAGGGAGGGAACCTGCTTTCAACGATTCCAAAAACATCAATCTAAGATAAGGGGCTATCACATCTGGGCGAAGCTTGTAGAGCTCAATGGGGAGTCCATTCCGGCCCGTGGCCTTCCCCGACCGAACCGCACGGATGGCATTCGCCACCTCCTCGACAGTAGGCGTGGCATCGAGGAGTTTCCTTTCAGGGTGCGACAAACAAGGCAATGCGATATCCCGCAAAAGTAGCCGAGAGTCCTGCTCAGGTCTATCTGACACTGGGGAATAGACATCCCGGAAATACTCCGCAAAACACTCCACTATCTCAACAGGGCCAGTTATTCTCGCTCCATTCGCACTCTCAAGCACCGGAACCACACGACTAGCACACTCCTTCTTATCCAACCACGCGAGTAATTTCCCCGCTTTGTCACCCACATCAGACGTCCCTGCTGCTCCCTGCTCATTACTTTCGCAGCATCAGTAACCAGTGCTCTATAATCGATTTGCTTAAGACTAAGGAGGTGCAGCCTATCTTGGGTAACCCCCGAATCGAACTCCCCTTCCAAGGCAGTTATTTCATTTTCAATTCGAACAACCGCCTCCTGTTTACGTTTCTTAACATTGCTAACTAAGGAAAGGGCCTGGCCCCGAATGACAGTCTTGTACGCTTCCCACAGTGAGACAGAGGAGGACACAGAGCCCACATTCTCCGCAAAGTAATGATCTAGCGCTTTAATCAGTTCCGCCCGCACCTTAGGGTCCCGGAGGTACCAGGGGTTAATCGGAGCCACCCGACCCTCCGTTCCCAGCTTCGTGTCCATGACCAACCATAAGGGGGAGTGATCCGATATGCCCCATGCCAGATGTTTAATCTCCCTAATAGAGGGGGCTTGCGGAGAGGGCACCAGCACATAGTCTAGTCTGGAGAGACTACCGTGTGCACCGGAATGGAACGTGTAGTGCCCCGGATGGAGCAATCTCCAACAATCGACCAATCCCAGAGTGTCCAAGAAGTCACCCAGCCAGGATTGAGACTTCGCAAGTTCCCTGGGAGGGTAGCGATCACACATCCCGGACACCACTGAATTAAAATCTCCACCCACCACCACCTGACCGTCCGGAACCCCCAGGATCACTTTCCCCAAATCGGCAAAAGTAGTAGTCTGCAAACCAGGTGGAACATAGACAGAGAGGAGGGTGATGACCCTCCCCTCCCAGCGCCCGACAATGGCTGCGTACCGCCCTCTATCATCGAGGATAATATTGTCAACATGAAGAGGGAGGGAGTTCCTGACTAGAATACCAACCCCCTGAGAGCCGGAGGTGAATCCGGAGTGCGCTAAGAGACGATAACCACGCCTGTTCATAGCATGGCATGTATTGCCTATTAAGTGCGTCTCCTGAAGCAACACCACATCAGGGGATAAACGGCGTAGCAGTTGTAATACCACCCCTCGTTTTATCCTATCTCCCAACCCATTGACGTTCCAACACAATAGCCTCCATCCCCTACCCCCATCCCAGAAACCAATCCCACCCCCATCCCACAACAGATGCAACACAGAGCTACAGTAGATCATCAGTAAAGTGCCTTGAGAGAAACAAAAGAACAGTAACTTCGCCCCGTCTACCCCCCAACAGATCCCCAACATCACACCCCCACCCTGCACCCCTGCGTGAGACTAAAAAGCCACCCCAACTTGCAGTGTGCCTGTCGCCCTATCACACAACTAATCTACGAAAAGAACCCTAGAGGAGGAAAGACCCACCCACCCCCCGCCCATGCCCCCGAAAGACAGTACAGTACATTAGCGAACAAATATGCATAGCATCAAACCGCTGCCAAAAGTCAATATGTTGATCCGGGAGCCGATCTCACCCCCTATTCCTGCTCCACCGGGCCGCCCTCGGCCCCTCCTGAATACTCAGTGTGTTCTTGTCGCATGGGCAGTGTTTCAAGCCAGT
Source organism: Lissotriton helveticus (assembly GCF_964261635.1). Taxonomy (NCBI): domain Eukaryota; kingdom Metazoa; phylum Chordata; class Amphibia; order Caudata; family Salamandridae; genus Lissotriton; species Lissotriton helveticus. The sequence continues at coordinate 258,561,701 of NC_136073.1, read as the reverse complement.
CCCCTGCAGCCTCAGGATGGTTAAAGAAGAATGTCCGGTCTTCGTACACCTTAGTAGCCGGGCCGGGAAAAGCATAGCATACTTCATGTCCCTGTCTCTTAGTCTCTTTTTCACCCCTTGGAACCCCAGTCGCTGTTTCTGTACCTGCTGGGTGAAGTCCGGGTAAAAACTCACTGCAGTGTTCTCAAAGGCAGGGGGCCACTCTGGCGCAACGCTTGCAGGATCGCGTCTCTGTCTCGAAAGTTGAAAATCCTAGCAATAATGGGTCGCGGGGTGGCCCCCTGCTTGGGCATTCCTCCCGGTATCCTATGAGCCCGTTCCACAGCGAAGAACTTACTGAGACCCTTGGGGGCGAGGTGGTTCACAACAAGGTCCTCCACAAGCAGGTCAACCGAAGGGGCATCCGTTTTATCAGGGACACCGACCACACAAATGTTGTTTCGTCGTGCACGGCTTTCAAAATCTTCCAGGCGTCGGGAGAAAAAATTGTGCGAGGATCGCAGGTTACCGACTTCCGCCTGTAGATCAGAGACGTCGGTGGTGAGACTGGAGGTCTTTAAATCGAGAGATTTGACCTTTTCATTGGTCTTAGCTAGATCTGCCCTGATCAGAGTAACATCAATGGCAACTGTGTCCAGTTTGTGGGCCAGGGCTTCGTACTGTTGACCCAGCGAGGTCTTCATGCCAGCAATGGCGCCCATGACATCACGCAGCGTCAGGTCCTCACCCGTCAAGGAATCATCTCCGACGTTGCTCGGGGGTTTGTTCGATCCCCCCGGAGAGCCCTTGGAAAGAGTGTATCTGTCCATAACGTTTGATTGTACGGAGCTCCCACGGAGAGCCGGCTTGGTCTTGCGCTTCTCACCCTCGGGCTTGGTGGCCATCTTGGGTTCAGCGCCCCGGAGGGGAGCCTTGGACCTGGTGAAAATGGCTACACTCGATGCGACCAAAACGGGTCCTCAGGATAAAGTGGGCACTTCACACCACACGATAAACCACAGTAGGCCAGCACAGAACTCGAGTTGTAGCAGGAGAGCAGAATGCGACCAGTGCGGGTCAGGGCAAGCCAGAGTCGGAGAGGTCTCAAAGCCAAAAACGAAACCGAAAGTCAAATTCAGAGCGAGAAGACTCAGGCAAGCCGTTGTTGTTCGATTACTGCCCGGCTGGCAGAGAAATCGAGCCCGGGTCAGCACCAAGGAGAAGGCCAGAAAAGTTCAGGAGCCCGTAACTTCGGCTCCCAAGATCCAAATCGAAATCCGAAAACAGCTAGTAGGTCAGCCAGGTTGTGCCAGTAACGACTCGTCGTCGTGGACAGGATAAGATGCAGGATAAATGGCGGAGGCGGCGAAGGTCCGGGAGCCCTGTGCTCACGCGACCATTCTGGTTGCGCGCGAAGCTCCTCCTCCATAAGGACTTCTCTTGAATTGTATTTTTAATTGTAATTTGTTTTTAATGACTGTACATTGTGTATTTGCTAAAAAGTCACAGCATTGGATATATTTTGTATATTGTATTGTAAAGAATTACGAATTGTTGGCAGTCAATGCCTATTTTTAAATAAAATCAAGGTAACATATGCAATCTTGTGTGTGAAGATTATATGTCTAGGGGTTATCTAAATTGTATTACAAGGTCTTGAATAGAATTATATTGTAGAACACAGAAAGGAATGTTCTCTTTTGTACTGTTTGTATTACCCAGTCCTTTCTGGTTCATGGGAAACTCTCTTTTTTTTAAAAGATTGATTACAGTCCTGGTGACTGGAGAGTTAGTATAGGATAACAATATGGATACATTACGTACCTTTGGCTTCTCAGAGGATCAATTTAAGAAGATCATAGGGGGCACTTCAAAAACAATAAATTCCATGACACTGTCCATGAATGATGAAGAAAGGTGGAATAAACTCTGGAATCTTAATGGGAAAAAAATGATTCGTACAGAGTTACATGCTGAATTTTTAATACAGTATTGCAAAAAGGGAATAATACCTCAAGGGCTTCAGATTAGAAATGAGCCGGGTCTCTTTGTAAACAACGAGAAATTTAAAGAGAATTGGACATTCATCGCGAACCGATGTAGTCGCGATTGGATGCTACTCATAATTGAAACGGCACAGGAAATCATCATAATTGAAAGGGAGGAAATAGAGACATTAGAAAAGCAACTCAATGACAGTACTGCTTTGGAAGATGCGAAACGTAAATTAGATGAAATACAAGAAGACATTACGGGCTACCAAGAGTATATGGTAAATAAAAAATCAAACAAATTAAGAAAGGATATGGGCAATTTTCAAACAGAACGAGTCTATCCATATTTACAAAACAATTACTATGAACAACCAGCCCCTTCAGATCACAATGTCAGAAACTATCAACCAAATAGAAATAGGTATTTAAAAAAAGAACATAACATTTTCTGACACTTCCTACAATAGTACTGACTCTGAGAGCGAGAGAAACCCTGAGAATACTACTAAAAATGACTGCAGAGAAGAAACAGCGGGAGCCACTCGGGACTATCCAGTTTTTTTAGGCCAGCGAAGACAAACACGGAGCTACAGGACCCGGGGGAGGGGACGTCAGGGCAACTACCAAAAGGAAGGCACTATGAGACGCCCGTACATGAGAACACGCAGCCACAAGGACTGGGAATAGAGATTAACAATCTCAAGGCCCCAATTATAAATCTATCTGATAAAATATTGACAAATGAGGAAGTCTCAGTATTAGAAAAGGGCTTAGGATTTGCTCCTAGTACGAAAGAATGTAGGTTCACTATAGAAAAAGATATCAGAGACCTCTTTAGAAAAATTTGGATCAAGAGATTCTTTGAGGAAAAGGAAAACAGACCATCTAATAATAAGTCAGGCCTTAAACCACCATCCACCTGGACCCCCAATATAGGCATTGTGGGACAGGAAAATGACACCTTTGAGAAAGCAATAATAATAGGTTTGGAAAAATTATTAGAGGAAAAAACATGGACAGAAAGCAATTTATCTAAAAAGGAGAAGGAGGCGCTTATTGATTTATCCAGATGTGAGGAAATTACCATTAAACCTGGAGATAAAGGGGGTAGCATAGTTGTGTTAAATACATCAGACTATGGTAGGAGGATGTTGGCACTGCTGGACATTAAATTACATTATAGGAAATCGAGCAGTGAAGAGTGGCACAAACTTAAAAAGAAAGTAATGGATTTAGTCACTTATGCAAAAGAGGACAGTATCATTTGTGAAGAAGAGTATAGATTCCTGATGAATGAATATCCAAGGGTCCCGGCCCTTTATGGCTTACCGAAGGTAGATAAGAGCATGGATGACCCCCCTATGCGTCCTATAGTTTCGGGAATAGACTCATTAACAGAGCCTTTGAGCAAGTATGTTGACCACTTCATACGCCCATTAGTTGAACAACTACCGTCTTATGTGAAAGACACGGCGGACATGATATCAAAAGTGGAAGGAGTTAGCTTTAATGAAAATTGTCAATGGTTAGTGTGCTTAGATGTAGAATCTTTGTACACCAATATACCCCAACAAGACACTGTGACAATGATGACGGAGATTCTTAGCGATGGGGAAGGTGACCTCTCTGCGCAGAATACATTCATCATTGAATGCATTGAAATAATCCTACGAAATAATCTGGTCCTCTTTAAAAAGGATTGGGTTTGCCAGACTAAGGGTACCAGTATGGGAGCCACATGTGCTCCCAGCCTGGCTTGCCTTTATGTTGGCAAATTTGAAGAGCGACATATTTATAACGAAGTGAGCCCCTTCTATGGAAACTTAAAACTTTGGTCTAGATTTATAGACGACGTGTTTTTTATTTGGGAGGGAGACGAAGAAGACCTAAATTGTTTCCTACTATGGTTGAACTGTGGTGACCCCACCCTAAAATTTACAGCCAGCAGAAGTCAAGTGGCAGTTGACTTCCTTGATATTAAGATAATGGCTAAAGAAGGTAAACTGTGTGTGGTTTTATATGTCAAACCATCAGACAGAAACACACTCCTGCACCACACCAGTTACCACTCTATGGGGCCGATTATAATGGAGGATTTTCCGCCTCCTCCGGGCCGGCGGAAGCCACCTCCGGCCCGAAGGAGGCGGAAAATCCTCTGCGGAGGCTCCAAAGACCCACCGCCAAATTAGGATGGCTGGTGGGTCTCGAATTCCGTCCGCCGCTTTTCCGCCGCGGTCGGCTTCCGACCGCGGCGGAAAAGCTATAACATGGCAGGCGGTGTCTATGAGACACCGTCCGCCATATTATGATGGTCGTGTAAAACTGCTTTTCCACGGCGGCTTTTCCGCCATGGAAAAGCATACGGACATTCACTTTGGGGGCCCGTTGCGGGCCCCCTGGGTGAATGGGGGGTGGGGGGTGCACATGGGGGGTACCTATGGTACCCCCCTGCATTTGCGTGCACAAAGCAGCAGGCACCGTGCGGTGCCTGCCGCTTTGTGCATGTAAATGTGCACCCGCCGCAATGTTAAATATAGAGGATGTGACCGCCACCCTGGCGGTCACATCCTAATCAGCACGGAGGGAACGCCGCAGCCCCTGCGGACGTTCCCTCCTCCTCAAGGGTGGCGGACGGACGCAAGTCCGTCCGCCATCCTAATCGGCCCCTAAGTGTCAAAAAGATGGGGTCCCTTTCAGCCAGTTCTTAAGAATAAGACGCAATTGTAGTGACAGAAGCAGTTTTGAAATCCATGCAGAAGCCTTGAGCCAAACATTGATACAACGTGACTATCCCAAAAGATTAATTAAACAGGCATATAAGAGAGCAAAATACTTTAACAGGGACAGCCTGTTTGAACCAAAGGATAAAAATAATCAAGTAGGACAGGGGATAGCTATGGTTTCAAATTACAATGGAATGAGTTTTAAACTCAAAAATCTGATCAATAAACATTGGTCGATACTGAACAAATCAGGCAGTATTCCCCTTAAAAAAAACCACCTACGCATACAGGCGTAACAAAACAATTAGAAACCACCTGGTACATACGTATAAAGAACCTAGGAATGGCCTCCAAAAAAGTATAACAAATGGAAGCACAATAAAAGGGAATTTACCTTGTGGAAACTGTACCTACTGTAAAAGTATGTTAAAAACTGAGAGAATAGAATTAAATGGAACTACACACTATATGAATGAGCATGTAAATTGCAGGACTGCGAATATAGTGTATCTAATCATCTGTCCTTGCTCCAAGGGATACATAGGAGAAACAGGACGCGAAATGCGTCTGCGACTGACCGAACATCGGTCAGCCCTTAAAAATCGGAAAAAAATGCACCCTTGGTAGAACATTGGACTAGTAATATTCATGTAATAGAGGACTTGAAATGGTTCATTCTAGAAAAAAATTAAACCTTCATTCAGAGGTGGTGACATGGAAAAAAAACGGAAACAAAGAGAGCAATTCTACATGTCGAAATTTAAAACTTACCACCAAGGTCTGAATAGTAGGGAAGAATGGGAAAGAATGATCAGATAATGTTTTGTATAATGTTCTGTATACTGTATAGGGAAAGTGAGTCTGTACATAATGATATCTGTACTAGGACCTCGCATTTTTATAAGATCCTTGAAAATGTATTTCTTACAACAGTAATGATCTGTGAGTTTCCATTGCATTCAGCCCTCTGGATTTTGTATAAATAACATTGAAGGATTTGTAATTAGTATGAATAACTTTTTATGAAATCGATTTCTATGTAAAATTAATAACGATAAGGAACAAGTAAATGTGAGTCACTACAATGTCAGACACTTGTAATAATCTATGGCTATGTATTATATTTTAGAATGTTTTGCTTGGTAGAGCACGTTATGAAAAGAATGTAATATACATAATAGTCTTTATTACTGTGTTTATATGTTTTTATAAAACAGTTCCCTCCATGTAGAGCAAGATGACTCAGAGCACAAGTGATATTGTGCTGTATTAGATTAGGACCCCTCGCGTTTAATTAATTAATTTCAAATTGGATTGTAAAGTTGCGGTCTAGATAATCCTAGCGAGATCCAGAACACTAACGCTTTAATCAACAACACCCTCTTTGCATATATTGTGGTGTTTTAAATAGCCGAATTGTGACAATACGGGCACTGAATGTATCTAGAACTACTAAAATGGCGGGTATATTGAGAAAATATATCAACATCCTGTGACGCGCACGCATACCGATGTACCACGTGATGCGGAAGCGCGATCGCATACAAGATAATTATCACCCGGTTTACAACTAACGAGCATAGTTATTCAATTAAAAGACCGGGCGGGTGGTATATAAAGGCGTGGTGAAGTCTCCGCAGTCATGCCATTAATCAACCCAGGAGGTGGCCGACGCGGACGATCACTCGAAACGCCAAGTAAGAAATATGCTAAGGGAGGAGCTACGCTAGCAAGCAAGATGGCCGCATAAGCTCCCAGCTCCGCCGACCTCCGCCAGCAGCTCGTATATCCTGCAAGTTATCCTGTTTTCCAACCGGACTCCCGTATATATGAGGAGTGACTGACTCTGAAGGCGCAATCCCGAACTTTTTATCACACCGGATGACGGAGATACGCCGTGTTTCATTTTCGGCCTACCTGGGAGTGGAAGCCGGGGCCTCGATTTCTAACCCATCCGGGCTGGAATTGAACAACATCGGCCGTGAACCTTGGGCTTTGTCCGGTCTCCCGAACGGGGACATAATCTACCTTTTTTAAACGGCGATTTCGTATCCTGCCTGCAACGCACACGCCACGGCGTGACACATCGTTTGCTGCGGCCCTGTATCCGACGCCCGGAGACATAGTAAGCTTGTCGGGGGGGTGCGGACGGGAGCCCCGACCAGCGGCGACGGTGCAAAATTGTGAGGTGAGAGCGCCCGTGGTTGGTGTCCGCTCCAGATTTGCCTGCTTCCCCAGAGTAGCCGGCCTCCGGGGTCTGCATCCTGATCTGTTGCTTACAAGAGGAGATGGAGGGGACGAAAGACACACCACCGCTGCGCGCCGTAATGGCGGCCATTAGAGCGCTCCACTCACAGATCATCGTCAACTACCAGGCACTGTCGGTAACAATGGATGATCTTTGCCGGAGACCGGACAGCGGCTTTTTGCCATCATCGCAGCCAGCGGTGCCACCAACGAAACATTGTGTATCCAACTTCGAGGTCCCTGTGCAGACGCCGGATCCCTTTCGCGCTGCTGATTCCTATGAGACAGATCGCGCGCCCGTGGACATTGTCAGCGTCCCTTGCTTGAACCCTATCTCGCCGAATATCACTATGGACAACCTTGACTGCCTTAACAAGATCCCCTGTGACTATTGGAAAGTTTTATCATCCTTCCACGCTTTTCCTCGCTTGTTCTGTGGAGATCGTGAACTTTTATCCTTTATTTGGCTTACTCATACTGACTTGAACTTTCATGAAACCTTTACCTCTCTCATTGTTGCAGTGGCCTGGGTTATAAGTGCTCCAGTGGACATTCGTACTGGCCAGGGTTAACTTGTGGGACTTTTTAGGATACGGGAAAATAATTTAATCTGTTGCTGGGATTGTGACCTGTGAAATGCGGGAGTCGGGGGGTATGTTTCCTACTTACCCGGATTGATTGTGCATCTCGCTACATTTATTTTGCACTTGTTTCCGGGTGGTCGCGTCTGGTGGAAGGTAAGGGAGTCCGGGAGTGTGTTTTTTTTGTCTCTCCTCCTCCGCTTCTTTCTCTCTTTTAGGGACGTTTCTGGGCGACAGGCACGCTGCTAGTGGGTTAGGCCGTAGCCATTGCAGGGGTGCGGGGTGGTGGGGGGGTTTGTTATTTTGCCTTTGTTTTGTTCTATGGCCCCTTCTTTCTTCTCTTTCTCTCTCTTTAGGGTATTCCTCTGGGCGACAGGCACGCTGCTAGTGGGGTAGGCCGTAGCCATTGCAGGGGTGCAGGGTGGGGGGTGCGGGGGGGGTTTGTTATTTTGCCTTTGTTGTGTTCTATGGCCCCTTTTCTTTTTTCTCGCAGGGTCCGGTAGCGATACTTTCGATCTCATCCTGCAGCATATGAGTGGGCGGGGTTTGGGGTGGGTGGTTATGATGATAGATTGGTAGCTTTGTTCTTCTCCCTTAGTGAACATACTGGCGCTTGCATTTTTATTGTTGGTCTATCTTGATCCATGACTGCCTTTTAACGCCTACCCGCATTTTTATACCCCCAGTGTGTAGCTCCGGATATCCTGTATCTTCTTCTTTATCTTGTTCTTGGGGGGGGGGTTAATTATAAAATGAAACCTTAGGCATATCCTTGATCTCGAAATGTTTTCAATACATCGTCTATCCTCTACCACTGCCGGACCCATGGGTTGTCGGCTGAAGAGCTGTGTTATTGGATTTCCTGATACGTTCTGCATACATGTGGTGACCGGCCCCTGTCGATGCAGGGCTACTTCTGTATTTTGTGTTGAGCGATATAATAAAGGTTTTAAAAAAAAAAGAAATATGCTAAACCAGATCAGGCGTCTTTGGGCTGTAGTAGGGCACAGAGCCGATACTACCGATATAGAGGCTCTTGACTAAGGGACGTCTCTCGATATGTTAGAGCATCCTCAAGATTTTGTATAAAGAACTTGGGAAGAATGGGTGGAAATAAGTGTGTCAAAACACCCAATCCGTGTACCATTTAAAAGCAGAGCTAAAAGTCAATAATACAGACCACTTGAATCTAGATGCTTTGTATCAGGATGTTTAGTTAACGAAACAAAGGATAAATAGTAAAATTGACGAAAAACTTCTCCTTAACTGTAGGTGCATTCCAGAATATATACATCAAGGAGAGAATGGTGGCACCTTAAAAATAAGTGGAAAAGAAACAAAAAAACGTCAAGTAAAAATCGTTTCAACCAAGAGGAGTAATGGCATTACTGAACATGGCCCTGCATTAGTATAACAGTGTGAGGTGACAACAACGATATAATTGTAAGTAAACATATGAGCGACTAGTGGGACATTTATTAAAGAGAATGTTTGAACCCCTCACTAGATGGCCTACATTTAAGAGCCTATCAATGTCATTTTTAAATACAGGAGGACATCTTGTTGAACCCCTGGAAGAAGGACCAAAAGTTGATTACTGGTCATCTTCGAATATAAAATTTGATATATATATTTAAAAGTAAGATCCTCTTGACCTTGGCATGCCATTAATATAATTTAGACAAAGTAAAAAAAAAACGCATTCATCTTCCAAATATTAATTTTATGTATTTGCTTTCTGATTTGATGTTTTTAATCTTGATCTGTCCTGAGGAAGGTGTTTACAAAGTTAGAAATTGACACCGAAACGCGTCGACATAAGGACTTCTTTTAAATTGTATTTTTAATTGTAATTTGTTTTTAATGACTGTACATTGTGTATTTGCTAAAAATTCACAGCATTGGATATATTTTGTATATTGTATTGTAAAGAATTACGAATTGTTGGCAGTCAATGCCTATTTTTAAATAAAATCAAGGTAACATATGCAATCTTGTGTGTGAAGATTATATGTCTAGGGGTTATCTAAATTGTATTACATGGTCTTGAATAGAATTATATTGTAGAACACAGAAAGGAATTTTCTCTTTTGTACGGTTTGTATTACCCAGTCCTTTCTGGTTTATGGGAAACTCTCTTTTTTTTAAAAGATTGATTACAGTCCTGGTGACCGGAGAGTTAGTATAGGATAACAATATGGATACATTACGTACCTTTGGCTTCTCAGAGGATCAATTTAAGAAGATCATAGGGGGCACTTCAAAAACAATAAATTCCATGACACTGTCCAAGAATGATGACGAAAGGTGGAATAAACTCTGGAATCTTAAGAAAAAAATGATTCGTACAGAGTTACATGCTGAATTTTTAATACAGTATTGCAAAAAGGGAATAATACCTCAAGGGCTTCAGATTAGAAATGAGCCGGGTCTCTTTGTAAACAACGAGAAATTTAAAGAGAATTGGACATTCATCGCGAACAGATGTAGTCGCGATTGGATGCTACTCATAATTGAAAGGGCACAGGAAATCATCATAATTGAAAGGGAGGAAATAGAGACATTAGAAAAGCAACTCAATGACAGTACTGCTTTGGAAGATGCGAAACGTAAATTAGATGAAATACAAGAAGACATTACAGGCTACCAAGAATATATGGTAAATAAAAAATCAAACAAATTAGGAAAGGATATGGGCAATTTTCAAACATATTTACATATCCATATCCATATTTACAAAAAAATTACTATGAACGACCAGCCCCTTCAGATCACAATGTCAGAAACTATCAACCAAATAGAAATAGGTATTTCAAAAAGAACATAACATTTTCTGACACTTCCTACAATAATACTGACTCTGAGAGCGAGAGAAACCCTGAGAATACTAATAAAAATGACTGCAGAGAAGAAACAGCGGGAGCCACTCGGGACTATCCAGTTCTTTTAGGCCAGCGAAGACAAACACGGGGCTACAGGACCCGGGGGAAGGGACGTCAGGGCAACAACCAAAAGGAAGGCACTATGAGACGCCCGTACATGAGAACACGCAGCCACAAGGACTGGGAATAGAGATTAACAATCTCAAGGCCCCAATTATAAATCTATCTGATAAAATATTAACAAATGAGGAAGTCTCAGTATTAGAAAAGGGCTTAGGATTTGCTCCTAGCACGAAAGAATGTAGGTTCACTATAGAAAAAGATGTCAGAGACCTCTTTAGAAAAATTAGGATCAAGAGATTATTTGAGGACAAGGAAAACAGACCATCTAATAATAAGTCAGGCCTTAAACCACCATCCACCTGGACCCCCAATATAGGCCTTGTGGGACAGGAAATTGACACCTTTGAGAAAGCAATAATAATAGGTTTGGAAAAATTATTAGAGGAAAAAACATGGACAGAAAGTAATTTATCTAAAAAGGAGAAGGAAGCGCTTATTGATTTATCCAGATGTGAGGAAATTACCATTAAACCTGGAGATAAAGGGGGTAGCATAGTTGTGTTAAATACATCAGACTATGATAGGAGGATGTTGGCACTGCTGGACAATAAATTACATTATAGGAAACAGAGCAGTGAAGAGTGGAACAAACTTAAAAAGAAAGTAATGGATTTAGTCACTTATGCAAAAGAGGACAGTATCATTTGTGAAGAAGAGTATAGATTCCTGATGAATGAATATCCAAGGGTCCCGGCCCTTTATGGCTTACCGAAGGTACATAAGAGCATGGAGGACCCCCCTATGCGTCCTATAGTTTCGGGAATAGACTCATTAACAGAGCCTTTGAGCAAGTATGTTGACCACTTCATACGCCCATTAGTTGAACAACTACCGTCTTATGTGAAAGACACGACGGACATGATATCAAAAGTGGAGAGAGTTCGCTTTAATGAAAATTGTCAATGGTTAGTGTGCTTAGATGTAGAATCTTTGTACACCAATATACCCCAACAAGACACTGTGACAATGATGACGGAGATTCTTAGCGATGGGGAAGGTGACATCTCTGCGCAGAATACATTCATCATTGAATGCATTGAATAATCCTACGAAATAATCTGTTCCTCTTTAAAAAGGATTGGTTTTGCCAGACTAAGGGTACCAGTATGGGAGCCACATGTGCTCCCCAGCCTGGCTTGCCTTTATGTTGGCAAATTTGAAGAGCGACATATTTATAATGAAGTGAGCCCCTTCTATGAAAACATAGCACTTTGGTCTAGATTCATAGACGACGTGTTTTTTATTTGGGAGGGAGACGAAGAAGACCTAAATTGTTTCCTACTATGGTAGAACTGTGGTGACCCCAACCTAAAATTTACAGCCAGCAGAAGTCAAGTGGCAGTTGACTTCCTTGATATTAAGATAATGGCTAAAGAAGGTAAACTGTGTGTGGATTGATATGTCAAACCATCAGTCAGAAACACACTCCTGCACCACACCAGTTACCACCCTAAGGGGTCCATTATGATGTCGGGCGGATTTCCTCCGCCAGGCTGGCGGTGGCTACCGCCAGCCTGGCGGAGGAAATCCGCCCGACATCATCAGCACAATTCCCCTCCGCCATATTTGGATGGCGGAGGGGACCGTGGCGGTGCAAAACACCGCCCGCCTGTTTTCCGCCCCGGTCGCCTAGCGGCCGGGGCGGACAACCTGTAACATGGTGGCGGTGTCTGTTAGACACCGCCCGCCATATTACAATGTGCTTTTACCAATGCCTGAAAGGCACGCGGAGACTCCCTGCGGGGGCCCGTTGCGGGCCCCCTGGGAGTCCGTGGCTTGGGGGGTTGCACATGGGGGGTACCTATGGTACCCCCCCGCATTTCAAAGTGCAACATGGCAGGCACCGCGCGGTGCCTGTCATGTTGCACTTTGAATTGCATAATGTGCACTTTACACATGGCAGCGGGCGGAGATTTCTGCTCCGCCCGCCGCAATTGCACCCTTACAGGATGCGCCCGCCTGTGTGGCAGGCGCATCCTAATGCCCTGATCGGGACCCCCGCCCTTAAGGCGGGCGGTCCCGGGTCCCGAAGTGATGGCGGGCGGACTAAGTCCGCCCGTCATCATAATGAACCCCTAAGTGTCATAAAGATGGGGTCCCTTTTAGCCAGTTCTTAAGAATACGACGCAATTGTAGTGACAGAAGCAGTTTTGAAATCCATGCAGAAGCCTTGAGCCAAAAATTGATACAACGTGGCTATCCCAAAAGATTAATTAAACAGGCATATAAGAGGGCAAAATACTTTAACAGGGACAGCCTGTTTGAACCAAAGGATAAAAATAATCAAGTAGGACAGGGGATAGTTATGGTTTCAAATTACAATGGAATGAGTTTTAAACTCAAAAATCTGATCAATAAACATTGGTCGATACTGAACAAATCAGGCAGTACTCCCCTTAAAAAACCCACCTACGCATACAGGCGTAACAAAACAATTAGAAACCACCTGGTACATACATATAAAGAACCTAGGAATGGCCTCCAAAAAAACTATAACAAATGGAAACACAATAAAAGGGAATTTACCTTGTGGAAACTGTACCCACTGTAAAAGTATGTTAAAAACTGAGAGAATAGAATTAAATGGAACTACACACTATATGAATGAGCATGTAAATTGCAGGACTGCGAATATAGTGTATCTAATCATCTGTCCTTGCTCCAAGGGATACATAGGAGAAACAGGACGCGAAATGCATCTGCGACTGACCGAACATCGGTCAGCCCTTAAAAATTGGGAAAAAAATGCACCCTTGGTAGAACATTGGACTAGTAATAATCATGTAATAGAGGCCTTGAAATGGTTCATTCTAGAAAAAATTAAACCTTCATTCAGAGGTGGTGACATGGAAAAAAAACGGAAACAAAGAGAGCAATTCTACATGTCGAAATTTAAAACTTACCACCAAGGTCTGAATAGTAGGGAAGAATGGGAAAGAATGATCAGATAATGTTTTTTATAATGTTCTGTATACTGCATAGGGAAAGTGAGTCTGTACATAATTATATCTGTACTAGGACCCCGCATTTTTATAAGATCCTTGAAAATGTATTTCTTACAACAGTAATGATACGTGAGTTTCCATTGCATTCAGCCCTCTGGATTTTGTATAAATAACATTGAAGGATTTGTAATTAGTATGAATAACTTTTTATGAAATCGATTTCTATGTAAAATTAATAACGATAAGGAACAAGTAAATGTGAGTCACTACAATGTCAGACACTTGTAATCAACTATGGCAATGTATTATATTTTAGAATGTTTTGCTTGGTAGAGCACGTTATGAAAAGAATGTAACATACATAATAGTCTTTATTACTGTGTTTATATGTTTTTGTAAAACAGTTCCCTCCATGTAGAGCAAGATGACTCAGAGCACAAGTGATATTGTGCTGTATTAGATTAGGACCCCTCGCGTTTAATTAATTAATTTCAAATTGGATTGTAAAGTTGCAGTCTAGATAATCCTAGCGAGATCCAGAACACTAACGCTTTACTCAACAACACCCTCTTTGCATATATTGTGGTGTTTTAAATAGCCAAATTGTGACAATACGGGCACTGAATGTATCTAGGACTACTAAAATGGCGGGCATATTGAGAAAATATATCAACATCCTGTGACGCGCACGCATACCGATGTACCACGTGATGCGGAAGCGCGATCGCATACAAGATAATTATCACCAGGTTTACAACTAACGAGCATAAATATTCAATTAAAAGACTGGGCGGGTGGTATATAAAGGCATGGTGAAGTCTCCGCAGTCATGCCATTAATCAACCCAGGAGGTGGCCGACGCGGAAGATCACTCGAAACGCCAGCTAAGAAATATGCTAAAATGCTCGGGCTTTTTTAACCACATCAGGCGTCTTTGGGCTGTAGTGGGGCACAGAGCCGATACTACCGATATTGAGGCTCTTGACTAAAGGACGTCTCTCGATATGTTAGAGCATCCTCAAGATTTTATATAAAAAAACTTGGGAAGAATGGGTGGAAATCAGTGTGTCAAAACACCCAATCCGTGTACCATTTAAAAGCAGAGCTAAAAGTCAATAATACAGACCACTTGAATCTAGATGCTTTGTATCAGGATGTTTAGTTAACGAAACAATGGATAAATAGTAAAATTGACGAAAAACTTCTCCTTGACTGTAGGTGCATTCCAGAATATATACATCAAGGAGAGAATGGTGGCACCTTAAAAATAAGTGGAAAAGAAACAAAAAAACGTCAAGTAAAAATCGTTTCAACCAAGAGGAGTAATAGTATTACTGAACATGGCCCTGCATTAGTATAACAGTGTGAGGTGACAACAACGATATAATTGTAAGTAAACATATGAGCGACTAGTGGGACATTTATTAAAGAGAATGTTTGAACCCCTCACTAGATGGCCTACATTTAAGAGCCTATCAATGTCATTTTTAAATACAGGAGGACGTCTTGTTGAACCCCTGGAAGAAGGACCAAAAGTTGATTACTGGTCATCTTCGAATATAAAATTTGATATATATATATTTAAAAGTAAGATCCTCTTGACCTTGGCATGCCATTAATATAATTTAGACAAAGTAAAAAAAAACGCATTAATCTTCCAAATATTAATTTTATGTATTTGCTTTCTGATTTGATGTTTTTAATCTTGATCTGTCCTGAGGAAGGTGTTTACAAAGTCAGAAATTGACACCGAAACGCGTCGACATAAGGACTTCTTTTGAATTGTATTTTTAATTGTAATTTGTTTTTAATGACTGTACATTATGTATTTGCTAAAAATTCACAGCATTGGATATATTTTGTATATTGTATTGTAAAGAATTACGAATTGTTGGCAGTCAATGCCTATTTTTAAATAAAATCAAGGTAACATATGCAATCTTGTGTGTGAAGATTATATGTCTAGGGGTTATCTAAATTGTATTACCAGGTCTTGAATAGAATTATATTGTAGAACACAGAAAAGAATTTTCTCTTTTGTACTGTTTGTATTACCCAGTCCTTTCTGGTTTATGGGAAACTCTCTTTTTTTGAAAAGATTGATTACAGTCCTGGTGACCGGAGAGTTAGTATAGGATAACAATATGGATACATTACGTACCTTTGGCTTCTCAGAGGATCAATTTAAGAAGATCATAGGGGGCACTTCAAAAACAATAAATTCCATGACACTGTCCAAGAATGATGACGAAAGGTGGAATAAACTCTGGAATCTTAAGAAAAAAATGATTCGTACAGAGTTACATGCTGAATTTTTAATACAGTATTGCAAAAAGGGAATAATACCTCAAGGGCTTCAGATTAGAAATGAGCCGGGTCGCTAGCTCGAGACCGCAATGGCCGCCTTTTAGCTCGGCTCTGTCGGCCCCCAGCCAACCTCGACTATCCTGTACTATATCCTGCTCTGTGACGAAACTTCAATACAGATTTCGAAATTTAAAGACCCACTCTTACTCACCCTCTGGTCCGGAGGCTCCTGTGTGCTGTGGGTCCGCAGCTGTGCCCTCGGTGAGATTTGGGCCTCCGGGAACTCGAGACCGGGACCTCGCCTGCGGGCCCGGCCGGCAGAGAAGAGAATGCCGGCCCGGCCGCGAGAGTGAACCACTGGTGAGAACCGTTGTGCGTATGCCCCGGAGATCCTGAACCGGCCCCGATGACTGGACCGCGCGGCTGGAGGGGGACGAGACGTGTTGGGGGCTGACTGTGAGAAGGGGTCCCTTCGCCTTTGTCCTGTCCGGCGGCCATGAACCCCGCGCCTGGCTCTTGCTTGTGGGGCCTGCCTCTGCTCGGAGGGGACCCCCTCCCCCATCTGGCGCTTGCCCATCCTGTGCCGGTGAGGCCGTTGTTGGAGGCCTCCGGAGGTCTGTAATGTCCTACATTTGGGGACTGTTTGGGGGCCCACAGTGGAGTGTGGGGCGGCGAAACTCACAAGATGGCTACCGATAACGCTGGGGGTGCTCCGCTCTGCGCTGACGCTCCTTACCGGCTGGACTGTGTGGAGGCCTGGGTGTGTACTCGGGCGCCTACGCCCGGTGATGTCCTGGACGCATTGGTGTCGTTGTACAATGTTTTGACCCCCGGTGCCTCTATCGACCCCACGCGGCTCGCCGCCATTTTGGGCCGCCGCTCCTTCATGCATCCCTGTCGTCCTGATGCCTCCATTGCTTCGCCCCCTTCGGCTGCACCAGGAGTTGCTGCTGTTGTTCTTCGGCCGCTTGATGGGCCGGTGACTCTTGACCCTCTGCTTTCTCACCGCCTGGATTTCGAGTGCTTCCACACGACGCGGAGATCTGAGCCTTCCCGGGCACCTGGGACTTATGGTGGGCCGCCGTCTGCTCCCGCTTCGTTGGATTCGAACTTTTGTCCTGGAGGTGACTCTTTGTATTGTCGACCTGCGCACCTGGACTCCGGCTTGCCTTTGCCTGCCCTGTCGTTGCTGCCACGATTGCTTTGCATTATGGATTTTCTGTATTCCCTCCGTACGAAGACTCTCCCTGATTTATTTCACTGCCGTGATTCTGGACAACATTACGATTCTTTTCTGCTGGGTGGTCCGCTTCACATTATCCTTTATTGGGTTGGTTTTGTGGTTAGGAAGGGTTGGGGGTGAGTTGCGCGACATGATTGTTTGCTGGTTTACCCGCCCGTTACACTGATGCTTGTACTCCCGCCACGGGGAAATGTTGCAATTTCTTCTTCCTCCCCCTCCCTGTGGTTTTTGCTGTATGTGAAGGTGTAGTACTGATTTGATACTTATTCATTTGTTGGTTGGGGGAGGGTCGTAGCCGAATGTGTTTGTTCATATCCTCTGGCTCCTCCTTCATATTTTATATTTTATTTTATTTGTGTTTCATATTTCCGCTCCTCCTCGTTTTGTCTCCCTCTTCTACTTTCTTTCTTAACTATATTTCAGGTTTCGGATTAGGGCGACAGGCACGCTGTTTGGAGGGTAGGCTGTAGCCTTCTGCAGGGGTGCGGGTGGGACGGGTGGGCGGGGTCTTTTAGATGTTTTCTTTCGGTTCTATGGCCCTTTTCTATCCCTTTATAGCGGTGCCGCTTCTGTCCTCGCTTCTCAGGCATGAGTGGGTCGTGGTCTGTTGCTATGTCACTTCTCTTGGTTTCGGTCCTTCGTCGCTAATGCCATACCCCTCCTCTCGCCAGCTTTCACTTTCTTCTGTATTATTGGCCGCAGGTTGCCTGGCCCGGGGTGGCGCCCATCTTGCACGATTGTGTTTTTCCTTTTCTTTTTCTTCATTTGTTCTTCCTCTTTCTTCCCCCTCTCTTGTCCCTTCTTGGTTTCCTCCCTTCTGTTTTCTCCCCTCTTTTTCCCTCTTTCCCTTCCCCCTTCCCTTTTCCCCCCCTCCCCCCCCCTTTTTTTTCCCAGGCTCGTATTGAGAGAAGTGGTTTTGTCCGTACAGTTTATCCGCTCCCCTTGCCTTTGTTAGCGTGTTATTGGGTGGGGGCCATGTGATTCTGGTTGCACTTGTATGCTTCTCAAATATGTTCTGCGTTTGTTTTGTGCTACGAGTGATTCGCGTCCTTACATCCTCCTCCCCTCCACCCCCCCCCCTTTTTGTTTTGGCATGGGTGTATCCCTGTTTATTGATTTTCCCGTATTTGTGACTTAGCCATGAGCCTTGCCCCATTATTATAAAATTGACCTCATTGATCCTGATATTGGGCTGTTATTGTCGCTTCTCCCATTTCCGGCACTGTTTAATTATGTCTGTCTGCTTGCCACCTGGCCTTGTGTCGCTTATTTTGATTTCTGATCGTTTGAATTGTGGCCGGCCGGATTGGTTGTAGGCCCATGCATGTTTATCCTAATGATGCCAATAAAGGTCTTCAAAAAAAAAAAAAAGAAATGAGCCGGGTCTCTTTGTAAACAACGAGAAATTTAAAGAGAATTGGACATTCATCGCGAACAGATGTAGTCGCGATTGGATGCTACTCATAATTGAAACGGCACAGGAAATCATCATAATTGAAAGGGAGGAAATAGAGACATTAGAAAAGCAACTCAATGACAGTACTGCTTTGGAAGATGCGAAACGTAAATTAGATGAAATACAAGAAGACATTACGGGCTACCAAGAGTATATGGTAAATAAAAAATCAAACAAATTAGGAAAGGATATGGCCAATTTTCAAACAGAACGAGTCTATCCATATTTACAAAAAAATTACTATGAACAACCAGCCCCTTCAGATCACAATGTCAGAAACTATCAACCAAATAGAAATAGGTATTTCAAAAAGAACATAACATTTTCTGACACTTCCTACAATAATACTGACTCTGAGAGCGAGAGAAACCCTGAGAATACTAATAAAAATGACTGCAGAGAAGAAACAGCGGGAGCCACTCGGGACTATCCAGTTTTTTTAGGCCAGCGAAGACAAACACGGGGCTACAGGACCCGGGGGAGGGGACGTCAGGGCAACAACCAAAAGGAAGGCACTATGAGACGCCCGTACATGAGAACACGCAGCCACAAGGACTGGGAATAGAGATTAACAATCTCAAGGCCCCAATTATAAATCTATCTGATAAAATATTGACAAATGAGGAAGTCTCAGTATTAGAAAAGGGCTTAGGATTTGCTCCTAGCACGAAAGAATGTAGGTTCACTATAGAAAAAGATGTCAGAGACCTCTTTAGAAAAATTAGGATCAAGACATTATTTGAGGACAAGGAAAACAGACCATCTAATATTAAGTCAGGCCTTAAACCACCATCCACCTGGACCCCCAATATAGGCCTTGTGGGACAGGAAATTGACACCTTTGAGAAAGCAATAATAATAGGTTTGGAAAAATTATTAGAGGAAAAAACATGGACAGAAAGCAATTTATCTAAAAAGGAGAAGGAAGCGCTTATTGATTTATCCAGATGTGAGGAAATTACCATTAAACCTGGAGATAAAGGGGGTAGCATAGTTGTGTTAAATACATCAGACTATGATAGGAGGATGTTGGCACTGCTGGACAATAAATTACATTATAGGAAATCGAGCAGTGAAGAGTGGAACAAACTTAAAAAGAAAGTAATGGATTTAGTCACTTATGCAAAAGAGGACAGTATCATTTGTGAAGAAGAGTATAGATTCCTGATGAATGAATATCCAAGGGTCCCGGCCCTTTATGGCTTACCGAAGGTACATAAGAGCATGGAGGACCCCCCTATGCGTCCTATAGTTTCGGGAATAGACTCATTAACAGAGCCTTTGAGCAAGTATGTTGACCACTTCATACGCCCATTAGTTGAACAACTACCGTCTTATGTGAAAGACACGACGAACATGATATCAAAAGTGGAGGGAGTTAGCTTTAATGAAAATTGTCAATGGTTAGTGTGCTTAGATGTAGAATCTTTGTACACCAATATACCCCAAGAAGACACTGTGACAATGATGACGGAGATTTTTAGCGATGGGGATGGTGACCTCTCTGCGCAGAATACATTCATCATTGAATGCATTGAAATAATCCTACGAAATAATCTGTTCCTCTTTAAAAAGGATTGGTTTTGCCAGGCTAAGGGTACCAGTATGGGAGCCACATGTGCTCCCAGCCTGGCTTGCCTTTATGTTGGCAAATTTGAAGAGCGACATATTTATAACGAAGTGAGCCCCTTCTATGAAAACATAAAACTTTGGTCTAGATTCATAGACGACGTGTTTTTTATTTGGGAGGGAGACGAAGAAGACCTAAATTGTTTCCTACTATGGTTGAACTGTGGTGACCCCAACCTAAAATTTACAGCCAGCAGAAGTCAAGTGGCAGTTGACTTCCTTGATATTAAGATAATGGCTAAAGAAGGTAAACTGTGTGTGGATTTATATGTCAAACCATCAGACAGAAACACACTCCTGCACCACACCAGTTACCACCCTAAGTGTCAAAAAGATGGGGTCCCTTTTAGACAGTTCTTAGGAATAAGACGCAATTGTAGTGACAGAAGCAGTTTTGAAATCCATGCATAAGCCTTGAGCCAAAAATTGATACAACGTGGCTATCCCAAAAGATTAATTAAACAGGCATATAAGAGGGCAAAATACTTTAACAGGGACAGCCTGTTTGAACAAAAGGATAAAAATAATCAAGTAGGACAGGGGATAGTTATGGTTTCAAATTACAATGGAAAGAGTTTTAAACTCAAAAATCTGATCAATAAACATTGGTCGATACTGAACAAATCAGGCAGTATTCCCCTTAAAAAAACCACCTACGCATACAGGCGTAACAAAACAATTAGAAACCACCTAGTACATACGTATAAAGAACCTAGGAATGGCCTCCAGAAAAGTATAACAAATGGAAGCACAATAAAAGGGAATTTACCTTGTGGAAACTGTACCCACTGTAAAAGTATGTTAAAAACGGAGAGAATAGAATTAAATGGAACTACACACTATGGTGTCGATTCCGATCCGGTAAAAAGCGCTCCGAATTGCAGTTCGGAGCGTTTTTCCCCGTACGAATAGCACCCGTAGGCGTCCCCGTACGATTCAGCAAGTACGATCACAAATAAATGCGTGGCTCCGTACGACTCGTACAAAACACCGTACAAATCGAAAATCCTTACGATTTGCAGTCGGCTGACGCACCACGCAGCGTCCGTACGTAAATTGACCGCGCCTTCCGACCCAGGAAGTACGATCCGTGTCGGACACACACCGTACGGCTCTTTTGCTACGAGAGCTCTAAACTCCCGTAAACCCACACTCCGTCAAACCCGGCACCCGGTACACGACAAGCAAGACATGAACGCCATCGTCCGTGTCATCCCTATCCTGTACACCCACCACCTCGTATATAGAAACCGACGACGGCGCAGAAGGTGAGTACAACGAACACCAACATACCTGTACGTGTTGCCATACGAGCACATCTCCATTGCACGACTGTCATGTCTGGGTACGTTGCACCACACAATCCCGCACAACACCAGTGTCATACGGAGACGTACCGCACCTACGTCATCGACTTCGGGGTACGGAACGTCACCGCACAACACCAGTGTAATACGGAGACGTCCCGCACCTACGTCATCGACCACGGGGTACGGAACGTCACCGCACAACACCAGTGTCATACGGAGACGTACCGCACCTACGTCATCGACTTCGGGGTACGGTACGTCACCGCACTCCACCAGTCTTATACGTGCCGCATGTACGTCATCCAGCTCGGGGTACGGTACGTCACCGCACAACACCAGTGTCATACGGAGACGTACCGCACCTACGTCATCGACTTCGGGGTACGGTACGTCACCGCACAACACCAGTGTCATACGGAGACGTACCGCACCTACGTCATCGACTTCGGGGTACGGTACGTCACCGCACTCCACCAGTCTTATACGTGCCGCATGTACGTCATCCAGCTCGGGGTACGGTACGTCACCGCACAACACCAGTGTCATACGGAGACGTACTGCACCTACGTCATCGACTTCGGGGTACGGTACGTCACCGCACTCCACCAGTCTTATACGTGCCGCATGTACGTCATCCAGCTCGGGGTACGGTACGTCACCGCACAACACCAGTGTCATACGGAGACGTACCGCACCTACGTCATCGACTTCGGGGTACGGTACGTCACCGCACTCCACCAGTCATATACGTGCCGCATGTACGTCATCCAGCTCGGGGTACGGTACGTCACCGCACAACACCAGTGTCATACGGAGACGTACCGCACCTACGTCATCGACTTCGGGGTACGGAACGTCACCGCACATCCCTAGTGTAATACGGAAAGGTACCGCACCTACGTCATCGACTTCGGGGTACGGTACGTCACCGCACTCCACCAGTGTTATACGTGCTGCATGTACGTCATCGAGCTCGATGTACGTCATCCAGCTCACCGCACAACACCAGTCCAATAGACGTGTGGGACATACGTCTGCTAAGTAATTGTATGTGTAAGTATGAGAGTGTGTGTCTGAGACACCCCCCCCTGGCCACCTGTGACCAGCATCAGAGTGCCCAGCATCAGAGTGCCCACCACTGCCCAGCATCAGAGTCCCCAGCATCAGAGTGCCCAGCATCAGAGTGCCCAGCATCAGAGTGCCCACCACTGCCCAGCATCAGAGTCCCCAGCATCAGAGTGCCCAGCATCAGAGTGCCCACCACTGCCCAGCATCAGAGTGCCCAGCATCAGAGTGCCCAGCATCAGAGTGCCCACCACTGCCCAGCATCAGAGTGCCCAGCATCAGAGTGCCCACCACTGCCCAGCATCAGAGTCCCCAGCATCAGAGTGCCCACCACTGCCCAGCATCAGAGTCCCCAGCATCAGAGTGCCCACCACTGCCCAGCATCAGAGTGCCCACCACTGCCCAGCATCAGAGTCCCCAGCATCAGAGTGCCCACCACTGCCCAGCATCAGAGTCCCCAGCATCAGAGTGCCCACCACTGCCCAGCATCAGAGTCCCCAGCATCAGAGTGCCCACCACTGCCCAGCATCAGAGTGCCCACCACTGCCCAGCATCAGAGTCCCCAGCATCAGAGTCCCCAGCATCAGAGTGCCCACCACTGCCCAGCATCAGAGTCCCCAGCATCAGAGTGCCCACCACTGCCCAGCATCAGAGTCCCCAGCATCAGAGTGCCCACCACTGCCCAGCATCAGAGTCCCCAGCATCAGAGTGCCCACCACTGCCCAGCATCAGAGTCCCCAGCATCAGAGTGCCCACCACTGCCCAGCATCAGAGTCCCCAGCATCAGAGTGCCCACCACTGCCCAGCATCAGAGTGCCCACCACTGCCCAGCATCAGAGTCCCCAGCATCAGAGTCCCCAGCATCAGAGTTACCACCACTGCCCAGCATCAGAGTCCCCAGCATCAGAGTGCCCACCACTGCCCAGCATCAGAGTCCCCAGCATCAGAGTGCCCACCACTGCCCAGCATCAGAGTGCCCAGCATCAGAGTGCCCACCACTGCCCAGCATCAGAGTGCCCAGCATCAGAGTGCCCACCACTGCCCAGCATCAGAGTGCCCAGCATCAGAGTGCCCACCACTGCCCAGCATCAGAGTCCCCAGCATCAGAGTGCCCACCACTGCCCAGCATCAGAGTGCCCAGCATCAGAGTGCCCAGCATCAGAGTGCCCACCACTGCCCAGCATCAGAGTGCCCAGCATCAGAGTGCCCAGCATCAGAGTGCCCACCACTGCCCAGCATCAGAGTGCCCAGCATCAGAGTGCCCAGCATCAGAGTGCCCACCACTGCCCAGCATCAGAGTGCCCAGCATCAGAGTGCCCACCACTGCCCAGCATCAGAGTCCCCAGCATCAGAGTGCCCACCACTGCCCAGCATCAGAGTCCCCAGCATCAGAGTGCCCACCACTGCCCAGCATCAGAGTGCCCACCACTGCCCAGCATCAGAGTCCCCAGCATCAGAGTGCCCACCACTGCCCAGCATCAGAGTCCCCAGCATCAGAGTGCCCACCACTGCCCAGCATCAGAGTCCCCAGCATCAGAGTGCCCACCACTGCCCAGCATCAGAGTCCCCAGCATCAGAGTGCCCACCACTGCCCAGCATCAGAGTGCCCACCACTGCCCAGCATCAGAGTCCCCAGCATCAGAGTCCCCAGCATCAGAGTGCCCACCACTGCCCAGCATCAGAGTCCCCAGCATCAGAGTGCCCACCACTGCCCAGCATCAGAGTGCCCAGCATCAGAGTGCCCACCACTGCCCAGCATCAGAGTCCCCAGCATCAGAGTGCCCACCACTGCCCAGCATCAGAGTCCCCAGCATCAGAGTGCCCACCACTGCCCAGCATCAGAGTCCCCAGCATCAGAGTGCCCACCACTGCCCAGCATCAGAGTGCCCACCACTGCCCAGCATCAGAGTCCCCAGCATCAGAGTCCCCAGCATCAGAGTTACCACCACTGCCCAGCATCAGAGTCCCCAGCATCAGAGTGCCCACCACTGCCCAGCATCAGAGTCCCCAGCATCAGAGTGCCCACCACTGCCCAGCATCAGAGTGCCCAGCATCAGAGTGCCCACCACTGCCCAGCATCAGAGTGCCCAGCATCAGAGTGCCCACCACTGCCCAGCATCAGAGTGCCCACCACTGCCCAGCATCAGAGTCCCCAGCATCAGAGTGCCCACCACTGCCCAGCATCAGAGTGCCCAGCATCAGAGTGCCCAGCATCAGAGTGCCCACCACTGCCCAGCATCAGAGTGCCCAGCATCAGAGTGCCCAGCATCAGAGTGCCCACCACTGCCCAGCATCAGAGTCCCCAGCATCAGAGTCCCCAGCATCAGAGTGCCCACCACTGCCCAGCATCAGAGTGCCCACCACTGCCCAGCATCAGAGTCCCCAGCATCAGAGTCCCCAGCATCAGAGTGCCCACCACTGCCCAGCATCAGAGTCCCCAGCATCAGAGTGCCCACCACTGCCCAGCATCAGAGTCCCCAGCATCAGAGTGCCCACCACTGCCCAGCATCAGAGTCCCCAGCATCAGAGTGCCCACCACTGCCCAGCATCAGAGTGCCCAGCATCAGAGTCCCCAGCATCAGAGTGCCCACCACTGCCCAGCATCAGAGTCCCCAGCATCAGAGTGCCCACCACTGCCCAGCATCAGAGTCCCCAGCATCAGAGTGCCCACCACTGCCCAGCATCAGAGTCCCCAGCATCAGAGTGCCCACCACTGCCCAGCATCAGAGTCCCCAGCATCAGAGTGCCCACCACTGCCCAGCATCAGAGTGCCCACCACTGCCCAGCATCAGAGTCCCCAGCATCAGAGTCCCCAGCATCAGAGTTACCACCACTGCCCAGCATCAGAGTCCCCAGCATCAGAGTGCCCACCACTGCCCAGCATCAGAGTCCCCAGCATCAGAGTGCCCACCACTGCCCAGCATCAGAGTGCCCAGCATCAGAGTGCCCACCACTGCCCAGCATCAGAGTGCCCAGCATCAGAGTGCCCACCACTGCCCAGCATCAGAGTGCCCAGCATCAGAGTGCCCAGCATCAGAGTGCCCACCACTGCCCAGCATCAGAGTCCCCAGCATCAGAGTGCCCACCACTGCCCAGCATCAGAGTGCCCAGCATCAGAGTGCCCAGCATCAGAGTGCCCACCACTGCCCAGCATCAGAGTGCCCAGCATCAGAGTGCCCAGCATCAGAGTGCCCACCACTGCCCAGCATCAGAGTCCCCAGCATCAGAGTCCCCAGCATCAGAGTGCCCACCACTGCCCAGCATCAGAGTGCCCACCACTGCCCAGCATCAGAGTCCCCAGCATCAGAGTCCCCAGCATCAGAGTGCCCACCACTGCCCAGCATCAGAGTCCCCAGCATCAGAGTGCCCACCACTGCCCAGCATCAGAGTCCCCAGCATCAGAGTGCCCACCACTGCCCAGCATCAGAGTCCCCAGCATCAGAGTGCCCACCACTGCCCAGCATCAGAGTGCCCAGCATCAGAGTCCCCAGCATCAGAGTGCCCACCACTGCCCAGCATCAGAGTCCCCAGCATCAGAGTGCCCACCACTGCCCAGCATCAGAGTCCCCAGCATCAGAGTGCCCACCACTGCCCAGCATCAGAGTCCCCAGCATCAGAGTGCCCACCACTGCCCAGCATCAGAGTCCCCAGCATCAGAGTGCCCACCACTGCCCAGCATCAGAGTGCCCACCACTGCCCAGCATCAGAGTCCCCAGCATCAGAGTCCCCAGCATCAGAGTTACCACCACTGCCCAGCATCAGAGTCCCCAGCATCAGAGTGCCCACCACTGCCCAGCATCAGAGTCCCCAGCATCAGAGTGCCCACCACTGCCCAGCATCAGAGTGCCCAGCATCAGAGTGCCCACCACTGCCCAGCATCAGAGTGCCCAGCATCAGAGTGCCCACCACTGCCCAGCATCAGAGTGCCCAGCATCAGAGTGCCCAGCATCAGAGTGCCCACCACTGCCCAGCATCAGAGTCCCCAGCATCAGAGTGCCCACCACTGCCCAGCATCAGAGTGCCCAGCATCAGAGTGCCCAGCATCAGAGTGCCCACCACTGCCCAGCATCAGAGTGCCCAGCATCAGAGTGCCCAGCATCAGAGTGCCCACCACTGCCCAGCATCAGAGTCCCCAGCATCAGAGTCCCCAGCATCAGAGTGCCCACCACTGCCCAGCATCAGAGTGCCCACCACTGCCCAGCATCAGAGTCCCCAGCATCAGAGTCCCCAGCATCAGAGTGCCCACCACTGCCCAGCATCAGAGTCCCCAGCATCAGAGTGCCCACCACTGCCCAGCATCAGAGTCCCCAGCATCAGAGTGCCCACCACTGCCCAGCATCAGAGTCCCCAGCATCAGAGTGCCCACCACTGCCCAGCATCAGAGTGCCCAGCATCAGAGTGCCCAGCATCAGAGTGCCCACCACTGCCCAGCTCGTACATCATAAACATACCATTGTCAACCTCATTACCCTCAGGAGATAGACACATTTTAGTAGACCTAAATGTGAACATCACACCAGCTCCCAGGCACCCAGCAGTCACAGACATCATCACACAAACTACAAATCTGAAAAGAAAAAAATCAGCTTTATTCAGCGGAATCACAAAAGAAAAGCAAATGAGAGTCCTCGCTCATTAAAGGCCAATGGCCAGTCCAATAGAGTCTCAGCAATAGCTTGTGCCTCCATGGGTGTCATCTCACCCAAACATGCCTGCGCATGGCGTTTAATCAGCTGTGCTGACTATGGGGGCACCATCTGTGGAATCCTCCGGCACCGCATGGACAGGAGAGGGAAGGACAGGTGGGGTGGGTGCAGGTGTAGTGGATTCATCCACACTGGTTGGGGCATCGCCGAAAGTAGATTCAAAAACCTGGCTGCACACCTCAGCCAGGGCGGAAAAACTACCACCAGAACCCGGGGACACATTGGGGGTGGAGGTACAGGGCTGTGAGTCAGTCCTACTGGGTGTGTGGATGTGTGTGTGAGGTGTCTCCCCTCTCCCTGTGGGTGTGCCTACTTGCCCTTGAGACTGTGTGCGTGGAGCTTTGAGCTTCTTATGCTGTGTGTGTGCGCTGGGTGTGTCTGACCTGTGGCGTGTGCGTGTATGCTGTGTAGGTATGTGAGAGGCAGAGGTGGATGGCTCGGAAGTATGGGGGGGGACAGATGCTGCTGGGTGTACATAGCTGCCGTCAGCGTTGATTCAATGGCAGCCACACTCCGACGCAGATCAGACATGGCTGATGACATGCCCTCCATGAACGACACCACCTGTGTAATCAGTTGTGTATGTCCATGGAGGACAGACAGCATGGATGCCTGACCTACTGCAATCTGCCGGAGTAGGTCCACTGTCTCAGCACTGAGGGCAGCAGGGGACACAGGGGCAGGGGCTGCGGTGCCGGGAACAAAGGAGACACGGGGGCTAGCACGGACCCTAGGCACACCAAGGAGTGGGAGGTTGGAGATGGGACTGGAGGAGGGGAGGGCAGCCAAAGAAGTATGAGTGACCATTGCTGCATATTCCCCCCCCTCCTGAGAGTCTGTCTCGGATTCGTCGGCATGGTACGATGTGTCAGTCACATGTCGTGCGGCCTGTAGACTCTCCTCCCACTCTGTGCCACTGCCTCCCTCTGACACCTCCCAGCAGGTGGCACTGTCAGTGTGTCCCTCCGCCTGGTCCGCGCCTCTGTCTCCTCCAGATTCAGATGATGATGCTGTGAGCAAGGAGAAGAATTAAAACATATCAGTCACCTGTACACATCAGACATATCAGCTGCAAATCATATGGCCTCTTTCGTCAACATGGCATGCATCATGAGTCACATGACACATAACTCTTCATAATGACAATTCTACTTGTGGAGAAATGTCAGAGACACACAGCTCAATGTAAGGTAGGAGACAAGGTATAGGCAAGGAAAATACTTGTATGAGAGACACAATCATGATCCACTGCCTGACAACAGGATAGCTGATGATGCATAACAGTTCATTACCCAACCCTGCCACCCAAATCAAGACCTGGTCATGTTTGATTAGCTTTGACTCTGTGCCACATTAGAAAAGTCCTGGGCAAACTGCCATGTGATGCCGTCCTGGGACCTGAAACAAGTCTTCCATCACCTCACACTGCCATCACCGCTTTGTACATCCAAAGTCACATTGTGTGGCAAACCATCAATACCATGTACAAAGAACATGCCACAGATGGAGAGAATATGCACACACGCACTGCCCAGTGTGAGTATGCAGAAGTCCAAAATATAGCACATGTACATTGTGCACCTGCAGCTAACACAAGATAATTAGAAAGTGTACCATGGACAAAGGCCACTGAGGCTGACTTGTGCACAAAACACTTGTTGAGACTCAAGAACAGTGCCACAATATGAAGAAGGGCAGACATAGTGCACATGTGGTGCTACATTTAAGGTACGAACAG
Source organism: Lissotriton helveticus (assembly GCF_964261635.1). Taxonomy (NCBI): domain Eukaryota; kingdom Metazoa; phylum Chordata; class Amphibia; order Caudata; family Salamandridae; genus Lissotriton; species Lissotriton helveticus. The sequence continues at coordinate 258,532,773 of NC_136073.1, read as the reverse complement.
GTGTGACATACCCCCCTACAACATGAAGATGTGCAAAGGAATATGCAACTTGAGACACAGCACCATAGGAGTACATGTCAAAAACAAGCATTAGCCAAAGCAAACCTCTACTGTGGAGTAGGGCAAGGCATGTAAAGAAGCAGCTGCTGACAGAGGGACAATCCAATTCCAATGCATGAACTGCCTGTCTGACTACACCACTCAAACTATGGGAGTGTGACCATGCCGTAGAGCTCTTCAGGTACCATTTCTCACACACATGACTACAAACAGACATGTACCTACCCCCTTCGTGCTGCTGTCCCTCCTGCAACTGCCTATGGAGGTCTGGGAACACCACTTCCAGGACCCGGAGCATGTTGGGGGTGAGTTGCCGGCTGCCGCCATGCCGGCGTGGAGCTTCCAGCTTCAGCTGGACTCGGGCGATGCGGCGGCTCCAGCACCGGATGTCCTGCCACCTCTTCTTTATGTTTCGAAGCCTCCTGCGAGGCCCCCCCTCTCTCCGGACAGCCCTGGCGATGTCCACCCAGATTTCACCCTTCTCATAGGCAGATACCTGTCACAAATGTAAAGTTACAGAACATCAGTATACCTGGTGCATGTTCCCAAGACACCCATATGTCCACAAAATACATGATGACAATAGGGCAACGTATGGCACACACATTAGCATCATTGTCCAGGAGTATGTGGCCTGTGTGCTAACAAAACTGCTTAGCATTACATTGTAAATCTACAGATTACATGAGGGCTGTAAAACACTCTTTGAGCATGACACTCACTGAACAAGACATGCTATATCTGGGTGCAATGCAGCACGTGACATGCTGTCACACACCACACTACAACAAATAACTCTCTTCTAACAACACTGTGCACCCTGGCACTCACTCACAACAACATTGCATCTATCCAGTATTACTACACAGTGGCTATGATGTCACACACACAACAGGTGCACACTCCAAGGTATTGCACACATCACTCACCTGATCCCCTGGTCTCCCATACAGCTTGCTGAAGTTGGGCAGGAGGGCATCCAGAAGGGCCTTGTTCTCACCATCAGTGAATGCAGGTGCCCTCTCCATGTTCAGCTAATCAGGGCCAGAGGATTCAGAGACAGCAGCTGTGGTTAGCACACCAATGTTGTGCAGGCAAGTGCCCTCCCACAGCCACATGCTGCCTTATATCTGTGCTGCAGAGGGTCTGTGAGTCCAAGGAGTAGTGTGTGATAGGCCACCATAATTTGCATCCTATGTTCCATCCAATCACATCACACCTAAGCCCATTACACACATATGCATGGTTTGAAAATAGAGCCAGAGCTGAACAACAACTTTCGCAACATTGTATACTTTTTCCTAACTGAATCTTCCAGGACACCTGTAGGAGTGTAAAAAACTCGGTATCCATGACAACCTGGTTGCATTTGGAACAGTACACTGTTTCCTTAGTTGTTCCCTATGAAATTTTAAAAATCCACACACAAGTACGGTGACATTGCCATTGCTACACATTGAATGGTGTAACGATGCGTACCCAGGCCCGTACCATTGGGGTACGCTCAGCTCGCGTAGAGCCTAAAGGCGATAGGGAAACGATGCGTACACAGGCCCGTACCATTGGGGTACGCTCAGCTCGCGTAGAGCCTAAAGGCGATAGGGAAACGAAGTACACAGGCCCGTACCATTGGGGTACGCTCAGCTCGCGTAGAGCCTAAAGGCGATAGGGAAACGATGCGTACACAGGCCCGTACCATTGGGGTACGCTCAGCTCGCGTAGAGCCTAAAGGCGATAGGGAAACGAAGCGTACACAGGCCCGTACCATTGGGGTACGCTCAGCTCGCGTAGAGCCTAAAGGCGATAGGGAAACGAAGCGTACACAGGCCCGTACCATTGGGGTACGCTCAGCTCGCGTAGAGCCTAAAGGCGATAGGGAAACGATGCGTACACAGGCCCGTACCATTGGGGTACGCTCAGCTCGCGTAGAGCCTAAAGGCGATAGGGAAACGATGCGTACACAGGCCCGTACCATTGGGGTACGCTCAGCTCGCGTAGAGCCTAAAGGCGATAGGGAAACGAAGCATACCCAGGCCCGTACCATTGGGGTACGCTCAGCTCGCGTAGAGCCTAAAGGCGATAGGGAAACGATGCGTACACAGGCCCGTACCATTGGGGTACGCTCAGCTCGCGTAGAGCCTAAAGGCGATAGGGAAACGAAGCGTACACAGGCCCGTACCATTGGGGTACGCTCAGCTCGCGTAGAGCCTAAAGGCGATAGGGAAACGAAGCGTACACAGGCCCCTACCATTGGGGTACGCTCAGCTCGCGTAGAGACTAAAGGCGATAGGGAAACGATGCGTACACAGGCCCGTACCATTGGGGTACGCTCAGCTCGCGTAGAGCCTAAAGGCGATAGGGAAACGATGCGTACACAGGCCCGTACCATTGGGGTACGCTCAGCTCGCGTAGAGCCTAAAGGCGATAGGGAAACGAAGCGTACCCAGGCCCGTACCATTGGGGTACGCTCAGCTCGCGTAGAGCCTAAAGGCGATAGGGAAACGATGCGTACAAAGGCCCGTACCATTGGGGTACGCTCAGCTCGCGTAGAGCCTAAAGGCGATAGGGAAACGATGCGTACACAGGCCCGTACCATTGGGGTACGCTCAGCTCGCGTAGAGCCTAAAGGCGATAGGGAAACGAAGCGTACACAGGCCCGTACCATTGGGGTACGCTCAGCTCGCGTAGAGCCTAAAGGCGATAGGGAAACGAAGCGTACACAGGCCCCTACCATTGGGGTACGCTCAGCTCGCGTAGAGCCTAAAGGCGATAGGGAAACGATGCGTACACAGGCCCGTACCATTGGGGTACGCTCAGCTCGCGTAGAGCCTAAAGGCGATAGGGAAACGATGCGTACACAGGCCCGTACCATTGGGGTACGCTCAGCTCGCGTAGAGCCTAAAGGCGATAGGGAAACGAAGCGTACCCAGGCCCGTACCATTGGGGTACGCTCAGCTCGCGTAGAGCCTAAAGGCGATAGGGAAACGATGCGTACACAGGCCCGTACCATTGGGGTACGCTCAGCTCGCGTAGAGCCTAAAGGCGATAGGGAAACGAAGCGTACACAGGCCCGTACCATTGGGGTACGCTCAGCTCGCGTAGAGCCTAAAGGCGATAGGGAAACGAAGCGTACACAGGCCCGTACCATTGGGGTACGCTCAGCTCGCGTAGAGCCTAAAGGCGATAGGGAAACGATGCGTACACAGGCCCGTACCATTGGGGTACGCTCAGCTCGCGTAGAGCCTAAAGGCGATAGGGAAACGAAGCGTACACAGGCCCCTACCATTGGGGTACATTGAGTCAGACATGGTCAAGTGAACGATTGTGTAGGCTGCGTCCCTGTCCACCTTCATGTCACCATTGGCAGAGTCACACTAGGAAATCACACAGCAGGGATGTAGTCTACACTCATGTCAACCATGTGGATGCATACATCAGCATGGCACACATACATCAGTATGTGCCAGGTTTGGCAGACATTGAAGAAGCACAGGGATTGTGACCGTGTGCCTCAGTTGATGTGTAAATAGCTTGCACAACATGTCATCATTCATGATGCACATGTGCATCACATGCATTCAACAATTTCAACACGATTGACGTCTGCAACATGTAGCGTGGCACATGAACACTCGAATGGGCCACAATTCAGTACAGGGAACTGCCACATGATGACAGGAACATGCCCACTGTCACAGAGGTGTCATAGCCGCACAGCATGACCCTGTGTGACCACGTCATGTGTGTGCCTTGTGCTACATTGTGCATGCTGTTAGCATATGCCATGAAGAGGTCAGTAAAGTATTACTCACCTCAGAATATCCACACATGTCATCCTGGACATGGCAATTTCCGTAATACCGTACACTTGTGTGTTGGTGTGTAATTCCTCTGGCTCTGCAAGTATCCTTGGCGTTGTGTCTGCCCTGATGACGTTATCTGAGTAGTCATATGTCACCTCTGCGTCCACACGTCAGGTCCTCTGTTTGTTTCTCAACACCAACGCAGGTCCGGTGTAAGTTAAAGCTTACACATTTTGTACCCTAAATCATTGTACTAACACTTCAGAACATTTACCTTTTATTGTCATACTCAAGACCGTGCCAATAGGGATGTCACTTACAAAGCCTGTGAGGAATGATAAGGCCTCATGTTGGTGAGTGACCCTCACCGTCTGTGTCTCCACGGTTTTCACGTCAGGCACAACAACAAGAGCTGCTCCAATTGCGGGGAGCTGACATATGAATCCAGGTGTGATATGTCCCACAAGCCACTTAGACTCCAGCAGTTGGCACAGCAGCACAATAGCTCATGGTTGGGATGTAGGACCAGTGCATGTGTGTGGGTGTGGAGACATGTGAGCCCCTCATTAGTACATCATTCCCCAGGCGACACTCGTCAGGTAAACAACAAAAGTCAGAGATGTGTAATTGCATTGACAAATAACCATGATGCAAGTGCAATGCTGCATGGGATTAGGGTGACGGCGACCACACGGCTCCATCAGAACAGCAGCCATCGTAGCCAGCACCACGACCTACGGTCCCAGCCCTGCATGTGACACAGGAGGAGTAACTGCACTTCCTCATGTCCATGATGTCCTTCACCCCGGCCAGTGACTCTGCATCAGCTTCTGGCCCACCGTACCCGTCAGGGGGCAGTTGCGCCTCAGTTGATATGCCCCTGACGCCATCATTCGCTGAGTGACGGACGCAGGCGGTGCATACGTCCCAGAACCGCTGTGACAGACATGATCGGAATGTTCATCCAGGTCCCCGCTGGTGCAACTCACAACCTCACTGCCAGATCTCCCCCAGGTGTCAGCCGTGGCGCCATTCTGGGGTGGTGCTGGCCCCGATAACACACACTGTACGGCTCCGCCGTGGTAACTGTGTGGCAGAACACCGCTCTTAATGCTGCATGGGAATGTAAACATCAATGAGCTGGCCACACCTCATTACAATTGGCGCTAATGAGTATTGGGAGGGTCAAGAAGACCCACTGGCACGTGAGTGTCAGTCCCAACACCACAGGACAGGTGGACTGGGGGATGCGAGTGTTGTGGACACCTAGCCAGACACAGGTGATGTCTCAACTCAAAAGATGTATTTGGATGATTTGCCAACGTTCAGTGTAGTGTTTATGTGGGCGGTTGTAACCATGGCCCTTCATCTCCCTGTTGTTGCGGTGAGGACCAACTTGTCACTCAGGTCCTTCAACTACACTAACGCTACGCTGAGCCTCTGCAGGCTCATCTTGATGAGAGTACTGTATGTATTTTTGCAAGCTTGTACAGCCACGCAGCATGTTTGTCTGTACATAGGCACGTTGTCAGACCCCCACTGCCCTACCCGGACTGACCATGTTCCCTGTCCTACCACCCCATCCCAGGAAGCATCTGCATGCAGCCCTCAAAACCACAGAACACATTCACGTTACCTACGCTGTAGAGGGTATCCAAGAGGTACAGGCACTACGCAAAGATGTCATCATCCTCCCTGACTCTGGGAGTGATGTTTAGCTACTTGACATGCATCTTTGCCTGCTACCCACACTCTCTGTGGGATATGTTTGTGTAACAGCTGCCAGTGTATGTGTTGTAGGTACAGCCAAAACGTGGCCACGCCCTTGTCGGATGCCAATCAACAACACTACTTTTGTTCCGGTGTGGCCTGGATAGCCACCACTCACTGGTCAGATCAATGACACCCAGGGAGGCTAATTAGTCCTAAGCTATGTATGTATAGAAATGTGACACTTTGCTACTGCCTACTGTTCCTTACAGATATTGGTTTACAAAAGGTAAGTAACTAGTCCTTGAAAGTACTGTGCATCTGCTGTAGGAGCATATATGTTGTGTCCTTGCTGTGATGGCAGGGTGACTAATGTACACACACCATGCCACGTGTGTAAATGACCCGTTCACATGTGTGATGGCATTACAGACCGTCAGTGACAAATGTAATTATCATGCTGTATGATGATGCTCATGTAATTGTCACTGAAAGTACACACCGCGACATGACTAAGGCTGAACAGTGCAAATGATTGCACATGTGGTGTGTGTGTGTATTGCAGTCTGCCCTCTGGGTGTGCAGACAACCTCCTACTGACATTGACATGACGTGTCTCACTGACATGAAACATTGTCATGGTCACTTAGACCTGTACATCTGAAGGCTTGTATGCATGTCACATCCATTCCACACACTACAGGTATTTACCTTTGCCACGGAGGAGTGTGTGGGAGCTGGCATCTGTGTGTATCCCACACCACACTCCAAATTGTGTACATCATTTGAAGAGGTGTTGCTTGTGCCATGTACATTGTTATAGTCTTAGTCAGACAGTTGTAGACATTTCCTTAAAATTGTGTCTTGCAGGGCACCCCCTCTGGAAAGGCCGTTGCCTGACTTGGAAGCCATGAGGGAGCGCAACTGCATCCGTCGATATCGCTTCGGCCGACAGTTGATCAAGGACCTGACGGGCAGGCTTGAGGCTCACCTACAACCACGCCACAGGTATCCAAGTGCACTGACACCCAAGGTGAAGGTGATGGCAGCCCTCCATTTCTTTGCCACAGGTACCTTCCAATTTACCATAGCTGATGTGGGAGGGATGTCTCAGACCATGTTTAGCCGGGTATTGAGTGATGTTTTGGGAGCAATGTTGCTCCACCTTGATGATTTCATTACATTCCCTACTCCAGAAGAGTTGACAGATGTCAAGGGGCAACTCTTGTCCCACCACAGGCTCAGGAGCAAGCGTATCGCAACAGGAAACACTACCACTCGATAAATGCCCTGGTGGTGTGTCTTGCCAACATGATTATCTCACATGTTTGTGCACGTTATCCAGGATCGTGCCACGATGCTTTCATCATGAGGCGTAGCAGGGTACCACAGATGATGCTGCAGCTGCACAACCACCGGGCATGTCTAGTTGGTGAGTATACACTGTGAGCTCTGTATGTCAGTATGTCACAACTTCATGATCTGCATCATATGATTGACTCTTGTACATGTTGTCAAATTGCAGGAGACGCTGGATATCCAAACATGCCGTGGCTAATGACTCCGCTACGCAACCCCAGGACAGCTGCAGACCAGCGTTACAACAATGCACATGTGAAGACCAGGCAGGTGATCGAACGGACCTTTGGACTCCTGAAGAGCCGCTTCAGGTGCCTGGACAAGACAGGCGGAGCCCTCCAATACAGCCCACGCAAGGTGTGTGACATCTTCACCGTGTGCTGCATGCTACACAACATGGCAGTGGAGAAGGCTGTGCCACTCTACCTGGATCCTGATGAGCTGGAACATCCGCCCGTTGAGGATGAAGGCCTTGGCCAGGATGCCAGTGATGAGGAGGGTGAAGATGATATCCGCGGTCACCTCATCCGCAACTTCTTTTCATGATGGTGAGTCCTTTCATCTTTTCAGTAAAAGATGGACTATAGAGTAGCATGGGTAGCATGCTATGTATGCAACAGACTGTAAGCAAGATCAATTGGATGTGTGTTGTGCTGTGTCACATGTTCAGTTGGAATGCTACACACATACGTGCTATGAGTGCACTCGGAATGTACAGGTGTCATACTACATCTGGCTATTCAACAGACATTGTCAAAATGACATTATACCGACCGTGACCCCTTGTGTGCCACTCTCATCCACAGCTCGCCCTGCCTGTTGTCCGTTGGGGTACATCGTGGTCATCCTGCTACTGCTCATTATGATTGCACCGTCAGCCACATCAACGGAGCATGCTTGAACATGTGGAGGAGTCAATTTGGGTAAGGCCTCATATGAGGCTGTTTAGCATTGGTATGTGTAGAAATGTGTGGTACATGTTCATGTGCATGTGGTGTCATCTTGCATACATGCTACTCCATTATGTACCTCATGACATGTATGGCCACTCCCATGACAGGATAGCCACCCCTTCTGTCATCTGTTGTACTTTGATACTCTGGTGAATGCATCAATGTGTGGAGACATTGCCACAGCAACATTGCACATACCATGGCATGACATTGTGTCAGAGGTCACAACCACGGACTCTGTGGGGGATTGCAGCCTCACTGTGTGCATTAGAATGTGACTGGATCCTCACCTCCAGCTTGTGGGCCAGTCCAGTGTGAGTACCATGAAACCATGTGGTGTTGGTGTTGCCCAGTGTATGTTCCACATCTTAAGACAACTGTCCCGTGAATCAGTTAACATGGATGCATTGCCCCTTGCAGCAGTATATCATGTCACTGTCATGTCGTTACCTCAGTGCAGGTTGAGAATACTGCAACGCCAGCCTTCACAGTGAGTAGCCGTGATGTTTAGATGCACATGATGCCATGTATGTTTAGCATGACAAAGTAAAAAGTGTGAAAGATGCATATGTGAATTTCTGTGTAGCACCAGTGGAGTGCGGTCATTCACATGAATCTCTGGTCGCCTGCACCATGACTGTGCTATGGTAGGGTCTGATTATGTAGCTTGGATGGACATCACTTGCACTTAATATTTGTTGTACATGCATATCATGTTTAGCATTGTGATGCATACTTGCCACACCAAAAGACTGGCTACAGAGTGCCTTCATTGCATGTCGATCATTAACTTCCTCGTCATATGTGATACTAACAGCTGGAGTGGATTTGCACAAGTTAGCTTACAGGGCCCTTATGGCTAACCAATATCACATACAGACTTTAGAGTTAGCGGTAGTTTGATTTCCATATGTTTCCATTTGTTACTGATGTCTACCTCATCTGTGCCTGGGAATGTGTTTATACTACATAGATCTTTTTGCATGGGTGCTCACTTGTGAGCGTTACACATGACTCTAATGGATGACAGACTGTCCCAGTTTTTATGTGTCTGTGTCACAGCATCGAATCTGATGTGATGGCATGATTAATCATCATTATTTGTCACCAGACAGTACACTTCACAGGTGTGACTGGTAGAGTGTAGCTAATGAGGTTTTTGAAGTGTCTGTGACATGAGAATGTTGTCCTAATGCTTAATTGCCTCTGTTTCAGGTCTCCCTCCCAGCAGTTCCCATCCTCTCCTTCCCTCGCCTGATCACCCTTTTGTGTCTGTTGTTTGTACTCAGACCAATGGGCTATTTGGAGGTGGAACCCTTAGAGCATCACACCAGTCTGATGAAGAAAGGTACGGCCAGTCGTTGACAGCCTTGTAGGTATTCGTAAAGCGGCATTACAGGTGACATCATGATTGGTGTAAATTGGACTTATTGACAATGCACATGTATGATTGTGATAGCTCCATGGGCTCACAATGTAGATTATCATGTTGTGCATGACGTCTGACTCCTACAGAATCTAGTGCCTGCTTGTGGCTCTACACACATGTCCGTCTAATGTGCACATATACTATTTTCAACGTAGTTACCTCATGCTTGTTAGGTGTGTAACTGTGTATTGTCCACACACATGGGGTGGGTGAAGGCTATAATACTATGTTGTGTGTGAGGTACTTGTCTTTGTTGGTGCAGTTTGGATTTGAACACACTAGCTCTTGTATACACCTGCAGACGCTGTGTGTCTTGTGCCCCACTTGACCGTAAGGGCCCTGATCCACTGACTGTGATGTGTGGTGTTTACTGTGCCATTTAGTAGTCAGTGATCCTGAGTGAGGCAGACACTCCTGCCTTCACATCCACATGTCACTTTGCGCATTGCGGCTGCCCTTGTGTTATGTGTTTGTTTAGCAATTAGTCACACCCCTCCTGCCGTCATTTATTCACTCATTGCTGCAGCTGCATACACAGCCAACATGCAGCGCACACTATCCAGGAACACAGACACCTACAGGATGACCCTCCTTCCATCCATTAATAGAGCATGCTCCGGCCACCCTACACACAGACAACACCAGACATTCACCCTCGTGCTATGAAAATGCTGTGTACTCAGTCATAGCTGCTGCTATGCGTGTGTGTGCAACACATACTGGCACAACTATGCAGATTCACATGACATTGGGTCTACGTACCACCAGGTCATGTGGCGTGTCCAACACACACACACCTTACATAGGCACACTATTGTAGAGTGTTAGCTTGTCAACACCACTAGATCCGAAAACTGTTAGCTTACAGTCACGTGCCAGAACACAACATGCTCACACCACTTCAACATTGCTGTCACAGTCAGTCAAGTTGGCACATGGGACACACACCATGACCCTGTCTCTTGGGTGTGGTGTGATTTGGCCGTTCCGGGGTTGGTATTTGTCTGGTGTGTGTTGTTTTTCTGTATGCGTTGTTCCCATTACAGTAGTATAGTACTTGTAGCTCCATAGGGGTAGGTCACCTAATCAGGTGTGCCTGTGTAGAGTGCTCCAGCCCATTGCCCACAGTCTGTCCTGCCACCGTCATCCTGTGCGGCATTAATCACATACACAGTAATGCATCATGCTGATGGTAGCTCACATTCCTGAGGACACAGTTGTAGGTACTCCCTACATGGACTACTACTTTTGTGACACTGACATGTACTCCTCAAAGTGACTCTCCTGGGCCTGCCTGTGCTAGCTGTTTGGGATTAATTCCCCCCTCCAGCATTGACTGTCCCACACAGGTGTGTCTTACCATCCATGTATGTAGTTTGTGGAAATCTCTGACCAATGTGTGTCCTCACTCAGATTCTGATCCAAGTGTGTGGATGACTGCTGTTTGTTGTATACCTTGCATTTATGACATTTGCTGACACATATACATGTATGCTGTTTCAAAGATTACTCACCAAATGCGTATGATGTGTAAATTATTTATTGGGTGCTCTAGTGCATGAAACGTGAATAGGTGCTGTACAGAAAGGGGGGGGAATCCAAAATTCACTGCTGGAGATGAGATGGCTTACTGTTTCAGTCAACAGAGTCCAGCCCACTGTGCCTGACATCATTGGGCAGACTGTGACCAGCAAGTCCTTGTGGGAGAGTCTCGTAGGGGATGCTGTTGCACCCAGGGGCTATATGCCAGGTCCAGTGTCCTGGGAGAAGTCCATGGGCCACAGGCCCTCAACGCCTTCGGCGTGGACGACCCGCCTTCCTTGGGGGACCCTCATGTGCAGGCATGGACGGTGCATGGGACGCTACGTCAGAGGGTTCAACCTCCTCCCTCTCCTCCCTCCCTGTGGCTGGTGTTGCACTTTGCCGTGATGTTGCTGGCCTTGTGACACAGGGAGGGGGCTGCATGTTGGCAGCCATCTGACGTAGCACATGGACAATGTCCCTATGCACCATCAAGAGCTGAGCCTGGTGTGCCTCCACCCGTCCATAATGCAGGTCTTGCCTGGCTATTTGCTCTGCCTGCTGTTCTTTGAGCTGGTTGAGGGTCTCCGCAAGCTGGTTTACCTCACTGGTGTCCCGCCGGTATGCCTCAAGGATGTTATCGAGTTCAGCCATACCGGTCCCTGCAGCTGACTGGCCAGATTCTCGCCTCCGCCTTGCGCCACTCCCACCACCCTGACCCACATGAGCACGGCCTGCGCTTGTGGGCACATCCGATCGACGGGCCCCCCGAGTGCTGGGAGGGTGGAGGTTGTCACCAACCTCAGGGGCGCCCGACAAAGGGTGTCCCTCATTTTCAGACTGGCTCTCTTGTGAATCATGGGCAGGGCTCTGACCTGTCTGCTGGGATGTGGTGGGAATAGGTCCGGTGGTTGGCAGAGATGTAGCTGGTATAGTTGCTGCAGGGGTTTGGGATCCAGAGGAGCCAGGTTGGTTGGGGTCATCCACAGTGCGTTGAGGGACGGCGCTGGCGGTGGGGTCTGGGTCCTGCTGAGCCTGGGACTGGGATCCTTGGCCCCCCTGGCTGGGGGGGCGATCCGCACGTTGCCCTGTGTGTGGGAGAGAGAGAGACACTGTTAGGGCTATATCAAGTGACATGTGGTTTTGTTACCCATTATCTGCATCACTGTTCCACAAGCTATACATAGTTGACATTGTACAGTTGTGTATTTAGTGGTAGAAAAACACAATAGTACGATGGGGTATATACATTCTTCCAATCTCTTGACAATGACTGACACAGCCATTGCTGTGTCTTGTGTTGCCGGCACCACACGTGTAAAGAATTTGTAAGTTTCACGCAACATCCTGGATGTGGTGAAAAATCTTATGTGTGCGGCAAGCATGCACAGAGTTTAGATGCAGCATGTTGATGTAAGAGACAGAGCATCATTATTTAGCATGTCAGCTACTACTTTGGATGTCTTTTGCTGTTCCATACTGGCCAAACAATGGCAACACCGCTGGACCTGTACACCCACTTGGAGATCATGGCTTTAGAACTTGGCACTTCTCTGAGACGCATCACCTTGTCAATACCCATGTCCATGTTGGTGCTTATGTACATCCACAAAGGTAATGAGATGGGGCACTAGCTTTTTTAGAGGGCCACAATGGACTGGAGCTTCTGTTATGTGCATGTAAGAGTTGTATGCATATTCATATGAGTACGTGTTTTGTTGTGGTACATGGCAATTGGGACAGTGTTGCAATACAACGCCTGTCTCCCGGGGATGAGTTTATGTAAGGGGTGTGTACAACAGGCCATGCTATTACTTTGTTTGCAAATTGCAAGCGTCCATTGTTCATGTTTTGGCTGTCCCCTCATGTGGCATGCTGCCATTATGTTGGATTTGTGTTTATGCACAGCATGTGTGACCTTGTCCTGATGTTTGTGTTGGCAATGAGCACAGGAGGGACTTGTGCTGCCTACACCTGTGCCCATTGTGTACTATTCAGCTTTCTGAGATGTGTGTCCTGACACAGTACAGTGTTGACAGGAAATGGTGGCTGTCTTACAGGCACATGACAGATGCTTGCTGGTACTTGTGAGACATCCCTTAACATTCAGCTCTATGGAGTTTGTGAGGCCTGTGCAGTGCTTGTGTGCAACTGTGTGTGTGCCTCAGGGATGTGCGTTGAGGTGACCGAGGGACAAACACTGACTGATGGAGACAGAGGGAGAGGGCAACAGAGGGAGAGGGCCACAGAGGGCGACAGAGGGAGAGGGCGACAGAGGGAGACAGAGGGAGAGGGCGACAGAGGGAGAGGGAGACAGAGGGAGAGGGCCACAGAGGGAGACAGAGGGAGAGGGCGACAGAGGGAGACAGAGGGAGAGGGCGACAGAGGGAGAGGGAGACAGAGGGAGACAGAGGGAGACAGAGGGAGAGGGCGACAGAGGGAGAGGGCGACAGAGGGAGAGGGAGACAGAGGGAGAGGGCCACAGAGGGAGACAGAGGGAGAGGGCGACAGAGGGAGAGGGCGACAGAGGGAGAGGGCCACAGAGGGAGACAGAGGGAGAGGGCGACAGAGGGAGAGGGCGACAGAGGGAGAGGGCCACAGAGGGAGACAGAGGGAGAGGGCGACAGAGGGAGACAGAGGGAGAGGGCGACAGAGGGAGAGGGAGACAGAGGGAGACAGAGGGAGACAGAGGGAGAGGGCGACAGAGGGAGAGGGCCACAGAGGGAGACAGAGGGAGAGGGCGACAGAGGGAGAGGGAGACAGAGGGAGAGGGCCACAGAGGGAGACAGAGGGAGAGGGCCACAGAGGGAGACAGAGGGAGAGGGCGACAGAGGGAGACAGAGGGAGAGGGCGACAGAGGGAGAGGGCCACAGAGGGAGACAGAGGGAGAGGGCGACAGAGGGAGAGGGAGACAGAGGGAGAGGGCCACAGAGGGAGACAGAGGGAGAGGGCGACAGAGGGAGACAGAGGGAGAGGGCGACAGAGGGAGAGGGAGACAGAGGGAGAGGGCGACAGAGGGAGAGGGAGACGGCGACAGAGGGAGAGGGAGACAGAGGGAGAGGGCCACAGAGGGAGACAGAGGGAGAGGGCCACAGAGGGAGACAGAGGGAGAGGGCGACAGAGGGAGAGGGCCACAGAGGGAGACAGAGGGAGAGGGCGACAGAGGGAGAGGGAGACAGAGGGAGAGGGCCACAGAGGGAGACAGAGGGAGAGGGCCACAGAGGGAGACAGAGGGAGAGGGCGACAGAGGGAGACAGAGGGAGAGGGCGACAGAGGGAGAGGGAGACAGAGGGAGAGGGCGACAGAGGGAGAGGGAGACAGAGGGAGAGGGCCACAGAGGGAGACAGAGGGAGAGGGCCACAGAGGGAGACAGAGGGAGAGGGCCACAGAGGGAGACAGAGGGAGAGGGCGACAGAGGGAGAGGGCCACAGAGGGAGACAGAGGGAGAGGGCGACAGAGGGAGAGGGAGACAGAGGGAGAGGGCCACAGAGGGAGACAGAGGGAGAGGGCCACAGAGGGAGACAGAGGGAGAGGGCGACAGAGGGAGACAGAGGGAGAGGGCGACAGAGGGAGAGGGAGACAGAGGGAGAGGGCGACAGAGGGAGAGGGAGACAGAGGGAGAGGGCCACAGAGGGAGACAGAGGGAGAGGGCCACAGAGGGAGACAGAGGGAGAGGGCGACAGAGGGAGACAGAGGGAGAGGGCGACAGAGGGAGAGGGCGACAGAGACAGAGGGCGAGACAGGGATGGAGACAGGTAGATTGTGCTTGCTCTCTTGCTACACTGCCTTACTTTGTCACAAAATGATGCATCTCTGAAAGGTGTGTCAGCAAAATGTTAATATTTAGCAGCTGTGGTCTAGTATCTTGTGTGATCTTTACCTATCCCTGTGCATTGGGCATTATGCTTGTGTGTGTCCCTGGGACATATGGCATGAGAGCAGCCTCTTACCCTACACATTGCACCCTATGTGCCTCCCCCTTGCAACTCCCACCATTTGGTTGTGTACTGCTTGGAGTCATGGCCACCCACCCCATGCTGCTGGGCACTGTTGTTAGTCTACCCATGTAAGTTGTGTTTTTTGTCCACTCACCAGACTCAATGGCTCCTTCTATTCCATGTACTCCCACCGCTGGCAGTAGGACCATGACCTTCTCCTAGGTCTGCGGGGACCACCGCCTCCAGTGTGGTGTGCATTGGCGTAATCCTGTGCCATCTTCTTCTTCACCATCCTCCGCAGATCGTACCACCTGGCCTGGCATTCTTCCCTGGTGCGCCTGATGGGTGCAACAGCATTGACCCGGTCTACAATCCTCTCCCACAGGCGTGTTCTTTCTGCCATGCTGGTCTGTCTGACCAATGCGCCAAACAGCTGTGGGTCGACTCTGATGACTTCATCAGTAAGTATCTCCATCTCCGGGTTGGTGAATTTTGGATTCTTGGGTGTGTTCATGGTGTGAGGTGTATGTGATTGAGGGTGTGATGGTGTGTATGGATGAGGGTGTGTGTTTGTGATAGTGAAGGAGGTGGTGTTGGTGTAGATGTGATAGGGTGTATGTGTGATGGTATGTGGCTGGAATTGTTGGTGTGCTCTGTGTTTCCTCGCAGGCATGGGTATGTTGCAAAGGATGATGGGTTGTATGTGTGGTCCCTTTTATTGGTAAAATGGTGGGTGTGGCTTAATTTGAATTTTTGGTGTGGGTGTTATATGGGGTGGGTGTTGGTTTTGTCCTCTGTTTGGCTGCTTGGCTGTGACCAGGACATTGATTGTCAAAGGTGTGTACACAGGAGACATGTTCAGTGTGGTAGTGCGACTTGTTAGCAAGGTCCTTGTGGTCGTTTTGGTGTTGGCGTTATGTGTGCTTGCAGTACTTGTGCGTGCGAGTGAGTAGTACGGGCCGTTGGCGGGTGGGGGTGTTCGCGTAGGCTTGTTGGGGGGGGGTGCGTGTCGTACTTGTGCGTGCGAGTGTGTAGTACGGGCCGTTGGCGGGTGGGGGTGTTCGCGTAGGCTTGTTGGGGGGGGGGTGCGTGTCGTACTTGTGCGTGCGAGTGAGTAGTACGGGCCGTTGGCGGGTGGGGGTGTTCGCGTAGGCTTGTTGGGGGGGGGTGCGTGTCGTACTTGTGCGTGTGAGTGAGTAGTACGGGCCGTTGGCGGGTGGGGGTGTTCGCGTAGGCTTGTTGGGGGGGGGTGCGTGTCGTACTTGTGCGTGCGAGTGAGTAGTACGGGCCGTTGGCGGGTGGGGGTGTTCGCGTAGGCTTGTTGGGGGGGGGGTGCGTGTCGTACTTGTGCATGCGAGTGAGTAGTACGGGCCGTTGGCGGGTGGGGGTGTTCGCGTAGGCTTGTTGGGGGGGGGTGCGTGTCGTACTTGTGCGTGCGAGTGAGTAGTACGGGCCCTTGGCGGGTGGGGGTGTTCGCGTAGGCTTGGCCGAGGGGTGTGCGTGTCGTACTTGTGCGTGCGAGTGTGTAGTACGGGCCGTTGGCGGGTGGGGGTGTTCGCGTAGGCTTGTTGGGGGGGGGGGGTGCGTGTCGTACTTGTGCGTGCGAGTGAGTAGTACGGGCCCTTGGCGGGTGGGGGTGTTCGCGTAGGCTTGGCCGAGGGGTGTGCGTGTCGTACTTGTGCGTGCGAGTGTGTAGTACGGGCCGTTGGCGGGTGGGGGTGTTCGCGTAGGCTTGTTGGGGGGGGGTGCGTGTCGTACTTGTGCGTGCGAGTGAGTAGTACGGGCCGTTGGCGGGTGGGGGTGTTCGCGTAGGCTTGTTGGGGGGGGTGCGTGTCGTACTTGTGCGTGCGAGTGAGTAGTACGGGCCGTTGGCGGGTGGGGGTGTTCGCGTAGGCTTGTTGGGGGGGGTGCGTGTCGTACTTGTGCGTGCGAGTGAGTAGTACGGGCCCTTGGCGGGTGGGGGTGTTCGCGTAGGCTTGTTGGGGGGGGGTGCGTGTCGTACTTGTGCGTGCGAGTGAGTAGTACGGGCCCTTGGCGGGTGGGGGTGTTCGCGTAGGCTTGTTGGGGGGGGGGTGCGTGTCGTACTTGTGCGTGCGAGTGAGTAGTACGGGCCCTTGGCGGGTGGGGGTGTTCGCGTAGGCTTGTTGGGGGGGGTGCGTGTCATACTTGTGCGTGCGAGTGAGTAGTACGGGCCGTTGGCGGGTGGGGGTGTTCGCGTAGGCTTGGCCGAGGGGTGTGCGTGTCGTACTTGTGCGTACGAGTGTGTAGTACGGGCCGTTGGCGGGTGGGGGTGTTCGCGTAGGCTTGTTGGGGGGGGGTGCGTGTCGTACTTGTGCGTGCGAGTGAGTAGTACGGGCCCTTGGCGGGTGGGGGTGTTCGCGTAGGCTTGGCCGAGGGGTGTGCGTGTCGTACTTGTGCGTGCGAGTGAGTAGTACGGGCCCTTGGCGGGTGGGGGTGTTCGCGTAGGCTTGGCCGAGGGGTGTGCGTGTCGTACTTGTGCGTGCGAGTGAGTAGTACGGGCCCTTGGCGGGTGGGGGTGTTCGCGTAGGCTTGTTGGGGGGGGGGTGCGTGTCGTACTTGTGCGTGCGAGTGTGTAGTACGGGCCGTTGGCGGGTGGGGGTGTTCGCGTAGGCTTGGCCGAGGGGTGTGCGTGTCGTACTTGTGCGTGCGAGTGTGTAGTACGGGCCGTTGGCGGGTGGGGGTGTTCGCGTAGGCTTGTTGGGGGGGGGGTGCGTGTCGTACTTGTGCGTGCGAGTGAGTAGTACGGGCCGTTGGCGGGTGGGGGTGTTCGCGTAGGCTTGTTGGGGGGGGGGTGCGTGTCGTACTTGTGCGTGCGAGTGAGTAGTACGGGCCGTTGGCGGGTGGGGGTGTTCGCGTAGGCTTGTTGGGGGGGGGGTGCGTGTCGTACTTGTGCGTGCGAGTGAGTAGTACGGGCCCTTGGCGGGTGGGGGTGTTCGCGTAGGCTTGGCCGAGGGGTGTGCGTGTAGTATGTATTGGTGGAGCTTGCAGTGAGGCGAATGTCCCATACGACTCAATGTTGAAGCGTGAATACTTAGGCCCGTACGTATCTCGCTCAGGCATGTCGTTCCGAATCGGAATAGTGAGTTTGTACGGACTGATTACGAATCGTACGGTGGTCTGCCCGAGGCTTATTCGTACGGGTATACGAATGTCAATCGTACGGATCTTAGAAAATCGTACGGAAATCAACGGTAACGGATCGGAATTCGCTGGTCGGACGGTAGTTTCCCAATCGTACGGAATCGGCTACGAATACGAATCGTAAGCCGTTTTTTTTTACCGGATCGGAATCGACCCCTATATGAATGAGCGTGTAAATTGCAAGACTGCGAATATAGTGTATCTAATCATCAGGCCCGGACTTGCCGTTGTGGGCACCGGGCAATCCCCCGGTCGGCCGCAAGGGTGGGGGCCGGTTTTGGGCCCTGGGGGCCGTTTTTGTTGCAGAGCCGTTTTGGCAGCATAGCTGCAAAATCGGCCCTGTAACAAAATCGGCTGAAAAGCGGCCCTGGCAAAGCGCTCGCCCCCCTCCCGCCCGGGGGGTGGGGGGCCGGCCGAGCACTTTGCCAGGGCCGGTTTTGGTTCCCAGTCCGGCCCTGCTAATCATCTGTCCTTGCTCCAAGGGATACATAGGAGAAACAGGACGCGAAATGCATCTGCGACTGACCGAACATCGGTCAGCCCTTAAAAATCGGAAAAAAATGCACCCTTGGTAGAACATTGGACTAGTAATAATCATGTAATAGAGGACTTGAAATGGTTCATTCTAGAAAAAAAGAAACCTTCATTCAGAGGTGGTGACATGGAAAAAAAACGGAAACAAAGAGAGCAATTCTACATGTCGAAATTTAAAACTTACCACCAAGGTCTGAATAGTAGGGAAGAATGGGAAAGCATGATCAGATAATGTTTTTTATAATGTTCTGTATAGGGAAAGTGAGTCTGTACATAATGATATCTGTACTAGGACCTCGCATTTTTATAGGATCCTTGAAAATGTATTTCTTACAACAGTAATGATCTGTGAGTTTCCATTGCATTCAGCCCTCTGGATTTTGTATAAATAACATTGAAGGATTTGTAATTAGTATGAATAACTTTTTATGAAATCGATTTCTATGTAAAATTAATAACGATAAGGAACAAGTAAATGTGAGTCACTACAATGTCAGACACTTGTAATCATCTATGGCAATGTATTATATTTTAGAATGTTTTGCTTGGTAGAGCACGTTATGAAAAGAATGTAATATACATAATAGTCTTTATTACTGTGTTTATATGTTTTTATAAAACAGTTCCCTCCATGTAGAGCAAGATGACTCAGAGCACAAGTGATATTGTGCTGTATTAGATTAGGACCCCTCGCGTTTAATTAATTAATTTCAAATTGGATTGTAAAGTTGCAGTCTAGATAATCCTAGCGAGATCCAGAACACTAACGCTTTAATCAACAACACCCTCTTTGCATATATTGTGGTGTTTTAAATAGCCGAATTGTGACAATACGGGCACTGAATGTATCTAGAACTACTAAAATGGCGGGCATATTGAGAAAATATATCAACATCCTGGGACGCGCACGCATACCGATGTACCACGTGATGCGGAAGCGCAATCGCATACAAGATAATTATCACCCGGTTTACAACTAACGAGCATAGTTATTCAATTAAAAGACTGGGCGGGTGGTATATAAAGGCGTGGTGAAGTCTCCGCAGTCATGCCATTAATCAACCCAGGAGGTGGCCGACGCGGACGATCACTCGAAACGCCAGGTAAGAAATATGCTAAAATGCTCGGGCTTTTTTAACCAGATCAGGCATCTTTGGCTGTAGTGGGGCACAGAGCCGATACTACCGATATTGAGGCTCTTGACTAAGGGACGTCTCTCGATATGTTAGAGCATCCTCAAGATTTTATATAAAAAAACTTGGGAAGAATGGGTGGAAATAAGTGTGTCAAAACACCCAATCCGTGTACCATTTAAAAGCAGAGCTAAAAGTCAATAATACAGACCACTTGAATCTAGATGCTTTGTATCAGGATGTTTAGTTAACGAAACAAAGGATAAATAGTAAAATTGACGAAAAACTTCTCCTTGACTGTAGGTGCATTCCAGAATATATACATCAAGGAGAGAATGGTGGCACCTTAAAAATAAGTGGAAAAGAAACAAAAAAAACATCAAGTAAAAATCGTTTCAACCAAGAGGAGTAATAGTATTACTGAACATGGCCCTGCATTAGTATAACAGTGTGAGGTGACAACAACGATATAATTGTAAGTAAACATATGAGCGACTAGTGGGACATTTATTAAAGAGAATGTTTGAACCCCTCACTAGATGGCCTACATTTAAGAGCCTATCAATGTCATTTTTAAATACAGGAGGACGTCTTGCTGAACCCCTGGAAGAAGGACCAAAAGTTGATTACTGGTCATCTTCGAATATAAAATTTGATATATATATTTAAAAGTAAGATCCTCTTGACCTTGGCATGCCATTAATATAATTTAGACAAAGTAAAAAAAACGCATTAATCTTCCAAATATTAATTTTATGTATTTGCTTTCAGATTTGATGTTTTTAATCTTGATCTGTCCTGAGGAAGGTGTTTACAAAGTCAGAAATTGACACCGAAATGCGTCGACATAAGGACTTCTTTTGAATTGTATTTTTAATTGTAATTTGTTTTTTTTGTAAAATTTTTATTTTCATTATCAGTGTGCAATCACAAATAAAACAGTACAACGAGCGACATCTCTGAATCAGAGTCTACACATGGGCAACGTACTTTTAGGAAAAAGAGTTCAACGGCAGTGCAGCATAGTCAGATCAAAGTCGGAGTCCAATCTAGGAGGCCAGCCGGAGCCGAGCCAGCAGTCTCGTGCACTAAGGGTTGAGCCCGTTGAAGGGTGCCATGATCGTCGCAGAGCAAAACTGAACCTCCCTCCCATCCCTCCCCCCTGTGGTGACGACAGCCATTCATTCATACATACACACTACTCTCAATTAAAGTTGAAATAGGTGGAGCGCGCGCACCGAAGAAGGACAGACCGCCGAGGGCAATCCTCGTGAAAGGAATCGGACCAGAGGGCCCCAGCGAAAGATGAAGTTCTTAAAGTTCCCCAGAAAGATGTCCGCCACTCTCTCCACACTCAGGAGTCCCCACAGCCTCGCGTGCCAGAGGGAGATCGCTGGAGCGGCCGGCTTCTTCCATGCAGCTGCAAGGGTAAGTTTAGCCGCCCCAAGACAGAGCCAGAAAATTTGCTTGTCGGCTCTCGTTTGGTGCTCAAGGCCTGGGTCTCGAAGCCCAAGTAGGACATGTTTTATTGAGGTAGATATCGGGTAGCCCAGGATGTCCTTAAGGTGGGACAAGATCTCCTCCCAATAAGGGCGAATGATCGGACAGTCCCACCAGATATGGCGGAAATCCCCCAAGAACCCGCAACCTCTCCAACAACGGTCGGAAGCAGATGGAAAGATGCGATGCAGCTTGGATGGGCATAAGTACCAGTCCATCACTGTTTTGAGGTGGGCTTCTCGCAGCGCCACTGAGCGGTTATGCGCTGAGACGTCCCGCCAGAGACCTGCCCACTCGGCATCGGAGATGTCTCTCCCGATCGCTTCCTCCCAGTGTCCCATATAGCGTGGGCGGGGCGATGCCGCCGTAGTGAGCAGCAATTTATAGAGAAAGGAGATGGCCCCCTTCATGGTGGTAGTGCGCAGGAGGAAGGCCTCGAAGGCGGAAGGCGGTCTCGTAGCAGCATCACCCGTCTCTGGGGAGGTAGCCCAGTAGAGGAGCTGGAGATGGTGGAACCTTTCAGACGGGGGAACCCCGTAGTCTCTCATGCAATTAGTGAAGGTGAGCGGAACGGTACCGTGGAAGAGGTGAGTAAGTGCTCGACAGCCTCCCTCACGCCACAACCGAAAAGGACCCTCCTGCATCGCGGGGGGGAGGCTGGGTTGAAATGAATGGGGGTAAAGGGCGATGGAAACGTCGTCCAATGATCATCGCTTGAGACTGTATCCCACACTTTTAGCACCGTGCTGGTAGGGGTACTGATATAGGCATTCCTGGGCCTAGCACTCTTGGGGTTCCAAGCGAGATCCCATATGGACCGACCGGCGACACTCCTGTCCATATGCAGCCAGTGTTTCTCCGAGAGTTGCTGGGACCATTCCACTATAACTCGCAGTTGCACCGCTTTATAATACAGGTGCATGTCGGGAAGACCCACTCCTCCATCAGACCGCAAGCGGCGCAATGTAAAGAAGGAGAAGCGGGCACGCCCACCCTGCCAGATGAAGCGGAGCATCAGGGTTTTGAGGCGTCTAAAAAAAGCAAGGTCCAGCGGGATCAGAAGAGCCTGGAAAAGGTAGAGGAACTTAGGGAGGAGAACCATCTTAATGGCGTGTATCCTGCCTAGCCAAGAGATGTACTTGGGTTGCCAGCGGGCTAAATCAGCCCGGATGGACGACAGCAGCGGAGGGAAATTCGCCGCAAATAGGCCCCCCACAGTGGGCGTCAAACGGACCCCCAGATACAAGAGGGAGCCGGATGCCCAGGCCAGGGGGGTCAAAGGCCGTACCCGCTCCACCTCAGTTGGTGATAGCGTGGGGTTCAGGATGTACGACTTCCCAAAGTTCACCTTATAGCCGGCTACCTCCTCAAATTCGGACAGGACTTTCTGGACGTGTGGGAGCGAGCGAGCAGGATCTCCTATGGACAGCAGGACATCATCAGCGAAGAGTGAGATTTTATGTTGCTCTCCCATGAAGGGAAGGCCTCGTATCCCCTCATGCTGCCGCACCACCAACGCCAGCGGTTCAATGCTAAGCGCAAAGAGCAGAGGGGAGAGAGGACAGCCCTGTCTGGTTCCGCGGGAGTGGGAGAAGAAGGGCGACAGATGGCCATTAACGGATACCCGGGAGAGGGGAGAACTGTAGTTCGCCCGGATCATCGTGATGAATTTATCAGAGAAACCGAAGGCCGCCAAGGTGCTAAACAAAAACCCCCAGTCCACGCGATCGAAGGCCTTCTCCGCGTCCAAACCCACTAGCACCACTGGGATGCGGAATCTATCGGCCTTTTCGATCAAATGGATCACCCGGCGTAAATTATCGTGGGTCTGGCGTCCCGAGATGAAACCCGTCTGGTCCGGGTGGACGAGGACCGGCATCAGCTCCTGGAGGCGTCGTGCAATAATAGACGAATACAATTTTGCGTCGATGTTCAAAAGGGCGATCGGCCGGTAGGAAGAGCAGTGAGCGGGATCCTTCCCGGGTTTAGGAATGACTGAAACCACCGCCTCAGCCATAGAGCCAGAGATGCCGCCAGACGCCGCCATCGCATTGAAGAGATCCGTAAGATGGTCACAGATCTCGGTGGCGAAAGCCTGATAAAAAAGGGCGGTATATCCGTCAGGTCCCGGCGCTTTGTGAGGCTTCAGGGCCTTGATGGCGTCCAGAATTTCCTCCCGGGAGAAAGGGTCCGTTAAGCGTTCGTTGCGGACAGCAGAGACTTGAGGCAGCGACAGGTCGGCCAGATATCGCCGTTGCTTATCGGGATCGTGAGCGTCACCTCTATAGAGATCGGCGTAAAAGCGGCCAAACAGGGCAGCCTTTTCCTCATCCTGGTGAAGGGGGTCCCCCGCTCCGTCCCGCAAGCCTCCAATGTATTCCCTCTCCCGTTTGTCTCGGAGTTGACGGGCTAAATGCTTCCCCACCTTGTTACCCTGGGCGTAGGAAGCGTGGCGCAACCGCAGCAGAGTAAATTCCGCTCTATTGTTGTAGTGGGCCCTCAATTTCCCCCGCACCGCAGTTAGAGGGCAGAGGGTGAGCCGAGAGGGGTTCAATTTATGCGCCGCCTCCAGATCGGTCAGTTCAGCCTCCAGTTTCTCACGTTCTGCTCTCCGCAATTTGTTAAGATTGGCGTTGAGGGCGAGGCACGTGCCTCTCAAGGAAGCCTTACAGGCGTCCCAGGTCGTGAAAATGGAGGTGTCCGAGACTGGGTTCAGCGCCCAGAAGTCACGAATAGCCGTTGGTAACGCTTTGCAAGAAGTGTCATCTCGGAGTAAGGCAGCAGGGAAGTACCATTTGCGTACTCCGTCGCCTTTCGCCGACCAGCGCAACCTAAGGACCAGTAAGCTGTGATCAGAGACAGAGAGTGGGAAGATGTTGGAGTCGCGGACATCGCCTCGAAGAGCTTGGCTTAAAAAAACGTGATCGAGCCTGGAATAAGAGCGATGGACAGCAGAAAAGAAAGTGTAGTCTCGGGAGTGGGGATGCAGTGCGCGCCAACCATCAATCAGACCCATTTCACTCATCTTACGCTGCGTGGCGGAGGAGAATGTGCCGGCATCGGCTCTAAGGGTGCCTGAGGTATCCAAGGCTTTATCCCATACCATGTTAAAGTCACCAAGAAGAATCAGATGACCCTCCACAAAGTCCTCAATTTTCTGTAGCAGCCCCTGGAGAAAACTATTCTGCCCTGAGTTGGGAGCATACACCACCACAAAAGTACAAATCCTCTCATACAGCAACCCCTTGACGAGCAACCATCGGCCCTCTCTGTCACTCTGCATCTCTAGTGGCTGGAAGTGAAGGGCCGCTCGAAATAGAAGGGCCACTCCCCTGTGCTTGGTGGAAGCCGAGGACCTCTAGATAAGCGGGAAGTGCCTATGCCTAAGGCAGAGCTCATCTTTACGCGCCAGGTGGGTTTCCTGCAGACCCACCACATCAAGCTGATGGTCTATCAAGTATTTCCATATTTTTTGGCGTTTCTGTGGTGAGTTCAAGCCCTTCACATTCCAAGTAGCAATATTAAGTGACATAGAGGTAAGGGAAAGTCACCAGCTCTGAGGACGAGACCCCCATCCGCCTCCCCGAACCAGTCAGTACATCAGTCCCACCCCCCCTGCCTTACAGCTAACAGCGACCCACACATCCACAGCAGCACGTACAACCATCCATGCAGTCCTGTCATCACCACCCCAACGAACAACCCCCCCAAACTCCCCAACCCCCCATGCCTCCGTCCCCCCAACAGTCCCGCCCGCCACACTTCCGAGCCTCCAGAATCCAACAGGCCCCCCCCCCACAGAACCCCGCCATGTCTCACCCATCCCTCCCCGTCCCAACCCAAAAACAAACAAGAACAGAAAAATTGTACTTAGCAGTCCCATCGGGGAACAGTTCGAAGTGGTCCTCTTGGGCCAGGGGAGTGGTATCCAGTGCAGGATCCCACAGGCCACGGTACGGGGTGTCTTCTCCAAAAGTACACTGAAACCCACAGTACCCGGTAGCAAGCGCCCCTCCGGCACCAGCCCGCAGGCGGCTCAAGGTTCAAGCGGCACCGGAGCTTTGCTGGGACGACGCCAAAGTCGCCGAGGCCACTGAAGCCACTGCATCCCCTCTTTCTTGTAGGCGAGCCGCAGGGTCAGGCCGCCCATGATCAGAGGCCGGGCCCACTCTCTGCCACGAAGAGGAACGTCTGCGCCGTCGTTGCTGTGATCTGCCAGACCCCTGTGAAGGAGTCTCATCGTCCAGTCCCAACAGATCTTTGGCCGCATGGAGAGATCGAATCTGTGCAAGTCTGTTCTCCCAGCGGAAGATGAAGTGGAAGGGATGACCCCACGAGTAGGAGATGTTGCGTTCTCGGAGGAAGGTGGTCACCGGGCGGAATTCCCGCCGCTTCTGAAGGGTCGTCGCTGCTAAGTCCTGGTACAGCTGCGGATGATGCTCTCTGAATTGCAAGGGCGAGAGAGTCCGTGCCTTCCGTAAGATCCGCTCCTTCAGCTGGAAATCGTGCACACAAGCTAGGATGTCCGGAGGCGGCCCTCCTCCCCGTCTAGGGAGACCGACCCTGTGCACTCTGTCCATTTTGATTTCCTGAACATCAGCGTCATCCAGAACGTGCAAGAAAAGAGCTTGGACATAGCCCCGCAGATCACCCGCTTCTCCGTCCCAGGGTACCGCCCGAATGCGAATGTTGTTCCGGCGGGAACGGTTTTCCAGATCCTCCGTATGGGCCTGAAGATCCAAGTTCTGCTCCGTGAGCCTAATTATGTCCTGCTGCAGCTGATGGATGTCATTTGCCCCATTTAGGTCATGGTCTTCCAGCGTGGCCACTCTCTCTCCGAGGTCATCCACGTCCCTCCGCACCTCCCGGAGGTCCGACGCTAGTTGGGCGCGAAGTTCAGAGATGTCTTCCTTGATGGAGGCGAAGAGCTCCGTCATGAAGGCCTTGGTGGCAGGGGCCTCATCGTCCGAGTTCCTGGGCGAGGCGCTTGGTCCAGGGGACCGTGGTTGCTGCGAAGACTTTGCTGCGCCATCCTTTCCGGCCTTCCCCTTGCGCAGCGAGGAGGACATCACGACTCCTCCGGGGAGGGTAACCGTCACCCCTCTGGTATTCACAAGGGCGCCTCAGGACCCGCTCCGGGGAGCAGGACGTGTACCGGCCTCTTAACCGTCGGGGCTCCGCAAAAAAGCAGGTCTCAGTCCGTAGTCCAGGCGTCTGCCTCTAGCACTCTGCCATAGGGGGCAGCGTCGTCGGTGATGCTTCTAGGGTCCCAGGGGCACGGCTCCCCAGCTCCCGGCCTCTGTGTGGCCTCACCACTGCCACCCGTCGCCGCACGGCGCTCTCCACTCCCCACTCGGGCCGTGTGGTTCACTAGTCGGGCCCCCGACGGAGGGCACCTCACGACCTCTCAGCAC